>NC_090913.1:2117244-2717244 GCF_040956055.1 Brachionichthys hirsutus
CGGCAGCCTGGCTGTTAATTGTTGGAGCCGGACATCGACATCACTCTGCATCTGTTTTATAATTACATCTCGAACTCTAAATTGGAGAGATTTATTGAAACTAATTGCTGGTCTCTTGGGGAGCCGACCCGTCTGAATGTCGGGCTCTGAAAACACACCGAGTCGTCGTTGTAATTCGATGTGAGGGGAGGGAGTGACATCACTTCTGCCGGAGGTGTTGAGTTACTGCCTCGGAGAGACGAGCGTGGAGACGGCGGAGAGCTTTTAATGTGGATTTAGTCACTGCAGCTTTTATTTAGGCGTGGAAGGAGCCACTTTAAATCTGTTTTCATCTGACTCCATCCTGTAATGTGGGTTTCGTGTTTTCTAATCGAGACCGAGCAGGACGTTGTGTTGCCGTGCAACAGCTTCTCATTTCTGTCAGATAAACTGATTGGCTGCTTCCTTCCTGTCCCACAGAGAACGTCAAGAGCAGCTGACGGGGTATCGGAAGAGAGGGCCCAAGCCGAAGCCCCTTCTGGTTCAGGTGAAGACAAAAAAATGATTGCTCTTCTGGTTCAATCAATCGAGAAGAAGAAGCATTTCTAGATATGCTTCATTTACAGTAAATAACTTCCCCTCCAAATTATAGGAATAAATAAACGTTTCAGGTATTTAAATTTACACTGTCCAAAGCTGGAATTTCTATAGCCTGCATTTCCCATAATGCAGCTGAGGGGTATTGTTCGGAGCCACAGAAGGCCTCGCCTATCTGGGTCACCTGCCTCACTATGCTAAGTCACGGAGTTTCCATTTAATTGTGTCGCGCTTGAGAAATTTACCACGAACAAGATCCCTCGATAAATTCACGTAACAGTTGTGGCTCTTGGATTCGTACATTTGCCGCATCAATCACCGGCCCAAAGGCCGTGGGAACCCCTCAGAGAAGGGTCTTGTTCCTGCGTTGGCGGTAACGCGGGATAAAGTCAATGACGGGACGCTGGCATTCCTCCGGGCTGAGGTCACAGCCGCACTTTTAAAATGTCACTCTCAAGACGAGGTCGGCGTCTGAAAGGGCTGCAGTCCGGGTGAACGCGGGCGAAGGCCCCTGAAATAAACGGTGTGCTCGCTGGGGCCTCAGGCGAACCCTCTCACACGGTTTCTACAGTGCAGCTCAGGCCTCCAATGAACGTGTCTAAAGCAGACATGGTAGAAAGGATGTTCTTTTTTTTTTAACATGCTTGCTTAAACGTCCTCGTCGCTGCGTTTGTCGCGTCAGTTTGCACTTATGCAGGTTTCTTTCTGCTCTTCCAGGTTCCTTCCTTTGCAAAGAGATCCAGCATCCTGGCAGACCTTCAGGAAGCATCCCCCGATGAGGACCAGTGTCAGAAGACCAGTCCTATCCATGCGATTTGTCCCCAGGGCCAGCAATACCAGCTGAACAGCAAGAAGCACCACCAGTACCAGCCGCCATGCGGGGAGCGTGAGTCCGAGCCGCCGGGCAACGGCAAGACGTTCTACTACCAGCTCAACAGCAGGAAGCACCACCAGTACCAGCCGGACCTCAAGGTGCACGATCCCCCATACCCTCAACCCCATGAGGTGAAAGCTCCAGAGCTGGCGAAGAAGGGCTACAACCTCCCCCCCGTGTTGCAGCAAAAGTGGGTCCGGGACAAAGACTCGGGCTGTCTGACCAAAGTCAAGGATATCACCATGGAGCTAAAGAAGCTCCCAGCGGACCTCGGGTGTCACAAAGAACCGGAGCGGGTCGAACCGAAAGAGGTTGCGTCGCCGCAGTTCAGCGGCGTCGGCAACAGCAAGCTAAAGATTGTGAAGAACAAAAACAAGAACGGGAGGATCGTTATCGTCATGAGCAAATACATGGAAAACGGGATGAAAGTGGCTAAGCTTGAAAGCGCCGATTCTGAGCGGGCGGAGAAGTCGCTGCCAGGCGCCGACGGCGGCGCTGAGAAACACCTCGAGAAGATGAGGCTCGTCAAGAAGCTCGGTCTCATGAATGGATTTACAAAGAACTCCAAAGACCGGCCGACTGGTCCCAGTTCCGGGTTAAATGGCGCTTGCCTCAAAGAAAAGGAACAGACCCCCAAAATGAAGCCGGAACATCATAAACATGCCGAGGTCAGGGGTCGGGGGCAGCTTCGGGAGGATCAGACTTTACAATTGACGACCAAGCCTAATCTGCTTTCCGTGCCTTTGGACAGGGCGGCGTCCTCCCCATTGGACAAAAGAGGGAACCCGGGTGGACCTCAAGGACTAAAGCGACACTTCTCCAACACAGACGGCGAGGAGCTTGGGGGTAGTAAGAGGTTTTTGAGCTTCAGGAGTACCAGTGGCCCCACCACGGCATCCCCACGCACCCAACACCCGGGTCACGCCGGACTGCAGGACTGTCTGCATGCGGAGCAGGACGAACCGATTGACCTGAGCATTCTGAAGTCCAGACCTGAAACACACACACAAGCTGAAACTGCAGCACAAGCTGAAACACGCACGCAAGAAGAAGAAGCAGACGCACAAATGGAGTCGCAGACGGACACCCGGCGTGAAACGCGAAAGACTCCAGAGGAGGACAAAGTGGATTCGTTGTCCGTTTCCCGCTGTGAGAGGAGAGAAGAGGAAATGTTTCCTTCGTTTCAGCCTTTCCTTGGGAATATCGTGATCACAGACATCACGACGAACTGCCTCACGGTCACGTTTAAGGAATACGTAGCCGCGTAGCTGGGACCTCCTGTGTCGTATACATGCACTTCAGATTTATTAGCGGCTTCGGACGCTTGAATGTACAAACGGACCCTTGATGTTGTTTTCATGGTCAAGTTGGGGTTAAAACAAAGAGCGTTATTTACATATCTTTAGTCTTGATCACATGCAGTATCTGATTTCTATAGAAAGTCTGTTAAATATTGCCCCTGACTCCTGTGAATCCTCCTGATTTTCTGTGGATGTGATTGGATCACACACTCAGCTCAGAGTTGGACTGGAAGGAAGAGAAGTTGTGTTGGAATACGTGTGAACAGTCGGATTTAAACGTGGATGCGCTGCTTTAACGGAAGGGGCCGGGAGATGAAGAAAAACGAAGCATATACCTGTCAAAAAAAAACTGTTTTGAAATGTTTGAAGTAAAATAGTCTGTTTAATTTAAATTAGAGCTTATCTATTATTTCTTTCTCTGTGTGAATCACACCCTGACATGGTGGCTGGTGTGCGGTCGACAGCTTGAATAAATTCTGTAACTGCGTGGGGAATTAATGGTGAAAACACCTCGTCATCATCAGGTCTGCCCCTTGCGTCATACTCATACATGCCCCCCCCCCCCCCCCCCCAACTCTACCTTCAGCACTTTGCGCCCTGAGGCGCGTTAAACCTTCCTGTGAGAACTCTGACCTGACGCGCACTTTTGAGCATTTTTGTGCAGACTCAAAAGAAAAAAGTAAGCTTTCACCGAAACATTTTGCAATAATAAAATTGTTTGCAGATGATTTGTGGACTTGTGTGCAATTTTATTTTGTTGCTGTCCGATCACGTGATCTTGAGAAATAAAGATTTCAAGAAGAAGGCGCAGCAGTGGTCGCCTCAGAAGTTTCCAAGTGTGGACTTGCGGGTGTGCGCGCGCGTACGTGTGCGTGTGGGTTGCGGGGCGTGAGGATTATTGTAGGACCTGTTGGTTTATTTTCATACTCGGCCCGGATTAACGCGCCTGCAGGTCAGGAGCACAGTGGCGTTCGTTAAAACGTCAAACCGACTGAACCTCTGACGCACCGAGATCCGCTCCTCAGAACAGGCTCTGAATTATGAACGAACGCGGGGAGCGCGTGAAAGTCATTCGTTGCTGTCGCGTCTGTCCGCCGCCGCGTCACGGCTGGGCCAACTCGCGCGTCCCCGCGGAGGGTTTATTCCGATCCCCGCTCCTGTGACGTGACGGCTGTTCCTGTCCCGCACGGTTCTTCCTGAGAGACGAAGATGATGAAGATTATGTCTTTGCGCGGACGCTTTAATTACAGGGAGGGTGCGTGCTTTTATTTCCATCTTTCGTGTTTCCACGCACAGTTCCCGTCCCTCAGCCGGAGGGCGCTTTAAAACGATGAGGGGATGATCTGCGTCATCTCCTGGCTACCCCCCCCCCCCCCCCCCCCCCCCCCCCCGGTCTCGTATCCTCCTTTCCTGCATGGCTCAAACGTTGGTTTACGTCCCGACCATTTCCTCGGCTGCACCGCACCAATAAAAATGTTTTCTATACTCTGCGCGTAAATGTGAGGAAACAGAAAATGGCTGTCCCCTTTCTTCTCCGCTGCAGCTGCAGCAGCCGAAAAATATCCTCTTCTGGATTTAGTCCAATCAGTCAGCAGCGAGAGATTCTCCGCGGGGTTTATAAGGACACGTTATTTTATTTCATTAGTGGCCATCAGATGTCTTGTTTGATTAGAAAACAAAAACAGAAGCAGTTAGTTGTGAAAGCTTTATTATAAAATAAATCAAGAGGCGCGTAAAATCGTGAAAGAAGCACTTCTGGCGATCCACCCTGTTGGATTCCTCTTATCTTACGGGTCACGCGTGACCGAGTCAGGCCTTCGGCGGGCTGGGACCGTGGATTTCAGGAGATAAAAAGGAAAGGCATGCGCTGCGGTATGATTCGGAATCACGTGGAAGTGAAGTCAATTCCGAGCCAAACGCGTCTTCCATCCATGTGGAGCACAAGGTCTCTCTCTCTATTTAACCAGGTTAGTTATTCTCATTTACAATCAGACCTGGACCTATACGTTGCATGTTTTAGGTGGTGGGAGGAACCCGGAGAACCCAGAGAGAACCCAGAGAGAACCCCGAAAGAACCCAGAGAGAACCCGGAAAGAACATAGAGAGAACCCGGAGAGAACCCAGAGAGAACCCAGAAAGAACCCAGAGAGAACCCGGAGAGAACCCAGAGAGAACCCGGAAAGAACCTAGAGAGAACCCGGAGAGAACAAAGAGAGAACCCCATGAACTATAGCAACTCATTTAATTTGTGAAAACGAATTTAGAAACGAAAAATAAATCATGTCAGGATATCTGGAACAAACCCCCCACGCAGGCCCACTGTCAGATCCCCACGCCACACCAGCCCCACGACCGGGTGCGCGTTTATGAGCCCGTAGAACGGACTCTGGAATCTGGACGGGTCCGTTCATTCTCCCACGTCACAGAACCGCTTCGATAACGCGACGCGATTATGGACTGGCCAAGGGACGGGAACAAAAGCATAATTGCCCCCTATAAAGATAAAACTGCCCCGTCTTCTTATTAGATGCACCGCTTGTAAGTAAATTAAATCCGCATCGTATTCATGTCTCTGTTTCCTGATGATCCCGCCTCTCACGAGGAGAATCTGTTCATGGTCCTCTGGGGTCGAGGCTCGTATTTTTCCTCTTTCCATATCACTGCCTTTGTGGTATCTGCTCGGGCTTTCCCGTCCGTGCATGCGCATGCACAGCGTCTTGCCCGGATACAAGCCAACCAATGGTGTGTTATCGGCGGCAGCGCTGCTGCACTGCAGGCGCGCCGAGACCAATCGCATCCAGACTGCAAGGTGTGCGCGTCGTCTTCCCTTTCTGTCTCAGCCGAGTGGACAGGAAAGACAAGAAAATAAGTATAGTCCTCCAACCGGAGGCAACCGGACACGCTGCCCCCCGGTTCTCTACGGCCCCGTTCCGCTAGAATCAAAGATAATTCATTTCATTCTAAATCACATCCTTAGAAATCACTAATTTAACCAGATTTATCCACCGTTATTCGGATTCATGAAATAAAAGAATAAACTGTGCAGGGCGCGCAGAGTCATTTCTTCTGGGGCCAAGATTTGCTGCCTAAACAGGTCGGGGTGTTTTTTTTATTTTATTAGCAACGAACTGTTATGTTTGGAAACAATTTATTTCCATCGAATATTTACGCTTAAAATTAAATCCACAGCTGCGTCGCGCAGTTTGGAATTTGCTTAAAAATCCTGGGCAAAACAATTTTCCTCTGGGATGGAATGTTTGGGATTGGAGCTAACAAAGGTCCAATAAAGGCAGTATTCCTGGGAATTGTCGTGACCTTTAACGGATCAACGCAACAGACGTTGTGTGTTTGAGTCCCGGGACTCCCGTCGGTTGTTCTCTTTCTGCGCCGGTTATTAACTTTTATTTCACTGAATTGGTTCTTAAGAAATACAAGTCAACATATTTAATCTCATCATCCAAATTAAAAACATGAAGCCGTTTGATTTAAAATGACGCAACGGCGTTAAATGATATAAAATCCAGAACATTCCACACAGCGGAGAGACGGAAAACGGCTTCTGTGTGATTTTCTGGACGTAAAATGTATTTGTTTTATTAATTTCAATAGAAGGTAATAGAAGAATGAACATTTAGGACTATCTTAATAGAAAAATTGTTTTTTTCTCACTCGCTTTAAATAGTTTAAAATCAAATTAATGTCCGTTTATCTTCATTATGACCTAAACCTATTCCACACATTATCACAATAATAATAAAATAATAAAAATCATTATTCCCGCCCTTTATTACAATTACAATTATTACTATTAATTATCGTCGCCTCTATAGTCAATATTTATTCAGCCGCAACAGTTTTTATATGTCTCCTTATTTTTTATAGGAAATAAATTGACATGATCGGATTATAATCCGATCAAAACAGTGATTTTATTCAGATCAACATATTTTACACTTTACCTTGGGATTAGGGTGTACGATTTTATTTCATTGTATTCTTTACATTTTTGTGTATTAAAAATAATAGGCGTAGCATGACGTCATTTGACAACACTAAAGAGTTGTTGAAGGCTTTGATGCTTTTGTGTTTTATTAGCTGTGCGGTGACGGCGGGGCGAACGCGTTACGTCACGCGGGGAGTTTAAATACGGAAGCCGACCGGTCCCAGCTGTCAACGCGCATCATGGTGTTCTCTTGTTTTATTTTAGATCATGATAAAAGTTTCGTTTTTCTGACAGATTATAAACGAAGGGCCTTCAACGCCTCTCCCGATGGGGATTGACAGAAAACCCGCGGACTGTCCCTTTAGTCGATTCATTCATTTTAACCTTGGGGTAAATGTAGATTTCAATTTTAAATGACGCTTAAATGTTGCATGGATAAAATAAAACGGAAGCGCGCCTGAACCGGCGAATAAAACCAAATGCCACTTGAAACGGTTTCCCATACGCGGTCACAGCGCGCGTGCGTGTACACCGGCCCATAATAACACGTCTATAGCCATAAACTACTTCACTGGACCGAACCGAACGAAATGTTCCTCCCGGCTTCTGTTTCCCGCGTTGTTGCGCAAATGAAACGCCCCCGTTTCCGGGTATCCACCTGCTGTCACGCCGCGTGCGTTTTTGAATTTCCTCTCAAAAGTTGCGCGAAATGATTCACCCGTCGCGCGGGGAGGGGCGGGGCCCCATTTCCCCCTCCGAGAGAATTCACACAGGCGCGTGCTCCTCATGCTCCTCCCCTCACTTAGCAACCCGATCACGTGGCAACGACCGGACCAATGGGCGTCCTCGTAAAGGTTCCACCGTCTGCGGTTTCCTAGCAACGGGGGGGGGGGGGGGGAGAGAAATCGCACTGACGTACATTCTGTTCGGGTAGTATTATGGTCTGTCGGGAATTCAGAGTGGCTGGGATCTGCTCTGCTAGCGTTAGCGAGCAGCGGGCTAGCTGTCGGTAGCACTGGAGGAAACATGGAGCTGTCCGCCGTCGGGGAGAGGGTGTTCGCCGCCGAGTCGATCATCAAACGCAGGATCAGGAAGGTAGGCCGTACGGCCCGCGGGGTTGTTTCCTCCCGCGGCATCAAGCAGCTCGTTTACGCTTCTGCTGCCCCCGCAAGCTAACGGCGTGTGTTTGTTTCTGGTGGCGCGCAGGGTCGGATCGAGTACCTTGTGAAATGGAAGGGCTGGTCCCCAAAGTAAGTCGCCTGTTACGCGTTCGCTGCCCGCGGCTGTCGCGTCTCCGCCGCCTCGGCTATGGAAGTCGTTAGCCCCGCAAAGCTAGCGAGGCAGCGGGCTAATCTCACCTAATGTCCCGCTCCGCAGGTACAGCACCTGGGAACCGGAGGAGAACATTCTGGACTCACGCCTGTTCGCTGCTTTCGAGCAGAGGTAAGAGCCGCGTCGTCTGGCCTCGACTCACCGAACCGAACCGTAACACGCCCGGTAAAGACTTCGCTCCGGTGACACTCCGCCTGTCTGTCCGCAGGGAACGGGAACGGGAGCTGTACGGGCCCAAAAAGAGAGGACCGAAGCCCAAGACGTTCCTGCTCAAGGTACCGCTCGGAAGCTTCTTTGATGTACTGGATGCATGTTCCCGTTTCTTCGCTTTTAAATCGCGTTTCAGGTTTAATCCGTGCTAATTATGCATATTTTAAAGCAGTCGGTGGGTGTGCGTTCACAGATTATACACAACGTTATTTCATTGAAACGAGGATCTAAAAAAAAAATTATAAAAAGAAATATTCAGGTTAAAAAAAATCTCGCGTTTTTTTTTTGTTTTTTAATCTGGCATGCAGGAGAACGAAGCGTGAAATGTGCGCAATGACCGACGGTTAATCCCGAAGTATTAGTCTTCTTAGTTTGACACTAGTTTAACATTCAGAGTGTCCCCTGAACGCACCTCACAGGTGTGAACAACACACACACTTAAATAATGAAACACACAAATCAAAGAAGAACGGATACTTTTATTTTCTGTTTATCTTCTCTCTCCTTTTCTCTCCTTTGCAAAGGCTCAGGCTAAAGTTAAAGGCAAATCCTACGAGTTCAGGAGCGAGGCGGCCCGAGGGACGCGCGCCACCTACCCGGCACCAGAACCGGTCGCCCCCCCCCGGGCCAGGGAGGGTCTGAGAGCTGTTGTCCCCACCATCTTCCCCCCCAGTGCTGTCAACCGCGGCGAAGGCGTGCACGTCCGACGGTCGGAGCTGTGCGTCCAGCGGCCCGGTCCAGCATGTCTCATCCGCGTACCCAAAAGGAGAGGCCCGAAGCCCAAGCCCCGCTTCCAGGACGGCGGCTGCAGCGCTGGGGGGTCGGGGCCTCAGCAGAGGAGCGCTGAGGAGCAGGGGGGCCACATCCCTCACAAACTGACTGGGCTCCACGGGAGGGAGGAGATGAGGCCGGTCAAAGTGTCCCACAGGTACCCAGAGCTCTACGGCCACAGTCGCAAGCACCAACACCATCATCATCATCATCAGCGAGGAAGCAGGCAACACTCGGACCGCAGGCCGCACCCGATCGGAGCAGGCGAGGACGCGCACAGGACTCGGGGCGCGGCGCCGCCTCGCTTCACGCCGCAGTCCGAAGCGGGCCCGAGTGTCCCCGTTGGACTCCCACGGACGGAGAAGCCCTACTTCCTGGACAGGCTGTCCCCGCCCAGGCTCGACGTGGACTTGGACGAGGTGAGATGGAGGCCGTCCCTCGGCGACGTGGACGAGGTCCTGGTGACGGACGTGACCACCAACTTCCTGACCGTCACCATCAAGGAGAGCAGCAGCTGGAAAGGCTTCTTCAAAGACAAGAGATGATCGCCGGCTTCTTCGCTTCGCCTGGATTGGATCAGATCGTTTGAACTTTAGAGTGTGCTTATTAGACAAAGAGGTGTTTGTATGTAATGTATAAAAGCAAATTACATTATGTGCACATATGTATATATAAATATATATATAAGAGTTTGATATGCATTGACTAAATCAAATGGAGTCTATTTCGTAAGTTGCGTTGGTCGAACGCATTTCCTTTGCAGCAGCTATTTCTGTACAGAGCGTTTGAATTCTAAGAGTTTCTAAGTGAGTTTTTTTTCACCCATTTTCCATCCTATAATCTGAGAGATTAAGTTCTGTCTGTAATTTTAGGATGTCTGTTTAATTTGAACCAATTTGACCGAATAGACTGTTCAATTCAACAGGGTTAATATATATATATATATATATATAATCTCAAGCACTTTGAATTCAAAAGTATTATGAAATAATCCGTTTGTGTTGTGTCCAGAGACCGAGCATGTAAATGTCTAACTTTTGAAATAAGATAAATAAATGAACCCCTGTGAGCTTTAACAACGCTTTACCGTTAACAAAAAGTCTACTTTACATTTTCATAGAAAACGTTCCTGAAGCTTTAATGTAATAATAATAAAAAAAATAAAAAAGAGTTTTGTCAATTTGCCTTTTAGACGCTTTTCAATAAATAATTTGAATTTTTCCGATTTCGTTTCTGCCGTGTATTTTTGTCCTTGGAGGGGCTGCGGTGGTTGTCCCGCATGGACATGGACATGTCCCCACTGTCGTCGTGTCCTCCTTGGCCCACATTGCCTCCTTGTGCAGGAGGGCCGATGGCTTCTGCCAGTCCTCCCCAGCGCCGAGTCTGTGGTGAATGAATGAATAATTTAACGTAAAACCAACGCATTATTATGATTATTTTAAATCTTTGAAGGAGATGCATTAACGGGTAAACGGAATAATCCACTCTGAAGCGGGCGCAAGCGTCCACGGCTGTTTTCTAGTTTATTGCGTGTTTTGTTTTATGTTAAAGGCAATGCGGGGTTAAACGCGTTTTTTGTTTTTCCGACAGAGGATGTCCTAAACCCGGAGAGGAGGGACGAGGCCTCGGGCTTGGACTGAAACACGAACGCAGCTTGAGCCGTCCTCCTACCGACAGTAAAACGCGCCGCTTTCAGGCCTCAGCGGCGCGCGTTTGTGTTCGATTGGACTCGGAAAAAAGCTGTCATTTTAAATGTAGGCCTGTAACCCGACACACGACCCACGCATTTAGAGTTCCGTTCAGTCGGCCTAATGGGAATGGCCGGCGGTTCCGATGGGTTTAAGGAAGGAACGAGGCCGGTGCGCGCAGCCGGGCCTTTCATTATCTCGACATCCTGCCGGTCGTCGCTGCCAAAGGGCACCTCCGAACCTCCGAACCTCCGCCCTGTTTGTGCGGAGGTGGCTCGAGCTGCTCTCCTTCATCAGGCGACAAAAGACGCTCAAAGCCTCTTGAACTGATATAAATAATAAGGTGTGTGTGTGCGTGTGCGTCTGTGAATACGTGCGCGTGTGTCCCTCCTCTCATGGTGGTTGAACTCAGCCATTATTCCCCAGAACTGACAAAAGAATGTAGAGTTTATTTGGGATTACTACATTTCACTATGATACACAAATAACACTAAACGCATGACCATTCCTTCAGCAGCCTCCATAAATCAGGAGAGAGAGGGGGGGGGGAGAGAGAGAGAGTTTCCATCTTTTCATTCTTCCAGGGCTTTCCTTGTTTCAGGACAGACGAGTACAGACACGGAAGCATCGTGCATGTCGCCTGCTGTTGGGAATAGACCAGCGATGATGATGCAGTGACATTTCCAACAGTAATATTTAATGATTGTTTCCTGTTTTTGCAAATATGGAAACACAATTTATGGTTTGAAGCGGAAGCTGAGACGTGCACGGCCTCTGTCATCACCGCCATCAGACGGGCTGTCAGTGTGGGTTCAGCCATTGCAGGTTGGTCTCCTGGGCTCGCTGGTCCAGACTCCAGAGCCTGCATGTGGAGCAGATGCTCCTGGGGAGGGACAGAAGCTGATGAAGATGGATGCACTTCGTCACCCACACTAAAGAGCACAGGGAAGAGACCTGTTCTGATGAATGGAAGCAGTCAAACCTATGAAGAACCCAAATGGACCAAGATGACTGTCAGAAAACGGTTTTAGAAATAGCACAACTTTAATTTTTAAAGCAGGCCCTACTTTAAAATCCTGGCATTCAAATTGCATAAGGACAGATCTTTACTATATTTATTCATTTTTGAGTGAAATGCTGCTTACACCTGTGGACCAAACTGGAATGATCAACGATGAAGCTGAGTCTGTCACAAGATCTCAAACAACATCGTTTTTTATTTCATTTTATATATATATATTTTATATTTACATACTACTGTTATTATTTGTTAACTGTCATGTGGCTTTAATTCCTCATGTCGACACTAACCATTCTATTACTCAGTTGTAATGCAGGAGTTACGTTTTTTATTTGTGTGTTTTTTTAAACCTGCCATCATCAACCCAATGTGTTTTAATCCTGCAATGGATGCTTCCAGAGTTATTCATGTTAATAGAGCGCTAATAATGGATGCTTCCAGAGTTATTCATGTTAATAGAGCGCTAATAATGGATGCTTCCAGAGTTATTCATGTTAATAGAGCACTAATAATGGATGCTTCCAGAGTTATTCATGTCAATAGAGCACTAATAATGGATGCTTCAGACGAGGAACTATTGATCTTAAAATAAATGGACCACAGGGACTGTGATCTGTGTTCTGTGATCTTGGCGCTGCGTAAAGCTCACCCTCATGGCCGGCCTTCAGCGGTCGATCCTTCCTCTTGCTGCTTCGCTCAGCTCTCCTTGATGATGGGCTCGGCATCTGAAGGAGAGAAAAGAGACATTTTTACTGGCACACCTGATGAACCTGCTGGCGCCGGAGTAAAAGAAGAATCCACGGCGTTGACAAGCGGCACAAGGAATACGTCCTGGCGAAGAAGACGCAGTTCCCTCAGGATGCCTGCTCCTGACCTGAAGGGCGTGTTTCTTATGGACCTAACAGGTTTTAGGATTGGCTGATCGGTGGGAAAACAGCTCACCACTGAATGCTGCTGGTGAGCCGTTGTTGCTCATCCTTGCTTCATCCTCCTGGCCCACGCGCCACGTGACCCCTGCAGGCAGGGAACCCTCCTCCTGAACGTCACAGAGATGCTGCATGTATGGCTGCTCAAGTTACTGAAATATTAGTACAGCAAAACGACAGAGGAGGGGGAAACAGAAGCACAGCAAATAACTGTCCACTGGGCAGATGATGATGATGATGTCGATTCTAAAAATAGCATTTTCAAAATCAGAGTTCAACATTTCAGGAGAGCTGGTAAATGATCTCCTAACACCTTCACAAATTTTGTCTTCCTGACAAGTTGACTTTAAGAAGTGATGAAATGCCCTCTGACCCCAGAGGGTTAAATCATCGCGTGTGACGCACGTCATCGTGCGTCATCGCTTTAGCTTACCCCTCTTGCGGCCCGTTTCACCCTGGGCATCGCGGGCACGAGCCCGTGAGTGCGCACTAATAAAAAGCGCCGACCGCTCGCAAGGCATTGATGTGTCGCCGCGCATGCGCGCTATGACGCACCGGGTCAGGCGCTCAGAAGTGAAAAATAACGTCCATTTTTTATCCTGCTGGCTTTCACGTCGTCAGAAAAACAGGAAATACGTAATTTCAGTCACGCGACAATTGGTGGAAGTCCGTGGGTTCAAAGGGAAGGAACTTATCCTTCATGATGACTACTGAGGATGACGATGCGCGCCCGTCTGATGAAGACTCCTCACACTTACAGCATATTAGAGCAGGAAGGATTTACTGCGACTCGTTTAAAGAAATTCATTTACACAAAATGTCAAAGAACAGGGAAAATAAATGAAATAAAAGAGTAAGAAAACACTTTCTCCTCAGTAAAGCGGTTTAAACAACAGAAATGTTCCACCAAACGTACAAACGCGAGCCTCGTCTTTGCGCATGCGCCATTTCCATGTTGGGGAAGTGAATTATCTTGACGCCGGAACACTCTCTGATAGCGGCGTCGCTCATTGGCTGACGTCACGTCGTTTCCTCCTTGTTGAGACGCTCGGACTCCGAAGCCGTGGGACATGCGTGTCGCGGATCACGCGCGGCCCTCGTCCGGCCGCGGCTCCGTCCCGGTTTCCGCTCATTAGCGTCGCCATCACGTCCGGCCGCGATGTGTAAGGGAGGAGACGAGGCGCAGGACGACTGCGGCTCCCGGGAGGAGTGGACGCTTCTTTTCTGGACCTCGTTGGCCGTCATCGTCCCGGTCGTCATCACGCTGTGGTGCAGCGCGCAGCGCTCCAAGCGCAAAACGCACATGAAGGATTTCTTCCGCAAGAGCACGCACGGCTGGCGCTGCACGGACCTGTTCAGCAAGCCCACCTACTGCTGCGTGTGCGCGCAGCACATCCTGCAAGGCGCGTTCTGCGACTGCTGCGGCGTGTGCGCCGACGAGCGGTGCCTGCGCCGGGCCGACCGGAGCCTGCCGTGCAAGGAGATCATGGCCCCGTCCAACCTCGACGGAGCCGCGGCGCATCGCTGGCTCCGCGGGAACGTCCCCCTCGCCAGCTACTGCGCGGTGTGCACGCAGCAGTGCGGAACCCAGCCCAAGCTGTGCGACTTCAGGTAGGGCGCGCCGGGGGCAGCTGGTCTGTGCGTAAAAGACGCAGTTTTGCTGCTCGCAAAGATCGCAAACGTTGTTGTTTATTCACGCGCACTGACGCACCTGTAAACAATTAAAGTGCATAATTTCAACAAATAATAATAATAAAAAGACGCAGGTTCGGTTAAAGCATCCGAGGTTTACCCCTCATAACGCGCTATGACGTCATTCCAGTTTAATTGTGCTGCTGTTCAGGTATAACCTCACACGCCCCGCTCTTCAGGTGTGTGTGGTGTCAGACCACGGTGCACGACGACTGCATGGGCGCGCAGGAGGATGCGGGTCGCTGCGACCTGGGCGAGTTCCGCGACCTCATCATCCCGCCTCACTACCTCCACCTCGTCAACAAGCTCCGGCGCGGACACGGCGAGGAGTACAGCAAGGTGCCGAACACGGGGCCGTGGCGAGCGGCTGTGGGCTCACGGTGAAATGTCAGCGCAGCTTGTTGAGAGCTGTGTGTGTGTGTGTGTGTGTGTGTGCGTGCCTGCGTGCATGCGTGCTGCTTCTGCAGCTGGCGGCTTCCTGCGGCTCCAGCTGGACTCCGGTTCTGGTGCTGGCTAACACGCGGAGCGGTAACAACATGGGGGAGGCTCTCCTGGGAGAGTTCCGCACCCTTCTGAATCCTGTGCAGGTCAGCCTGGACCGGACCGGGCCTTTTCTCCGGGCCTCTTTCGCTCTTTCGGCAACTCGGGCCCGTCTCGTTTCCCCTCCAGGTGTTTGACCTTTCCGAGTTGACTCCCTCCAAAGCCCTCCAGCTGTGCACCCTGTTGCCCCCCGGCAGCGTCCGGGTGCTGGTGTGTGGGGGTGACGGCACCGTGGGCTGGGTGCTGGACGCCATCGACGCCATGAAGCTGAAGGTGAAACTCTTTGTCCTTGTTCGTGTGAAGCCCGTAACCGTCCCGCCGCTCTGATATCAGGGCCAGGACCAGTTCGTCCCACGGGTGACCGTCGTGCCCCTCGGCACAGGGAACGACCTTTCCAACACGCTAGGCTGGGGTGCAGGGTACGCCGGAGAGATCCCCGTGGAACAGGTTCTCCGTAACATCCTGGATGCAGAGGTCGTCAAGATGGACAGGTGGGGGGGGGGTGCGTTGTGTCCGCGTGTGGGACGCTGAGTAATAAAACGATCACAACATTTCCTCTCCTGGTCTGCGCTCCCATCAGGTGGAAGGTCCAGGTGGCGTCCAGGGGCATCTCCTTCCGCAAGCCAAAGGTGAGTCGGGTGTGCTGTCAGCCAGGCCGTGTGGGGGCGGGGCTTTGGGCTCGCCCTAACCCGCCCGTCCATTTCAGGTTCTGTCCATGAACAACTATTTCTCTGTCGGGCCCGATGCTCTGATGGCGCTTAACTTCCACGCACACCGCGAGAAGACGCCGTCCTTCTTCTCCAGCCGCATTATCAACAAGGTGAGAGACGAGCGTCTGCTTGTTTGTTTGTTTGTGTCTCACTTCCTGTTTGTGTCTAACTTCCTCTTTGCGTTCTTTTTCAGGCCGTTTACTTTCTGTACGGAACCAAAGATTGTTTAGTGCAGGAGTGTAAGGATCTGGATAAGAGGATCGAGGTACGGGACCCTCTGGTGGACTTCCTGTTTGCTTGTTTGTTTACGCTGCTCATGTGGTGTTGATCATGTGAGCAAGTTTTTATAGAAGCAGCTAAAGATCAAAGAATCTTTTCACCCACCGTGTGTGTGTGCGTGTGTGTGTGTGTGTGTGTGTGTGTGTGTGCGTGCGTCCTGCCCCAGCTGGATTTGGATGGGGAGCGGGTGACCCTGCCCAGCCTGGAGGGCATCATCGTTTGTAACATCGGCTACTGGGGTGGAGGCTGCAGACTCTGGGAGGGTATGGGGGATGAACCCTGCCCCCCCACGCGGTGAGGGCGTGGCTCCTGATTTTGGGTTTGTGACCTTCCCATCAGAGAGCAGCAGCGTTGACGCCCGGTTTGATTTCTTACCTGCAGGCTGGACGACGGCCTGCTGGAGGTGGTGGGTGTGTTCGGCTCCTTCCACTGCGCTCAGATCCAGGTCAAGCTGGCCAATCCCATCCGACTGGGACAGGCCCACACCGTCAGGGTGAGAGCGGCGTAGGAGTTTAAGAACGCAGGACGTTAGCTGACTAGCAGCTTCACCAAACAGAGCGTCCACAAGGACGCCAAACTCACCCCTCATCCCAAACGTAAACGTTTAACCTTCCTGCTTTTTGGGGATTTGAACATCTGGCACATTGAGGAGATGAGTTCAGGTGGCTGGAAGCGGTCAGCGATCCGATGCTCCGTCGTCTGCTTCTGTCTCCAGCTGGTTCTGAGGAGCTCCACGATGCCCATGCAGGTGGACGGGGAGCCGTGGGCCCAGGGGCCCTGCACCGTCACCATCACACACAAGACCCAGACCCTCATGCTGTACCACAGCGCAGAGCAGACGGACGACGACGACGAATCCAGCGCCTCCGAGACGGAGAGCCCCACACCCCACAACTCTCCCAAACCCCCGGGGCCGGCCTCTGCTCGGGCATGACCCGCCCAAACCAGCACGCCATCCGAGCCTCTTATCCTTCTGCTTCTGCAGCCTAGTGTCTCACGAATCGTGTCGTCGGTGTTCTGTGTGATTGTTATTCCGTCAGGGGGCTCGCCACGGTTCTGTCGGGCTGGTGCCGGTTCTTCAGGCTTATACCCCTTATACCCCCCCCCCCCCACAGGGAGCTCCTCTCCAGAGGAGGGACAGTCAGGAGGAGGTGAGTTTGGCACTGATCCCTCCCCTATTTATTATCGCGTATTTACAGCGAGCGCTACCGGTGTGTGTGTGTGTGTGTGTGTCACCCGGAGCAATGGTGACTTAATTTTTCCTTCTTGTTAAACCTGTTGTTGTTCTTTTATCCTGTTTACACGGTTTGTCTGATTAATAACATTACCCAGACACCCCCATCACAGTATTGTTTACTTCTCTTGTTGCTGCCTCTATCGATGACGAGGCTGTCCCATACTATTTTATTTTTCGTTTTTTGTGCGTTACCTGCTCGTGACCACCAGGGGGCAGACCTCATGCTTATAGCTGGGTGCCCTCAGCTCACCCCTGTTGTGGTTTTCTGCCTGTTAGTCATGTGATGTTTATTGAACGGTGTATTTCCCATCTTTCCTGTACTCTGCATGATGTGTTCAAGGGGTTGTGGTTTTTTCTTCTTCTTGTTATTCAGGAATCTCACATGTTTGATCGGCCCTGAATGCTCCATCCATTCCAGAGTGTGTAGAACGTTGGTTGGTGTTTTCTTCGAGCCAGTCTGCTGATCATTAGGCGGGACAGGGTTCCTCACGCTCTAGCTTATTGTGTCTTTGATCCTCGAGCTCATCCATGTGCTAGTGGTGCGTGTGTTGTGTTGCACTGAATTTAGCTACTCTAGCATTGCTCGAGTTCAGTACTGTACTCTGTGTCTTCTTTATACCAAGAAGCTGCTTTCAGATACACCTCATGTGCATGTTGCATAATGCCCTGTGCAAACTGCACATGGCTAGCTAGTAGCTAACTTGTGTACTCGCTAGAAGAGTTCATGATTCATTTATTCTTTACAGAACAGTATTTACACAGACCCAGTTAGTTGTGGCAGATATCTTCGTATTAATATCCTTGTTGCCTTTTTTTAATTCGCTTATTCCGTATCTTACTGTAAAATACCTGCAAAATAAATTGATTGAACATGTTGCTTTCGTTGAAGACGAATGGCAATTAAAATAAATAAATAAATAATTGACAACAAAGTAGGGAAACAAAGCCGTATTAAAAATAAAATAGAAAATTGGTTTTGGTAAAACTGTTTCCACGAGTGTTTAAAAATGGATTTTGATGGAAGCGAATGTAACGATGCAGCGGTTTGAATTCAGAGACATTATCGTAAATAAATATTTTCTTGCAGAAGCCATGTGTTTGTTTTATATGCGTCACAGAAATATAATTACCACTGACACATTTAGATATTTACATCTCACTTCCTGTGTTTGATTGTGACGTACGCAGACGACAACAGTGTTTCAAGCAGGCTTCTTCGATACAGCGAGACAGGCTCCGGCGCTTCAGTGTCAAACGTCCCATCTCTAGTTTTTAGTTTATTAGCAGACTCTAAAATGAAACCAGGTTTATGAAGAAATGGCAATGTTTTGGACTTTAAAACCCTATCATATGTCCTTTAACCCTTATAAGGACCCGTTTTTAGTTTGTAGCTTAAGAAAAATGATACAAATAAGTATTTTTTCAATCTAATATTCATTGGCCTTGGCTCATGTATACCCCCTCTATTTATATTACATACAGGGTGTTTGGGTCTACTGGACCCAGACCTAGTGACAGTGCATAAAACATAGATCCTGTGCACCCTCATGATCCCTTGTTCCAGACAGATGTTATATGTAAATGTTAAGTTACATTTCTAATGAAATTCAAATAAAACACTGGCTATAAGAAAATGTCCTTCATTTGTACATTTGCTGATTATTTTCTAGTTTTGCCTGTTTTATGATGGATTTTCTTAGTTTGTTGAATTTTATCTAAAAAGTGTCATTTCTATTCATAAATGTGATTTTACTAAGGTAAAAAGAACAAATTTAACATATGTACCGTTTATATTACATGCAATTGGGATAAAGCATTTTAATTTAAATAAAGATTTGATTATGTTGAATTAAATGCCCCAAAATTCAATGGGTCCCAGACCCAGCAGGACCCCCTGTGTAACAAAAAAATGAATACCATATAAGGGTTCATTTAAAGCTTACTTTAGCGTCAACATCACACTATAACATTGTTTTTTCGTTTATTACTTTCAGTAATAATGATCTTTATTACGCCTTGAGCGCCGGAAAAGCGCTATATGTTCAGTCCATTTACCATTTTCCAAGTGGAGATCCATTAAAGTTTAACTTCCTGGTCTTCCTCTCAAACACAGATTTCAAAGATTTACTTTTCCACATCTGGTTTTGCTATTTAGAATAAATTATAGAAGTGAGTTCTTTCAAACTGTTATCAGCTTACATGATGATATGATTGAATTAGAGGACAAAGTTGAATATTTTTGCTGTGAATTTCCAGGTCTTGTAAAGATTTCACTCCCAAAGATTTTACAGACTGTGCAGAAGTGAGCTGCTCAAAAATCTGTTGGCCAACACTGCCATCTAGCTCCAGATATGAGAATAGTTGCAATACAGAGAAAATACCTGTAACGGTCTCATCAGGCCACAAGGCTGAGACTCCTGGGGAATATTACTTTTGTATAATATATATGTCAATATATGAATGAGAAAGAAATACTGAAACATATTTCATCAGTGTTTGTTTTGAACTAGTCATTAACGGAGAAAATCATAACAACTCTAATGAGGTAAATTACAACATTCAACTGCTTTGAGGTTTCAGTTCCTTAAAGACTATTCTAACCTAATCTAGTTTCAAAACATTGTGTCTATTGACGGGGAAAAATATTTTTTAACCTGTATGAAAGTTGCATTGTAGCCATCAGCTACCTTTTCTTAAGGAAGCGAGGAAATAGAGTAAATTATCAATATTCTTTATTAGATTCAGTCACCAGGGTGACTGGGGGGAGTCAGCTGAGGTGGCTGGGGCTGACTCCCTTTTTTTTTCTTTATCTTTTTCTTCTTTTTCTGCTGGGGGGAGTCTGCCTCAGGCACCTCAGCTGGGGGGAGTCAGCTGAGGTGGCTGGGGCAGACTCCCCCTTTTTCTTTATTTATCTTTTTCTCCTTTTGCAAATGATGACAGACTGAAGCACGGAAGTCATCACCATTCATAGAAAGTCCTTGGAAGTGATTTGTGCCTCGTCCCAAGTTGGCCACAATTCAGTCACTGATTTGCTGATTTCTGCTTTCTGCTTTGGAATAGTCGAGCCCACCAGCACGTTATCCTTTTCTTCTTCTGCTGGGGCAGACTCCTGGGGTGACAAGCCGAATGAAGATGACTGGCCTGGAGACTCATATGCTTGCCACCCACCCCGTACGGATTATTGCAAATGATGACAGACTGAAGCACGGAAGTCATCACCATTCATAGAAAGTCCTTGGAAGCGATTTGTGCCTCGTCCCAAGTTGGCCACAATTCAGTCACTGATTTGCTGATTTCTGCTTTCTGCTTTGGAATAGTCGAGCCCACCAGCACGTTATCCTTTTCTTCTTCTGCTGGGGCAGACTCCTGGGGTGACAAGCCGAATGAAGATGACTGGCCTGGAGACTCATATGCTTGCCACCCACCCCGTACGGATTATTGCAAATGATGACAGACTGAAGCACGGAAGTCATCACCATTCATAGAAAGTCCTTGGAAGCGATTTGTGCCTCGTCCCAAGTTGGCCACAATTCAATCACTGATTTGCTGATTTCTGCTTTCTGCTTTGGAATAGTCGAGCCCACCAGCGCTTTGTCTTTTTCTTTTTCTTCTGTGACTGGATGTCATCCTGCTTCAGGAACTCCTTATTTCTCTGTTCCTCCTCGCTCCTTTGAGCTAGCTCCTCCTCATTTCTTTGTTCCTCCTCACTCCTTTGCGCTAGCTCCTCATTTCTTTGTTCCTCCTCACTCCTTTGAGCTAGCTCCTCCTCATTTCTTTGTTCCTCCTCGCTCCTTTGAGCTAGCTCCTCCTCATTTCTTTGTTCCTCCTCGCTCCTTTGAGCTAGCTCCTCCTCATTTCTTTGTTCCTCCTCACTCCTTTGAGCTAGCTCCTCCTCATTTCTTTGTTCCTCCTCAGTCCTTTGAGCTAGCTCCTCATTTCTTTGTTCCTCCTCACTCCTTTGAGCTAGCTCCTCCTCATTTCTTTGTTCCTCCTCGCTCCTTTCAGCTAGCTCCTCCTTGTTGGCGAGTATCTTTTTGAAATGCTCCTCCTTGTTGGCGAGGATCTCTTTGAAATTCTCCTCCTTGTTGGCGAGGATCTCTTTGAAATGCTCCTCCTTGTTGGCGAGCATCTTTTTGAAATGCTCCTCCTTGTTGGCGAGGAGCTCTTTGAAATGCTCCTCCTTGTTGGCGAGGATCTCTTCGAAATGCTCCGCCTGCTTGGCGAGCATCTCCCTGCTGACCTTCTCCGCCTGCTCAGAAGCCGCCACCAGCTGCCTGTTCTTAATCTGCAGCTCATCCATGGCCAGCATGACTTTCTCATATTTGTATTTGAAGTCACTGAGCTTGTTTTCATTCGTGGCCTTTGACTTCTTTTCTACCTTCTCTGCATTCAAAGATTTTGATAGTGAAGGAAGAGTTGGGGGCCCTGAATTCTTAACTTCTGGCTTGTGAGGCTCTTGGGTGCCTTTGCTGATTCTCGTTCTGCCACTATCCTTGTATCCCTTCTCTTCCTTTTCTGCTTCCTTGCGGATCGGTTCAATAGTTTTAGGACAGTTACGCTTTTTAGGGTCCAATGCATCTTCCAGCATGAACCGGATTCTGTTTGAAGTTTTCCCCTCTGTGATGATATTGTTGATCTGGGAGAAGTACTGATCCATTTGCGGTTTGTCACTCTGAACGTGCAGGGTTTCTCCAGTCACTGAGAGCAGCTTGCAGAGACACTCTAGAGACACCTCATCACGATTCTTAAGTAGTTCACAAGCACAATTGTGAATGACTTTGGCTGCCAATATTTGTACATTAAAGAGCTCACCAATAAAACATATGTTTGCCAGTGATCGGTGGCGGCCCTTGTTTCTAGCGGACTCCAGCTCTACCTTAAGGCGAGCACGCTCTTGTTCATTTTCGGCAGCCTCTAACTCTTTTTTCTTTTCAAAAAATTCGTCTTCACGTTGAACCTTTTCAAACTCTTTCATGCATTGATCGAGCAGAAGAGTGCGGAACTCTACAACAATTCCGGCCTTGTCTGGGTTGGAAACATTCAAATCCATAAGGCCGTGGCACATGCTGGCATAGAGCCCAGAGTACCTGGGCTCTGAGATGGCCTTCTCAAAGATCAAATCAGTCACTTCACTAAGCCTCTCCTCTGTGTCTGTCAGCTCTTTCACCACTATCACCAGTTCCTGTAACTTCTGAGGGTTAGGCATGTTGAGTATACTATGAAGATGACTGAGAAGCTCTTCAGGCTTGACTTGCTCAGCCTCCGCTTTACGGTTGAGAGTGGATGTTTTCACAGAGACTTTCCTAGAAGTCTGAACCTTGTGGCGCACCGTGTCCTTGGTGCATATTTGTATCTGCCTGGTTTGTGGGTTGCGTGACTTACCCTTTGATCCATACATATTCCTGTTTACTCGTCGACCTTTGCGTTCCGAAGTCGACATTTTAAAATCTGCAATTGTAATCCGTAGCAATTGAAAATTCAAACAGCTTTTTACATCTTATATAACCTTGGCCCTTTGATGTCCATCTTTGATGTTGACTTTTGGTTGCCAGATATGCTCTGCTTTGATGTTAATGCTGGTTTGCAGCATTAACATCAAAGCAGGGACACCGCAAACCAGCATTCACATCAAAGCAGATATGCTCTGCCCTTTGATTTGCTTTGATGTTAATGCTGGTTTGCGGTGTCCCTACTCTAAGCCGTACACCATGGCTGGCTTCACCACTGTTTTGCAGGCTAAATTACATGGGATTTTATTTTTCTTAGTGTGTGTTTTGCCTATGGGTTTTAAGTGTTTGCTGTGCTTTTTAATTTGAAGTGTTACCAAGCCTTGCCAGTCACATGACTCTTGCCCCAACCCCTGGGGCAACACCTGTGTGAAGGACGAGAGAGAGTAGGGCCGCACCCCCTCTCCCGTGCTGGCGTTTGTGCTCTGCATTCCAGGTGACCTGGTGCGCGTGCCCGAGCCCCGCCCAAGGGTTGCGGCAGGAATGGCATCCGGCGGACAATGAGGACAAAATAATTCAACAACAAAAAAATATTTATTTTCAAACCCAGAAGCAATTTGTGGTTACAGTCATGACATAATTGCAGTTTTGATACGTATTTTATTCACTGTACACTGCCTCTATGAAGACATAAAACCCATACGCATAGTGTAGAATAAAGCACAATAATTCCCTCTGAATTTAACTAAGAGGTTATTTATGAAAATATCTGACAGCAATTTAAATCTCACTACAAAATAAAAGGAGTCCAGTAGAGAAACAAACGTTTTTATTGAACATAAACATTATCTCACAACTTCCAAGAACATCACACACAAATATTAATATTTAACCCATGCATCTCCTGTTGGGCACAAAACCAACACAAATAGAGCTTCACACAGAAGCTGTTTGATGTTGATGAGATGCAAACTATGAACCATGAACTATATTTAAACTGATTATTGGCAAAAACGACACAACAAGATAATCTGAAAGCCACTGGAAGGACTGGTTGATCTCGGGCAGACAGCAAAAACAGAAAGCAGAGGAAGTCGAGTCAAACAAAGACAATCCTGCCATTTTATGACGGCACAGAGATACGTGCCGTCACAACAGTCAACCGCGAAGAAGCGCTGGTTCCACTCTGCAGCCTGAGACTGTCCACGCAGCGATGTAAATAAAGTTCTGTACGGATGTGGGTTGTAAACGATTGATTTAAGACACGCGCTCATCATGTTTCACCCTCTACAGGTCGCATCTAACGTTCCGTTAGAACTGCTCGCAGGACGCTAGCTTCATGCTTCCAGATCGCTACTGCTGGACATCCACATCAGCAGGGTGAGGATGCCCGTGTTAGGCCTACATGACCAGCAGGTGCACTGAGCAACCACTGATGCACGCCAGCGGCAAGGAGCCGCTGGAGCTAGCGCCGCCGCAACGCTGCAGCTAACACATCTCGGAGTAAGTCATTACTCATGGCAAAAGCGTCTCTCTACCACCGGATGGAAAGCCAACAGAGCTTTCTGTTGGCTCCCTGGCTTCGTTTTAGGTAGAACTTAGTACGACAGTGTGCGACTACACGGCAGAGATGCGACCGCACAACCGCAGGTTCAAGCCCAGCCATGAACCACTGCTGCATGCGTCATCTTCCATCTCAGGTTCAAACTCCACAAATGAAATGGAATTTAAAAAGGAAAATGAGAAGAATGAGGTCTAAACATATGACCTCTGCTCGCATTCACCAACGCATAACGCCCCCCCGTAGGTTACAAACTCGAGTAGACTGAACAACCAATCGCATCGAAGAAATAAAGGTTTTTACGGAGCGGATGGACGATACAGATATCAGCATCAGCACCGGGGCTACTCCAACGCTCAATGATGTTCCGATTACACTGAACAGCGACGCTGCGTCAACATCTCAGCAGGAACGTGGAGGAAAACGTCTCCAAGAGTTTCCTAGCAACACGCTAAAGCGCGACTGCCACCCGCAGGCCTCCCCGTTTGTCATGCTACCGGCTAATCGCTACGTAGCGTACCCTGTTTGAGTCCTCCCGAACGGAAGGAACCATTTGTTGTTACACGTTTAAGAAGCAGATTATTGAACTGAACTAAAATCGTTTTTTTGTTTTTTTTACATGACATTTTGCAATCACATCACCACAAACGCAGTAGCTAACAGGGCTAACTAAGGGTATTAGCTGACTCGCCGCTAATGCTTCGGATGCTAGCTTTCACGTCTTTGCAGCCACCTTTTTATTTGTACCATTATCTTTTGAACTATTAATTACGATTTATCTTGATAGATTATATTTGTATGCATATGTTCCTCACTGCTGCAGGTTGCACAAAGTAATGGATGATCCACTAGAGAAAATCCAGAAAGCTGGATAGACAGCTTCTGCAATGGGGAACACAAAAGTGTGCAAGGGAAACGCTCGGTCGGCCACGGTATAGAACGTAGCCGTGCTCGCCTCACAATCCAACAGCACGCCAACGCGCTTTGGGTTGGAATAGGTCAGCACGGTCTCGCGGCTGTCGTGCCAGGCCGACAGCTTGGCGTTAAACCACTCGACACACCAGGACAGGGCGTTACGGCCCAGTCGGCTGGCGACACCATTGCGGTGAATGCTCCTGTACGTCAGACCGACGGCAACAAAGTCGTTGCTGCTCAGTCGGATTTCCCAGTAGTGGCGCCCTTGAGAGAAACCCCTGGAGGCAAGCACCTGGGAGCAGACGGCAAAGCGGGAGGGGGATTCTGGGTAATGCACGGGCTTGTCCAACACGGTGGCCGTCGTGAAGCCGTCATTCAGCGCGATGCGTTTGTGGGCCGTCTTTGCATCCAGTCTGAGTGCCACAGCATCTGGTGGCGGCAGCAACAAAGAATTAAAAAGGCTTGACGTGATAAAAGCTGGATGCTGTACAGAACGTAAATACGAACGGAATGCAGTCATGTGTTCACTTGGTCTTAACTTCGGGTTTCGTTAAGTACTGCATTTTCTATTTGAATTCTTTTCCTGTGTCATAAATGAGTTTTTGTCCCTGTTGTTGTACATCACACCCTTTGTTGCTGTTTCTTCTTTTTGCATTTCTTTGCGTTGCTGAATTGCAGTCTCACAAAAATAAAAATAAAACTTCCTTCGTTTTCTGTTCCTGTACCGCGTAAAGCAACAACTTCATCATACTGCCTTTAACGCTCTTTATTTCCTATTCATCTGACATTTGTACTCCCTGTCTCAACTTGTTTAAACTATAAATGGAATTAAGTTTAGAATAAGCACTTATTTGTGAAAGTGAAGCACTGAATATGTGCAGTTTAATATGCTGTACACACACACACACCTGCTTTAAGCATACACTTACATTTCAGAAGTTCGTGTCTTTTCTCAGCAGATGTCACATCCACAGGAATGTTTAATTCTCCTATGGGAGAGGAAACAAGTAATCAGGAATGTAAAAATACACTCAAGTTATTCCATTTCTGAAATTTCTGTCAGGAACGTGACACATCAGCTAGGCTCCGCCTGCTCTTAATGGACGACGCCTACTTTGTTTCTCTTTGGATTCAGCTTTAGGATTTGGACTCTTGGATTTGTCCTTCCCACCCAAATCCAACAGGCATTCCTTTGAGGTGGTGTGATCCTTTTTACCCAATTTGCCTTCAGCAGATTTCCTGGTTTGCTCTAAAGAATAAAGCACATTTGTCGCGGCTGTCTCTCACCCAGATATTATTTTATGACAGAATGACGTGTGATGTTTGCCAGTTGTCTCAAAATGGACATTTACACAATTGTCTTACTTTGATCTGTCTTCTTCTTGCGTCCTCTGGGTTGAGAATCTGAGTCAGAAACAACAACAACAACAACAGGTTTTATTCTTGTCCCGCCAGACATCTCAAGGCATGCGTTGGACAGACGAACACACCGGGCTTCTGGTTCATTCCAGGCATCAGGGGCAGGATGCCTGCAGCAGGGTTTGCACTCGCACCTGAGGACAACACGGAGCCAACACAGCGGCGTTTTAATCCAAATGTGAACATTTCCAAGATACTTTTTATTTTTGATGGAAAAGAGCAACAATAATCTGTCCCAGTGTCACGTCCCACATTGTCTTCATGAATTTATAAAGATGTGATAACACACTTATACACAGCCACTTATTTGTCTTTTGTGAGACCAACCCTGGGCATAGTAGGCGTCCCAGCCCGGGGCAAACCCGGGGTAGCCTGCCGGTGTACGGAATGGAACGAACTGCTGTCGGACAGGTGGAGCAGCCGGACTGTGGGACCTGGGATATTCTTTCTTCTGAAACTGACTTGGTTCTGAAACAAAGAGTCACCTATTAAAACAGGCAATATAATCCTGAGAGAACGACATAGCGGACTCCAGTGGAGCTCCGGCACTTCCTGTGAAAGGATCGGCTTCTTTTTGTTTTTTAGTAGGTGGAAGGTGATTATTTTAATGCACACTGCTGGTCCTGCGTTGCTCAGAGGCGCAGGGCAGGAGCTCAAAGAACCAAGTCTGCCTTTGCTGCAGAGACACGTGTGTCCTTGAATGCACCGTTTGCCTCACAAGGCAGACACAGACGTTTCCACCGTGTTCAAATGGCAGCAGCTTTATTGGGGGTGCTAAATAAATACAAAATGCTGACGCAGGGTGTGTCAGAAATGCTTCTGCCCCACAGGTGGCTTCAGTCCAGCCAATCGGAGTTATGCAAGCCTATGAGGCGCCCCCCCCCCCCCCCCTCCTCCCTGACTGATACTCGTGATGCCCTGCATGTTGGTCATTCACCTGGCTGATGAGTCGGCAGTCGGGCCTCGACAGGCTGCTTCAGGGTCTGCGTTATGTATTCCTTCAGGGCGGCGGCAGAAGCCTCTGCTGCCAGCACCTTCTTGGAGTCCAGGCTGACTCGAGGGGTGTAAGGGTTAAATTCTGCGACCGGCGGCAGGTCAAAGGAAACCTGCGAGAAAAGAAAGACGTCTCTCTCTCTGCTGGGGTTTAAACGTTCACGTGGGTCGGGTGGAGCGGCCTCCTTATCACCGTCGCAGAGGAGATGGAAGGTTTTCAGGGCGGGGCTTCATATTATTTATAGAACTGAGCTCAAGAGCGGAACTTTTAGGGGAGAAGCATCCCAGTGAATCTGAAAACAGAGCCTCACCTGCAGGAAGGCCAGCGTTTGAGACTGACCCAAAAGGCCGTGGATGTCTTCCTTAGCCTTCCTCAGCCCATCGATGTTCTTCGTGAACCTCTTGGCGAGCTCCTTGAGTTTGGTCTGGCCGCTCTCCAGCTCCCGGTCCACTTCGCCCAGAGCGTCGCGCTCGTCCTGCGCCAACATGTCCCTCATCTGCTGGTACGCGGCCGCTAGCGCCTTCCTTCTGCTGCCGGCTACGTCCTGCAGGACGACGGACAAGGACGGACCGTCAGGTGAAAGAGGAGGAGCAGCAGACATTGACGTGAACGACACGGGACAAGTCAAACATTGAGAGTGACCTTCAGCTGGATCTGCAAGCCCTCCATTTGGGAGACGGCGTCCGCGTTCTTGTTGACCTTCCCCTCCAGCAGAAGTAGCTTGGCTCTCAGATCCGCCTGCAAACAGAGACAACACTTTAGTCACACATCAAAGGCTTGGGTCCCAGGAGAGCCGGTCCCTTGTGCCGCCAGCACGCGCACCTCCTTGGCGCTCCTCTGCTCCTCGGGAGAGATGAAGGAGCAGCCTTTGTGCACCTGCTGGAGGCAGGTGCTGCAGATGGGGCGCTCGTGCTGGCTGCAGAAGAACTCCAGCTGCTTGTGGTGGTCCGGGCAGACCCGCTGCAGCAGGTCGCCCACGGGCTCCGTCAGCTGATGGAGGCGGAACACCGGGTTCTCCAGGTGGGGCCGCAGGTGCTCCTCGCAGTAGGAGGCCACGCAGGTGAGGCAGGTGCGCGAGGCCTCCGCCTCCCTGCAGGTGTCGCAGAGTATGACGTCATCGGGCTCGGGCTCCGGTTCCGGTTCCGGTTCCGGCTCGGGCCGCCCGCTCCATTTCAGGCCCACGCTCTCCACCACGTTGCTGATGACCGTGTTCTTCTTCAGCTCCGGTTTGCTGCTGAACTCCGTGCGGCACTGCGGGCAGCGGCACTCGGAGTCCTTCCAGCTCTCCTGGAGGCAGTCGCGGCAGAAGTTGTGTCCGCAGGGGATGGTCACCGGGCAGGTGAACGGGCTCAGGCAGATGCTGCAGGTGAGCTCGTCCTCCAGACTGGGCAGAGGAGACGCGCTCGGCTCCGTTTCAGCCATGATGACGTCACTGCGAGGGAGAAACGAAACTTAAAACGAAAAGGAAACCGAGCAGCAGAATGTCCTTTTCTTCGTTTTCACATTTATTTTAGTTAATTTCCCCCAACCGAATGTATATATATATATATATATATTTGTATTGCGTATTATTAATAATAATAGGTGAATATATTTTAAGACGGGATTTGAACATTCTCCGTTTTTTTACTTCCGTATTTACAAACTATTATATTGAACAAAGTTTCAGATTAAACATTCGACAGTACCTGAAGTTCTGCAGTGAAAACGGATGGTTCGATCCGTGAAGCTCGATCCGTGAAGCTCGATCCGTGGCGTCGGTGACGTTTGATCAGGAGGATCGAGTCTCGCTCCAGTCTCTCTCTCTCTCTCTCTCTCTCTCTCCTTCTCCTTCCTCTTTTTTTTTTTTTTTTACAATTCTTTATTTAACTTTTAATAGGTACAGATAAATGGCTATAAAATTAATCTTAAACTGTGAAAGGCTAAACTAAAAAGATATGTTTTCAGATGCTTTTTAAACGAAGCAACTGATTGGCCATAGACCAGACATGGGCAAACTAAGGCCCGGGGGCCACATGCGGCCTGTTAGGCTTGGAAATACGGCCCGCCGAACTTGTCCAAATTATATCATAAAATGTTATTTAATTATAAACCTCATTCATTTTACCTTTTCCCCTGTAATGCTACCTGTAAAAGGCCAAATCCTTTCATGTCATAGCTTTTACATGTCATTTATATTAGTTCACATAAACACTCCATCCATCTGTTCCCGGCCCGGCCCCTCTGTCAAGTTTTAGAACCCATTGTGGCCCGCAAGTAAAAAAGGTTTGCCCACCCCTGCCATAGACCCTGAGGGACAGCGTCCCAGAGGGGGGGGCATAAAATAAATATGATGGGGCCAGCCAGTGCAGCTGCTGCAGGGCGGGTGTGATGCCCCCCCAGGGCCGGGTGGCAGTAACCTGTAACCTTTTTAAGCCAGAGGTGGACGCTCCAAGCTATTTTATTCATCACAAAGGTTTACAAGGCAATCACGTCTGCAGCCGAGATGAAATGCATCCTGACGGTGAACGTTTCCTTCACATTCATTCTGAATATTATCACACATTACGCAGCCAACGACTTGGGAAGTCACTGCAGGCGGCCGCCTCCACTTGAGCCCCTTGTATGTGTGAGCACAGCTGGGAAACCATTTTGCCATGTCAGGGTTCAGATGCAGTGGATGTGGGGCTTTTCAGGACGCTCCATGTCGTGTTGGCCACTGCTGCCGGCCTCCCGGAGCTGATGGAGCTCCGTCAGCAGACCTGCAAACTGCTCCTCCTGTTAACGGGCAGAAGGCAGTACAATTAGTACTACAAGTAGAAGTAGTAGTAGTACATGTATAGCATAGTATAAAATGACACCAAGATACTTTCACTTTCAAATTGCTTTAAATGACATTTTAGGGCCATACGTTGTTCAAACGATTCCTGTGCTACGTGGTCATTTCTGTTTCATGGGTTCTTCTTACCAGTACATTCATTCTCTCGGCTGCTGCAATGGCAACGGCCAGCTTCCTCTCATCTTCCTCCCTCTCTTCTTCAATCACACCCAGCCTGAGACAGACACGCATAGGACAGAAGCTTACATACAAAGAGACAGTTAATAAAACGATGACAATGTGTGAATAAGTTCAGACGGGAAATGAATCACGATGCCGTTTTAAGACAGCAGAGGGCACAATTGATTTTTCTTTTTTGTTCCATGCACTCGTTTTGAAGAGACTCTTCTATCTTACCTGAAGGTGGCGCTGGCAAGCTGCCCCTCACTTACAGCCAGCAGAGTCTGGAGCTCCTTCAACTCAGCCTGCAGCGTTGCATTCTGGTCCTGACTTTGGATGATGAAGTCCTCCAGGCGCTTTGCCATGTCCAGTTCACGCTCCGTCACCTGCTCTATTCCCAGGCGAAGCTCTGATAACTCTTGAGCGTGCTGGTTTGCGAAAAGGAAAATTAAGTTTCATGATATATTAAAGTGTTATACTCCACAACCAGAACTGTTTTGGTTTAGAGGGTGGGTGATTTGATATACCATATCCAGCAAGTTGAAAGGCTCATTCTCAGGCTTCATCTCCTCCGACTCCCTGTTGTGACTGATCTTGATCCACGGAACTGGTGCATGTGGGCGTTTGACTCTCCCTCTCTGAAACCAGAAACGATGCCTTTGGCTTGACCACACATCTTCAGTTCCATCGCCAAAATAGACAAGCTAAGCCAGGGGTGGGCAAACTTTTTGACACACGGGCCACAAAAGGGCCTAAAATTTGACAGAGTGGCCGGACCAAGAACAGATGGATGGAGTATTTGTGTGAGCTAATATAAATGACACATGAAAGCTATTGCATTAACGGATTTGGCATTTTACAGGTAGCATTACAGGGAAAAATGTCAAATGAATGAAGTTTAATTACAATACAATTTAATTTAATGATATAATTTGGACAAGTTCGGCGGGCCGGATTAAAAAGACAAACAGGCCGCCAATGGCCCCCGGGCCTGGGTTTGCCCATGCCTGAGCTAAGCTCACAGCTTCTCTTTGTACGCACAGTTTTCGGTGAGGAGATAAATGGCTGGTTGGTCTCAATTTCTTGTTCGTGGTCATCTGTGGTCAGAACTTCAGAACTTCTCTGCCTCTTCAAAGTTTGCTTTGCTGGACCGGGACGTCTGTGAGGAGCACTCCTCGTTCTGGTTACCGGCTTCCTCTCTCTCATACTCCTGCGGGCCCTGATATCCCTATTTAATGAATGAGTGTATCAAGAATTTAAATGCTATACATCAAGTAATGGCATTTTAAAAATATTGCAAGTTATAGTGCAATTAATTTCCAATAGTTGTTTGCCAGCTCAGAGACCACAGACTCCCAAAAACAAAACAAAAGGAGGAGCAGTGGCGCCAATCAACAGTGAGGATCTGGTCCTGGTTTCTGGTGTGTTTGGGCCTGGATCATGCATCAAGAATCCCACCAGTGCCCAGAACCACTGATAATTCAACAGAAGCTAGAGTCCGGCTCACACCCCAAGCCGTGAGGGCCTTTGGAGCGCAGAGTCACAGCACCACAGGAACCCAGGTACAATGAACTGGCCCAGGGATCAGGAAGTATGATGTCGGCACCCCTCAATCTATGCCCTCTCTGCATGATTTGGGGTCCCTACATATGCACGTGTTGTATGTTAGAGAGGCTCTGTCTCACCACTGCCTCCTTCCACCCCCGGGTGGGTCGGCCAGAGGCACCCGCCGACCCAGAGGGTCTGCTATAGGGAGTAGAACCCTGAATTTGCAATAAGAATCTCAAAGAACTAACTGGAGATAAAGCGTCAAAGGAGGTCTGGCCTACCTGCAAGGTAACAATCACCCCCCCCCCCCCCACCCACTAAGGATCAGTCACAAATCACCTTCATTATTAAGGTAAGTGAAAAGCAACATTTTACTTTTTACATTTTATTGAATTTTAAACCGTGTTCACTTTTTATTGTCTGTATTTCTTTGCTGTTTTTATATTATGTACGCTGTGTAAAGCGACTTTGAGTTTCCAGAAAAGCGCTATATAGATACAATGTATTATTATTGTTATTATTATTATTAACATTGGTTGAGTCCAGAAACAGACATACAACCATCATACCAGTCTGGTAGGCCTTCGGAGTCCACAGGAAGCTGCTGAAGGGATGGTTGATGAGGGCTGTACTTGTTCAGGTCTTTAGGAGGAACGTACACTGGCTTGACTTGTCCAATTTGGCTGTAAGACAGTGCTTTCTTCAGAAACATGTAGTGTCACCTTGTTCAAGGTTGTAACACATTGCAAGTTATATTTAATACGTTTCTGTCTGCTCCCGTTCTCTGTCTCTCAATCATTATCTCTCCCTCGCTCTGTTTCTGTCTCTCCTCCTACCTGGCCTGGTCCTTGTCTCACCTGGTCCTTGTCTCTTTGTTCAAGGTTTCTGTCTGTTAAAGGGAGGTTTTTCCCTGGTCTCCGTCTATAAAGTGCTTGCTCTTGTGGGACAAGTTGGGTTCTGTCTTTCCCTGCAAGTCTTTCCCTGTAAATGGCCTTGAGATAACTTTCTGTTATGATCTGGCACTAAAGAAATAAAAAATGAATTGAATTGAAGTTGCAGACAAATCAAATCAGTAATAAACAGTCTTCAAGCATGCCTGTTAATTATGATGCGAGGTGCTTCCGGTCCCAAGGATTCTGTTATCTGATTCAGAAATGAAGGCAGAGGTTGTAGCTTGTCAGTTGTGTCCTGGGGAAGAAACAAGTGGCGTGTAAGTAATGTTATGATAGTACTATTAATGGTGTACTAGTCTAATCATGAACAAAGGACCAATACAGTGAGGGTTACACAAACAGATCAATCTATTTACCATGCTGGTTTACTGTCCTACCTGCTCCTTCTGACAAATAATGTCCACCAACAGTCCATGCAGCACCGCCAAACGCAGAGGCAGGTCCACATAACCATCAAAGGAAGTTATAGGGATTTCAGTATCTAAACTCGACACTGTCTGCAGAAAGCCCCTCATTCCGTCCCAGTGCTGCTTCAAGAATCCATTCATAAACAGCATGTATTCCTCTTTCTCTCCAAACCTGAAGCAGAGCAAAAATATTGCATTTGCTTAAACCACCTCAGATGTCTTGATTCTCATTTCACCAAGTCGTGTCTGTCAGACCACTCACAGCGTGAAGTTGGCCAGATTCTGGATTACTTTGGCCGTTAAGGTGAGGGTTCGCAGCGTCTTCGTCTCTGGGTACGGCTGCGTCAGACCGAAAAGAGAAGGGCTGAGGATAGCAGGACATAAGAACCGGAGGAAGAGGGAAGCAGAGATAAGCCGCTGGCCAATCTCGGGTCTGCCCTGATCTTCACACACTTCCACCCAGCTGGAGAAGATCTTGTTTAGCTCTTCAGGAAAGGGACTGGAGGCAAGAAACATGTCCAGCATCAGTTTTGTGCTTTACGTTTCCTTTCATCATTTCAAATACCAGAGATGACAAACATTTGAAGTGGAACTCTTATTTCTACGTTTTTTCTTTGATGACCTCTCTTCTCTCACCCATTGCTATTGATGATCTTCTGCACCACCTCCTCGCAGACTTCCCTCAAATGCTTCTGGTTGATTGAAAGGTCAGAAGCAGGGCACTTACGAGGATCAACCTCACAGCTGTTGACTGAGTTGTAAAGATGAGTTATAAAGTCCCCTGCAGGGAAAAGGAAGGCACAAAGTTCCCTGAAAAGACGGCACCAAACAAAACCGTTGACATTAGCCCAGCTCAATTACCGAACGGCCCTACCTAGTGTTTCAATGAGGTACTTCTGGCCAACCAGCTTCATGTAATCATCAATGGCTTTAGTGGCTAGCGTGTTCTCTCTGAAAATCAGTGCTTCCTTCTCTCCAAGGCGCTCCACCTCAGCACTTCCCAAGTCGATGAGGAACTCCTACAGCATGATAAGCAAAAAATAATTATCAAAAGATGTCTCGGAATCAATTTGTATCAATTTATCTTTTAGTTTTGTTTCCCCCCATTGGGTGATTTCAAAACTACAATAAATTTAGCTCACTGACAATCATTCTTCACCTTGGCTTTACCGATACTCTGCAATACGTGGACCAAAGCTCCAGCCAGCTCTTCCTTCTCCTTCACATTCAGAAGTGGCTCCAAGCTTCTGCACATTTCCACGTAATCCACCGTCACATACTCGGCAAACTCTTTGTACTTTTCCATTGGCAACACTTGCAAATGTTGGAACCGGGCTTTTATACGTAGTGACGCCTGTGGCCCCAGCAGGTCTTTGCTACCCACTGTGCCTGAGGTCTTGTGAGGAATGATGGGATACCACTTCTCCTGATAGGTCCTCCCTCTGATCTCGTCTAAATGTATGGCCACGTTGCCCAGTGGCTGCAGGCTGGGCTCGTCACGGGAGTGACGCTTTTTCTTGGGGTCTTCTTCTCGGAAGAGGTGTAGGGTGATTTGAGAGATGTTGGGTAGGTTGTCCAGCTCAAACAATTCCCCCCAGAATGACTGACACCCTCCGGCCACACTTCCACTGGCCCCTATGCCTCCTGCCGATCCAGTAGAATTGTCCTGAACGGAGCGGCTGGGCGGCTTGCCGACGGCTTGACTGCTGGTGCGGGCAAACAGGGTTCCATCCAGGTGTACCTCGCAGAAATAACGTTGTTTGGGTGGAAGATCCTTCGCTTCATTTACCCATAGACTCAAGTAGTTCTCTGTGCGTGCAATGTTATCCTGTGAACAGTGATGTGATTAGCTCATTTTATGACCTTTTGGGACATTTGTTTTGGTGCTAAGGACTTACTTTATTGGGCTGGGCAGCCCGTCTCAGGTCTTCGATCCATCGGTCGCGTTCTGCAGCTGAGGAGCAGCCGAAGCAGTGGCTGTTCTCTGAGTTTATCACCTAAAACAACATTCAAAGCAGCAGAATCATGTAAACCTTTATGTGATTCAAGTCACGGACCACATGAGAAGATCTTGCTGAGGCGACCGAGAGAGGCGATGGCTTTGGGACAGTGTTTGTGGATGGTAAAATTACTGTCCTAAGCACCATTACCAGATTCAGTGCTGGGCTTGTTGGGTGGGCCAGATGCAGATTTTGACTCCTGACCCTAACTATTGCCTCCCCACGTTGCTTTATGTTGCTCCTGAAGACATCAAAATGTACCTCAAAGCAATATTTCTCCCCCAGAATGGAACTGTGGACTGGTCTGATGACCGTGCTGGTGTCTGCACTGAGATCCAGACTTCCCACTGCACTGACTGGAATTGAGACAGATTCCCGGGAACCATGGTGCCTTGGAAATAAGTAAAGGAAAAGTTAGCCAAAATGTACAGAAGCATATTGCATTGACTTCCAGCATCCATCCACCTACCCATAGCTTTAGACATGGCACATAATAACCTCATTTACAATGTGATGGTCTAAACACGTCTTTTATTTGACATTTATTTGACCTTTACCTGCTTCCTTTGTTTAGTCCTAAGGGGCTCAGTTGGTTGTTGGTGTTTTTCTTAGCCCTGTTCTCGAGACGCCGTTTAATCAGTGCCTAAGGGTGAAGAGGACACGCATGGCCTTTGAGAGCATCGACATCAACAGGAAATGCAGTTTTAGCTGAAAGATTATCTCTAGTGTGCACGAGACTTACCCTCACACCGCCATCCAGGTTTTTTGGTCGAGGACCTGGGGGGCCCATGTGATCGGGGCTACATTCTAAGTATTAGAAAATGTGAGCACAATGATAATTAACATAATGTATTCTTTTGTGTGTTAGTTCTATATAAATGCAGTATCTTTTGAGTCAATCTTTTTTTATATATATATTCTTATTCTATTTGTGTAGGAAGTTCGTTTCCACTAATCAAATACACAAAACAAGCCCGGTGTTACTGAGAAATCTTCACTGCTAAACTGTCATTTATGCTCCTCCAAAGAAGGATGACAAAACCGCACAAGATCAAGGCTGTACATTTATGAAAACTTTCTACTCAAGCCAAGTGGTATACAAGTTGTGGTATTATTATTTTTTGGCTTACCCAACGCCCCACCGCAAACAATCCAGCGTTTAAATCCCATCATCTAGCCTGGAGGTGTGCCACAGTCTTTAATGTGAATGTCAAATTTATTCTTGTTTCATGTGGCAGCCTAGACTGATGAAGATCAGTCAAAATCAATAGAGGATCAGTCAATTCCACATTGGCGCTTCTTCTCAATGCAACAGCCGAGCTGAATGGAAGTGGCTGTCGTCTCTAGAAGCTTTCCAGCAGAGTGGCCGGATGTGATGGTTATCGGCTCCAAAAAACGTAGAGGAAGCAATTTGACGGCTACGCATAAACATTCAGCTATTTCCTCTGCGACGGCCTTAATCACACTAACTGCTGCTGTGAGGTCAGCAGAGTAATGCTCTCAGGTGGTTTTACTAACTGTTCAAAGCATTATAAAATGCAAAATGCTGTGTGTGTGTGTGTGTGTGTGTGTGCAAACCTGGGTCAATGTCTACCAGGTTCTGCATGCTGATGTTGGACAGGCAACTGTTGACGCGATTTCTGGCCCACATCATCGGCTGAAGGACACACACAGGAACGCACACACCTTCTCACTCGTTCAGAAAATAAGAAGAAGACTCTCCAAATATTAAACTGTATACTTTTGATTAAATGTCATGATTTCATTCTTCTCTGGCTTTTATTTTGTCATATTTGTCTGCAGGCGCTTTAGACCTCTGGTTGATGCTGTCAGTTTGTGATTTATGTGTGTGTGTGTGTGGGTGTGTTTTTTTTTACTTCTTCTTCTGGAGAAATGAGAATCTGTCCATCTTCAAGGATGCAGTTGTTAATGTCCCACAAAGGGACCTCCTGAGGTGGTGCCCATTGTGGTCTCAGCTGGGCGGGCAAAACTGATGCCGGTTCTACATCTGCTACACACACACACACACACGAGTGTAATTGTACAACTAACAGAGAAAGGAGACCGCAGCAAGAGGTTTGTAGATAAAATCATGATGCAGATCAAATAAAGCAACATAGTTGAAGACATGTTGCAGAACAGAATTGCCGTGTGTGTGTTTGCCTTGTTACTTGCTTTTGGATAATTACAGCTCGATGATCAGGATTTTAGGGCATGCAGCACTCGGCCACTCCTGTGTGTACAGTTTTAGTGATGCACTAGGATGTGCACATTTTTAAGAATAACTTCTGCTGTAATTATCTCCAACTGGGACTTTCACTTTAAAGAATGTAATCCCGCTGCTCTTCAACCAACTGCAGCTACTTTTGTGCATCATTTTACCTCAAATCTTTCCTTCTATAGTTTCAGCTGCTCACAACAAATGTGATGAGGAACAACAGATGAGGAAGTTAATACATTCCCATATACTTGCCGATCACGTGTTTTGATTGATTACCTGGCAGTAAATTGGAGGTGCTGCTCCGACTCTGCAGCCTGGGCCTTTTCAGTCTCTGAGACACAGTCCTCAAGTACTTTTTAAAGAGTGTCCCTCCACCCCCTCTTTGTGAAGGGTCTGTTGAGTGGGTTCCTGAGGCCTCTGCAGCCGCCGATGATGAAGCTGTGGAGGATGCAGTCAGGGCTGTGAACAGCGCCCCCGGGGGTTCGGAGAGGGCCCTTCTGAACGGATTCTTCCTGGTTCCCCCTGAGCCTTTATCCGGCTTGGCTCCATCTCCACCTTTTCCGCTGGATGGATTTTTCTCCCCGGCGTCCTCGCTTAGGGCCTTGCGCCAGTTGTTCACCTTACTCCATTTGTTGGTGGAAACCTTTGGAACCTTATTGGTTGTATGTGTGGAGGAAACCTCCCCCTCTTCTCCTTCTTCCCTGGCCTCATTGAGCGTTCCCTTGGAGTCGGTATTCCGCTTGCACATGTGGAGTTGGTCTCTGGTCTCAGCTGTCTGTCCTTCAGGAGGATCCGTAGGAGGCCTCTTCTCCTCGGGGGGCCCCTGGTCCTTGAGTGGAGGATGGGTTGCAGGCTCTGCATCCATCTCTTCTGTGCCCATTTCAGATTTTCCGGTGTGACGTCTGAAAAATGTATGAAAATTCAAATTCCTTTTACCTCATAGGAAACCTGGCCAGATTCCTTTCTGATTTCCTTGCAGGGATCGTTATAAATTCTAAGGATGCCAACGTAGTCGATGCATGCACTGGTTCTATCGCTCCGCGTTTCTCGTTTCCTGTCTTGCAAAACGTCATCCGGAAACAACAGGCTGGTCGTTGCTCTCGGTGTGGTCGCTTGCTGCACGTCACAACTCCTCTGTCACGGCTTGCTTGCTTCCTTATGAAACAGTACAGAGGATTTCATGTACCTACAGAAATCTCATTGTTTTTCCTGCTTTGTATTTTTCCCTCTTCTTAAATGCATCACCCAGGATGTCCTGAGGACATTTAGCAAAAAAAAAATTAATAGCACCTTCAATAAAAACCTTGTCCACACATGCTGGTTTTCAAAGTGCAACTGACTTCACGAGTGAATAGATCCACCAACAGCTCTTTATGTTTGCCTGTTCAATGTCATTACGCCCTTGTTCAATGAAGCAGTCGTTGAGAAAAGGAGGGACAGTTTGACTTGTTTTCGTCTACCAGCGGGTGTATGGCCTTTCGGCTGTTGAGATCAGTTTCCTGTCAAAGCGAGTCTGCACTCTCATTGCATGAAAACCACTTCCTGCATGTCTGCCTGTACACACCTGCAGGATACATTGGTTCCATGAGAGGAGGATGTCACCAGTATTGCCGCCCATCGCCCCATGTTAAAATATCAGATGCATCTACTGAAGACGTTTAAATTAAAGGTATAATCCAGATAGCGGTAGGTCCATCTGAAGGCTCTGTTCACCTGCTGTCAAGCCGTAATTATTGAAATCACTGCGACATTTGTGACGAAGGATAGTCAGCGTTGTCGTTGGAGTAGTCACAGCAAAAAAGCTTGAATGTGCCAATTAAATCATTTCTTTGCCACACGCGATGGAAACTGAATAGTGTTGGATTAGTGCTCTTAACATCATTTTCTGATATTTCACAGACAGGAATATCTGCAATGACATATAAAATCACAACCTGCAAACGCATCGATAATGACTGCAACTATTGACCCATACTGGTTGCAGGTAAATGCATTTTTTCATCATAATCACAACTGGCAGAAACATTTTTCTATTTAACTTGATTAGCAAGAAATATTTATGTTTCCCTTCCAAAGACTGGTGCTAAAAATGGGTGGAGCTCTGACTATTGGTTACTCGCATTTCACACTTTTTTTCTTGCTAAAGAAAAAGGAAATTATGACATTTATTAGTTTACTGTCACACAACGCTGAGGTCCTCACTAACCCTCAACGAGAAGCTTTGGTTCCTCTTCTTTTGATCATGCATGCGTGGTAAAATGTGTTGTTAGGATTAGATAACATATATTTAGATTTGAGATACTTAATGTTTGGCCACAATGAGATAATGATTCTTACACAAAATACATTGATTTAATGGAGAATCAGTTTCCAGCCGTGCAGAATGTGTGTTAGAAGTCAAAACGTATCTTTTCAGCTGAAGACACTCACTTGATTGTTTATTTGTCAACAACTCAAGATGATATTTCCTTCATTATGCCCAATCAATATGCATATGAACTCTGTGCTATAGGCACAGTGATGCTTGGAGCTAAAAGCTAACATTCTCACTAATGGGAAGTATATGGATGACTATGGCTGAAGATCATGGGAATGCCGTTATTTTCACTGGTATTTTACTCCCAATCTGATTTATCAGATGAATTTAACTGCTAAAGTTAAGGGATGACCAAAATTCAATCACAATTCAGCCTAAAAGGAAAATGAATGAAGGACTGGCGTCTTTCTTTTTAAACCGGTCAGAGAAGTCTGCATTATTTATCCCGACTGACACGTCATGTAACTCTCGCCATTGCCCAGCAGAGGGCAGTAAGCACCCGTCTGTTCTTAAATGATTTCATCATTTGCTGGTAAATAACAAATCCAGTGTGGCATGCAGACATTGGAGCATATTCTCTTGATTGATGATGATGAATATATTTATTAGATAGAATGTTAGAGTACAAGTACAGTCACACAGTAGCATGTATTACAGTACAAATAAAGTCAAACATCCTGTCTAACAGGAGCATTTCAAAAAAGCCCTTGCGGTCTTGTTTCCGTTGAAAGTCCTTCGTACATAAATCATCCACAATCAACAATACAAATTTAACAATACAAATAAAAATGAAACCAATATTAAATTAAATTAAACTATATATACTATATATATTTATTTATTACAAAATATGCATGTAACCATGTTATAATTAAAATGTACATCCAATCCGCATTTGGTGGGGGAAAAAAAGAATTTATTTGAATCCCTGTACTTGTTTTTCATAATAGATCGCATTCTCCATCGTGCGATTGCGCAATCTTTTATTTTCTTTGTTCGCTGTTGTGTGACAGTGTTGACTGTACAAACTCAACTAACTGGTCTTTGACACGCAATCGCCTTAATGCTATCACCATTATCCGCCGGCAAGCCTCTTACTTTATTAGGAAGTGAGTGTATTTCACTTTGAGAACGTAAGAAAAGCTTCTGCGAAATCCAGACAAGTTTGAGTTACAGGAAGGAAATATTTCTGCTAAAAAAAAGATATATTTGAAAATGTTTCAGTAAAACACATTTTAACATGCAAATACTTTTATATTTGATGAACAACAAAATTTGTTTTGAGGTTTTCACTTCATTTTTTAGATTATAATACATTTTTTATTATCCTAATAGCAGATTATTGCACCTTTTCAACGGAAACACGAGACCCGCTCGGAGCTGCAGGAACAACCGCGATCGGAATGAAGGGCTTCTGGCGGCGATGACGTAGGAGGCTGGGCGGAGCGACGTCACTCAGGGACAGGCAGGAGGAGATCACAGAGAGAAGGGGATCGGAGGGAGGAGGAGATCACAGAGAGGAGGACACTCACCGAGAGGAGGACACTCACCGTCCTGTCCACGCTTTTCGTCCGAGGGACTGTTCACGATAGTGTTGAAGTCACGCGAATAGCCAGGAGGTCTCCCGGGAGGACTCGTCCCGGCATTAGCCCGCTCGATTCCCGAGTGCGGCTCCATGGCCAGCTAGCACAATAAAGCTAACTAGCGTTAGCTTCTGGGTTTAGCTCGTCGTCCAGGAGCCGGCGAAGTGCGGACCCGGGGAGGGGAATGGCAGGAGGTGACTATCGTTGCTCTTCCAGAAGAAACAGAGATTAACCAGATTAATTCACATCTCTGACTCTGGTAAGAACCTTTTATAATATTTTCACCTGAACAGTGTCTTAGATTAGCACCTAGCTTCCGGGCTAGTAAGTGAACCTTTACTCGTCGGTGTAGCAAGGCGGCTTTAACAGCATCAAGCTGGTTGTTAAAATGTAAACAAACAAACAAAAAAAAACCGAAATTATTCTAAAATGCCTTTTATCTTCATTTTATTTCGTTTCATGCGGAGGGAGGTCTGTGGTACGAAATTGCTCAGTTTTAAAGATGATTCCTGTCAAAACAGCTATCTTAACGGTAAGGACATGTATTTGTGTGTATTAGTCCTCCTTCCTGAAATGTTCCCAACCCTGCATAGCAGGAGTTCCGGACACGCGTCGGCATGTTCGACCAACATATCGCCTCGAGATCAAACCAAACTTCAAACTTTTGACTTGACAGATTCTGTTAGATTTGATTGAGGCGTGTATTCTACTGCCGGGAAGGTTCCTTTTGCTCGTGTGTGTGTGTCCAATACTCCATCGCGTGCCATCAGCACCTGCAGTTGTTGTTGTTGTTCACCTGAGCGTTCACAGAGATGGTAGCTCCACCCCCAGCAGAGGTCCAGCCTCTGTTTAACCAGCGAGCAGGAGATCCCGTGACTTTGATGATCGCGTCTCATGAGAGTTTCCCTCTGTAGCTCATTATGACGCATGTTTTTCTAGAGCGCGCAAAGACTCACATACCTGGCATCACGCAACGCAGTTGTCCAAAACACGCCTCTCTCTCGCAGACGCCGGTGACTGCAGTGCACTCTTTTACTTGTGTTCAGGTTGTCGCCGTCGCTGCGATCCCCATCATGGTGCAGAAGTATCAGTCGCCCGTGCGGGTGTACAAGCAGCCGTTTGAGCTGGTGATGGCGGTAAGTGTCTTTAACTCTGCTTATAGTCGGCCCTCTCAAAACCATAGAGTCAGTGATGTAATGCTGGTGGGCGGGGCCTAACCTGCGCATGGTAACCTCGGCATTCTTGGCTAATCCATGAGGCCAGAGTGCTTTGGTCCTGCCCCTGCCCCTGCCCCAGGGAAGGGGCAGGATGTCCCACGTCAGAGTAAGTCCTGCTGTTTCCTGCTTAGTGGCTAAACCCTCTTCATCAGAGGAAGCAACATTAACTGATCACATGCTCAAGATGCAAATCAGTTTCATTGAAAATGATTCAATTTTCTTGAAGCCTTAAATCAGAAGAAAGAGAAACCTTTGAAAATGTTTTCATGTTGGGGGGGGGGGGGGGGGGGGGAGTGACGAAACAATAGTTGAAATGGTTTTAACTAAATCGGCGAGTCTTCATCGATTCATAGGTGATGAGGGCCTTATCTTTGAAGCTCTGCCTTGGTGTTTAATGCTGCAGCGCTAATCTGCTTCTTAAGTTTAGTGTCGTTTTAAAGCGGTGCATGTGACATCGAACTTGTATCTCGCCTCGATCAGTATCTCAAAATTTGAATTGATTTTCTATCTGAAACTAGAAATGAGCACCGAGCCGATCGCGACGCACAAAAGGAGAAAAGCTTGATTCTAGTGTTGAAAGAAATCTGTACAAGCACGAAGGCGATGATGAGAAGCCGCACGGGAGAGAAGCTTGTTCTGCAGGCCTGAAGCATTTCCCAGGCTGCAGGGACCCTGTCCCCTGAGCTACTTTGGGCTCCTCCTCCTCCCTATAGGCTTCTATATTGGGGTCAACCCCAGCATGCTTTGCAGCTCACCAGCACTTTGCTGCGTCTAAAGTTGGCTCGTCCTGCTCCGCCCCTTCTCTTTGTCCGGCCTGGCGTTCGGTCCCTGCTCAGGTGACACTCTGCCCCACCTCGTCCTGACCCACTTACGTTCTGGTTCCGGCTTTTGCAGCGCTCATACTTACCTCGATGCTTCTCTGCACCCACAAGCTAAGATTCTCAGACTTTCCTGGAGAAAAAAAAAACGTAGAGCCCTGACGATCCTCAAAGGAGGTGTAATATTTATTCAATCCTCAATTCAAAAGGCTTTGTTTATTATCCCCGAGGGGCATTTTAGGACATTTAATATTCCTTTTCCGGTGACGTGTGCGATGATCTCGTGTCTTTGTATTCTCCGTGCCGATTCGGCTCCTGTGAATGAAGCTGTCAGAGCTTTGGGCTTTGATTCACTGGATGCTGCGTGTCCTGCTTTGTGGGGACGAGCTTACCATCCGCCGCTTCCATCAGCATTCATGCTGGACTGTCCCCCCCCCCGACTCTTGGCGCCGAGGAGAAAATTCCAAGGCCGATTTAATTTGCTGTTCACCAGGGCTCTCATTCACCCTCTCTTTTACTGCAAGGTCAAGATGTTGTGCCGCAGCCCCCCCCCCGCACACACACACCGCTTTACGTAGCCGGACATAGTGCGAACGCGGTCTTACACAACCAGCCTTCAGCGTCTGTTGAAACAGCAATCATGCTGCAGTGTGGCAACAGATAGAGGTGCAGCGGCGAGTTAGACAAATGCGCTCAATATGCGGTCGCAGCCTTCGCATGCATGCGCCGCCATGTTTTCCTGACCTATGATGTATCAGGGATTTGTCTCAGCGAGGCTTTCGCCTGCAGGAACGCTCGCAGCTCAGTGGTGCTTTTACTGTGATGACATTTTGATGGGCGACAGATGGTCATCCGGCTCATCCGTCCTCTCACGCATGCATGGCCGAGCTCCACAGCGGAGACACGCATGCGTGTCCCCAGCTCTACAGCGGAGACACGCGTGTGTGTCCCGGCTCTACAGCGGAGACACGCATGCGTGTCCCAGCTCCACAGCGGAGACACGCGTGCGTGTCCCAGCTCCACAGCGGAGAGACGCATGCGTGGCCCACGCAGTAATTCCAGCGTTGCATTCGTTTAATCTCAGCGCACATTGCCAATGGCCCCCTTCTGCCTCCCATGTGGGTGGTGCGGCACGCAGGGGCCGGACGCTGGACTGCGTCTTCAATCAGGATCTTGTTCTCTCGGTCAAATGGCCCTTTGTTTGCCCTTAGAAACCGTGAAAGCAGGTAACAGGCTTTGTTTTGTATTAAAGCAAACACTCTGTTACTCGCTTTACAAAGAGATGACGTCAATGTCAACACCGCGGCCCGGAGCCGCCCCATCGTGCTGCGTTGCTCACCTGATTGGTCCGGCTGTGGAGAACATGGACCGGGCGCTATTGAAACGCCACAGGATATTTTTACAGGCGTGGTTTCTTCTTCATCTCACGCAAGTGGCTCTTGATTCAAATGCTGTGTGTGTGTGTGTGTGTGTGTGCACACAGTGACTCAGCGTGGAATGAGTCATAGTAAAACCCACTGGATCAGCGCTGCCGGTACTGAATTGATGATCTTCATAGTTTTCTTTTGTTTGTTTATTCAAATGCATCTTCTTCTTTTTTAAACTGATCCCGATTGTACCTTCACGATGGCAAATCGAATCAAAGCTGATTGTCAGAGCTTAAAGCGCGCTTCCTGCCTCACGCCACGCGCTGCGGCGTGTAAATATTGAACGCGTTTGGTTCTACACGTTTTTGTTTTGTTATTGGCCGTTGAAGAGAAGCAGAATCCAATTCCAAACCTAATTTGGCATTTAATGAGTTTAATACATTCAGACTGATTATACTCAAATTGATGGTCTTACGTAAAAATGCATGAAATTACTGTTCAAAAATATGATCTGTCTCTCACAGAAATGCGTTTTTAAATACGGTAAAATACGGTACGGAGCCTCCCGAGCTCCAGGCTGGAAGGACAAGTCGGGACAGGAAAGCTTTTCCTGACAAACCGGTGCGTCTCAACCGTAACCTCACGTTGTGTTCTGCATAAAAAGCATCTCGCATCACGGCAGGGCGTTGGTTCGTTTGGGTTGGCGTTTGGGTTAGCGTTTGGGTTAGCATTTGAGTCTATGCAGATCAGCCTAGACTTGATAGCTTCGCCCTCTGAAAAGCAAAGCAGAGGAATGTTCCTTTCCATTTTCCTCTTTATGGAACAGCCTGTCGGCTGCATGTTGTGTAAATGCGTGCCCCCGAGGCGGCGTGCGACCTTTGTTATCTGGACCGGCGTGCATCTGAGACGTCCCGTCGGATGGATGAGCACGCCGCTGGCGTTCGTCAGCGACGGCTTCCTGCTGGCGCCCAGCCATCGACAGGAACCGCTTCCCTGTTCCTCGCGGTTTCTCAAAAGCTGACAGACGTGTTGCGTCAGAGCGGCCACGGTGCAAAGACTCGTCTTTGGCCATCCTCGAACTCGTCTTTGGAAGTCGCCTCACACCGCCTTCCTTTCAGTGTTGTGATCACACCACTGATTTAAGGATCATGACTACATTTCATTGGCTGTTGCCGGTTCATCCTAGAACCGAAGCACCAGCAGCCGAAGGTGCGTTTGGCTTCCATCCAGAGCGCCCCGGAGAGCTCTGCTGGTCTTCCTCTATTCGTTCGGCGCATTCCTGCAGCGATATTTACTGTCGTGTTTTCAGGCTGGATAATGGCTGGGCCAGCTGGGGTTCTGTTCCAGACTGTTCCATGCAGCTCTTGGGAATTCCTGGATTTCTTCCTTCCTGAACAACATGGATCTCGTGTCCTATCCCCGTGCCGTTTTCCTCCTTGCCTGTTTAGGCGTGTCTCCATTACGGAGACTGAAGGACGACGGTCCCTGTTTTTTTTTTTTAAGGAATGTATATTTGTTGTCTGGTTTTTTTTTTGTCATTCTGCCCTCAAGCTTGACTGGATGAATTCCAGTCCAAATATTTATGTTGTGATGTGAGTCATTCCCACAGAAGACTCAATTTAACGTGCCGTGGGACTGGAGGAGGGCCGGGAACGGGACTCAAGTTCGCCTCCAGGCCTTCGTCCTTGGGAGCGCCGCGGTCCGAACGTTGAGCCTGGCAGCCGTGGCGTTCCGCTCCCCTCCGCGTTTCCTGTTGTGACACCAACAATGGGTCCGTTTTTAGCCGTGTCCAGTTCAACCCAGCTGGAGCGCTTCTGTTGTTCAGGAACACTAAATGAAAGCAGCCGGGTCCGCTTCGAGTCGCGCTGTTTTTCCACGCCGCACGGCGGGGGTCACGGAGTTTGTTGTTGGGGCTGCTTTGCTGACTGCAGAACGACAAAGCCAGAGCATCAGGGCAGAACAGCAGAGCTCAGCCTTCATGTTGCCGGGGGGGGGGGCGAGCCCTACGTCCATTCACCCGTTTACTTATTCACAGTAAAATACACTAATTCTCACAAACAGTTAAAGATGAACCAATCCAAAATGACATGACGGCGAAGACGAGCGCCGGGGCGGTGCCGGTTGCCTCGGCTACAACATGGCTGGCTTCCGCAGAGCGCCGGAGAAGAAGGATGGCGTCTGTAGCGACGAGCCTTGCTTTGTGAAGGTCTTGGTGCGTGACCTCGCGCTGTTCCGCCCCCCCCCCCCCCCCCCCCACCAAGGTTCTCCGTCTTCTTATTGAAGCCTATCTTCACATTTGTCGGTGATTTTCATGTCTGTCTGCTCGCTTTCTCCTCTGAGGGGGGGTTGAGGTCTATCCACGTTTTTACAGCAGCGTGGGGGGGGACTTTGTCCTCGGACTCACCATGCCATTAGCTGACTCTGTTCCCGCGCCCCCCCTGCAGGCCTATGAGCGCAGGTTCCCCACCTGTCACCTCATCCCCATGTTTGTGGCGAGCGACGTGATGGCCGAGGAGACCAGCGGCGACGGCGCCACCCACGGGATCGAGCGCCGCTGTGCCCTGGATGTCGACGCCCCTCGTCTGCTCAAAAGGGTACGTTGCGTGTCAGCGTTTTCGTGTACCGCCCTGCATGCAGGGACGTTTCGTTGCCCTGGTTTGCATTGTTTCTTGGGCGTGTGTGACTTTCAGATCGCCGGAGTGGACTACGTCTACTTCCTCCAGAAAAACACGCTGAACCGAAAAGAGAGGACGCTCCACATCGAGTCCCATAACGAGACGTTCTCCAACAGGGTCATCATCCATGAGACCTGCTGCTATTCGGTTAGTAGCCCCCCCCCAGTGCAGGTTCTTCTTGCCCTCGACCCAAGAACCCAGGAACTTGACCCAATCTAATCGGGTCCTGCTTGCCTGCAGACAAAACCAAGTTGTGGCGCAGGTCGCTAACGGTAACCAGGATGGGAGGGCTCCTTATTCAGATCGTTCCAGGATCGTTCTTTGATACGTTGAACGTTCAAACTTGTAGGAATGTAAATCGCGAACTGATGCACAGCGTGAAATGTTTTCTGAATGGATGTGTGTCTTTCTAGTGGAACTGGGTGGTTGCCATAGAAACCTGCCTATAATACGCAGCATGTTTTTTTTGCACACAGGTTCACCCGGAGAATGAGGACTGGACGTGTTTCGAGCAGACTGCCAGCCTGGACATCAAGTCGTTCTTTGGATTCGAGAGCACCGTGGAAAAGGTTGCGATGAAGCAGTACGCTAGCAGTATCAAAAAGGTGCGTGCGGCTAATCCTGTTAGCTGTCATCGTGTTGCCTCCGCGCTAGCAGCACGAGCCGCCGGCCCTCATTCTGGGTGGACGTGGGCAGTTAGCTTAATGTTTAAAAGATGAGACGAAATCTAGTTAAAATGATTTGCTTTAGTGGCACAACGGGAAGTACGAGGCGCCATTTCCTTCTTATTAGCGCATACGTTAAAAAGCCTTCTGCTGGACGCCGTCGCGCTCTGAAGATGAGTGATTGCAGTCGTAATATTTAAGCTTCCATTTGATAACGCTCTTTCGCTTTGAGGACTCAAGCATTAAACGATGGTGGCACTGTTTTCTGCTGTAAGGAGTGTGTTCAGCAGGCAGGTCGGAGGTCGCAGGTCGCAGGCCGCCCATGCAGCCCTGGTGCAGTGGCACCAAGAACCGCCACCATCCAACCCCTCGGCATCACTAATAGAAAGATCGACTTTCATTTTAATGTTAACTTTTCATGCATGCGTGGAATTGTAGTGAATATAAAAAGGCTTTTTTTATTTCCCTCCGTTTCTGATGCTTAATTGAAAATGATTAAATGAACAGTCTTAACTTTATTTATTTACTTCCTGTTCTGCTGTTTTTCTATAATTTCAACTCCCCTTTGCATCACAGGGAAAAGAAATCATCGAGTTCTACCTAAAGGAGCTGGAAGATGACGGGGTTACCCACGTGCCCCGCTGGACTCCCTCCTCCGAGCCCCCGCTTCTCCCCAGGCCAACCAGTCTCTCCTCCAGCCCCCCAGTCCTCCCTAAACCCACTGCCGCCCCGACCGTTCCAATCCAGCAGCCCACGGATGCCAAGGACGGCGTAACTCAGGACACCAAGCAGGAGGGCGGCGGCCTCCAGGCGGACAGCCTCGCGGAGGTCATGGCTGGAACACCTGAAGGTCAGTGGGAGAGAACAGCCGGACAGGGAATCTGCTCGCTTTCGTTGCAGCGGAATATTCCACGCAGAAATTTGGGTTTGCAGTATTTGAAAATGAGAAAGTAATGAAGGCGGATAAACAAGTTTCTTTTTGTTTGTTTGTTTGTTTGTAGATAAGTTGGATGCAGATTATATTAAACGTTACCTAGGCGACCTGACCCCCCTGCAGGAGAGCTGTCTAATCAGACTTCGCAAATGGCTGCAAGAGACTCATAAGGGAAAGGTACATGCAGTAAGCTAATAAATGCTAACAAGGACAGTCCCGGGCAAAAGTACCGCTCTGAGTGCTTTTCTAGTTATGCATCCCCTCGCTGCCCAGATCCCCAAAGACGAGCACATCCTGCGCTTCCTGCGCGCCCGGGACTTCAACATTGACAAGGCGCGGGAGATCCTCTGCCAGTCGCTGACCTGGAGGAAGCAGCACCAGGTGGACTACCTGCTGGAGAGCTGGAGTTCACCACAAGTCCTCCAGGACTACTACACGGGGGGCTGGCACCACCATGACCGAGGCAGGTCCCGACAGAGCGCTGTGTGCTTCCTGTCAGTAGCAGAGTGTTCTAAACATGTTCACACACACAATCGTACGCAAGAGGAAGGTCTCATTTCATCCGTTTCAATTTACACACACACAGAGAGCCATTCTTTGGACACAGCCTTCAGGTCGGAGAGTTAATTAAACGTGAAGCATGCTGGCAACCCAAACGGCTCACACGCACACACACGCACGCACACACACATTCTTCTTTCTGGTACATGCTGTACATTCCATGCTGAGAACAGGGCGTGAGGCAACAGTTGACGCTCTTGTTTGTAGTCCTTCTATCCGAACAGCGTGAAATGTGAACGCGCTCCTCCCTTATGGTTCTACGTAACGGACCACGCGGACGATGCAATCGTTAAGCACAACGTGAACGCGCTCCTCCCTTATGGTTCTACGTAACGGACCACGCGGACGACGCAAACGTTAAGCACAACGTGAACGCGCTCCTCCCTTATGGTTCTACGTAACGGACCACACGGACGACGCAAACGTTAAGCACAACGTGAACTCGCTCCTCCCTTATGGTTCTACGTAACGGACCACACGGACGACGCAAACGTTAAGCACAACGTGAACCGCCTGAGAGCTCGAGCTCTCTATGACAGCTGTGTCATTGTTCTAGATGGCCGTCCCTTGTACATCCTGAGACTGGGCCAGATGGACACCAAAGGACTGGTCCGTGCGCTCGGGGAGGAGTCTCTGCTCAGACATGTGAGAAACACGAGACGCTCGTGTTGATCGGCCCGGCGTGTGTGTGATGCATTCAACGTTGTTGCTGCTGTCACTTCAGGTCCTGTCTATCAATGAGGAGGGTCTGAGACGCTGCGAGGAGAACACCAAGGTGTTCGGGCAGCCAATCAGGTAGGACTTCACCACGGCTGGACTCCAGCAGGGTCTTCACTGTTTTATAGTCAACAAAAACGAGCTTTTGCTTAAAGCTCAGACTTGGAGGCAAATATTCATTAAGCCTGAAGTTAAAAGGGTTGCATTCCTGCGTTACGACTATTAACTCTTTCAGTGCCAGCCATTTTCAGCTCAGCTATGTGCTGAGTGCCCCAGTTTTCGCGCATTCTTTCCAATTTTCCAAGCCCCACAGAATATTCTTTACTATGAATAAGCAAACGCCGAACCGAACAAATAAAAGATTAAAGTCTCTTCTTTCGTCAGAAAAAGAAGGTGTGTTCCTACCATTTCTGTTCCGGAGTTATCGGCCGTTGAAGAGAGGCAGATTTCAATGTCGGGGTTAGCAGTGAGCGTCTTTAGACGTGAACGGCACTCAAAGAGTTAATCAACACCGACCGATAAAACCAGATCAATGCCGATGACTTCATGCAGTGAAAACTGGACCCGTTGGTCAGCAGAGAAGTAGAAACTGTCAAATACGTAACGGCTTAGTTTGGCCATGAAGTCGTGTCGCAGCAGCTGCAGCTCGTGCGCAGGTGCGCACGCACGCACACATGTGTTGCGCATGTGTGCGTGCGCAACACATGTGTGCGTGTGTGTGTGTGTGCAAAATGGAAAGAATGTACAGGGAGGGAGCGGCGGCGGAGGTGGCGGTGACGGCCACGCCGTACGGCACGTGAACTACGAATGGCGTCACAGCACTCGGCAGACAGAGGGGATGACAGGAAGTGGGATTAGCAGCAGTTGTCTTCATCGCTTCGGCGTCGCCCGAGGAGGGCGGGTGCCACGCGGAGTCGTGTGACTGTGGACTCCTCTGTCCCGCAGCTGCTGGACGTGTCTCGTTGACCTGGAGGGGCTGAACATGCGTCACTTGTGGCGACCGGGAGTCAAAGCGCTGCTCCGGATCATCGAGGTCGTGGAGGCCAACTACCCAGAGACTCTGGGACGCCTGCTCATCCTGAGAGCCCCCAGAGTGTTCCCGGTCCTCTGGACGCTGGTGAGAGCCGGGAGCCGGGAGAAATGCTTCTTGTTTGTGTTTGTTAGCCCGAGCTTCACAGGCGGGAAACACACTTCCTGCTCCGCTCTGCTGAGAGGAATAGAATACTAACCCTAACATCTTTACATCTGCCTTTAGGTGAGTCCATTCATTGATGAAAACACCCGCAAGAAGTTCCTCATTTACGCAGGCAATGACTACCAGGGTCCGGGGGGGCTGGTCGACTACATAGACAAGGAGATCATCCCTGACTTCTTGGGAGGGGAGTGCATGGTGAGCGTCGGGAGATGTAAACCATCTGTTTAGCATCGGATTGGAAATCTGACACCACCCACATGTGTGTGTGTGTGTGTGTGTGCGTGTTCATTCTTGCCCCTCTGCAGTGTGAGGTTCCGGATGGAGGCCTGGTTCCCAAGTCGATGTACCGAACACCCGAGGAGTTGGAGAATGAAGATGTCCGCCTGTGGACTGAGACGATCTACCAAAGTGCCAGCATCTTCAAGGGAGCTCCGCATGAAGTGAGTGAGAGGAGGTGCTGTGGACCCGCCCCTCTCGGGCCCTTGATCCAGGCTTTGCGTGAAGTTCCGCCCCCCAGTGGGCGAGTCCGGTAGTTCACGTCTTCGAGCTTCATGATCTCCGATGTGGCTTTGAACCCGATCTGCCCGTCTTCCTCCCTCCTCTAGCTTCTGATCGAGATCATCGACGCCTCCTCAGTCATCACCTGGGACTTTGATATGTGCAAAGGTGACGTGGTGTTCAATATCTACCACTCAAAGCGGGCCCCCCAGGCTCCCCGTAAAGACGCCCAGGGAGCCCACGGGATCACGTCCCCGGGGGGCAACAATGTCCAGCTGATCGACAAGTCCTGGACGCTGGGGCAAGACTACAGCATGGTGGAGTCTCCGCTCACCTGCAAGGAGGGCGAGAGCGTGCAGGTGCGGTCCAGGAATCACGGCGCCGCAGCCCGTCGGATATATTTCCCGGGTTGCTTTCGGATCATCTGTCCCGTTTATCTGCCCCCCAGGGCTCCCACATTACACGGTGGCCCGGTTTCTACATCCTCCAGTGGAGGTTCCACAACATGCCGGCCTGCTCCACCACCAACTTGCCCCGGGTGGACGACGTGCTGGCGACCCTGCAGGTCTCCTCGCACAAGTGCAAAGTCATGTACTACACCGAGGTGTTGGGCTCGGAGGACTTCAGGTGAGCCGTGGCGCAGTGCTTTGCTCCTCCTCCTTTCGCGCTAGCTGTCGTCATCCCTGCTATTTTTGAACCACCTCCTCACGGCAGCAACGCCTCTGCTGGTTTGCGCCTTTTGCTAACCGCTAACATGATGCGGCTGCTTTGTGTTCTGAGTTAGAATCGCCGCACTCAGGACAGCAGGTTAATGAGACCGTGGTGGTTCTGGTCCCCTTGCTTGCGTGACCGGTGTGAGGAATGTTAGCTTGGGCTAAGTTCTGCAGGGCAGTGCTCGGCTGCTGCAGAGACGCTTCTCCTGCACTCCTCCATCTTTACGACTAACAATCTGAGTCTAACGTTCGTAGTAGTCAGCAGGACGTGCGTCTCGTGGCCGACCCACCTGGTTGAGGTTCAGATTTCCCGTTCCGATATTTCTGTGGGTCTGTGTTTTTATTTTTCCGACTCTTCAGCACAAAATGTAGACAGATTTGTCTTTTCTGCTTTTTGTCCAGTCAGCGATTCTGTTAACTCGTTTATGTAAATTAGACAGAAAGATGCCGAATACAATAAAAGGCAGCAAAGCCCTCAGAGGAACGGAACCTCCATTTGGTGCCCAGCCGACGACTGAGCATCACGAGAACCATTTCAACATGGTTAAGCAAAGCGTTCAGCTTCTAGTTGACCTCTGACACGGACCGTTGTTCGCCGATGGTCCGGCTCTGCATTATGAGCGCACACACGCCGTTGACTGCTGTTGCTCTGGGGTTGCACACGCGAGGAGTCCGTGTCGAGTCACATACGTGCTCTCTAGATCTGTCCGTCTCCTCAGGGGCTCGATGACCAGCCTGGAGTCCAGCCACAGCGGCTTCTCTCAGCTCAGCGCCGCCACCACCTCCTCCAGCCAATCACAGGCCAGCTCCATGGTGTCCAGGTAGAGACCAGCGGCTGAGCGCATCCCGGGGGGAGCCCCTCCTGTCCTCGCCATTGTCGTCTCCGCACATCGTTCCTGATGCTGGCACAAATGGAAGGCAAAGAACTTCAAAGAAATCTGAGGCAAAAAATAACAAAAGAAAAGTGTACAATTTAAAGGGCTGATTTTTTGCACAGAAGTCATATATTTTTTTGTGCCTGGTGTCTCTGCTGGGGCGGTTTGGGTCAGAATGTTTGGATCCTGTCTCGTATGGGGGGTTGTGGTGTGGGGTGGGGGGGTTTAGATGTTGGGAGATGAATTGCGGTGCGTTCGCAGCGCCAGAAACTGAAATAAGCAATATTGTTGTCTTGGGAGTTACAGGACTGGATCAAGACACTGGAGGCGCTGTTACTTTATGCATTTACAAGCACACACACACACACAGACACACAGACAGACACACACACACACACACACACACACAGTACGGAGACAATGTACCTCACTCTTGTGCACTGGATGTGCTGTTACACATAAACGTGGAAAAATCCCCCGTTTTTGTCTGGTTGATCTGGTGACTCGTTCATAGGTCAGGCGTGTGGAGGCGGTTCCCTCCCTACCAGGCGTGTGATTGGTCTGGTGACTCGTTCATAGTTCAGGCGTGTGGAGGCGGTTCCCTCCCTACCAGGCGTGTGGGACTGCGTGGAGTGGGTGGAGTTTAGTGGACCGTGACGTGAATGATGGCGCCAGTCGGGTGATATTTTCCCACGGCTCTGTGGGCTTTCGGTCGTTCGTTCCGTTTCCCCGTCTCTGTGGGCTTTATGGCTTCTTGGAAAGCGTCTGAAGCCTCGACCCGGTTCTGACCCGCTAGAATCAATAAAATAAGTTTCCACTGAGTGAAATCTTGGTATTTATCACTGAGGTGTCTGCGGAGGCCGATGGGCGCTGGGGGCCGATGACGGGCAGGCAGATGGCGCCATGTCCCCGGCCTCCTCCGGGATCTGGGAGGAGTTCTGTCCGGCCCCCTACCCTGCCGGTGGATCCAACCCACCACCAGGTGGTGATCGGTTGACAGCTCCGCCCCTCTCTTCGCCCAAGTGTCCAAGACACGCGACAACAGAGTCCGCCATCGACCTCCGGCCTCGGGGTTCGGGTGGGTTCGGGTTAGGGTGAGTGTGGAGCCCAGAATGAAGAGGCGAAGACACAGGAAAAGTTCAAACGGTTTATGAAAGAAGAAAACAACCAACGATCCAATGAAAAGGACTATTTAATACGGAGACAGGTATCTAGAAAAACCACGAAGAAGAACATTGGCTAAAAGTGTTAATAAAGGTGGGACATAAAATAACCCGGGCTGGCTGCCACCACAGGAAGGAAAGACATGTTTAGCATCCAAATCCACGATGGGCGATAATCCAGCCGGCGTTGTTATGGCGTTTATATAAAGTCTTTTATAACCATGCTGTCCACTATTTGTTGATGGGACGTTTTACATTGAATATATAAAGTACATTTCAGTGAATCGTGTGTGAATGTGCTGCTGATTGGCTCTTGCTGGCCAGCCTCTGATCTGATTGGGCAGAGCTTCCATCGTTCTCTACTTATTTGTCAGCGTGTGTCAGGGTCGGGCGTGAGTATCCGTTTATTGTGCCGGAACCGGGGTGTGTTGGAGGTTGTGACTTGTTTTTGATGTTTCAAGATGAGTTCTTGACGGGTGAAGCAGTGCGGCGTTGCTGCACGCTCACGCCCTGATGTCGTTTACACATTGCCCATCCATCGTCTCGTCTACACGAGGCGGGGTACACCTCGGACGCATCGCCAACGCATCGCAGGGCCACACAGGGACAGACAACCACTCTCACACCCACACACACCCACACACACACACACACACGCTCACACACTACGGACAATTTGAAGTGATCAATTCACCTAAATTGCATGTTTTTGGAGCTGGGAGGAAACCGGAGAAAACCCGCACAGATAGGATTTGAACCCGGTACCGTAACGCCCGGTGTGCAGATCTATCATTTATAAATTAAACGATAGTCATTTTAAAAGTTGTGTCAATAAATACCATTTTAGCCTTTTGAAAGTCTCATGAAAAGTAACTGCTGTCCCCCCCCCCCCCCCCCCCCCCCCCCCAGGCACTAATAGGTGAGCCGTTGAGAGATGAATGAACATTTTCTAAATGCAACACATCCGTGCAATAAGCAAAGAGTCAGGTGTGCTCTGTTGCCGTGGTTACCGAATGACGCTTACAGTGTATTGAAATCAAACTCCTGAAATCGTGTTTTTTTTAAACACGCCTGTTTTTAATGCGGATGGGTGAAAGGTCGAGGGTTAGCTCGTTAGCTTATGCTAGCTGTGCGTCATTAGCTGCAATCAAATGAAATGCTTTACTGAGAAAAAGGACCTTTGTGTGACGGTGTAGAAGAATGTTAGAAATATATGCCTGTGAAATGTTCCTCTGCTTCCTCCTGGTTAGACACTTTCCTGCTCTTCATTGCTCCGCACGTTTCCCTCACTGATGAAGCACCAGATTTCTCCTCTCCTTGATGTCTTCATCTTTTCCTCATCACCTTGACACTCCGGTTTTGCTGTGTTGCTTTGAAACACTACTCTGTGTGTGTCTTTGAAATGGGAGCAGACCTTCAGCGAAGCCTTAGGCGTAAAGCGTTCTCCTTTCATTCGTCGTCTCTTTATGCTCTGCTGCTCTGGCATTGTGTTCTGTTTACATCAGGATCTCTTATGAGGGCTATAACTGGAGGTCAATAATTAACACGTTTGTCTTTGCTGACCTTGATGCATATCTTCATGTGAGGAATTATGTTTAAAATAAAAGATTGGTTTGAACTGAGAAGATGATGCCTTTGGAAAATATTAAACTTGAAATATTAGAAAATAAATGCTCTTGTGTCACGTTTGATTTTTATCTTTGCAACATGTGAAGGGCAAAGTTAAGGACATATTGATCTGTTGATCTCAATCAATATGTTTGACCCCTACAGGTAATTGTAATGAACTAATTAACTGAAAATGCTGAACTTGGAATCCATCACTACTTTAATGAGGGTAAGAAAACTGTTGCATGGCTGACTTCATCTCCCATTGAGATTTTGAATTTTCTACAAGTGCTATTTTGTTGTTTCAATGCTTTGAAGCAGCTCACCATGACAGCTACAGCTAAAACGTTCCTCCTCACACGAGGAGCAGTTACCAGTCGTTCCGTTTCTTCTCGTGTGCAACCTGATTGTCTCCTAGTAGTAGAATCAAAACACAAACCCTGAGAAAAAAGAATTAAAAGACCCCTGCACAAAATATACTATAATAACAATTCCTATATGTATAGTTGTTACACTAACACAGCTGTAGAAAGGTTTATTATATGTGTTATTGCGTTTCACTAGAGGAAAATGGAAAAGCAATAAAGGAACATTTGTATTTCTGGCTCAACTTATAAAAAAGTTAATTTATTGAACTTCAGTGAAAAAGGTTTGGGAAAAGTTTGATATCATCTGACAGTGTAGTTTACCTGTCAGGCCACTAGATGGCAGGGGTTTATCCATATAACAACGCGCTGACGCTCGAATCAAGCCCCGCCCTCTCCTTGTCGTCACCATACGGAAGCAAAACAGGAACCCTATTGTTTACGTTCCTTCTCAGGTTCCCGACGAAAGAATAAATGTCCGCCACTCCTGTGCGGGACTTGGTGACGCAGTGGAAGAGGTCAGAGTGATTCTTTCACATTTAAAATACTCCTCAGCGCTGACTTTAATTACTAAAACGAGGACGGTTCCGGTGACGGATGTCGTAGCAACTGCCTGCTAGCATCTCTGAACGTTTGCCTCCATGTTTCAGCAGCCACTCATTTTACTGGTTCACACAGGCAGTGCTGGTGGTGACGTCACGTTCCCCACGTTATTATGTCATCATGCCGTCATCTCCTGCTATGGGAAGCAGATTTTCACAACTTTAATTACAACTTTAAAAACTTTAGCCCACATTCCAAATACAACATGAGACGAAAGCGGAAGTTGTAAATGTCCTGCTGGAACGATTAGTAAAATAATAATAGTGTTTCTTATCCTTGAATGGAAATATCTTGATTCCATGGAATTTGTGAAATTTGTGAATTTCGTGTTGCCTGGGAAACTACAGTAGCCGTGTTAGCATAGCCTCAGGGGTCTGCCCTCCCTGCAGGGAGCAGGCTCGTCTCCGGCAGCAGGTGGTGGAGGAGGACACTGAGGAGTGGCAGAGGAGGCCGGACTTCTCCGGCCTGGAGCGAGTCGGAGGAGTGGACCTGTCCTTCATCAAAGGGGACGACGTCAACGCCTGCTCCCAGCTCGTGGTGCTCAGCTACCCGGATTTAGAGGTGAGCTGTCCGCTGATTTAACACCCATCTAATACTCCACTCACAGAAGAATGCGCATAAACAGATGATGCCATTAAGATGCGCCAGGTCAGTCAAGTCTTTGCTATGCCCCGCCCTCTCCCAGGTGCTCTATGAGGACAGCCAGATGGTGGCGCTAGCGGCGCCCTACATAACTGGCTTCCTGGCGTTTCGAGAATGCTCCTTCCTCCTGGATGCTCTGCAGCGGCTGGAGAGGAACCAGCCTGAACTTCTGCCTCAGGTCAGCCGCTGCATATTCAGAATGCCTGCGGTCGGAGGACAGAAGTCCAGGGAGCAGAGACACCATCTGGAACAGGCAGTATAGATCTATGATCTATAGATCTATAGATCATAGATCAGAAATACAGACCATCTCTTGTGATGCGATATTCTTCTCTGCTTTCTGACTTTAATATCGCTCGGTAAAAAGTTCCATCGCATCACTGTATAGCGTCTCATCGTATTTGCATCATCGTATCGCATCATATCCTGTTATGTCGTGTCTCATCGTATCTCATCGTGTCGTGTCTCACCGTGTTTGTGTCGTGTCTCATCGTGTCTCACCGTGTTTGTGTTGCGTCTCATCGTGTTGCATCTCATCGTGTCGTGTCTCACCGTGTTGCGTCTCATCGTGTCGTGTCTCACCGTGTTGCGTCTCATTGTGTTGTGTCTTATCGTGTCGTGTCTCACAGTGTTTGTGTTGCGTCTCACTGTGTTTGTGTCGCGTCTCACCGTGTTTGTGTCGTGTCTCACCGTGTTTGTGTTGTGTCTCATCATGTCGTGTCTCACCGCGTTTGTGTCGTGTCTCAACGTGTTTGTGTCGTGTCTCATCGTGTTTGTGTCGTGTCTCAACGTGTTTGTGTCGTGTCTCAACGTGTTTGTGTCGCGTCTCACCGTGTTTGTGTCGCGTCTCACCGTGTTTGTGTCGCGTCTCACCGTGTTTGTGTCGCGTCTCACCGTGTTTGTGTCGCGTCTCACCGTGTTTGTGTCGCGTCTCACCGTGTTTGTGTCGCGTCTCACCGTGTTTGTGTCGTGTCTCATCGTGTTTGTGTTGCGTCTCATCGTGTCGCGTCTCACCGTGTTTGTGTCGCGTCTCATCGTGTTTGTGTTGCGTCTCACCGTGTTGCGTCTCATCGTGTCGCGTCGTGTCTCACCGTGTTGCGTCTCATCGTGTCGTGTCTTATCGTGTCGTGTCTCACAGTGTTTGTGTTGCGTCTCACCGTGTCGCGTCGTGTCTCATCGTGTTTGTGTTGTGTCTCACCGTGTTTGTGTCGTGTCTCATCGTGTTTGTGTCGCGTCTCACAGTGTCGCGTCGCGTCTCATCGTGTTTGTGTTGTGTCTCACCGTGTTTGTGTCGTGTCTCACCGTGTTTGTGTCGCGTCTCATCGTGTTTGTGTCGCGTCTCACCGTGTTTGTGTCGTGTCTCATCGTGTTTGTGTCGCGTCTCACCGTGTTTGTGTCGTGTCTCACCGTGTTTGTGTCGTGTCTCATCGTGTTTGTGTCGCGTCTCACCGTGTTTCTGTTGTGTCTCACCGTGTTTGTGTCGCGTCTCACCGTGTTTGTGTCGCGTCTCATCGTGTTTGTGTCGCGTCTCACCGTGTTTGTGTCGTGTCTCACTGTGTTTGTGTCGTGTCTCACCGTGTTTGTGTTGCGTCTCATCGTGTCGCGTCGTGTCTCACCGTGTTTGCGTCGCGTCTCACCGTGTTTGTGTCGTGTCTCATCGTGTTTGTGTCGCGTCTCACCCTGTTTGTGTCGTGTCTCACTGTGTTTGTGTCGTGTCTCACCGTGTTTGTGTCGCGTCTCATCGTGTCGCGTCTCACCATGTCGCGTCGTGTCTCACCATGTTTGTGTCGCGTCTCATCGTGTTTGTGTTGCGTCTCACCGTGTTTGTGTCGTGTCTCACCGTGTTTGTGTCGTGTCTCACCGTGTTTGCGTCGCGTCTCATCGTGTTTGTGTTGCGTCTCATCGTGTCGCGTCTCACCGTGTCGCGTCGTGTCTCACCGTGTTTGTGTCGCGTCTCATCGTGTTTGTGTTGCGTCTCACCGTGTTTGTGTCGTGTCTCACCGTGTTTGTGTCGTGTCTCACCGTGTTTGTGTTGTGTCTCACCGTGTTTGTCTCGTGTCTCACCGTGTTTGTGTTGCGTCTCATCGTGTCGCTTCGTGTCTTATCGTGTCGTGTCTCACCGTGTTTGTGTTGTGTCTCACCGTGTTTGTGTCGTGTCTCATCGTGTTTGTGTCGCGTCTCATCGTGTTGCGTCGTGTCTCACCGTGTTTGTGTTGCATCTCATCGTGTCGCTTCGTGTCTCACCGTGTCGTGTCTCACCGTGTTTGTGTTGCGTCTCATCGTGTTTGTGTCGTGTCTCATCGTGTCGTGTCTCACCGTGTTTGTGTCGCGTCTCATCGTGTTGTGTCTCACCGTGTTTGTGTCGTGTCTCACCGTGTTTGTGTTGCATCTCATCGTGTCGCTTCGTGTCTCATCGTGTCATGTCTCACCGTGTTTGTGTTGCGTCTCACCGTGTTTGTGTCGTGTCTCATCGTGTCTCACCGTGTTTGTGTTGCGTCTCATCGTGTTGCGTCTCATCGTGTCGTGTCTCACCGTGTTGCGTCTCATCGTGTCGTGTCTCACCGTGTTGCGTCTCATTGTGTTGTGTCTTATCGTGTCGTGTCTCACAGTGTTTGTGTTGCGTCTCACTGTGTTTGTGTCGCGTCTCACCGTGTTTGTGTCGTGTCTCACCGTGTTTGTGTTGTGTCTCATCATGTCGTGTCTCACCGCGTTTGTGTCGTGTCTCAACGTGTTTGTGTCGTGTCTCATCGTGTTTGTGTCGTGTCTCAACGTGTTTGTGTCGTGTCTCAACGTGTTTGTGTCGCGTCTCACCGTGTTTGTGTCGCGTCTCACCGTGTTTGTGTCGCGTCTCACCGTGTTTGTGTCGTGTCTCATCGTGTTTGTGTTGCGTCTCATCGTGTCGCGTCTCACCGTGTTTGTGTCGCGTCTCATCGTGTTTGTGTTGCGTCTCACCGTGTTGCGTCTCATCGTGTCGCGTCGTGTCTCACCGTGTTGCGTCTCATCGTGTCGTGTCTTATCGTGTCGTGTCTCACAGTGTTTGTGTTGCGTCTCACCGTGTCGCGTCGTGTCTCATCGTGTTTGTGTTGTGTCTCACCGTGTTTGTGTCGTGTCTCATCGTGTTTGTGTCGCGTCTCACAGTGTCGCGTCGCGTCTCATCGTGTTTGTGTTGTGTCTCACCGTGTTTGTGTCGTGTCTCACCGTGTTTGTGTCGCGTCTCATCGTGTTTGTGTCGCGTCTCACCGTGTTTGTGTCGTGTCTCATCGTGTTTGTGTCGCGTCTCACCGTGTTTGTGTCGTGTCTCACCGTGTTTGTGTCGTGTCTCATCGTGTTTGTGTCGCGTCTCACCGTGTTTCTGTTGTGTCTCACCGTGTTTGTGTCGCGTCTCACCGTGTTTGTGTCGTGTCTCACTGTGTTTGTGTCGTGTCTCACCGTGTTTGTGTTGCGTCTCATCGTGTCGCGTCTCACCGTGTCGCGTCGTGTCTCACCGTGTTTGTGTCGCGTCTCACCGTGTTTGTGTCGCGTCTCATCGTGTTTGTGTCGCGTCTCACCCTGTTTGTGTCGTGTCTCACTGTGTTTGTGTCGTGTCTCACCGTGTTTGTGTCGCGTCTCATCGTGTCGCGTCTCACCATGTCGCGTCGTGTCTCACCATGTTTGTGTCGCGTCTCATCGTGTTTGTGTTGCGTCTCACCGTGTTTGTGTCGTGTCTCACCGTGTTTGTGTCGTGTCTCACCGTGTTTGCGTCGCGTCTCATCGTGTTTGTGTTGCGTCTCATCGTGTCGCGTCTCACCGTGTCGCGTCGTGTCTCACCGTGTTTGTGTCGCGTCTCATCGTGTTTGTGTTGCGTCTCACCGTGTTTGTGTCGTGTCTCACCGTGTTTGTGTCGTGTCTCACCGTGTTTGTGTCGCGTCTCACCGTGTTTGTGTTGTGTCTCACCGTGTCGCGTCGTGTCTCACCGTGTTTGTGTCGCGTCTCATCGTGTTTGTGTTGCGTCTCACCGTGTTTGTGTCGTGTCTCACCGTGTTTGTGTCGTGTCTCACCGTGTTTGTGTCGCGTCTCACCGTGTTTGTGTTGTGTCTCACCGTGTTTGTGTCGTGTCTCACCGTGTTTGTGTTGCGTCTCATCGTGTCGCTTCGTGTCTTATCGTGTCGCGTCTCACCATGTTTGTGTCGTGTCTCATCGTGTTTGTGTCGCGTCTCATCGTGTTGCGTCGTGTCTCACCGTGTTTGTGTTGCATCTCATCGTGTCGCTTCGTGTCTCACCGTGTCGTGTCTCACCGTGTTTGTGTTGCGTCTCATCGTGTTTGTGTCGTGTCTCATCGTGTCGTGTCTCACCGTGTTTGTGTCGCGTCTCATCGTGTTGTGTCTCACCGTGTTTGTGTCGTGTCTCACCGTGTTTGTGTTGCATCTCATCGTGTCGCTTCGTGTCTCATCGTGTCATGTCTCACCGTGTTTGTGTTGCGTCTCATCGTGTTTGTGTCGTGTCTCATCGTGTCGTGTCTCACCGTGTTTGTGTTGCGTCCCTCTGCAGGTGCTGTTTGTGGATGGGAATGGCGTTTTTCACCACAGAGGTCGGTTTCCTTCGCTGCACGACGCATTCAGCAAAATCATGACAGATTCTTCACAATCATGTTTTACGTTTCGTGCTGAGAACCACAGGCGGAATGAATAACATCAGTGGGGCTGTTTTCCATTTCGCCCTCGCATCCAATCAGCAGCTCCCATTTAACTCTGTTTCTGAACGAGTGCTTCCAGTGTAATGAGTGTATTCCTCCGGCGCTCGACTGCCACCTACAGACTCGTTCTTGCTATTACAGAATGTCCGCAGTCGGACGGGACGGTTTCTGTCTTGTGTGTGCGGCCGTGGCTCAACGCTGCGTCTCTGCGTCTTTAACCACGTCCTCATTTGCAGAGTTCGGCATCGCTTGTCATCTCGGAGTGCTGTCTGGGCTGCCTTGTGTGGGCGTGGCCAAGAACCTGCTCCAGGTGCAAGGTGTGCAGAAGGGTGACGAACACCAGTCACAGGTGAGACGGAGATGCTCCTCCAAATGACCAGAGCAGCTGCTGTTTGTTCAAGTGTGAGGGCGTGTCCGAGATGAAGACCCTCCTCTTAGTTGTGTGTGTGTGTGTGTGTGTGTGTTGTTTCTGTTTGCAGTTTGATTTAAATGTAGGCCGCCGGCAATGGAGGCTTTACCGCCATTGAGTCTTCTTTTTTTTTTCGACACCAACTTGAACTAAATATTCAAAAGAATCTGAGTACCGTAATTCCCGGTGTACAAGCCGCTACTTTTTTCCAATATTTTGAACCTTGCGGTTTATGCAACGACGCAGCAAATTTACGTATATTTTCCCACTTTCGTTACGAGCCGTGTTTCGTTAAAGCCTATTTATTTTCGTTACAAAATTAACGCCCGCCCGCCCGGAGGGAAAGCCCCGCTTGCGCGTAGCTGGGGAGATCCGCGAGAAGCGCCCGGCACTCGTCCAGAGCCGCCGCCGCCGGACCGCCGTACCCGGTCCCCGCCGCCTGTCCGCCATCCGCTACGCGGCGTCGGACGCGCCGCGTAGCGGGGAAGGAACCCACCCCCTCGACCTCCCGGGCGTCCCCACCCCTGCCGCACCACGCTCCCGCGGACGGAGGATGAGGGGCACGGGGGCAAGGGGGACGGGGACACCCCGCCAGGCGGGCGCGCGCACCGCGCAGCCTCCGACGGGCGGAGAGGGGAGGGCGACGGGGCGACTGCTCCCCCAGCCGCGGCTCGAGCCCAGCCCCGCTTCGCACCCCAGCCCGACCGACCCAGCCCTTAGAGCCAATCCTTATCCCGAAGTTACGGATCTGATTGCACTTGCGGCTTACGAATATGTGCGGCTTATTTTAGTACAAAATATATATATATTTTAATTCAGTGGGTGCGGCTTTTTCACAGGTGCGCATAATAGTTCAGCAATTACGGTAAACAAAAATAAATTCTGTGACGAATACAACCTGCAGAGTGTTCCTGTAAACGAAGAGAAAACGACAAAAGGAAACAGAAATACTGTAACTCGAAAAGCAAATGGAGGCCAGACCTCCGCCAAACAGCTCTGGTGTGGAAGCAACGCTTGTCTCTTCGACTGGGAGCCCAAAACTTGGACTCCAATGCTCTACTTTTAACCAGGAAGGTTTAGGTATTTGGCTTGAGTGGAAGTTAGCATCAGATGTTCCCACACGAACCCCAGTCCTTGTCCGAGTCCCTGGAGCATCACCTCCTAACGTCTTAAACATACGGTAACCCTCAGAGGAGGCGATGCCGCACGCCACTCATCTCTGCTTCTCCTCCACAGATTGCCGCTCTGCAGAAAGGAGGCGACAGCTTCCCGCTCGCCGCCGCCTCGGGGAAGGTGCTGGGAAAGGTGTGCAGGACGGAGCAGGGAACAGAAACCTGAACAGAGACACGTCCGACTGAACGTAAGCGTGTTTGTGTTCAGGCGCTCCGCAGCTCCGACTCCAGCTCCAAGCCCGTCTACGTGTCCGTCGGCCACAGGATCAGCCTGGACACGGCCGCACGCCTCACGCACTCCAGCTGCCGCTACCGGGTCCCAGAGCCCATCAGACAGGTACACGCCAACACGCCACGAAGCTGGGGAGGGGCGGAGCCTCACTCCCTGGGCGGAAACGACACAATTCCATACCGATATTGATCAGGTATCGACTCTCGCAGCAAGAAGGTCTCAAGTTCCAATCCAACTGAAGGCCTTACTGTGTGTCGGCGCGGCGCGGCGCTCGGGTCACATCCTTCTCTCTGATTGGTCCTTGCCTGACAGCATTTGAATACGTACCAGAACACTGAGAGTTTCTGATCAGTCTGCAGGATTCTCTGTGGTGAACGAGGGAGGAGTCGGTGTGTTAAAGCCCGACACTGTTCCTCTTTGATGTCTGTTTGTTTGTTTGTTGACAACAAACTTCAATCTCATTTGAAACAAAGGCAACCCGTTTGCAACTTCCTGTTTCACATGTGACCCCCTGAGAACATTGAGGAACGTGTTAAACTCCCCCCCCCCATCCTCATCCTTCCTCTCTTCTCTTTTTCACAGGCCGACTGTTTCTCCAGAGAATTCCTTCGCATCCACTTCCCATCTGTAAACAGAGCAATCAAATAATGAGGTGTGAGTTTTCACACTCTGACTGACGCTGCACGTGCACGTGAACGTGCACGTCTTGATTTAGTTCCTTTCTGTGTTCACTACTTCCTGATGAATCTGTGCCTTAACATTATTAAGAAGCACACGACTGTAATTCGTAGTGATTCGAGTACTAAACTCTCTATCCCAAGAGTGCGGTTGTTTTTAATTTGTTTTCCACACCTGCTCCGGACATCATCACCGGACCTCCGACTGCAGTACCAACGTACGCCAGCATTTGATTAATGGCGTGCATTTTGTGACGTTTTGTGTGTGCTGTAGAAATAAGCCAAGATAACGCACACAATACACACGAGGAAGATGACTCAAACGGATTTAATAGCATTTTGGACAATACACAAATGAATAGTGATGTGATTGAGTTTGATTCAGTTAAATGAGAAAGCTCTTTGAATTAACGCAGGTTGAGGAGTCTCCACCTTTCATCTACTCAATATGGTTATTTGTACGCTGCATTCTAAGTGTGCGCTTATTGTAAAAGAGGAAAAAGTTGCGTACAGAAACGTGATAAACGATTTTTCCACTTGGATATATAGGATGGCGCACAAGAATTGTGTGACAATACTGCAGCGTGATCAATACGAGAGCCTGTCTGCAGATTGAGCGTGAACCCCTCTGCTTTCACTCACACGAACACGTACAGGATGTGACCACAGGATAAGGCAGCCGTCTCCACACGCACCTTTTCCTGCGTTCACCTGTGCTCGCCGCGGCGTTGCCGTCGGACCCGCCGGCTTTGAGGGACCCGTTGTCTCCCTCTCTGATTGCCAGGCAGTTCCAAGCCAGAATCTTGATGCGAGTGGTCTGAGCCCGAACGCACGCCATCCCGCCAGGAAAGGAGCAGCTTCGCACTCCGTCGGATCTCTCACAATCGGTCCGCCGAAGCCAGCGGGGCCAGAATGCGGGACCCAGATCCACCCACTGGCAGCTTAACCCACAAGTTGCTGAGCGCACTAACCGGTCTCTGACTGACCTGGCAACGTGCGCCGGCAGAGAGTCGAGGTCCAGACCCGCCGCATCCCCCTCCAGCCCCCGGCGCTGCTTAGCTGCCGCTTCTCGCAGCACCGATGAGGCGTTCAGGTTGCACTTCTCTCTGGCTGGCTCGCCATCACCGTGACCTCCAGAGGCTTCCGAGGGCTTCTCAATGGACATCCAGAACAGGTCCAACGAAGAGCCCAGAAGACGGAGGAGGCGGGAGGGGTGGCGATGCCTGGGTTTGGGCATGTAGTGGTGATCCTCGGCGTTCGTTGTCAGGGCGTATGGGCGGATGGGCTGCGAGTACGCCGGGAGATCGGCTCTCAGCTGAAGGAACGGCCAATTGAAGTCCGTGTCGCCAGCGGTCGCATTTGGAGGCTGATTCTGGGTCGAAGCGCTGGAAGTTAATGCTGCAGGTCCAAATCGGAGGGCCGACACAGAAACCCAGACAACGCCGACGAGCAGTCTCGTCATGGTGGCCGGTGGAAAAGGAGAATGTGGACTTTGTGGTCTCGTCTCTCCTTTAGCCCGTTCTCCTGCGGGGGGGCTTCAGGGACGCCGTGTCCCGACGGCAGACATCCTTGAGCTCTTACTAACTTAATAACATGATTAAATGCTTATCGCACAGACGGCAGGCGTGTTAGCGCCAACTGTTGTGGCTAACTTCACCGCGAACACTGAGAAGCTTCCGTTTGGCTTCATGAGTAGGTCGCTGAAACAGAATTACAGCAGGGGAAACGCTTCACCTCCCGTCGTTGGCTTTGGGATGGAACCGGCCCACTGGGCCCGTGTTCTGGGGGGGGGGGGGGCACCAGAACTTCAAATGGTCTCGCACTAAGAGAGAATGAAGGGTGTTTCCCATCATGGTACAGATACTTTCTGAGACGACACGGAAATAATGACGTTTGTGCTTTTATTCTCATCTACACAAAATCAACTCTGTAGACGGAACACAATATTTATATCACACTTATGTCATTTAAGATTTAACTGTAAGCGCTTGTTCTAGTTTGTTTTTAATGTTTATATATATATATATATATATATATATATAAACATTAAAGTAACACATTTCATAAATAGAATCAAATGTTTATATTGTCATGAGGATAGCACGCAGCGTTATTAGCTATTTAGCGATGCGTTTTTACAATGAGTTGATGCTTATTTACTGATCCGCCCGCGTCTTTCTGTTTAACCTCAGAGTGAAAAGATTTGCTCGTGTGATGCGTCCTGCTGCTGGTTGGGACGCGGCGGCGGTCCGGGCGTGGAGGGTGACGCGCTGCGGTTCACGACGCTCCCGGGGTCTGCTGCCTTTGCCCGATGGTCCAGAAAATGATCAAAGTCTAGCAAGAACAGTCATAGTTAGAGGCGTGTGTGATGATGGGATGGAAGGGACCATGTCAAACGGCAGCATACCTTCGCTGGACACGCCCTCGGTGACTGAAGACTGCGCTTCCTGCGTTTTCAGGTGGATTATATCAGAATGAATGTTTTTATTTCAGAAGAACACAGCACGGAAACAGGAAACGCTTCTCTTACCGCGTCACAAGATAACCATTTGTCAATTTCATTCTGCACAGAGTTTTCTGCCGGTGGCATCTGAAGGGAAAGGTGAAAGAGGAAAATGTAGCACAGTGTTTCTACAAGTTTAAAGAAGTAGCTCGACTTAATATTTACTGTGAATATTGTCGTGTTTGTATACCCACCCCTGCCGTGACCTGTAGTCTTGTGTCCAGAGCGCCGGCGAGGCCGTCCACAGCCCTTGGGTCCTCGTACCGGACACTGGAGATGGAATGCGAAGGAACGCTGTGATGTAACAGAGTAAATCTACATAGCTAGAAATAGAACGGCGATGACGTCATAGCAGGCGTTGCCCCTTCCACAGGAGGAGACATTTTACAGGTGCTCAGAGTTTGTTCAGCCCACAGCCACACCCACTGTTTAGAAGGGGTGTGGTCAGCCACAACTCATTTGCATTTAAAGCCACAGACACACAGACGGCCCGCCACGCTCACCCTCTCCTCTGCTCGGCCAGGGAGCTCCCTCTGGTCTGGGCAAACATGTCGAACTCCTCCTCCTCTGCAACACAGAGGGTCAGCATGAATGCCGACGGCCTGCCAAACGACATCTGACGCTTCGCCAACATGCTGACCCATTTTGTTTTTTGACACTAACATCCTGTTTACATCAGAATCAGAATCAGTTTATTGCCATTGTCAGTCATTTGCATTTAAAGCCGCAGACCCAAATCTCAAAAGCAAAGAAGGTCATGCATGTGGGTTGGGTGCCGCGGAACAGAAGCTATACAAACTTTCCCCGCTGTGGTTGTGTGATTGCTGTTGGCTGGTTGCTGTGATGACTGCCGGTTGGCTGCGAGTCGAAGGCTGGGGGCTGGAGGCCGTGACGCTGGGGCTCTGCTAGGAGAATATAGTGAACAAACACGAAGAACCTTCGCAGCCGGACGGACGCGAGATCTTTCTTACCGGCTGAGCATTCATCGTTTGTGCTTTGTTCTGTCTGTCAAACCTGCAATTAAAGCCCAGCGAGTCTTACATGAACAACAAGGAAGCTGCTTTTCACACACATGCACCTCTTTGGCCTCCTTCAAAACGCCCCTAAAAATACACCTTTCAGGGGAACAGAAACGGAGATAGTCAGTACGACTCACTCCGGATCAACCCCCCCGCCCCCCCCTTTTTTTGTCCACCTACGTTGCACATATTAAGTGTCTTGGTAATTTATTGTAATTTATGTAATTTATTGTCATTTTACATCTGTGGTGTGATTTATTGTAAGTTTGTATCTGTGGTGTAAAATTATTTTTATTATTTTTATTTTTCTAATGTTATTTTGCATAAATTGAGTAATTTAATATTGGTTTTATTTTTATTTGTATTGAGAAAATTGTACTGTTAAATGTCGATGATTTATGTACTAAGGACTTTCAACGGAAACAAGACCGCAAGGGCTTTTTTCAAATGCTCCTCTTAGACAGGATGTTTGACTTTATTCGTACTGTAATACATGCTACTGTGTGACTGTACTTGTACGCTAACATTCTATCTAATAAGTATATTCATCATCATCAAAGACAGAAGTCAGCAAACCTCTCGTAACGGATGAAGGCGTTGTTGAGGTCATCGTTGACCATGAGAAGCTCCTCAATAAGCCCGTCGTCCAAAAGCTGTGGGATGAGCTCCATCACTCGAGTCTGCATGTTCTTACCCACCGAGTACAACTGCTGCTCGCCGCAGGGAGGGGGAGAGAATTAACGCAGAGTACGACAAATACCAACAAATAAAAATATATTTTTAAGAAAGAAAGGTGAATTTTATTTTACTGGTTGAGACCTATTGATTTGTTTTTATATTTTAATCTTCATCCATGCATGTTTGGGTACAGCCTGAGTATTTTATTTTTCTGTGTGCTTGTATTAATAATGAAATTAAACTACAGGGAACCAGATTTAAGGCCATTTACACATGTAGCCGGGTTTCTGGAGAACCGAATATCCTCGCCCCTCTGCTTAGTAAACAACAACAACACATCCGCGCCTAACTGCGTGAGTGCGTGGTGAAGCACATTCATAAGCACGCCAAACCAGCAGGTGGCAGTAGTTCCCCATATCCTATCCAATCAGAACGCTCCGTCTCGAGGTCGTCACTTCCGCAGAATATGAAACATGGCGCCGGGCTCGCTCGTGCGGACCGACGAGGAGGCAGAAGTTCTCCTAAACGCGCTTTTGGACTATAGAGTCAACGAGACGCGATGAAATGTCGGCCGGGAGGTAAATGGGCACGTTGACGCTGTTTTTGGAGCAACTTTCCCCGTGACTCTGAACGTAAACGCAGGTCGCACGTGTGACGTCAGAGCACTGTTCATCGCGTTTTGAACCCGGGCTTTTATTGATGCCCGCGGACAGACAGGCCGGTTCTGAACACCGTCTCCAGTGTGCTGATAGTTTGTTGTTGTTTTTGTTGTGTTTGTTCAACCTGCAGCAGCGCCACGTCGTCCTGCTGGCTCTGTCCAGGCGTGAGCTCATTCAACATGTCCGACATGACGGTCAGATTCCCTCGCACCAGCGCCAGCTCCTTTCGCAGTTTCTCCTCCTGGAAAATACATTTTGGGTTGAATTGGCTGCAGCCAGAAACGCACCGGGCAGACGCTTCATCTTTTACGGGTTTGCAAACCTGTGCTGCAGAGAGGGAGTCCGCTCGCCCGCTGGGCTGGGCTGCAGGGGAGTCCTGCTGACTGGGAACGCTGGGAGGAGACTGGGGTGTGGGAGGAGCGTCGGCGGCTCCGTTCTCTGGGACGCTCTGGAACAGGAAGTGCATGCGAACACGTGGACACGCGGTTCATTTGCCGGATCGTTTACGCTTCGTGGGACGCCCGTCTCACTCTGTTTGGGGTGTGGATGGGGGACAGAGAATCCAGGTCTGTCATGGGGAACTCCAGCCCCCGCCGCTTCAGGTCGTCGTACACGTTAACCACCCCCACCAGGGAGGGGGCGCTGCGAAAGGCATCAGCCCACGACTGCCAGCGAGGAGGAACAAAGTGCGATGAACGTTTTCATGTCGTCCCGTCACCGAGGGCGGAGCTTCGGCGTCCACGCACCTGTATGAGGCTGAGCACCCTGTCATGGAGGGCCGGGGGGGCGTTGTATTTAGGCAGAATGGAACGAACCAAAACCCCTTCCACGAATTCCTGTGACGCCACCAGAACCTGGAAACGATGGCCGCAGTTCTTCACGCAGGTCTCGAGGACCTGAGAAAAGATTATTGTGATTCAATCTCGGATCAATATCAGAGAAGAATGAAATCATCCACGGGTGCCGACTCACCGTAAGAGAGAACATGACCTCTCTCACGTTCGTGTTTCCTGCTATCCGCTTCTTAAGGGCTTTGACTGAATCCCTGGGCCTGGGGGGGGGGGGGGGATAAATCAATCCGTGAGATGAAATAAAGAAAAGAAACCGACTTTACAACCATCCAAGTTTCTTTATTCAAACATTTTTGGATGGATGGATGATTCGCACGTAGCAAAAATAAGAGTTAGCATTTCGAGAGAGGAGAGTGCATCAACTATTGCGTTCCCACCCCTCCTCCGTCTCGTTGATGATGTCACATATCTCCATGTTGAGTCCCCAGTCCTCCGCCGGCAGAGCGCCGCTGGTCGCCCGTTCTGTCGTACGAAACAAACCAGACAGGAGACACGATAAATACGATTATCAGATCGGCCGATCCGCTAGATAACTCCGAGTTACCCGGGTCGTCATTCGTTGGCGGGAGGACACAGTAAGGCCCAAAGTCGGATTTGAACCTGTGACCTTCTTTCTGTGGGGCAACTGCGCCACCCAGTTTGAAAATTCATTTAGAAAATTTCCTTTAATAAGCTATTTTTGATTGGATGAAAGATAAAGATAAAAGTCATTTAACCCACGTCTGAATCGTATCAGAGACGAGATCCTGCAGAAAGCACAAGCTGTCCCGGCTGACCGACTCACCCCCCGTTCTGTCCCGGCTGACCCGACTCACCCCCTGTTCTGTCCCGGCTGACCGACTCACCCCCCGTTCTGTCACGGCTGACCCGACTCACCCCCTGTTCTGTCCCGGCTGACCCGACTAACCCCCTGTTCTGTCCCGGCTGACCCGACTCACCCCCCGTTCTGTCCCGGCTGACCCGACTCACCCCCCGTTCTGTCCCGGCTGACCCGACTCACCCCCCCCGTTCTGTCCCGGCTGACCCGACTCACCCCCTGTTCTGTCCCGGCTGACCGACTCACCCCCCGTTCTGTCCCGGCTGACCGACTCACCCCCCGTTCTGCTCTAGCCTTCCAGTCGTCGGTGCATGGTACCAAAGCGCAGGACAAATAGATCAAACGAGTTCTTTCTTCCTGCATCCATTAGTTTTGTCGTTGCCTGTCATGGCCGTTTTATTAGGATTGTTGTTCTCTGCTGGCTCTAAAACAAATCGTCCCTCACGGGGATAATAGCGTTTTTCTGATTCTGAGCACTGGAAGAAAAACAGATTTTCTATAAAACTACTGAGAGGACATTTTGGATTTCATTCTTTTCTCTTTTTATTTCATCCTTCCAGGTTTCACAAATCTTTTAATCTCATTCCTTGCCGCCTCCTCCTCCTCCTCCTCATGTGACTGTCAGCTGCTTCAGTTCTCCTCCTCAGAAGCAGCCGAAGCCGATGAGATCAGAGGAAGGCAGGCTGAACTCTGGCTGTCTCCTCCTGAGAGTCCTGATGCCTCTTCCTCTTCCTCTTCGGGTGTCAGCAGCTCCGCTTGTTTGCATCCATAGTGGTTATGTGTTCCGGTAAAAGTGTTCTGCACCGACTCAGGAAGTCCCAGGACGCACCGCCAGCATCTCTGCGATTGGCCTGAATATCTGTCGCTTAACTCGGCGCAACCAATCACAGTGAAGATTAGAGAAACCGAGCCCCGCCCTCTCACGTCATCAAATTTGGATTCGTTACTGAAAATGTTAGAATAACCGCAAATTAAAGTGTTATTAAGTGCTTTCATCCCTCGCCGCCGCGTTATCTGAGGCCATTACGTGTTATTGATTATTTTCGGAACACTTTAAAGAGCATAAATAGTTCAAAGGCAGCCGCGACTCACCGATTCTCTGTCCGACGGGCGTTGAAAAAGGGTTCCCCAAGAGAAACTCCATTTTCTCCCCGAGTGAAAACATCCTGAGGAAAGCTCCGCTTCCTCCTGGACGCAGTTTAAAGTGACTCCAGCGCCGCCTCGGACGCGCACGGGCTCACGGGTCACGTGGCAAAAACACGCAGAACCCGGAAGCAGCGAGAACTCCGAGGCGGATAAACGTCTCGCAGCAGCCTCAGATTCGAACCTGGATCCGGATCTCGGACGCGTTCTGGAGCTTCTGGTGATGTCATTGGTTCACTGTTACTCACGTGACCCACCAGGATGGGACATGAAAAGTCGCGCTTGATGCAGTTGGTGACCCCCCCCCCCTCCCTCCTTCATAGGGAATAAAATCAGATCCGGAACCGTGTATGAAGGGCCCACATCAGATCCCGTGTGCTTTCTCTGCGTTGCGAATGCTGGCATTTGTTGTTGTACTTACGCTCTCTGACGACCAGGTGGCAGCAGCGGCGCAGAATAGTGACCCTGTGGGGCCGCCTCGTTTTTCTTCTACACCAAATGAGTGGCGCCCTTATTATGTCACTACATTTACTGTTAATGCTGCAATAAGGAAGTAATAAAAAACGTATGTGACCTTTGACCGTTGAGTTCCTGGTTCGGAGCCCCACAGACGTCCTCAGGGACTTCCTGTAATACTTTCATGCCTGCAGGCTGCAGCGTCCCAAAGGAAGCGTGTTTACTTTTAGTCAGTTACTGCAAAACCCCTTTAAAGAATAAATATCACCACGAACGCGAACACACAACTGTCCTTGGCTCACACTCAGCACTGGGACCCCTCAGGGCTGTGTGCTGAGCCCCCTACTGTACTCCCTGTACACGTTTGGGCCCCGTGGTTGGGCTCGTCCCTGACGGGGATGAGACAGCGTACAGGGAAAATGTCTATCGGGTTCTCAGAAAAAATAAAAAAACTTATTATGGACCCCAGGAAGCACAGACTTGGCCACGCCCCCCCCCTCTTCATCGATGGAGTAAACATGGACGGGACCACAAACAGATCCCAAGACCTTGGTGAAGAAGGCCCAGCAGAGGCTTCGCTTGCTCCGCGTCCTCGGGAGGAACAACCTGAACCTGAACCAGAAGCTGATGCTGGCCTTCCATCACTGCTCAGTGGAGAGTGTGCTGACATACTGCCTGGGGGGGGGGGGGGGGGGGCACAAGGCCTCCACAGTGGAGACCAGAAAGTCTGTGAAGGGGGTCATCAACACAGCCCAAAATAATCATCGGCCACCCTCTGACCTCCGTGGAAGGCATCGCCAAAATGAAGGCCATCACAGGAGGCCCCGCCCACCACCTCTTTCACCTGCTGCCCTCCGTGTGGCGCTACAGCTCGATCAAATTCCTCACCACCAGACCGTCTTGCAGCTTCTTCCCCTGGGCCATAAGAACCGTAAATAGCAATTAAACCAACGCAACCACATCACAGTCGAGGACTTACCTCAGTAACGGTACAATTTGTGGCTGTGCACCTTTAATAACTATCATAATGAGTAGTACCTGTTGTGTGTATTTGTATTCCTTTGACCTGCAGTGCATCACTGTGCGTAATGACAATAAAGTTCTATTCTATTCTAGTGTCTCCCTTGAGGCGGTCCCAAGCCCAGATAAATGCAGAGGGTTGTGGCAGGAATGGAATCCGCCGTTAAACTTTGCCGGAATAAAGAACGCAGGGTTGATTTGCTGTGGCGACTCCGGTGGGACAAGCCGAAAGAGGAAGAGGAAGATCGATGCGTGAGTCTGCAGCACAAGGTAGGGAATGAAGGAGAAGTTTTCTGATCGTTATATCTATCATTATTAGAATTACGCATTCTAATTACAACTGGAAAGGCACTCCGAGAGCACAGACCTCCCCCAAGCAGCTCGTTCCCCTCCTAACTGAATCTACACCGTCTACATGGTGATCTGGATCAGCACCAGATGGTTCTAGATTGTTCTTGGTGTCTTTATACACCAACATGAAAAGTATTTTTTAACTGATTTTGAATCCATAAATGGGTTTTAATGTTAAAACGTTATATCTTTTTTCCTAACGTCATTCTGGATCCGATCTGGATAAAATTCGGGGGTGAGACAGATGCCCCCCCCCCCCCCCCCCCACATGACTGTGTCAAATTCCATAAACGTTGGTCAATAATCAATGGAGACATTGAGGAACACATTTTGAAGTTACATTGACTACAATTTAATGAATACTTCAAAGTGATCCAGAATCCAGGATCTCTTCTGGATCATCACCAAAATGTCGTCATCTGTTCCCGGAACCATTCCCAACATTCCCTGACAATTTCATCCAGATCCCTCCAGAACGTTCGAGTTATCGGACAGACAACGGCCTGGATCACATAACCTCGGCCGCGCCTCGGCGGAGGTAATAAAGATGGCCCCATTACGTGAGCGCGCGCGCGCGCGGGCCTGTTTGATGATTCCATATCGTGCGTGATGGCAAGTAAGGAGAAACATATGGCCACGGCGCAATGCAATATTAACACGCAATAAATGGCATAGCCATCCATACTTTCAGGTGCCTGGGTCTAAGGTGTGTGTGTGTGTGTGTGCGTGTGCGTGCGTGCGTGCTCGTTGTGAATTGATCCCTCCTACTCCCGCTGCTCCGTTGTGCAGAGGAGGGGCATGAGGAGGAGGAGGAGGAGGAGGGAGCTGAAGCAGGAAGGAAGGCAGTGAGCGTTCACGCACGATCACGCAGCTCCGTTTGAGAAAACGTCTTTCCCGATGGAGAACAACGACGCGCACTTCTGAACTCCTGCTATGCGCCAGGTCCGCGTTCGCCCGGTGCGTGTGCAGGAGCCTCACCGTCGTCGGTGCGTTTGATCCAGCACCCCCCCCACGTCTTGTGAAATGTGTCGCGGCTGCTTCGGACTGACGTTCTGACAATGGAGATTGAAAATATCGTGGCCAACACGGTTCTCCTGAAGGCGAGAGAAGGTAAGCGCAGCCGACGCGCGGCGTCACGCCCGGGGGCCGGGGGGCCGGGGATCGGGGGCCGGGGGCCGGGGGCCGGGGACCGGGGATCGGGGATCGGGGATCGGGGACCGGGAGGGGGGGCGCCCGCGCGGCGCTTTGTCTCCGGGCAAACGTCTTAGAAGAAACCGCTCAACGAACGGCGCATGTATTTACCGGGCACGGTAACGCGAGGCCCGGCCGGCTAGAGATGCGCCACGCAGGGAGCGTTAGCCGCGCCGCGCCTCGGACGCGTCGAGGCTGTCGAGCGGGTTTCGTGGTTATTCGCAGTCCATGACGTCATAAGGTTTGCGGGTATGGCATCCACGTTGCGTGTTGATGAAATGCGGGTTACAAACATTGCTGCGCGGCGCGGTCCGACCCGCCGCTGCGTCGCCGCGTTTAAAGCCCAGTCCGGAATGTGAAGCGGCAGCGCGGCGTTATTTCACGCAGGAATGTGGCGCTGCGTGGCGCCCCCCCCCCCCCCCCCCCCCCCGAGGAGGGAGAATAGATGTTGTTATCGCTCCGTCATTTCCATCTGCGTTAATTCGTCTCCTCCCGTCCAATCGGAACAAGTCGATCCGTTCTCAGCCGCACAGAGCGGGATTTGCGTGACTCGATGCGCGCAACCGGAGCCCCCCCCCCCCCCTCCGGCGCGGGTTGCGTTACGCGCAGCCAGCGCTGCTGAGAAATGGACCGTTCCCAGTGCGGTGGATCCATTTCAGGGAAGACTTCCTTCCACCTGCTGTCAGGTCGTGTTCGGGGGGGGGGGGGGGGGGGGGGGGGGCTTCTTGGTCACTGATCGCACCTACAGGCTCCTCTGACGTCACAGATGTCTGTGGCCCATAAATGAGGAGGTTCCCCCTGCAGGCAGGACCTCCTAAAGGAGGGCGAGTTTGTTTGTCTGCTGGTGATGATCCGGGTCATCATCATCATCATCATCATCTCTTGGGTCTTCCTCATCGTCATCGTCCTCCTGCGTGACATCGAGCCACCAGCTGCACGGGCCGAGTTTGTCCTGCCGAAGTGACTTGAGCCAAGATATTAAGCCGGTCCTCTGTCCTTGCAGCGGAGACAGGAATTGATAACCAATTTCTCAGATTAATTGTGTGTATGTATGTGTGTGTGTGCGCGTGTGTGTGCGTGCGCGTCCCAGAACCCGACGCTTGCTGGACCTGAAACTTGAGCGTTTGGGCGTGAGCCATTCCTGGTATCCCCCCCCAGTTATTGCTGTGACCCCCCTGAGGATACACCGAGCAGTCTGGGAACGCCACAAACCAGCCTGCAGCCCGTGAGGGACTGCATGACCTTTAAGGTCATGCAGTCCCCACACCCGCCCCCACACCTTTAAGGTCATGCAGTCTAACATAAGCGTCTCGCCGCTCGGGTGCGACGCCGCGTCTGACGTCGGAGGTTTTTCTGACGCGGGATATCGATTCACAAAGTGAAACGCAAAGACGCCAACAACAAGAGGAGCGCTCAGAAACTGGTTTGTCCCGCAGACGCCACTGTTTACGATACCTGCTGTTGGCGGAACGTCCCATCGTGGCGGAGCAGATGGTGGCGTGATGTCTGCCCAGCGAAACGATGAAATGTCCCGCCTCCTTTACGTTGTCAAAGCTTTAGCGAATCAATGCTGGAAGTTTCCCTCCTTCAAAGGACGGCGAACCCCAAACTGAAACGGCGTGAGCGATTGCTACGGGGCGGTCCTCCTCGGAGATCCTCGGCTGTGCTCCTGCGTTGTTGCGTGGAAGCAGCGTGCACGTGACAGGAAGCCGTCTGTGTACAGTCTGTGGTCGCTTCGCGTCAGACGGATGTCAAATATCAACGCAACAGACAAAACTTGGTGGAAGGAAATTTGTAGCGAGTCTGAAACATTCCGATTCCGGCCTGTCGTCGCAGCCTTTGGGATTTTGTTTGTTTGTTTGTTTGTTTGTTAGCAGGGTGCGTGTTGTACCTTTTTAAAACGGGAGGGTGAGGTGTGGTAGAGGTGCAGCAGGCCCGCCTTGAACAGGGCGTGAAAGAGGAAGGAGCTAACAAGGCTAACGAGGCCGGCTCGCTCCGTATCGCATCCTCACACATTTCGATATTCAAGTGTTAAGAGGAACTGGATGTGAACGGCTTAGCCCCCACACCCCCCCCCACCTCTTCCTGGAATCACATTTCACTCCGTCTGCCTTTCATCATTCCGGAGGGAATGTTGAAAGTGAGGAAGCTTGGATTTTGTTAACTGGCTTCCAGCTTCTTCTCTTTTCTCTTTTTTTTTTCTTGCTGTATAACATTACAGATGTGCTGCTCTCTGCCCCCCCCCCCCCCCCCCCCCCAGGGTTTCCTGTGACGTTAGCTCGTGCAGCTTTATTAGGTTTGCGGCCATCGCTGAGCTAACACTTGTTGTCATCACTCTGGGGTGTTTCCTCCAGCTGGGGGCCGTAAAACACGTCGCTTTGCGACGGTCCCTTGATGTGGGGCCGATTTTACAGTTATTGTAGCCACAGACGGGTTGTGTGGAGCGCTCGGCTTTACTGGGTGACAACTGGGACGTTGATTTGCACGACTTCTTGGCAGGCTGACCGAGCATGAAGGGGCACTTTCTGATGCACTTTGTCGTCATCACGGACGTGGCGTTCCAGCTGTTAAAGGTTAAATGTGTCTTCCAGCGAGGGCCCAGATGTGTCGGCTGATGACGGCGCGGCCGAGCGTAGTCCTTATGGTGCAAATGAAAATCGGGTTTCTCTAAAAATAGTTTTGGGAGCATTAAAAAAGGTCCTCAATGCTCGATTGTTCAATTTGTCAACCCCACCTTCAAACTGGAAAAGCACTCCGAGAGCGCAGACGTCCCCCAAGCAGCTCAATCCCCTCCTAACCGGATCTACACCGTCCACATGGTGATCTGGATCAGCACCAGAACGTTCTAGATTGTTCTTGGTATCTTTATACACCAACCATGAAAAGTCAACGTGAATCATAGTTTATGTATTTTTAACTGATTCTTGAATCCATAAATGGGTTTAATGTTAAAATGTAATATTTATTCCTGACCTCATTCTGGATCAGAACCAGAATACATGTTTCATGATGGTTCATATCGGACCCCTTTATGACTGATTTTTGATAAGTGAATTGAATGCATATTTTACATGATGTGATTAAAAAAAAAGCCTCCATTATAAGTAAATGGGAAAATCCAGATTTTTTAAAAATAATTTAATGGGATCTAAATTAGCCCATCTCCAGATTTTTTCCCCCATCAATATCCATCCAGCAGTTTTTCCGTAATCCTGCTAACACCGTCGACAAAAGAACCTTCTTGGCGGACCTTGTCTCAAAGACAATCTTCAAGGCGTGAGGTGTTCACCTGCGTTGGCGTGCTCCTGCTCTTTCGACGCAGCTGACCCTTCATCTGAGAGACAGTCGGCGATGACGTCCGAAACGTTGACCTTCCGGTTCGTCCTCTCTGTAGCCAAAAAGAACTAACAAAGGCATAATAAGGGAAGGAAACGCTTTCTGCGGGGGAGGGGCGCCTGGAGAGGGCCGGTGGAAGCCGAGGGCAGCGTGTGATGGAGGTGAGTTGTGGGAGAGCGGAGCTGCCTGGTATTCACATGCCTCCCTCCCTCAGCTGATATTCTGAGTATACAGACGGATTACTTTATGCAAACATTTGGCTTTTGCTTCGACTCGGGCAACACGAGATACTCGCCGCTAATGTTTTCCTTATCGTGGGCCAATCACACGCCGTATGAGAGCGGTGATGGGAACGCGCCGGCCCATTCATCCATCATGCCCGGGCCCCATTGTGCTGCTGTGTGCGCACGCTCGTGTTACAATGGGCTCATATAGTCTGCGTGACCCGCTCTCATTTCCTACCATTTAAAGTGTTTTTTTTTTTTTTGGGAGGGCCCTGCAGCAGGTCCGGTCCAAACCCCCACCTGTGGGGGGCGGTGGGCTGGTACCGAATATCTTCTACCTGGGTAAACGTTTCTTTCTGTGTTTGGAAAGTTGGGAAAAATGCAACCGGTGCCAAAACGTCGTGGCTTCACTTTTTATCTGTTTCATGGAAAGAAAGAAGTCTTTCTCCTGATGACCGCCATGCTCCGGCGCCGCTCGCCGCTGTCTGTCCGTCAGCTGGTTTCTCCTGAGTGTCGGCGTGTTCATCAGATCGGTGAGCAGATTCCCCCCGCATGGACAGAAACAGAGAAAGGGTCACGGAGATGGCAGCGTGTCTGGTGGCAATCCCCCCCCCCCCCAGAGAAACCTGGGGAATCACAGGAGAAGTCGCCGCGTTAACTTCCAAGTTGTACTTTTGTCACGGCTTGTTTTAGCTTCTCACAGCGTGACGGTTTTATTCACGGGATCCAGGACGAGTCTCAGAACACGCGTTGGTTTCATTGTAGTGAAGGCGGATTTCAGTCCTTCAGGAATCTGAAGTATTTAATCATTTATTCTGTAAAATGTTTCTCCAAAGTTCAGCGTCTCAATTTGTTTCACATCTGAGTTGCTGAAGCGTTTTCTGGCTCAAATTCATTTTAGGAGGCTTTTTTTTAACACTACGGGACAAGAACACAAATTCTGTCCTGCGGGGAATTTATGAATAACTAGAAAAGCTGAGAGCACAAACCTCCGCCAAGCGGCTCGTTCCTAGATCCCTAACTGGATCTATGATCTGAATCATCAAAAGGCTCTAAATCGTTCTTGGTATCTTTATTCACCAACCCTGAAAAGTAAAAGTGAATCTGAGTTTATGTATTTGTATTTTTAACTGTTTTTTGAATCCGTAAATGGAGTTTTCAATGTTAAGATTTAATCTTTTTTTGCTGACTCCATTCTGGATCAGATCAAGATGAAATTCGGTGGTGAGATAGAGACCCCCACCCTACATGACTGCGTCAAATTCCATAAACATCGGTCACTAATCAACCGAGATACCGAGGGACAAATGTTGAAGCTCCATTGACTGCAATGTTCCGGAAAAATTCTGTTGCTAAAACTCAAACGAAACAACGGCGGTGGAAACTCGACCTCCTCGCCAGACGTAAGTCACGCATCCCCAATATCTTCGAGCTAATATCAGCAGATGCATCAAATCGACTTCCGCTGCTGATGCATGCAGATCTGACAGAAAGCGTTGAGACGCTGTAAAGCCACTGCGTCCAGAATGCATCATTAACGTGGGACGCTCTTCGGTAGGTTCCCGACCGGACCCTCGGTGGTTGCAGGAGCGGGCCGATGGGTGGGCGTTGACATGGCGTGACCTCCAGCCAGCCGCCTCCTGCTTGAGATGAAAGAAGGGAGGAAAGGGAGCACGGGGAGTGCAGCATATTTGGGATGGTGCCGGGCCGTGTTTTGGCCTCGCTGCGTAAACACGAGGATCTTGTGAAACCTGCAACTGATCACAGGGTGGAGAGACAGCGCCTGTGCATGCATCGACGGGACGAGCCCTCGCCCTCGCCTGCTTGATCTATTTTGTTTCCATGTCTCAGACTCCTTTCCTGAATACGTCGAACCGGTTGGACTTGAAAGTGCAGAAAGTGTCAAAATGCGCGTTATGCTGTAAATAAGGCTGTTATTGGCGTGGGAATTGGGCACGCCGGATAAAGGCAGGAGACGGCGACTGGGCGTGGCTTGATTTAAACATTTACATTTAGTCACGGGTGTGGCGCGCTTTCAACGGGCATTCAGTTGGCTTCCGAATTCTAGCATGGAAATCCTAAATAAAAGGAAGACCTGATCCTCGACGGAGAGGATGGAAGGAGAGACGTTCCTCCAAGTGTTTCACAATAAAAGCCTTGGGCCTGGAGAGCTTTAATTTGAAAGGGTGCGGGACACTTGTTGTTGCAACAGGAAGGAAGTGACCCCCCATGTCCCCTCATGGGTTCTGGTTGATATCAGACGCATGATGGTGCAGATTCTTTTATTCTGGCCGTGGTCATCCTTAAATCAATTGTATTGATCGTCAGTTTGCACTGAAGGTTTATTTTTCATGAACGGATGAACGCCAGCGATGTTCGGAGGTTCTTTACCCGGACTATTAAGCCGCTCCTCAGAACCAGAACCCAATCATCGCTGACGGCCGTTCAGCCGGGGGCGTACAATGAAAAACCAGACTGCACTAACCTGGTGGCGCTGCGTTGGTCCCAATCCCAGATTGTCCCTTGGTGCGGTCACTTCATTACGATGGGTTAGCTTCATCAATAGCATTTGGGATTGGGCCTCAATGGGCTATCCCTGCTAACTAGCATTAGCACATTGCTAGCCCCTGACAAATCCTGGTTTACATAAAACTAAACCAGTTTAATCTCACGCCACAAAACGCTAACCAGCTGCTGATCATCCACGTGAAGCAGATGGCGACTCGTTTGATCCCGCCGCTGCAGCAAAGGAACTGAATCCGGTCTTCGCCACTCGGGCGCAGGCCTGTCCCGACATCCTGCGTGATGATCTCAGCACCGGCCACGAACGAGCCAAGCTGCTGTGGAGTCGCTGTTTATGGAGGGCCCCGTTCTCTTGGGGGGGGGGGGGGGGGGGGGGGGGAGAAGCGAAGTTAAATAAATACTTGCTCCATCCTGTCTGCATTAAGGGCCTGCACGCAGGGCTTTGACGTCAGAGTGACATTAAACAGGGCGGGGTGGCTCAGCCAGATCCACACGTGCACTCGCTTCCACAGCCATGGATTTCTCTTCTTGTTGAATTCTCTATTTTTCCACCCTCATCTGTCGTTCTAATAATATCTACATTCTACTTTTTAATTCATATATTGTGTACTGTATAATACATTTATTATATATATTAAAAAAAAATTCTCCTGTCATGTTATTGTCAGTAAATGCACTTTACAACTTTGTTAAAATTCACCTTTTCCTTTTCCGGTGAGGGGAAACAGTATTTGGGAACATGCGTGCATGAATTCATCTTTCCGCGCATGCGTGTGTGTGTGTGTGTGTGTGTGTGTGCGCGGCCTGCAGCAAAAAACAGGTTTGGCAACACCTCCGACCTGACACCAGTGTGATCTTCATTAGCGTCAACATGTAGCTGCTCATACAGGTGCGACATCCAACAGGATTGTGCACCTTTTTTTTGGGGGGGGGGGGGGATGTGTGTTGCCTATCCAAATACACAATGCTCACGTTCACCATAGCAACCACCCCCCAGGTGTGCCTCACCGTCGGATCAGAGGCAGGGTTTTCCTATCTAACCAGAGCCTGAACTGACGCTTTCTTTGTGTCTTTTTTTGCGTGCAGCGATGCGCTTTAGGGTTCGGCATCCTTTGGGTTTCAAAGATTCTGATTCTGCTTTCCCGGTTCTCACAGGTCTGGTTTCAGGTTCTCTCAGGGGGTGGGGTCCGATCAGGCCTCACGCTTATGTCACAGGAGAAAAATGTATTTGTACGAGCCGCCGCCATCATGAATAGCTCATTTATATGTTTGTGCGACCGTGAACGGTCGCCGATCTGTGGATGTTTGCGTTTCACACGGTTCACGGTGATTTGGTCGAGTCCAACGGGCTGAGAATAAGACTAATGTTGCTCCAGCCTTGTTAGATGGGCTCGTTGTCGACCGGCAATAACTGGACCGAATAAAGCCTCGTTTTAAATACAAAGTCCAGCAAAATATAAAAAAGGAATGGACTGAAGGAATGGACTAATCCGCCTTGGCGTCCATCCCGCCGCGTCTTCGTGCTGCCGGTTCTGTTCACGGTCAGCTGAGTGAGCAGGTGAACCTGCAGCTGGACGGCGACCCCCCCCAGGTAGCCGCAGAATGCTGCTGCTTCACCCCAGGATGGTAGTCGGTGTGTCTAGAAGACCCTCACACTGGAATGTGTGTGTGTGTGTGTGTGTGAGTAATGATCGTTTGAAGCTGTCCATTCCTCACCACATGTTCCGTCCAGATGAACCAGCTGCCTCTGGTCACCGCAAGGTCATCACGGTTTTACGCGCGCACACACGGATGAACGTCATCACGGTTTTACACGCACACACACACACACACGGATGAACGTCATCACGGTTTTACACGCACACACACACACGGATGAACGTCATCACGGTTTTACACGCACACACACGGATTAACGTCATCACGGTTTTACACGCACATGCACGGATGAACGTCATCACGGTTTTACACGCACACACGGATGAACGTCATCACGGTTTTACACGCACACACACACACACGGATGAACGTCATCACGGTTTTACACGCACACACACGGATGAACGTCATCACGGTTTTACACGCACACACACACACACGGATGAACTTCATCACGGTTTTACACACACACAAACACACACGGATGAACGTCATTACGGTTTTACACGCACATGCACACACACACGGATGAACGTCATCACGGTTTTACGCACACGGATGAACGTCATCACGGTTTTACACGCACACACACACACACGGATGAACGTCATCACGGTTTTACACACGCACACGCACACACACGGATGAACGTCATCACGGTTTTACGTGCACACACGCGCGCTTGCACGCGCACACACGCTCGGTTGAACGTGTTCTCGTTCTTGTGTTTGCACCTTCGCCCGCTGGGCTGATCCGAGTCTTTCTGTGTCTCAGGTGGAGGAGGGAAGAGGAACGGGCGCAGTAAGAAATGGAAGGAGATGCTGAAGCTCCCCCACATCAGCCAGTGTGAGGAGCTCCGCCGTGCCATCGGTAAGACTCTGGGAGTGTGAGAGGCAGAGAGATGGCGTGCCATGCTGCGTCGGCGGGGTGGGTCCGCCTGCGGGAGGAAGTTCAGATTGGACTTCCTTCCTGTTTCTACCCGTCTCCACCCGCTGTTACAGGCAGGGGACAGGAAACGGTGTGGATCTGTGTGAGTTTCTGACTTGGGGAATCCTTCTGCATCGGCGCTTTCTTAATTTGAGTATCTGAACAGCCCCCCCGCCGGTTCTCTCTCTGTGGCCCAGACAAGTGCTCTACTCCTGGGCTACATTATCACCTCACCCCCACCCACCCACCGGGGTTCTCTGAATGCCACAGCACTCCATGTGTGTGTGTGTGCGTCACAGCTATCTCTGCCAGATATCGCAGTGTTACCCTCCCCCACATGCTCTCCCTCCCACTTTTCTGTCTCCATGCATCCCCCCTCCCTCCATCCATATCTCTCTCTCTCTCTCCCTCCCTCTTTCCACCACTTCAGAGCAACATGAGAGCGACAGGAGAGTGAAAAACACAAACGGAGAGGGGGGGGGGGGGCGCTTTGACAATGGAAGGAAAGATCTGCAGAGGACGGCAGAGAAACGACGGGAGACGTAGATGCGAAACACGCCGTCAGATTCGTTCCATGTTGCTTTAAGCTCATCTCATTTCCATAAACGTGGCGGCATACAGCGCTGATATTTCCTGCCCAAAAACGGCGCTTAAATGCCACACGTTCCTGTGCCTCCGATACGGAACGCTGTTTGAACCACGACTCCTCCGGGGAGGGTGAAAACGGGCTCGCACCGATGCGTGTGCGCACACGCAGACTGTTGCGTCACTTCCATATCGCGCCGCTCCGGATCAAAACAATCCCCGTTGCCTACTGAGACACACAAACGTGCAGGCCGGCACACACACCTGTGTGCAGGGGGGTGCACGCCCAGCGAAGGCCCAGCCGATAGCAGCGCCGGTCTGTTGTGTCTCGATGTCAGCCATTCGACCTTCGCCTTGACAAGCGTGCAGCGCTTCTAGGACGCCTCGATGACGTTATATGGGCTGAAGCCGGTCTGTCTGCCCCCCCCAACGGTCGCCCATGTTCACCTCTCTTCTGGTAGACATCCAATGCATGCACTGCATGCACATCTGTCAAACACGCTGGCACTTGTCTGCGTTGGGACGGCCGTTGGTCGTGTCGAATCCACAGTCTGGGCCGAGATGGGAGTTGAACTGAAGTTCTAATTGCAGCCTGCTCGTCGAGGCTTGTCGACGCTTTACGATTTTCCCACCGTTCTTTTCCCTGACGCATTTTCTGTGACACCTTGGCATCTTGTGAGCTCTCACCCCCCCCCCTCTCACGTCTCACTTTCACAGGTTTTTCTTTCTTCCTTTTAATTCTCTGGAAAGTGATCTCTCACGCAAATAGGATTTAAAAAGCAAATCCTTATTTTACTGCAGTGTCAAAATTAAAACAAGTTAATCAAAGAAAAGGGGAAGTTAAAGAAGAATAGTTCCTATGTTGACATTTGGACTTAAACGCGTGGCTATAAGCGGGGGGGGGGGGGGGACACTAAACTTTGTTAGGATTGGTCTAACTTGTGTTCACACGCCTGTTGCTATACGGGGACGAGAATCATCTTAACCCCCCCCGCCCAACCAAAGCCTAAAATTCTGTTTGTGACCAGCCGAGGGATCGTTTTGGAGTCGGATGCTTCGGTTACGTAAAAAAAAAACCCAAACGGCTTCCAGAACCTTACACAACATTTTGATTATTGCACAAACTTGCAGTGTGTCACCCCCCAGAGATTCGTGCTGTGATTCAGCGGAGGGCGGGATGCTCGGGATTCTGAAGTGGCAGGAAACACGAGCCGCTAACATAAACCTCCCTGAAGTCCTCGCTGCGAAAACCTGTTTCCGAGCGAGGCGCTGAAACCTCATCGCCGTTGCACCGTGTTTGGATCGCACACAACGGCACGGAGAACCGGACTCTGTCTAAACTAAATCGGCAGATTAGCTTGGCTCTGTGGCGACCTACGCTGCGTTCAAGGCCCGTCGGAAATTGTGAAAATCCAAGTTGATTTGAACTCGAGGTGCGTTTGGATGCTTGGCTCGGGGACTAAAGTAATTGACTTTGAGGTGCGATGCATTGGCATCGTTAGCATAGGACTAGGTGCTAATACTTAAAAGCAGGCTTCCACCACCGTGGCGGCGTGAAAGGGGATTTCTTCTTCAGATTGAAAACATCCCACTTGAAAGGGAAGCAATAAAAACACATCTGGAGTCTGTGCGCTCGCCAGCGGGATTGCTGTGAGGGCAGCGAGGGGAATGCTGCGTTGAAATCCACCCATCGCTCCACCGCCCCTCCTCACAAGCGTGTTTGTGTGTGTGTGTGTGTGTGTTTGTTTTTGTTTACCTTGTGTGTGTCCAAGCTGTCAAACAGTGATGAAACACGTCCTGAGTCGTCTTCCTCATTTGGTACCGGAGGAAATATGACTCAAATGGACACCATGAAGTCCTAATGGGCCCGGGCCAGCAGCGTGGGATGCGCGCACACACACACACACGCACACACGTATACAAACTGAAACACAATGCGTTGTGTTTTTAGCGTTTGTCGCTGTGCATGAAGAGATGAGGTTGAAGCTGCGGCCGCCGCCGCCGCTCACTTCCAATCCCCGGGTACGAGCTTTCATCTTGTCGGGAAGCTCAGATGATTTAGGATTAGGATTTAGTTCTATTCTCTCACTTCTCTGGTTTGAAGTGATGAAAACATTTACTTTGTAGCATTTAGCTACTCCAGCTAAAAGCTATTGGGAAGAGATCCTAGTATTACCTTTTTGTGAAATGTCTATTTAGCACACACTTTCAAAGACGGTAGGATAAATATGTTTTGACGGTAACCGCGGCGATGAGGATTCCGACTTGCCTCCGCTCCTGGTGTTTTAACGAGCCGTGGGTCGCACCAGGTAACACGAAACGCCGCCCCAGCAGTTTACGGACTCGCGTTCCCTTCTTCGTTCGTGCTTCGGCTGCTTCGGTGAGAGCTGCACTATAAAAAATAAAACGTACATGATCATTTCAGGTAGAACTACTTTGCACAGGGTCTTGACACAATTTTGAAACGCCTGCCTTTCTAGCGTAATGACATTCCTGTCTGTGTGTCAACCCCCCCCTTTGTCCCCCCTTTGTCCCCCCTCAGACAGGGACTACACCAGTCTGTGTGAGAAGCAGCCCATCGGACGGCTGCTGTTCCGTCAGTACTGTGACACCAGGCCGGAGCTGAAGCGCTGCATCGAGTTCATGGATGACGTGGTAAGACCCCCAGTGTCCCGCTCACACGCTTTGACTCGCCCGTCCTCTCCTCGCTGTCCCAACCTCACTCGGTTTGTCTCCCCTTGGTTTGAATCGGGGCCCTTCAGAGCGAGGACAAGCAGAGGAAATTTCGTTGCTTGGTCCCTTGCCTGCTCTTGGCAGGAACGTGGGGCGGTGGGTGTAGGGGGTGGCGGGGTGATTAGTGACTTAGACAGGCTGTCAGAGGGGACTCCTCCCCTTCCTCTGTTCACTCCTCCGTGAAGTCAAGCCCACGTCACGAGCAGGTCCCCTGGGTGAGCGAGCAAACACGGGCTGGGGCTTGTCTCTCGGCTCCTGGAGGTATGCGAGAAAGGAAAATGGGGGGGATCGGGCTTGCACATCGAGAGGCCACAGAGTGCACTAGTGTGTTCCAAGCAATGGCGGCGGACGCACGGATAAATCCAAACATGCAATGAGTAGCATTCAGCGCCCGGCATGCGGGGCTAGTTGCTACTGGCTGCGTGTACACACTCCTCCATCCCGTTCCTCTCCTCCAGGCTTGTTTTCCATCACAACACACGGTCGAATCAGTCGAGCGCAACCCTCTCCCTGCCGACGGCCATGTTTGACCAAAAACACAATCTGTGCTGGTGCGACGGGGTGAAAACCGGGACCTGGCGGGTGACAGATGTAGCAGCAAACGTGTGAAGACGAACACGGACGCTTGCTTTCTGCGTTGACGAAGACGAGGCGTGCCGCCACCAGGAGCCTCCTCATCTGCTCATTTCTTCCCCTCGTTGGTCCACCTAGCTTTCCCCCCTCTCCTCCCCCCATCCCATCCTGACGTTCTGCCCCATGGTGCCCTTCTCCCTCGCCTTATTTGGAGAGATAGGACGATGTCCTGCAGTGTTTGACTTGTGCTCTCCTCCTTCAGGCCATGTACCAGCTCGCTCCTGATGAGAAGAGGAGGGACTGCGGACTGAATGTTTTAGACACATACTTCAACAACGGGGTACGGCGCTGCTCCAAACGCAAACCCGTCCAATATGGACGCAACCGAGTCATTTTAACATGATATTTTCCATATTTACAATCGGTCAAAGCGGATCGGCCCGGATCGGTTTGTCAGCCGGGACCGTCTCCGCCCGCGATGCTCACTAATCTGTCCCGTCCTCCGTTTCCCTCCAGTCGGCAGCCCATCTGCCAGACATTCCCCAGGATGTGGTCGGCGTGTGCCGGGAGAGGCTGGAGCAAAGTCCGTGCAAGGAGCTTTTCAACGACTGCACCAAGTGAGTATCTCGTCCCCTCGTCGGGCGTATCGGACGCTTTTACGGCCTCCGCGGCCGCGATCTCACGCCACTTCTCCCACAATAGCCATCTGTTCGTGAAAGGCGTCTCTGTCGGAGGCGGGCGCACTGTTGTTTGTGTTTTTATTTGTGTTTGGGGCTTCTGGTCCGGTTGCGGCGGCCCCTTCAGTGTGTGTTTGCAGGCGGCGTGCACCGCTGCAGCCTCTCGCTATTGATAATGAGGCAGCTGGCACCTGGACGTGACACACAGACTCACAGACACACCGGAGGTGAATGAAAGAGAGGAGCGAGTATCCGGATTGGCTGGCACGAAAACAACAGCCACCTCAGTGTCCCATTCACACACACTCAGACACACACACACACACACACTTGCAGGTGTTTTTGCTTCCTGCTCTGAGCCCAGAGAAGCAAACAGACCGCGGATTATTACCCCGCCTCAGTGCAACGCTGTGTCGGGTATGTCCCGCGCCGCGCCGCGCACCGATTGGTCGGCTGAAGGCCTGTTAAAGGACACTGGTTGTCCTCAATTTAACCAGAATTGAGATTGTGACACGAGGACAGCAACTCGTTGTGCGCTTTAAATAGACATTTTCATGCAGCCTGATGCGACTTCATCTATGTTTATTATTTATTATAAAGTGACGCTGGGGGGGGCTTTGCAGCATGTGAGCCACGCCCTTCGCCATACAGAAGCTACAAAAACATCAGTGAAAGATTAAATATTGATGTGATATATTTATACCAATAGTATTGTGCAACCCCCTCATGATATCGGTCCAGGCGAGCGCCGGGCTGGAGCGCGAACCTTAAAGCCACACATGCGTGCGTCTGGTTGGGAAGACGCTGCGACCGGCAAGTGATTTACCGGAGCTTCCCTTGTGGGAAAACCGGAATCTTGTAGAAAGAATGAGGAATGTTGTGTTCTACTCCCACTTGGACGGAGCGTGTGGAGCTGTTCGGGTTTGTGGAGCTTCTAAGATGGATCCAAATCAGACATGGATTTATCAACGATATCAGAAGCCTGTGGAGAGAGCAGAGGAAAAGAACTGTTGCCCAATCGACATCCTCTCCGTCCAAACTCCCAACCGGACTGAAAATACAGTGAGCTAGGATGGAGGAAAACGGAACGACGGACGCTTGTTTGTGGAGGCAGCAGCAGCGACTGGATCCTCTCACTCCTTCCACGATCCATTGTGAAATGTGAATTTTCCTCAATATTCCCATATGTAATTCTGACCCGGAGATTGTCTGGGTTTTTTTCCTCGGCCTGAAGGAAAGCATGATGCTGCACATGGAAACACGGCATGTTACGTAATACCCTTCCGTGTTTGTGGATCACGCACTTTCGTGGATTGCCAGGCTCGACAAAGGTCATTTGTATTTTCCTCTCCGTCCAGCTCCCTTCATGTGTGAAACAAAAGTCATGCTGCAGGAGGCTGAGGCTCGGATCCAGGCCAGGCTCAGCTCGGATCCTACCTCTCTGGGTCCTCTTCGACAAAGGGTCTGTGACCAGAGACCGGGACACGTCCCAGCTAGATCCAGTTAGCCAATCGGGCCTGAGTTTGAGTCAGAACTGGCCGTCCTGCAGATTGTGTTGAAGCTGTGTTTCTGTCTTTGAAGTTCCGAGACAGAGCAAGGACAGCCCTGGTGAAATAGACCGATTCGCCATGCCATGATGACATAACTCGCTATTCTTTTACGCAGCAGAGAGAGAGAGAGAGCGAGAGAAAGAGAGAGCTCTGCTTGTGGAAATTCTCGCTGCTCAAGCCTTTTGCCGAGAGCAGCCTCCCCGGGGCTGCTGCTGACCACAGGCAGCTTTTCTCTTCCTGCTCAGTAATGAAGTAACGATGAAGTAATTTAAGAATTTGGTCAAGGAAAAATCTCCTCGCCAAATATGAGCATCTCCTCAGCGGTTGGGTGGCAGTGGAAGGATGTGCTGTAACTTTGGTATTCAGTGGCGTGTTGATGGCTGGCAGGGGGTGTTTCCCTCACACTGGTGAGACACTGGTGAGCTGCTCACCAGTGTCTCACCAGTGTGAGGGAAAGGACACGAATATAATAACAGTAAGTTCTATTTTTGCTGCTTGTTTCCTGGCGTTTTAACGTTCCATGAACTGACTTTTAATTTATTTCTCCTCCTCTACTTGCTTTAATTTTCTTGCACGCACGTCACCGTGAGGTTTATTTTTTTATTTTTTTTGGTGTGTGTGCTAATGACACACCCCAAACACAGCGTGAAACGTCCTCAAATCAGATGAGCCCTCCTCCCAGCTCACCTTGGCAGTGTTATTTTTGTGTGCAGTCGTTACAGAGAGCAAGGACGGCAGATATCCGAGACGCTCCGATCACCGTTGGCTTTGCTGACCTGCGTTATGTTCACCACAGCCGCGAGGGGACTCGTCTCGGTGCGGCTCGGCTCCTATCTGTTTGACACAACAGTCCTAAACGGGACATTTTGTTTGAGTTCAACAGCGTCCGCAGTCAAAGCAGCGTAAAGGGAAGTTGAGCGGCGAGGCTGGCGGGGTCGCGTTCTTACGGTGGAGCGACCGTGACGTTCGCTCAGGAGGCCGTGACCTTTCGTGACGCCCTCCTTTCAAAGGCCTCTGTTTTTGTCTCGCAGCGGGCGCCGACCTCGATCCTCCGACCACCGGTGGGAGCTTCGACTGTTTTTCGCGCGTGTGCCTGACCGATGAGATGAGATTAGACGCTCCGCTCGACCTCGGGCTCAGATGAAACCCGTTTTCCCCGCGGTGCATCTGCATTGTGCTGCAGCGCCTTGACACGCAGACATGCACGCGCATGCGACTTGAGAGTACAGCTGCATGAAGAAGGATGCGTTTGCTGTCATTGTAAAGGTTGGAAGATCTTTTCTTGGAGACACGGGCCTGCCGTCTGCTCGTCTGTCTGCAGGATTTTGAGTTTTTAATCCCACGTGTGCTAATTTTTTTTTGGTGCATCTTCATCGTGTTTGTTATTAAACGATCACCCAGCCTCTTCCTCCCTCCCCTACAGAATTGTCCGTGATTATCTGAGTGGGGCTCCATTTTCCTCCTACCAGGAATCCATGTACTTCTCTCGTTTTCTGCAGTGGAAATGGTTGGAGAGGTGAGTCGTGGCTGCAGATCACCCGCTCCTTTGCTTTGCATCAAAATGACACGTGAGCCGTCGTTGTTCAGGGTTGCGTCAGCTGTTGTTGTTTGGATGAATCATTATCAATAGAGGAAGGAAGCAGAGACAATCAAGTAAATCATTAATGAAGCTAAGAATTATGACCAGGGAGGAGTGCTCGTGCTAAATAAAATATACAGTGAGATAAGCTTTAGATGGGCGGTGCCAGTCAGTGCGTCTAAATAATTGATGATACTTGGCTTAATGGAGTTGGGTAAAAAACAACAGTGGATTAATAATATATTAGCATTATCCTGTCTGCAACGTCGCATTTCCTGACATCTTTTCTTCTGTCCATCCCTGCAGGCAACCAGTAACCAAAAATACCTTCAGACATTATAGAGTACTAGGAAAAGGTGGATTTGGCGAGGTGAGTTTAGCTGCAACCCAGAGTTCTGCTACTTATCAGTAATGTTGGGTAGAGAAAGCTACCGTCTTTGTGTGTGTTTGTGTGTGATCATGCTTCTTCTCCCGCTGCTCTTCAGGTTTGTGCCTGCCAAGTACGTGCCACCGGTAAGATGTACGCCTGTAAAAAGCTGGAAAAGAAGCGAGTGAAGAAACGAAAAGGTGAAGCAATGGCACTAAACGAAAAACGCATTTTAGAAAAAGTTAACAGTAGTTTTGTAGTAAGTACTACCTTTTTCTTATTCAACCTTTCAACAGAAATGTTGTGTCTGTCTGTCTGTCTGTCTGTCTGTCTGTCTGTGCGTGTGTGTGTGTGTGAGAGTGTTGTTTGTCATGGCTTCAGGATCCTGCAAAAGAAATTGCTTGGCATGTTTGCGAAGGGGGTCGATCAGCTGTCAGACGGTTGCTGCTTGTTTAATGACGTCAGCCCGGTAGAAGAGCTCGTGAGTCGCAGCGTGAAGGAATCTGCTGAACTAAAAAACTAGAACCCAGAAGTGGGCCATCAAGCAGGCGAGTTTGGCCAATCAGCTGGCGGCGTAGCCGTGCAGACATGCCAAGCTTGATTTCATTTGGAGCATTCTGCAAACCGGAAGTTGTCTGAATGTTTTCTAAAATGTGATTACAGTCTATTTTTCAATGTTTCAATTGTTTGTATTTTTATGCATTTGAATGTGATGGGGGGGCTGGGGGGGGGGCTTTCCTATTATGATCCCACATGTTTTTATATCTGTTATTGTGTTAGAACCTGAATGCCACAATTAACAGAGCGCTTTTTGTCGGTTAAGAGAGTTACAGTAAATGCAAATTCCTTTACTTGTAGAAAGAAAAGGCCTCGGGGGGGGCAAACAAATAGTTTGGATAGGATTTGGAATGAATCCGGAATGCACGTCATATCTAGAGCATGAGCATGAAATTTTAAAAACATGCTGGAAGGGCTGTTGAGGAAGCCCAAATGCAACGACAGCCAATCAGAGTCCACCTCAGGGTGCCGCTGACTCTTCCACCCGCAGCAACGCGAGCACCAAAACGCCAACGCATAAAAACGGAAGCAGTAAAGTTGGAGATTAAAAATTAGATTAACGCAATAAAAAAAAAACATTACGCTCTAAATATGACTGAAATTAATTAATCGCAAATTAACGCGATAATTTGACGCCCCTGGTTTAAAACGAAAGCAAAGCGGGGGGGCGTCCATACTTTCCAAAGACGAGGTCTCACTCTTTGAATTGTGCAGCTCATTGTGATTCTCAGTCGATGGCCACCATGTGCCCCGTTTTAAAAGGCAACACCCTCGCGGAGTTTCACCCCCCCCCCCCCCATCATCACAGTACTGAAGGCCTACATGATGCATTATGGGTAATTTATTTCTATTGAATGTGTGTGAAATGCACACTAAATAAGACTTGTATTAACATTTCATTGATACAATACGAGTAATTCGCTTGAGTCCATGTCTTCCTTTTGCATAATCCTGGGGGGGGGGGTCTCTTTCTGCCATGAACACTTGCGTTTTAATTCCGCTTGCCTACGCGTGTCGCCGTCGGAAGAAACCAATGACGTATGCCTCCCTCCATTACGTCTGTGCGTAGAAAACCTCCTCAGGTGCTCCGGCAGGAAAATAAAAACGCAGCTTTGGCTCGGCGTCACGTCTGTAAAAAAAAAAAAAAGATTCTTCCAAGAACGAGGAAATTACAGCAAGCGCTCCATTAGCATTCTTGGAACATGGCTAGGAGCAGCTGGAGGGACGGGCTTGGTGTGTTGTGTACATACTGTAGGACAAGGTGTTCTACTGTTTGTACAGAACCTCTGCATTGATCTGTGGTGCAGCCAGCTGGGCTGGAAGAGGCGGAGCCTCTTTCTGAAGCCCAGGGCAGCGTTTGAGGCGCCCTACACGCCGGATCAGTCTGCGTCTGATGCGACATGAGGCATGTTGCGTGTCCTTGTTTTGCATGAGTCACGCTACAAGCATGTTGCGTATGTGTACACATGCATGGCTTCCTTTATTTTTTTACAGATCCTCAGACTTGCAGCTCTTGTCACCTGAGATTTGCACATGATTCTGTCTGTATGTGTTCATTCTCTGTGCTGCCGGCGGATCTGATGACTCCTCGTGTGCCTCTCTACTTACAAGAACAGCTCTGTTGCCTGGCAACACTGGCCAAACAGCAATAGCGAGGAGAAGAGTCGAGGGCTCTCTGAAATCCCTCATTTGTGTCTCTCTCTGCTCTTCCTTACCGTCTCCATCCCTCCAGCGTACAGTTCAGGAGGAAGGGGGGGGGGGGGGGGGGGTGTGTCCACGACGTTCTGCTGTGGATGAGACAGGGCTGTCTCTGCGCTAACCCTTTTAAAAACAGTTGCTAAATCGCTCATCCTGTGTGATGCGTCTGTATAAACGTTAGCCCCGCCCCGTCTTGTCGAACGTCTCTGACTGCACGCTCTGGAGCAGATGGGATTCCTCCCGATGGCAGCAACATCCTCCTTGTACACACACTCATATCCTGGGTGTCGCTGACCCACGGGGGGGGGGGGGTAAAGGGAAGAAATGTGAGGCGATGAGTGGAGAAGCAGCCGTTGGTGTTTGAGCGTCTTCGTTCTGTGTACGTTTGAGATGAATAATTGTAACGTATTAAAATGAAATGAAACAATCATGAACCGCCAGCCACCCCATCTCTTACCACTGCTCTTTCCTCTTCTCCCCCCCCCCCCCCCCCCTTTTCTACGTACGCTACACCTTGCCCACTTCCTCGCCTCCCCTGTTACCACTCCCCAATATTTGCCTCCCTCTTCAGGTTAGTCTAGCATATGCCTATGAGACCAAGGATGCTCTGTGCCTGGTGCTGACCATAATGAATGGCGGCGATTTAAAGTTTCACATCTACAACATGGGCAATTCAGGCTTTGAAGAGCAGAGGGCCATCTTCTACGCCGCCGAGATCTGCTGCGGCCTGGAGGACCTGCACCGAGAGCGGATAGTCTACAGGTCAGGTCACATGGGAGGCAGGTGTAGATGGGAGTGTTAGCAGATGATGGAGGTGCAGCAGATTTGGCGTCTCCGACCACGACGTAAGCTGCTCCCTTCGCTGAAGGAAATGTGCAGAGTACAAAGGTTAAGTGCAGTATCTGCTGTGTGATCCTATCAGTACTCGTTCTACTGCATTTTCTTTAAATTCCTGCAGTTATTGATAGAAAAACACAAAGCAGGTTTTATCAGATGCTGCGGCTTTGCAGTGCAGATTTGTGTAACTTTTTTTTGGGGTGATCTGAAAGGAGCTTTCTTAAAATACATTTGGGTGAAAAAACACACACTTATGCTTGTCTACTGTTAGTGACTTTTGTGATGGTGCAGAAAAATGTAGAGAATAATTGAGCCAATTAAGACTAAATCAGCATAAGTGAGGATGTTGATTTAAATGAAAAGGGTTCTTAACGTATCCCTGACGACGCACGAGTCATTAAGATTTATTGCGACGCAGAGAAAAGGAATATTGATCGGCACAATAATATTATGCATGATAATAAATGAAGCAAATAAAGAGGTGTGCAGATAAGCCATCTATTCAGCCACATGAAAGGTTGCATAGGCCAAAGAGCAGAACGCACAAGCTCTGAAAGTCAAATGTCAACATGAGGTCAAGAAAGGATGCAGGGTTTCCGTTTGTTTTATTCTTGGAGGCTCAATACTCAACAGAATGACTCCCTCACGACTTCTTTTTTTTTTCTCCTCGCAGGGACTTGAAACCTGAAAACATTCTTTTGGATGATCGCGGTATGTTGACATTTTTTAAATACTTCCCCGTTAGTCTAAGCCGGGCTGGGCTGCTAATAGGAGGGGATTTATTTGACTGTCCTTGCTTTAATGTTGCCGGTAGCTCAGGATCTCATCTTTCGCAGGATGACAAGTCATCCGACTTCTTCACATCACAAGCTCTGCTCTGAGTCACACTCTTTATCATGCATCCTCTGTAACAGGGTCTTATCTTCAAATAGAGGAATCTCCTCAATCCTCCCGGCTTCTCTTTCTCCCGTCGTCAGAGCAGTTTGAACTCGTTACTGTCGCACGCGGATATGCAGGAAACAAAATGTATTCCTCTGCTAGCCGCTGAAAACGCTGTGTGGTCTCGGTTAGGTAATGAATCTGTGGTTCCTGTTCCGGTTTAGGACACATCCGTATCTCAGACCTGGGTCTTGCCGTTCAAATCCCCGAAGGAGAGACGATACGAGGGCGAGTGGGCACGGTCGGATACATGGGTAAGAATCTGGGAATACCCTGCTCTTCATCCTTTCTGGGTTGAGCCTTTTGCTGCCACCAGATTCCCTGTGAACTTCTTTAACTTGTCCATTGCGATTTGACTCCGATTATAATCCCCCCCCCCCCCCCAGCTCCCGAGGTAATCCAGAACGAGAGCTACACCATCAGCCCGGACTGGTGGGGGCTGGGCTGCCTGATCTTCGAGATGATACAGGGCCAATCGCCTTTTCGCAAGCGCAAGGAGCGCGTCAAGCGGGAGGAGGTGGACAGACGAGTGCGTGAGGACCAGGAAGAGTATTCTGATAAGTTCTCAGAGGAGGCGATGGACATCTGCAGACAGGTGAGGGAACACGGACAAGGTTGTGTGATGGAGGAGGGCGGGAACGGGAGGTGTGAGCTGGGAAAGCACTCGTTCGTGGACTGCTTGAAGATTGCGTGCTAGAAATGGGAATCATTCTTGCTCAGATAGCAGCCATCCGGTTTTTTGGGGATATGTTTCTGTCCTGTTCCGGGTTGTGGGGAGTTGATCCCAGCATGCATGGGGAGGCAGTCCAAGATAAATCGTACTTCGGCGTGCATTTTATCCAGTGACCCGATGAAGGCCAAAGTCCTGCTGCTCGTATCCTGGAAACATTTCTGACTCTTAGCTGCAAAATGTCCCCGTGTCTTCATGACCCTTTATCAATATAACATTTGACATAAAGAGACGACATTAATGAGATCCGTGGATTGTTTCACTCCCCGTCTGTCATCGTCTCCTCCACACTTGTGGAGGAGAAAGTCAGAGCTGCTTTTGAGCAGGGGGGGGTTGGATTTTCTGTGTGACGCAGTGGAACATTCTGACCCGAGGTTCAGCAAATTCAAAGATTCTCCAGGGAGAGGAGGAGGAGGAGGAGGAGGAGGGGGGGTGGTGGTGGGAAGAAAGAGTTCAGCAGGAACTGGATGTAAAGTAGGCGCGTGTTGAGACGAGACGAGACCCAGGTGAAGCAGCGTGCCGACGGTGAAGCTCATGACACGGTTGGCTTGGAGTGATGTAACCGGGCAGCGATCCTCATTCTGGTGCCGTTCTGTGGGTGGCGTGGTGCTAATGGGATCCAGAAGCTAAATCTGCCCCCCCCCCCACGCCGCTGTGCATGCATTCACGCTGGTCTCATTAGGTTACGTGGCGTCAGACATGTCAAGTCCCGATGATTAAGTGCGGCGCTGGCGTTCGTGGTGGATGCGTTGAAGCTTAGGGATTTGGTAATAAAGCTGTCGGGACCGATCCAGCGTCTCGTCCGCACACGAGGTGCGTGTTTGGATCGAGACAGAAAACCTGCTTTAAAGAGCGAGAGTGAGGCTGGAGTAAATTAAGGCCGTCATTCATGCGGCGGCAAAACCGCCTGATCCGACGTTTAAACCGTTTCCCTCCTCTTCCTCAGCTCCTGACTAAGGACCCCAAGGAGCGCCTGGGCTGCCAGGGTCGAGGGGCGGCGGAGGTCAAGCAGCATCCCATCTTCAGAAACATCAACTTCAAGCGGCTGGAGGCCAACATGCTGGACCCCCCCTTCAGCCCTGATGTAAGAGCAAACGCAGGAACACGCTGTCGAAACAGACGTGCAGAAGATCAGCACACAGGAAATACCATTGTCACAAGTAAACAAGCGCATCCAGTATAAACGAGTTATGATGGCGAGCGGTGGCGGTGAGGAAGCAGGCGTGGGATCTCATCGCCGCCGCCGCCCGTGAGCCCAAGCTCACTGACGAAATGGAGGGCACGCTTTCTGCAGCAGCCGAAGTGGCGGGAGCTTTTTAATGGCTGCGGCCGTATTGGAAAGCTCGGGTGTGAATGTGTGCGGCGCGGGAGGCACGCCGACCGCCGCCTCGCCTGCACCACCGTACTTCAGCGTTTATTGGATTTATACGCCTGCAATAACGAAGCTGTTCAGTCATCCAATTTTCTACGTCATAAATGACTCGAGTGAGGGAGAGGATAAATCGGTACCGTCGCTGAAAGTAGATGGCGTTATCTGCGTTTCTATTTTGGGTCAGTCGGGGCCCCCGCAGAGGGAACGCAAGCAGCAGAACGTCCTGAGGCGTAAACGGTCTGTTTTCTCCCCCGCAGCCCCGGGCCGTGTACTGCAAAGACGTCCTGGACATCGAGCAGTTCTCCACTGTCAAAGGCGTCAACCTTGACCCCACGGATGACGACTTTTACCACAAGTTTGTCACAGGCAGTGTCTCCATCCCCTGGCAGAACGAGGTACTGCAGGCTCAGGCCTCCGAGATGACGTGATCATTCACGCCCACAGCAGCTACTGTATATGGCACCAATACCTTGATTGAGTAATGCGAAGGATCAATCAATGTCTTGCTTTTAAATGTAAATGTACTGTCATGAGAGCGACGCAAATGACATCGTCGGTGTGGGGGGGCGGGGCTTCACACCCACGGCCGCTCCCTCCATCCATACTCCAGCCTTTTAGTAGATCCAGACTCTGAAAGGAGTGAAAGGATGTGAGGATCAATAACCACAATAAGTCTCCCGTCCTTTGTAGATGATCGAGATGGAGTGCTTCAAAGAAATCAACGTCTACGAGACAGACGGGACGCTGTGCTCGGACCTGGACGTGAACCGGCCGAACCCGCCACCAAAGAGAGGCTTCTTCTACCGCCTCTTCAGAAGAGAGGCAAGTGCTAGCGCTGCGCCAAATGTCCGAGGGGGTGGGGGCTAAGGTACTTGCTCGCTTCCTTCTTTCCTTCCTTCCTTTTTTCCCTTGGCCTTGTCCAAACTCAACACGGGAAGACTTCGCCCATGTGAAATGTGTTGGTTCCAGTTATGTCATTCCCTGTTGAAGTTGGTTCGGAAAAGGTCTTTACCCCCCCCCCCCCCCCCCTTTGGTAATGATCCCTTTGACTGTTCTTGTCTGTGCTCCTCGGAAGCACCAACATCAGGACTTCCTCTGTTTAGATCTACTGATGCATCGGCGATCTAAGAAATGACTCTCAACCATTTTCTGCGGCCATTTAATCCTTCCTTGGATTCGAGGGAGTAACTGCCTCTGGGGACGGGGTGGGCCTCTCTTCCTATCAAGATCCTTCTTCTTGTCCGACAGTTTTATAGTTTCATTTTTGACCTTCGTGTTATTATGTCCAGTGAAAAACTGCTGAAACTTTACGATCTGAGTCGCCCACATTGACGAACATGCAATCAGCGACGAGCTTTACGGGCAGCAGCGAGTTCTTTCAATTGTTTTTTTGTTTTTCGCCTGAAGTTTTCTCTCTTTTGGCTACACGCATCCTATTAGTGGAGGATCTTCAGTCTGTATTTGACCTGCAGACTCTGTCATTAACACTGCTTGTTTTTCCCAAAACATTTATTTGAAGACAGACCAGGTAGCTCTTTGCAGGAAGAACCCAACATGATCAAGTCTCGAGGCACAGAATCAGTAGAGGCAGTCCTTGGATAATTAAACATATTTGCATATTTGTTATGCTTCTATTATTATTGAATTGCATGACATGATAACCGATTCGATCACAGATTCTCCTTCAGCAGGACCGGGTGATTCTTGAAGGTTGGATCTGAACATCACACCTTAAGTCAGCCGAAAGGGATGATTTAGAAAGTCCTCTTTGACGTTAACATCCCGTAATAGTGCTTTTTAACTCAACTGTTGATGTGTGACCTTCACATCGGTGGCGCCCACCAGCCAGTCAGAACCGAAGCGACCCGGAGGGACGTCCAGCTGATTCAGATTCAACCTCGAGGAGTTCTGCTCCACGTGAAATGATGTAGAGAAAGGTTCCCGTTTGAATGACCTCTCCTTCCTTTTGGCTCCTCCCTAGGTCTGTTTTAAGAGCAGTTACAGCGACGACGAAATGGAAGAGCCCTCGCGACTTTAAACCACTCCCTCCCTCCACCCCCCCCCCCCCCCTCGCCACTGAACTTCACTACAAACTCCAACCGAGCGTAAATCTTAGGAACTCAGTGAATGTCGACCTGTATTTATGAGCTGTATTAAAAGTGTATTATAATTAAAGAAAAAAATGTGAGGTTAAAGATTTTGTACATTTGTACTTGAATTTATGTCTAGATGTATATTTTCACTAAAGGTTGTATTGTACAAAAAGCCATAAAAGTACCACTTGAATGCATACATGACCTTTTTTTTTTTCCTGTTCATTGTCTTTTGGAATGAGTATGGATAATGTATGTTGGGGAGGGTTTTTTTTCCAGAAGCACAGTACCAGTAGTCCTTTTGATTTTTCTCAATGTACCAGAAGCCCTTGTTGCATGTCTGTCATTGATTTGGCCACGGTGACTCATAGTTGGCACGTCAGACCAGCCCGGCCCGAAAGGAACCCTTAGCCTTCGCTCCCTCCAAGGCTCAGCTAGATATGAATAAAGCGCATCAATCCAAATGATGTGGGGGGGTGAATCCAGTCTAAATTTAGTTTTTGGATGCCATGCTGCTAAAGCCTTCCCTGAGCTTCTCAGATCTGCACCTGCCCCTTTTGATTTAATTCTCTTTGGAAACCATAATCCACATCCTTCCGCCGGCCCGGAGGACTGGCCGGCACGTGTAGTAAAACATGACGGGCGGAGACGGCATGGACTTCTGAAAGTATTGTGTGTCACAAAAGTCTTTTTTTTTTTTTTTTTTACAATAACAGTATTAAAGAAGCTTTTTTCCCAAGCATAACCGGAGATTATAGAGCTTTTTAAAGATTTCTCACCCGCAAGTTGCTCAGAATGTTAATTTCGGATACCAGAGTCCTCTGGGAGCACAGCTATCAAGTAGAAGTCTCACAATCCATGATTTAGTCATCTTTTTCTGAAGCTATGTGGCCTTTTTTTTCCTGATGTGTGCATTTGAATACAAAGTGATTTCTCACAGGGATTGAAATCCAAGTATTCTTGTTTGCCACTCAAATACAATAAAGCTGTACTCTCGCTAACATGGAGATTGGACCTGCAGCTGATGGAGCGCTTCATCTAGATAACGGATTGTCCTAAGCTCCCTGGCTTGCCTGTCGGCCTCTGGCCTTGGCGCCTGTCGGCCACACATCCTGCAGACAGGCCCCCAGTTGGATCCCTCTTGTCGGCCCTTCCAACTACGCGGATCATTAAATGCATATTCTTAGATTTCCCTTTTTTTTTTCTAACCATGGAATCAATTTTCACTCTTTTTGTTCTGGGATTGCAGGGGCATTTGAATTTTTTAAAACTTTTTTTTAACTCCCCACTTCCTGTTTTAATGCTGTGAAGACCCAATCTGGAAATGTTGTGTGTATAAAATGGTATGCATTGAAATACAATAATTGAGAATGACTTTGGGACATGACTGTCTCTCAGTTAAGTTACAAACTCAAGACTGCTGACGTTTCATACGGTACGCAGATGAAGCCCCCCCGGCCGAGCCCTTCCTGGGAGGGTTGGCTTGTTCTTTTTTTTTTATCTCCTGTTGCACATTCCACTATCAAAAATCAGGAATATGACACGTGCATCTGGCTTGTTGCTGGCTTATTGTCGTTTTCTTCTTTTTTCTGGTGCCCTTGACCATTTCTCTTGCCTATGTAGATTTTAGCCTCAAAAACCTTGTAAATTAGACTATGTATTTCTGACCTGTAACTAAGCTCTAACACATTCACTGGCTGTCACGGGGAAACTGTCTTTCGCCCACGTCGCTGTCATTCTCGAAGCTTGACTCTGATACCATCCGTATAGCAGCTCTGTCTCTTTTCATTGCACTATGGCGTGTTTTGACAATGACTATAGGAAGTGTCTAACGTTTTTGTAATGATACCAAAAGCAGCAGCCCGCTTGTAAATCCAACTCGTTCAGCTCTTTACTGAAGAAAGGTCGTCAGCCTTTATAGTGCGTGCCAATTTCAGACTTCATTTCTGACATCCTGCCTTTATTTCAACCTCGTTCTCATTCCGTCCATTCTGAGAGAAATTCCTTCACATAAAGGAACCTTAACAGCTCAACAGTTTTTGAATGTCCGCACTAAGTGCATTGTAATTGCCTGTTTAACAAGAAATACATATGTTTTATTACTCAAGCATGTATTGGTTTGTAATACTTCAGGTTCCTTGTATATGTAAATGATGACCTTCTAGTGCCAACATATCTCACTGGCATCTGAGGACAACTTTATAAATGGCAAGGTGACCATCCAAGTTGGCCCTGTTTGAATACGTGACTGGCATTCCTCCTCTCCGGCCTTCGTCCGAGGTGGTGATGGTGATGGTGAATCTCGCACTAAAAACTGTGATGCGCTCGCCAGTGACGTCTTGGAGCGAGCGATCCTCCGTCCCTTGACGTCACTTGAGTTTAATTTTGGGATAACCACCAATGGATGACGTATTCCAGGAAGGCACACCACGCTGTCTGCGCGTGTCAGATAACAGGAGTAACATTTTCTAGGAAAGGAGGAATGAAAATAAGCATCACTAGTCTTCAAACAGGGTCTGGGACTTAGTGATTCTTTTTTTTTTGTATCTGTACAGTCATGTTGTTCAACCACTGCAGTCATTGTTAATTCTTGTACAAGTTGTATCACTGGTTGTTGTACCATAGCTGACATTTGTAATTATAAAATAATACACTGCCATTTGTATAAAATGGTCACGTCTTGACTTATTTGTGTCCTAATGATTGGTTGTTGTGGAAGGATGTTGCGGAATGGCTCCTCATCGGGGAGAGTTTCACATGCAAATTAACATCCCTGATCCCTTTTGTATCTCGACACATTAATAGATAAACAATTGATAAGTTACTTTTTAAATGGAAAATCGCTGTTAGAGTCTTGCAAAAGCCAGTTAGTGTGCGCTGTGTTTGTTGCAATGACTAATACTTCTGAAAGGCCTCACAAATTGAATCATGTACTTTGTCTTATGTCCATTGAGACACAAGGATCATGACCCCATGTTGACTCTGTCGTCTCCCGTTGTTCTCAGGAAGTTTAAAAAGGGCTTAAGCTTTGCTGGCAGGTATTACAATAGCAATCATGTAATACGATATCAGATGACAGGTGATGCCCTTCACCAACAATTGCACTGAATAGTTTTGACTGTTTTCAGTATTATGCTTTGTACTATTATCAGTGTAAATATTTTTTTTTAAACTATAACAGTTTACCTGTCATTATCTCACTGTATTTCTCGACCTGGTCTAAAACTCATCGACCTTCTGCTCCCTTGCTGTCCTGTCTCTCACTAGAAGATTATGGCCACGTGATTTCTTTAATTTCTTTACAATTTAAAGTAGGTTAAGAACAAATGTATTTTTGTTGGGGGAAAATATTGGAATTCTGGCTTTAATCTAAGAATTCTGACATCATTCTCAGAACTATTACCAGAATTCTGACTTCATGCTTATATTTTAAACTTGAATTCTCAGAACCGTTGTGGTTGATGACCTTCTGAACCCGAGCCAGGAATCGCATCCATCACACTTTTTTCAAATAATTGAATTGAGCAAGTGATCTTCGTAGCATGGCTCAAACGTACGTGTCTTTCAGATGCGTGGCATAATGTGAATTCTTGCGACTGTATGTTACAACTGTTAAACAACGGCAACTAAAGTAGTTACCGGTAAGTACCTGTTTGACAGCCACCTAAGTTCAGTGCTAGTTAGTAAAAGTTCACTTGGAAATGACATTATCATTGTCCTCCAAGTTGCATCAAAACTCACAAACGTAAATTGTAAGTTTTCCTCACACGTGACCTCTCACGCAGCGTCACAAGATGTGTTTGGAAGCTCTCCAATAAAAGAACAATAAACAGACGTCAGTGGCTAATCAGATTTCATCTGTTTGGTTTCATCTGATTGGCTATTTTTCCTCTATTATTATCCCGTTCTCTGTCGCATTCCTTTGATAGTTTGTATATATAATTAAACGCAAATCCCCACTAAAGAAAAAAATTATAAAGAAATTTCACACAAACTATTTAAATACCGGGTGTAGTAGATTCTCCCTTGGTCCTCTCGCGAGACTTGGCAACGCTGCGGCGATATGTTACTTCCTGGTATGATTTGTTGGTGCAGCGGCAGGTTGCACATAAGATGGCTTATTATCAGCATCATTTTCTTTACTAATGAATAACATTTTGCACCAGAAGGAAGCGGAGACCCGGTAGTAGTTGTCACGAGCGGTGTTAGCACTCTCGTAGCACTACAAGCCGTTCGCGTTCTCCGTGCGCTAACTTGTCTCCACAGTGCTAGCTAGTCATCTCATATTGTAAATAATAGCTAACAGAGCTAGCTTGTTGGCTACTAAAATGGCCACCATGGAGAAACTGATGAAGGCCTTTGAGTCTTTGAAGACATTCCAACAGCAACAGGGACCGCCGACCGCGGAGGAGCTTGTCCAGAGACAGTAAGTCGATTCTTTTTCTTTGGTCTAACAACGACTTCTCAGGGAACAGGCGAAAGCCTAAAGAGGTAACTCAGCTAGCGCCAGTGATTAGCTTCAAACGCTGGCTAACATGCAAAGTTGAACCTGTATGTTTTAAATTTAAGACATTTCTCAAATGCCTGGTGAATGATCCACACTTTGCCTCGAGAAATGTTCAGGGTCAGATTCACAACGTAGAAGGGGGCCGCTAATTGATTCTCACGCACCGACTGAAGGAGCCAGGGATCGAGCCAAAGGTTCCTCAGCTAGAGTGAGTTGTTGGAATCACAACGCTGTCTGAAAAAGGCGTGTTGCGGTTCGAGCATTGAATAGTGACGCTAATTACCGAAGGAAGGATGCGGGCGTGCTCAGCCGTGACCCGGAGCACCGGAGCGATGGCCTCTGGGACCGGCGTCTTTTACGCGTTTGCCGAACCCGACCGTGTTTTTTTTAGTGACCTTATCTGCATGGCTTGATTTATTGCGTCCCTGCTCAAGCAGCTTCACGCCTAGCACACTCATAAGAGGAGTATCTCGTCCACCTTTTCAAACGTATTGTTCAGCCTCCAGCCATTCTCAAGATCTTTGATGTTAAAGCATCTGGCTCCTCTGCTGACCAGAGAGCCCTAGTATTTCACCTGTCGTCAGTAGTAGTATACCTTTACTTGGCATATAACCAATCTGTTCTGGTAATCACCTTGATATTTATTTTTCACTATGGTAGAACAATGGCGTTTTGCTATAAATATTTTCAGATGCAAGGAAAATACGGTTTAAATTGTGTTCTTGTGAGTTTCTTCTCTAGTGGCTGTGGACACTTAAGATCAATGATCATCAGAGAAGATTTGACTTGAGTTTAAATTCAGCTCAGCTTTATGTATAAAACACTTTAAAACAACCACAGCTGACACAAAGTGCAGTACATGCGTAGATTAAAACATAAGTAAGTGGAACATATAGAACAAATAAAGAATAAGGCCTCAGTCACCATCTCGAATGCCAATGAATAAAAGTGGGCTTTCAGGCTCTTTTTAAAGGTGGACGGTGAGGGGGATTGTTTGATGTACGCTGATTCTTTGCATGCTCTTAAGGGGACTTCTCGAGTTAACTTGACTATTAAGTGATTTACTCCTCTCTCACAGGAAAAAGGAACAGGCTACTACAAAGAAGGACCGGGTTACCCACTGCTTGACGATATGTGAAAACATCGTGGCTCAGTCTCTGAGGTAGGCTCTGCTCTTTGACATGTGACAGTGTGTGATAACAATGGCTGACGATAAATATTTGGGTTCAGATTTTTGAAGTTTTGACATTTGACGATACCGATTTCTGATAATTATCTGCTGCTCTTGGCTGGCATCATCAAGATGGATGATAATTTCACTGTTTCGCTTTATAAAACGAGGTTTATGTGGTTTATGCAGAAAGAAAGTGTAAAAGAGGCTGAGGTGCAGTGAGCAAAGATTGATTATTTAGTGTTCTGCTGATTGCATGTTTAATTCTGGCAAGGTTTTACGCTGGATGCCATTCCTGCTGCAAAACTCCGGCTCAAGGGCGACGCTGCCTGTGCTGCGCTAGCTCCTGCTAACCGTACCTGTCTCATAGATATCATGCATTGCTAGAAATTCTGCAACTAATTTCATGGAAAAGATGGAGCAGGTTGGAGGTCAGGTCGAGGCGTGAATAGTTGAGTATTTCTGTGTATAATGACATTTGCCTTGCTCTATGGTCCTGGGAGCAGAACGTCTCCAGAATTTCAGAAACTGCTCGGCATTGCCATGGAGATGTTCCTTCTCTGCAGCGATGACAGCGAATCAGATGTCCGGATGGTTGCCGATGAGTGCCTGAACAAAATCATCAAAGTGAGCAGGACCTTTTGTTCCTCCAGCAAGGCTCTTTTCTGATGTCCCTCATTCATTTGTTTTTTTGGGGGGGGATCAGCAATAAATAATAAATTTCAGATATGAATTGGTTTTTATTCTTAAAGCATGTTGTCTAGGATGATCATTCTGACACTTGCTCTCAGGCACTGATGGACTCCAACTTGCCTAGACTACAGCTGGAGCTGTATAAAGAAATTAAAAAGGTAATTTGATAAATATAGATCTTATTTCTTTTTTGTCTCACTGATTACTGAACAGGTTTTGCGTTTATCTCGTGGGAATGTAAGAATGTGTGTTTCCGTGAAAACATGATATTGATGTGAGGTAATGCTTGTGTCTTTGCAGAATGGCGCCTCTCGGAGTCTAAGGGCAGCTTTGTGGAGGTTTGCTGAGCTTGCCCACCTCATTAGACCCCAGAAATGCAGGTAGTTACAGTATCATCAATAAGTATGAGCGTTGCTCCGTTTTAAGTGACTCATAGAATTGTATTGGTTTTTTATCCGTCCCTTCATCTTGTGGCCTAGACCGTACTTGGTGAACCTGTTGCCATGCCTCGCTAGAATCACCAAGCGGCAGGAGGAGACTGTACAGGAAACTCTCGCTGCTGCAATGCCCAAGATCATGGCAGTGCTGGGAAACTTTGCAAATGATGGCGAGATCAAGGTATTCACGCAAAGCAAACACTAATTTACCCACTCTTCATACTGTGACATTCTAGAGTTATTTTTAACTTAATCTAAATTTGAGTTCTATTTTTTAGATTTTCAGAATGTGTATTTCCCATTTTAATTGCATAAACATAATTTTTTTAATATAACCAGCACTCTGAAATCTACACACATCATCGTTTATGCGAGGACGGATGCATACATCTGTCCAGTATGACAGCCTTCTCTCAATCATTTTGTCCCAGGTGATGCTGAAATCCTTTGTAGCCAACCTCAAATCCAGCTCCCCCACCATCAGACGGACAGCGGGCAGCTCAGCCGTCAGCATTTGCCAACACTCCAGACGCACCAGCTACTTCTACACCTGGCTCCTTAATGTGCTCCTGGGTAGGACAGACATGCACGCTGTGGTCTTTATTACCTCCCCGGTGTTGAACAAGATGATTGAGCTTACACAAGCAATTCGTTATGAGCTTGTTTGGTCTCTGTGCCCTTGGCTGCAGTGCCCAGAACCTTCTGTTTGTTGGTTTTTCCGTTGCAGGTTTGCTGGTTCCAGTGGATGAGGAGCACCCCAGCCACCTGATCCTGGGGGTGCTGTTAACTCTCCGCTATCTCATGCCTCTGCTGCAGCAGCAGGTCAACACGAGCAGTCTGAAGGGAAGTTTTGGTGTCATGAGGAAGGAGGCTGATGTGCAGCCAACACCTGAGCAGCTGCTACAGGTGGAGATGTGAAATGCATTGCCTGTTTTTACGTATTAAAGAGCTTTGCGTGAATGTTTAAGTGTCTCTGCAGGTGTACGAGTTGACCCTGCACTACACGCAGCACTGGGATCACAATGTGGTTACAGCAGCCCTGGAACTCCTGCAGCAGATGTTTAGGACCCCCCCACCAGAGCTTTTGCACATGCTCATCACCACCGACAGCATTCGATGCGCCACTGTGTTCCGACAGGGCACCGGATGTCGCGCGCGCTCCGGCAGCATCCTTGAGCTCATTGGTAAAGACCGCCATCAGGCCCGGGCTATCCTTTTCTATTATGTAATGCTGGCTCTGTGCTACACAGTCACCTGGACCTCGGCCGTTATTGTGTTTGTGCTTCAGGTACCTTTTAACTCTTTAACTTCACTGACTGTCTTTAACAGGTCACAGAATCAGCAGGTGTTTTAGCCACATGCCTTTCTGTTCTTGCTAACTCATTCTATGATCAGGGTGAATCTAATTTTTCTCTCCTAAGAGTCTTTCTGAGTTTCTGTTGCTTTTCTTTTCCTCATCTCTGGCTTCTACTTCCTGTTTCCTGTCCTTTGCAGTTGGGGGAGGGTCTTCCTGCAGTCCACTCCTACTCAGGAAACAGAGAGGTGACCAGTCTATTTATGTCCTCTGCTCGCTTGATGAGGATTCTCTCAGGGTTTCTGATATATTTGGGATAATCTCGGAGTCTGTTGTTGTTGTTGTTTTTCCAATGCAGCGTGTGGAAGGCGACTTTACGCCAGCCAGCTTTAATCCTTGGTTCCCTTTCTGTGACCATAATGCTGATTACCCTGCACCTTTTGTTTCCAGGTAAAATGCTTTCTGGGGAGGAGGACGGATTGGAGGATGATTCTGAGAGAACAGAAGTCACTACGAGCTCCTTCACAGGTGAGCTACGCCCACCTAAGGGCCGAAGGCGAGCCCCAGCCGTGGCAGCCTTACAACTCCACTTTAATGTGGATAGAAAACCCCCACGTAGCAGTAAAACAAAATGTCTTTCTGCAGCGTCCGTGGTTGGTGCCGACGCCTCCTCCACAGCACAGGCGGACATTATTACTGAGCAGCCGCGCTCCTCCCAGCATGCCCTGCAGCCTGGCGACTCCGTGGACCTCAGTGCATCCTCGGACCAGGGTGGTGGAGGCGTGACCTCTGCATCAGACACTCCCGAATCCCCCAACGACAATGAGGAGGACATGCTGAGTCAAAGCTCCAGTGGTGGGGCCAACATCACTCCGGAGACGGCTGACTACACCACTCCGGAGAACGCCACACCAGAAGGCGGGCCCTTAGGAGAGAGCGGGCCTCTGCTAGCCACTAATGATCGCTCGCTGCCACCCAGCGACTCGTCCCAGACCACCACAGAGGGGCCGGACTCGGCTGTCACTCCTACGGATGTAGCGGAACTGGTCAGTGTGAGTTTGGTGTTTGAAATGACAGGTCAAGATCCTGTTGAGTTCTTTGAGTACGTGTTTGTATGACGAGGGGACTTCCCAAGACGCAGAAAGACTTAATTACTATTTAATCCTGCAGATAACTACGAACCCTCGTGTTCAGAGTCCGTCTCAGACGAGTTAAAACGCCACGCTGTTGGGTCAATCAGGTCCAGAATCCTTTTGATGTGGCTTTGTCCATTCTAACGGTTTTGGTCTCGCCCCTCTCCCCACATGGTCAGTCATGCACTTCTTTGCCTCGAGTGACTGAGCTGCCCCCACCCTCACCGACTTCCACCGAGGGTCCTGATGCCACAGACGGCGACTTCACAGCTTCCTCTTCGTCATCGTCGTTCTCTTTCTCCTCCTCCTCCTCCTCCTCCTCTTATGCCACCTCCTCCTCTAGCACTAGCGACAAGGTCAGCCAAAAGAAAGGTTGGGGTGGGGGGGAGGGGCTTGCTTGTCCGGAAACCTTTTGGCTTTCTTCCGTCTTTGTCCTTTCCTTGGCCTGTTCGTACAATCCATGCACAGATTTTCCCTGCTGATTGCTACTTTCCCTCTTGTTGCCGGTGGCGATACGTTTTGTCTCTCCCTCTTTTCTCGTCTGCAGTGATTCCCTTCCAATAATTAAATGCTTTTGAAAGACAAAACAAGCAACCCCCAAGTGTTGAATTCAAAGTCTCCTCATAAGGGACGTCGGTTCTTTCAGATTTGGGACCCTTTTTGTGACTAGCTTTTGCTGAAACCTGGAGAAGTGATGTTTTGTTTCTTGCAGTGTGCGTCAGTACAACTGTTTGGTTGTGGCAGCCGTGGATCGCCACGCCTCGCTGCAGTCACAGTACCCACTTCGTTCAGCGATGCCGATAGCTGTGTCACTAGAGAGAGGCTGAGAGGCCAGTAGGTCTAACCGTACGGAACCGTGAAAGCCTGTGATTTTATTATTGCTCATTCTGAGTTGGTTGCAATCTTAATGTTAGTTGTTCTCGGTTGGCAGCAAGTTAAAAGGTCTGTTTCGCTTCCATCTCCGGGTGAAACCTTGGATCTGGTTTTTCTTGATGGGCACGGTTATTTCAGTTTAGTTTAATATCTTGAGCCTCTTTTTAGCTAAAGATCAACTTCATTAAAACCAAAATGCTTCCACACCAGACTTCAAGGCTGGAGGTGTTGGGTCTTCGTGCTCGTCCTCTCCACGGCATGTTACCTTCTGCCTTTTTCATTTTGTCAGTGATGCATCCAAGAACTTTGTTCTCCCTTCCCCATGTCTGACTTGATCTAATAATTAGAGTAAACTCGATTGGATCAAAAGCTTGCTGTTCTTCTGGTGCAGCCACGGATCTCAAGCCTGTGCTTGAGATCCGTCTTTAGTGAGGTTGATTTGCTGTCGATGGAAAAACCCAAGCATGATCCATTAGAGCCGAAGAGGAATGTTTGAGCCTTCTGGATTATCTTCATCCACAGTGCAGCAAATCGAACTGGATAATGAACGAGTCGTGCTTCTTCAAACGGCCCTTGCATGTCTTCACACTTCACAGGTTGTTGTTTGTGTTTTTCCTGTGAACTTGGTTGAGTTGCCCTCTAGAGAAGTTTGCTCTGTGTGTTTGTGCATAAGGTGCTGGATGGCAGCGAGAGCCAGTACTCTGGGATGCAGATCGGAGCATTACAGGATGAAGAAGACGAAGGAGCGGCACCTTCCTCCCAAGAAGAACCCTCAGAACCGTTACTTCAGTGCGCGATTGGTATGCTGCCCCCCCTAAACAAAGAAACGACGCTGCGTTGGCACATTTTCCTCGTTGTCGTGAATCTCATTGTTTCTTTGGGCAGCGCTGAGCAAACCGCATCTATTTGAGGGCCGAGGCCACAACAGGCAGGGTTCTGACATCAGCGTGGACCGCGTCACCCCAAAGGAAGAACCCGCCGAGCCCGAACCTGAAAACAAGGTAAAGACGCCCGCCGTGTGCACCCAGATGCTAAACGGGGAAAACCAGCTTTATAACTGAACTGCCTGCCGCTTAGCCCCTGCGGATCAAGGGCCCGATTGGACATTACACGGATCAAGGGGTGGAGCCACTGGTGCACTGTGTTCGGCTTCTTGCAGCTTCCTTCCTGCTGACGGGACAAAAGAATGGTGAGTGCTACCGAGCCGGAGAATGATAGTGGTGTTTATTGGTTGGTTGGATGGAAGCGAGACATGACTGGGATGAGCTTAACCAATAAATGAAGTCATTGATGTCGGCTGTTCTCTTCCATTTGCGCTGACATGAAACTATCGGCTATGGACAGACTTTAAGACGAAGCGTCGTTTCTTCATCTGTCGTCGTTTCTTGTCGCGTCTGACATCGTCACGTTTTTATTCTAGTCTTTGCTGTGCTGTTTTTGTCCAGGCCTGATCCCTGACAAAGAGGTGCGAGTGAGCGTGAAAGCTCTGGCGGTCAGCTGCGTTGGGGCGGCGGCGGCGCTGCATCCAGAAGCCTTCTTTAACTCCCTGTACCTGGAGCCGCTGGGCAGCGTTCCAGGAGAAGGTAGGCATAAACGGAAATGATGGATGAGCTGCTCGGCGGAGGTTTGAGCTCTGAGTGCTCTTCTAGTTGGACTTTGAATCAGGTTAACGGTGGGTGGAGCTTCACTCAAGGACAGCTGACTTGATGAACCAGTAAATTAACAGGAGGGGTCTGAGGACGAGACAGGAGGCGGAGCTAGAAGTGGAGGAGATGAAGATGCTGGGGTTCTCCTTGGGAGTGACCAGGCTGGACAGGATTAGAAATGAGACCATAAGAGGGACAGTGAAGGTTAGACGTTTTGGAGACAAGGTCAGAGAGACCAGACTTCGATGTTTTGGACATGTCCAGAGGAGAGACTGGGACTATATTGGTAGAAGGATGCTGAGGATGGAACGGAGCAGGGAACAGGACTAGAGGTCGACCCAGGAGGAGATACATGGACGTAGTGAGGGAGGACATGAGAGTGGCTGATGTTGGGGAGGACGATGCAAAGGACAGGGTGCAGTGGAGAAGGTTGGGTCGCTGTGGCGACCCCAGATGGGACAAGCCGAAAGTACAGCAGTAGTAGTAGTTGTGTAGTAGTTGTCTGTCCCGGGCACCCTGTGTGACCTTTTCCACCCTCCATGCAGAGCAACAGAACATCAGTGACGTCCTGGGCCTCGTCGAACACGGGGACCCTCAGATCAGAGGCGCCACAGCCATCCTCTGTGGAGCCATCATCCAGGCAGCGCTCACCAAAACGCGTTACAACATCCACGCCTGGCTGGCCAGTGTGCAGAGAGCAACCGGTGAGTTTGTGTGGTGGTGGTGGGGGGGGGGGGGGGGGGGGGGTGTGCATACAGCGGCTTGTTTTGGCTCTCTCTCACCTGGCCTGCTGCTCTCCAGGTAATCCTCTGTCCCTGGTGGACTTGGTGCCTTTGCTCCAGAGAACTCTGCGCGACGAGTCCTCGGTCACCTGCAAGATGGCTTGCTCTGCAGTGAGGGTAAGGAGCACCTGCAGGAACGCGAGGAGCCGGCCTGCCGTGCGGGAGCCTGACGTGTTTGTGTGTTTGTCAGCACTGCATCGCGACCGTGTGCAGCAGCACCCTCGGCGACCTCGGCCTGAAGCTGTTGATCAGCCTGCTCGCTCTTCGGGACTCGTCCTATTGGCTCGTTCGTACCGAGCTCTTGGACACCCTGGCTGAGATGGATTTCCGGTGGGATCAATAGTTATACATTTATGCTTCTTTTCACTTCAGCTGATTGTGTTGGCGTGTAGCTTCGGTGTGCTCTTCACATCCACGTTGAGGTGGGCTAACAAAGATCCGCTCGGCCCTTGTTTTTAGGTTAGTTAGTTTCCTAGAGAGGCGAACGGAGGCGTCGCACAAAGGGGATCATCACTACGCCGGGGTAAGGGCGCCGTGCTTGGGAGACGCCTCGCGTTCAGCTTGAGCTGGAGGCCGTTCTCAGTTTCTTCTCACTCGTTTGTCTAGCGTTTGCGACTGCAGGAGCGAGTTCTGAGTGACGTGGTCATCCATCTGTTGGGCGATGACGACCCCCGAGTCCGGCACGTGGCGGCGTCTGCTGTCAGCAGGTACGCCGTCTCTTGCTGGATGTGTGACGGTCACACTTTTGTCCTGGACGTTGCTGTTTCCGAGCCACTTTCCCAAATATCCTGCTCATCTCCCTCGCCTCCTCCTGTCAGGCTGGTTTCCAGGTTGTTCTACGACTGTGACCAAGGTCAAGTGGACCCAGTAGTGGCCATTGCCCGGGACCAGAGTTCGGTCTACCTGCAGCTGCTGATGCATGAAACACAACCCCCCTCCCAGTTCACGGTCAGCACAATCACAAGGTGTGTACGCACAGAGTTGCCGTTCCAAGCGGTTTCATTGTAAAGCTCGTGGAATCAAAGGGCGTCTCTTTCCTTTCAGAACATACCGAGGCTTCAACTTGTCCAACGTTGTGGCCGACGTCACATTGGAGAACAATTTGTCTCGAGTTGTCGCCGCAATCTCCCATGCGTTCACCTCCTCTAGCTCCAGGGCCCTGACTGTGAGTCTTACAGCTTTACATGTTTGCCTGCTGTGTGTGTGTTTATATAAATGTCTACTTTCTCAAGCGGCTCGTCTGCATCTCTCTGCAGTTTGGCTGCTGCGAGGCTTTGTGCCTCCTGGCTTCACATTTTCCGGTGTCTATTTGGAGCACAGGCTGGCACTGTGGCTACGTCAGCTGCAGCAGCAGCGTCTCTTCACGCTCCAGTCTCCATCGCAGCAGGGCCAGGACCCTCAGGTTTGTGAATTCACCCTTGACCTGCACTGCATCACCAAGGCAGTACAGTTTTTGTGAAGGCTCCTTTTCTTTTGGACTCTTTTCAGGTCTTTGCAGATTTGTTCTGCTGCTCTATTTTCCTGGGTTTTTGTTTTGCAGTGAAGCCAAGGCACAGCCATTCCACTGATTGTCGTCGAGTCCGGTTTCACGCTGGTGCATGTCAGACACTGCAGCTTGAAAATGACTTAGTTCCTGCTGCTTCACAGTGAATACACATCTCATCGTAAATGTTGTCACTAATAACACACAAGAGCACATTTTGATTAGCAAGCTGACGGAAGGCCAGCCCCTTAAAGATGTTTCTCGAAGCTGTGGGCTCGATATTGTCTCCATGAATTACTGTGGCCAACGGCGCCACTAATCGTCTTTGTGGTTCCAGGTTAGCCAGAACAAGCCCGTGTTTGTTTTTTATAACACTAGGAGCTCTAAAATGCTTCTGTGGGTTCCCTGGAGTAGAGATTGGGTTAAGGGCTCTAGTTGCATAATCTCCCACCCATTTTCTTTCCGACGTCGATTTTGTTCCGTTTTCTTTCCTCTCGGTTGCAGTGTGTCGCAGCCCAGCAGCGCTTCGGCACCAGACGCTGAGCGGAGGGCTCTGACGGTGGGAATGGCCAACATGGTCCTCTCCCTGCTCTCCTCGGCCTGGTTCCCGCTGGATCTCTCTGCACACCAGGATGCACTTTTGCTTTCTGGCAATCTGCTTGCTGGTGGGTTATGGGCTGTTTATGTATTTGCACACGCGCAACATTTCCTACGAACTTTCAGGTAAAATAATATGAAATTATTTCCTGATCAGTGTAAAATGTGTGATCCCAGCTGTGGCTCTCAAATGCATGAGAAATCCCTGGGGCTTGGAGGAAGAAGGCAGCAGTGGAAGCTCCAGTAAGATGGAGGAACCCTGGGCGGCTCTGTCAGAGCGCCCCCTGGTGGTGATGGTGGAGCAACTCTTCTCCCACCTGATGAAGGTCCTCAACATCTGCGCCCATGTGCTGGACGACAGCCCCCCGGGACCAGCGGTTAAGGCAACTGCTCAGCTCATAGGCAGAATAAATCAAAGTAGTTTTCAGCTGGTGGTCTCTGATTACAAGCAGACATTCTTGAGTTCACATTTCGTTCTGTTCTCTGCAGGCCACGCTCCCATCCCTAAGCAACACGCCCTCCCTCAGTCCTATTCGGAGAAAGGGAAAGGAGAAGGATGCTGCTGAGCCCAGTGCTGCTTCCATGAGCCCAAAGAAAGGCAACGACGCCAACACAGGTGTGTTCCCACCCATCGGCTGCAGACGGTCCCCTGATATGAATATTAAATGAGTTTGTTGTGGTCTTTGTGTGAGCAGGCAGGCCGATGGACAGCACAGGGTCAACTGCTGTGAACAAATCCACCACTGTTGGCAGTTTCTACCACCTGCCGCCCTACCTCAAGCTTTATGATGTCCTCAAAGCCACACATACCAACTACAAGGTCAGAACCGGGTCCCACTAGTTTCAATAACTTTAGTGTTAAGCAAATCTCTTATAGCCCGAATGGTGGTTGGTGACGTTTTGACGCGGTGTAAAATGATTTTTACATCCTAGGTGACGCTGGATCTCCACAGTAACCAAGAGAAGTTCGGCGGATTCTTACGCGCCACTTTAGATGTCCTGTCTCAGCTCCTGGAGATAGCCTCACTGCATGACATCAGCAGGGTAAATATGAAGTTCCACAGAAGCAGCATTTTGGGAAGCAAATGATCCCCTCCTTACAAAGCCAAGCTACAATCATTGTAACGATCAGTAAATTGGTGTTCTTTGTTTTGGTCAGTGTGTGGAGGAAATCTTGGGTTACCTCAAGTCCTGCTTCTCTAGAGAACCTACCATGGCTACTGTGTGTGTCCAACAGGTCAGTAACCTGCGCTGGTATGTTTTCTTTATTGTGTGTGTGTGGCGGTCCTAATGGTTCCAGCACTGAGCAGTGTGCTGCAGCCGGTGAATCCCCACACAGAGTGAGGCTGGTTCCTGCCGACAGGGCCTGTAAAGGCGTTGGGTTCCCTGTGCGATGGTTCCGTACATCCCATCATCTCGCATGGTGATGAGCGCTTTAGTAACCGAGGACCTCTCAATCTTCAGCTGCTGAAGACTTTGTTTGGCACCAACCTGGCCTCCCAGTACGAGGGCATCCTGAGTGGACCCAGCCGTTCCCAGGGGAAGGCGCTCCGCCTTGGCTCGTCCAGCTTGCGCCCGGGCCTTTACCACTACTGCTTCATGGCGCCGTATACTCACTTCACTCAGGCTCTCGCCGACGCTAGTCTCCGTAACATGGTGCAAGCTGAACAGGAGCAGGACACTTCTGGGTGAGTTGTATTAGTCACGGGAACGTGTGTGCATGAATGTCTCCAGAGGATCGGACACGCTGCTTTAAAGAATCCGCTTCCATCTCCCGTTTCTAGATGGTTTGATGTGATTCAGAAAGCTTCAAACCAGCTGAGGTCCAACATCGCGAACGCAACACGCCACCGAGGAGAAAAGGTACGCCGCCGCCTCTCTGCTTTGTTTGTTTGTTTCTCGCTATTCTTGCTCATTTCGTGTTCTCTGCGTTTACCCAGAATGCCATCCACAATCACATTCGTCTGTTTGAGCCGCTGGTGATCAAAGCTTTGAAGCAGTATACTACAAGCACCTCTGTGGCCCTGCAGAGACAAGTCCTGGACCTGCTCGCCCAGCTGGTGCAGCTCCGAGTCAACTACTGCCTGCTGGACTCCGATCAGGTTTGGAAACCAAACGGCAGCATTTTGGGTCGACTCGCCTTCGACCGTGGCTCACTCAGACTTCCTGTATTTCAGGTGTTCATAGGTTTTGTACTGAAGCAGTTTGAGTACATTGAAGTTGGGCAGTTCAGGTAAATCTCATGTCTGCGCTGCATTTCCAGAAACCTGTGCACATCCGTGACTTTGTTTGTGATGGCTTCTTCTTGTTCAGTGTAGATTAATTCTAATATTAGAAATAGAAAGCCTTTATTGTCCTTGCATAGTGGCTACACAATCAGATTAGGAGCGCTGCTCCGTCTGGTGTTTAATAACACTCCATGGCTACTGTGTGTCCAACAGGTCAGTCACCTGCGCTGGTATGTTTTCTTTATTGTGTGTGTGTGTGTGGCGGTCCTAATGGTTCCAGCACTGAGCAGTGTGCTGCAGCCGGTGAATCCCCACACAGAGTGAGGCTGGTTCCTGCCGACAGGGCCTGTAAAGGCGTTGGGTTCCCTGTGCGATGGTTCCGTACATCCCATCATCTCGCATGGTGATGAGCGCTACGCTCAAACATTCCACTGTGAACTGAAATGACATGTTGTACTTGTACACAGAGACTCCGAGGCCGTCATTCCCAACATCTTCTTCTTCCTGGTGCTGCTGTCCTACGAGCGTTACCACTCTAAGCAGATAATCAGCATTCCCAGGATCATCCAGCTGTGCGACGGCATCATGGCAAGTGGCAGGAAGGCCGTCACGCATGGTGAGAGGAGCGCCAACCACACGCCTGACCTCCAGGACGCGGGGAGAATCGAAAAGGGGCTGAAATAGTCACATTTGTCTTTGATATCCTCGCAGCCATCCCGGCCCTGCAGCCAATAGTCCACGACTTGTTTGTATTGAGGGGCTCAAACAAAGCTGATGCAGGCAAAGAGCTGGACACGCAGAAAGAGGTGGTGGTGTCCATGCTGCTCAGACTCGTGCAGTACCACCAGGTACGCTCATGGATCGATCCAGGCAGCGCTTGAGCATGTTAAAATGTTCCGGGGCTTCTTTTCTCCATGGGACATTCACTCTCCGCGTGTGTCGCAGGTGTTGGAGATGTTCATACTTGTGCTGCAGCAGTGCCACAAGGAGAACGAGGACAAGTGGAAGAGGTTGTCCAGACAGATCGCTGACGTCATACTTCCCATGATTGCCAAGCAGCAGGTTGGGAAAAGCATGGAACTGTCCCATCTGCTTGTCCGATCGCTTTCTTTAAAGATCACATATTATTCTTTTTCCACAGTATTTTCCAAAATATCGCAGTTCCCAGACACTTGTATGAAATATCTGTAACGGTTTTTGTCAAAATAGCAAACAGATGCTGCAGGACAGCGTCCCTCTTGTCTGTCTCAAACAGATACTGCAGGACAGCGTCCCTCTTGTCTGTCTCAAACAGATGCTGCAGGACAGCGTCCCTCTTGTCTGTCTCAAACAGATGCTGCAGGACAGCGTCCCTCTTGTCCGTCTCAAACAGATGCTGCAGGACAGCGTCCCTCTTGTCCGTCTCAAACAGATGCTGCAGGACAGCGTCCCTCTTGTCCGTCTCAAACAGATGCTGCAGGACAGCGTCCCTCTTGTCCGTCTCAAACAGATGCTGCAGGACAGCGTCCCTCTTGTCCGTCTCAAACAGATGCTGCAGGACAGCGTCCCTCTTGTCCGTCTCAAACAGATGCTGCAGGACAGCGTCCCTCTTGTCCGTCTCAAACAGATGCTGCAGGACAGCGTCCCTCTTGTCCATCTCAAACAGATGCTACAGGACAGCGTCCCTCTTGTCAGTCTCAAACAGCTCTGTCAGAAGAGCCTCTGAAAACGAAACTGAAACTAAGTTCATTGCATGACGCCATACACGTGCATGTCTAAGAACATCTTGTGCACGTTTGCCCTCGGTGACATCACAGGGCGAGATTTCTGCCAGATGTGTTTCAGTAGGTGATTACAGAACTCTGCAGGGTTCACCGGATGGTTTGTTTTGCTGTTTTTGGGTTGGTAGTGACCAAAAAGCACCATAATAGTGTAGAAACATGGGAAAAGTGAGTTTTTCATAATGTCTCCTTTTAACGTGTAAATGTAAGAGTAGACCCTGAATACATTTGTTTGCCGTCTCTTCCTAGATGCACCTGGACTCGCCCGAGGCGCTGGGGGTGTTGAACACTCTCTTTGAGACGGTCGCGCCCTCGTCTCTCAGACCTGTGGACATGCTCCTGAAGAGCATGTTCACCACGCCGGCCACCATGGTGAGAGCAGATCTGATCTCTGAACATGCACTAGCGCCCTAGTTGGGTCAACGCCTTGTTTACTTGGAACTATGCATCTTTCTGAAATGGATTACCAGGCACCGGTGGCGACGGTCCAGCTTTGGGTGTCTGGGATCCTGGCGGTTCTCAGGGTCCTCGTCTCCCAGTCCACTGAGGACATTGTCCTGTCCCGGGTCCATGAACTGTCCCTCTCCCCGCATCTCCTCTCCTACCACGCAATTCAGCGTCTCCGTCAGCAGAGTCCCTCTCAAAGCGACCCGCTTGGTACCGTGGAGCCGGACGGTGAGGCTCAAAACTCCCCGCCTGAAGAGACCTTCGCCAGGTGGGTGTGCTCACGCGGTGCGGCTTCAGGATTGATTTTCCCTTCGCCGTTGCTCGAACCGGACCTTGTTCTCTCCTTCAGGTTCCTGCTCCAGCTGGTCGGCGTGTTGCTGGATGACATTTCCTCCAGACTGGTGAAAGTGGACATCACCGAGCAGCAGCACACGTTCTACTGCCAGCAGCTGGGCACGCTGCTCATGTGTCTCATACACGTCTTCAAAAGCGGTGAGCTTATATCGGTATTCGGCAGATAACGGAGGGAGAGGCGGCTTCTGTTGAACTGCGTTCGCCATGATCCACCCTTCTAGCATTCCGTTCCTTCAGTCTCCGGCTTTCCCTTCTCCTCCCAGGAATGTTTCGCCGGATCACGGCCGCAGCCAGTCGTCTCCTGAAGGGCGAGAGCGGCGCTGGGCAGACCGCTAATGAGGCCGGCCCATTTTACCCCTTAGAGGGGCTGAACGGCAGGGTCCAGTGCCTGATCACCACCCACCCCTCCCTGGTGCTGCTGTGGTGTCAGGTCCTTCTCATCATCAATTACACCAACTACTCCTGGTGGGCTGAGGTTCACCAGACGCCCAAGTAAGAACAGACGGTGTCTCCTTCTTCTTGTTGAGATGTACCCTGACTCCGTCCGTCCTTCAGGAGACACAGCCTCTCATGCACGAAACTGCTGAGCCCTCAGTCCTCGGGGGAGGGGGACGAGGAGAAGCCTGAGGCTTTGCTAGCCATGGTGAACAGAGAGCTAGTACGACGAGGAGCCCTCATCCTTTTCTGCGACTACGTGGTGAGTCTAATATTTTATTTCTGTTGGAACTGCTTTGATTATATAAAGCTTAATTCATTGTCATTTTTTACATCAGTGGTGTGATTTATTTTAGATTAATTGTTAGTTTGCATCGGCGGTGTAAAATCATTTTATTTTTATTTTTCTAATGTTATGTTACATCAATTGAGTTATTGAATATTGGTTTTATTTTTATTTGTATTGTTAAATTTGTATTGTTAATTGTTGATGATTTATGTATGAAGGACTTTCAACGGAAACAAGACCGCAAGGGCTTTTTTGAAATGCTCCTCTTAGACAGGATGTTTGACTTTATTTGTACTGTAATACATGCTACTGTGTGACTGTACTTGTACTCTAACATTCTATCTAATAAATATATTCATTCATTCATTCATTCAAAATATATTCATTCAATGTCGAAGTGAAGCCTTCATTTTGATTTCTTTAGTGTCAGAACCTCCACGACTCGGAGCATCTGACCTGGCTGATTGTTAACCACGTAAGTGACCTCATCAACCTTTCCCATGAGCCTCCGGTGCAGGACTTCATCAGTGCTGTGCACCGCAACTCCGCTGCCAGTGGCCTGTTCATCCAGGCCATCCAGTCTCGCTGTGACGACCTCTCTACTGTGAGATCACAACCTCTAAGTTCTCTTTCCATCTACATTTCTTTTTCCTGCTTTTTGTCTGTTTTATGTCGGTTTGTTCATCGACAGCGTAATTTCACGTTTGCCTTCTTTCCTCCCGTTCTCCTTTTGTAGCCGACCGTGTTGAGGAAGACCCTGCAGTGTCTGGAAGGAATCCACCTGAGTCAATCGGGCTCCTTGCTGATGCTGTATGTGGACAAGCTGCTTAACACGCCCTTCAGGGTTCTGGCTCGCATGGTGGACACGCTAGCGTGTCGCCGGGTAGAAATGCTCCTGGCTGAGACACTCCAGGTATTTCTGGGTTTGCATTTTTGAGCCTCTCACAACTCGCGAGCGATTTAAAACCTGAGTTTCTCTGTCAATCTTTGGGTGACAGCTGTGTGCAGTTCGCTTGTCTTGTCCTTCCAACCTGCAGAACAGTGTAGCTCAGCTTCCTGTGGAGGAACTGGACAGGATCCAGGAATACCTGCAGACCAGTGGCCTGGCTCAGAGGTGACACTCCAGCAGCGGCAGCTTCCTGTCGCACAGTCGTCTCAAGCCAAACAGAAAATGGGGATCGGATGTTTGTCGTACTGAAATGACATGCCAGCTTCTGCTCACCTAATCGCAGGCATCAGAGGTTCTACTCCCTGCTGGACAGGTTCAGAGCGACTGTTGCCGACACCGGCAGCCCAACACCTCCTGTGACATCACACCCCTTGGATGGAGCGCCTCCACCTGCCCCTGAATTGGTGATTGTAGACAAGGTGAGTGGATGGAGTTTTTTTAAAGCTCTGTATAGACCCTAGAGTGTAAAGCAGTTCGGATCGGAGGTATATTCTTCTCAGCAAGTTTTAATGTCTGGTCATAGGAGTGGTACGTGTCTCTCGTGAAGTCTCAGTGTTGCGTTCGTGGAGATGTCTCTCTGTTGGAGACGACAGAACTCCTCAACAAACTACCTCCCGCTGACATCTTGAGCATCATGACCTGCAAGGTGACACAGATTTCACACAAATGTTCCCTGAACATGTTGATAGACTAAAATCGACTGCTTCTCAAACTGGCCTCTACCTCTCCTCAGGAGTTCAACCTCGGCCTGCTGTGTCCCTGCCTGAGCATGGGGGTGCAGCGGTTAGCGCGGGGTCAGGGTTCCCTCTTGTTGGAGACGGCCTTGCAGGTGACGTTGGAGCAGCTTGCAGGGGTCACTGCGCCGCTTCCTGTACCACACCAGTCCTTCCTGCCCCCCTCCCAGCCTCGGCCCTACTGGGACCAGCTGGCTGACATCTATGGTGAGTCATGAAACGGGATTGAGTCCTGTGCAGTAAAGATGAGAAAACGCTCTTTGTGGTGTCGTATTTATTATTTTCTGACTTCCAGGCGAGCCAGGATTCTATCCCCGGGTTCTGTCGCTCTGCAGAGCTCTGTCCCAGTACCTGCTGAGTGTCGGCCAGTTACCTTCCTCGCTACACATCCCTGCTGACAAGGAGCACCTGATCACTGCTTTCACCTGCACCGCCATGGAGGTAAACCACATTGTTGAAAGACGGCTGATTCACGTACTTTTGAATTGAACTTGGATCGCAACGTTGAAAAAGAACTCCGAGCTTCACCTTCGATGGAAAATGTGCTTCAAATGCGAACCAGGTCTTGAACCCCCAAGATGCAATGCTGCCTGTCTCTACTGAATTTTTAAATATAAATCTTCTTTGTTCTGTTTTATCTCTCTGTCCAGGTGGTGGCGTGGCGCATCCTACAGGACCGGTTGCCCCTGAGCGTGGACCTGCAGTGGGCTCTGTCCTGTCTGTGTTTGGCCCTGCAGCAGCCCTGCGTCTGGAACAAGCTCTCCAGCCCGGCGTACGCCACACACACCTGCTCCCTCGTCTACTGCCTGCGCCTCATCATTGTTGCAGGTAGGCGTCCCAGCAGAGCACGTCTGTTCAAGCCCTGAAATGCAGTGAGCAGCGTTGTCACAAGCGATGAAGACTTTAATGTCCGCGTGCCGTTTAAATATCAGCCAACGTCTTTGTCCTCCCAGTGGCTGTGAGTCCCGGCGACCAACTTCTGCATCCAGAAAAGAAAACGAAGGCGGAGACGGGCTCTGAAGCGGACTCCGCTAACGCTAACCGTGAATACTTTACATTCCGTCCAGCTGCAGCTCCTTGAGCTTTTTCTTGTTCCTGTAATCATGGGAAATATGATTCACTTTGTTCAAGACATGTTTGAGTGGCAGGCGTGTGAGATCATGGGCGAGCTGGTGGAAGGCCTGCAGAGCGTCCTTGCCCTGGGTCACCATAGAAACCGCGCGTTCCCGGCTTTCCTCACACCAATGTTGCGCAACATCATCATCAGTCTGTCGCGGCTGCCTCTAGTGAACAGCTACAGCAGAGTGCCTCCGCTGGTCAGTGTGTGAACAACGCACCTGGAGTTTGTACATGTGAAGCAGCGCTCTGTAAGACTGGTGGTGTGTGTGTGTGTGTGTGTGTGCGTGCGCAGGTGTGGAAACTGGGCTGGGCCCCTGTGCCAGGAGGAGACTACGGCACAACGTTGCCTGAGATCCCTGTGGACTTCCTGCAGGAGAAGGACGTCTTCAGAGACTTCCTGTACCGCATTAACACTCTCGGTGCAGAAAAACACACTCGATGCTCTTTATCCGCATTCAATGCAACCGTTTCGTATCTTTGTCTTGACGATCCATGTTTTATTTGTCATCTGACAAACGTTTCTTCATGTTTAGGCTGGAGCAGCAGGACTCAGTTCGAGGAGACCTGGGCCACTTTACTGGGGGTGCTGGTCACCCAACCCATCACCATGGACCAGGAGGAGGAGGCGCAGAAAGAGGTACATAAAGACGGGCGCTCCTGCTCGGCGAGATGCTCTCTGTCACGGCCGGTGGTCCCCAAACTACGGCCCGCCTCCACGTTTGGCCCGGCCCCCTGAACAATTCCCCAAAATATATATATATATATATATATTATTATTTTCCATTCCATACAACAGGAGTAGCCGGTGGGGGGTCAATAATGGTGTGGGGTGCATTTAAGAGGGGTCATTAATTCAATCTTTCGTTTCCTAAAAATAATATTAGTGAAGAATATATTAATATTCTGAAGAAAAGCATCCTTTTTGTTTGGGACAATTTTAATGATGATCACATGCGACCAGAAAGTTAATGTTCCATGGACTTGTTTTCTGTGATGAACCCGGAAAGGGTTATTTAGTTATTTTATTAATGGTAACTCTTAGACTTTTTTTCTGTGAAGGGTTATTTTGTAGCTGTCTGGAAAACGATAAATGTTTAGGCCCCCCTGCCATCGTCACACTTTTCCTGTACAAACTGACATCAGAGAAGGAAAACATTATGTGGCCCTCAGGAGAAGGTTTGGGGGACCCCTGGTCATGACCCCTCAGAACCACACTGACTAAATGGTGGCAGTCGGTTCTGTTGGATGCGACCCGGCTTGAGTGACGCTTTTGCCTCTAGGAGGACTTGGAGCGGACCCAGTTAAATGTGTTGGCAGTGCAGGCCATCACCAGCCTGGTGCTGAGTGCCATGACCCTGCCCGCCGCTGGCAACCCCGCAGTCAGCTGTCTGGAGCAGCAGCCTCGCAACAAAAGCCTGAAGGCCCTGGAAACAAGGTACGCAGCCGCACCGGGATGCAACCTGTCGAGCAAACGGGCCTGGGCTGAATCCTCACGGCCGGAATGACACTAAAGAATAAACATTTGTGTGGGTTCCCAGGTTCGGAAAGAAACTTGCGGTGATCAGGGGGGAGGTGGAGAGAGAGATTCAGTCTCTTGTGTCAAAGCGAGACAACGTCCACACGCATCACCCCTACCACGCCTGGGACCCGGTGCCCTCGCTGTCGGCGGCCTCGGCTGGTGAGACGCAATCCACATTCATAAAGAGCCGCAGCAAGAAAACAAAACGTGCGCCGCTCATTTCTTTATTTTGTTTCAGCTGGAACGCTGATCAGCCACGAAAAACTGCTGCTTCAGGTCAACACCGAGCGAGAGGTGGGCAACATGGACTACAAACTGGGACAAGTAAGCCAAGAGGCGGAGGAAGACGAGGCTTGTGCTGGAGGACGAAGGTTTCAGGCGGAGTGAAATGTGTTTCTCCTCATCAGGTCTCCATTCACTCGGTGTGGCTGGGAAACGGCATCACCCCACTGAGGGAGGAGGAATGGGGGGAGGATGAAGAAGATGAAGCCGACGCTCCGGCCCCCACCTCCCCACCCATGTCTCCCATCAACTCCAGGTCACACGCACAATTTAATTAGCACAATATTCATTTAAAGATCCCCCTGAAACGACGACCAACGCTGGGACCTGTCCCCGCCTTCGCCCTCAGGAAGCACCGCGCAGGTGTGGACATCCATTCGTGTTCCCAGTTCCTGCTGGAGCTGTACAGCCAGTGGCTCGTCCCCGGATCTCCAGGCAGGAGGAGGACCCCGACCGTCCTCATCAGCGAGGTGGTCCGATCGGTGAGCTGCAGCGCAGTCCGTCCGCAGCGGTACGAGTTCTCCTGCTGCACTGAATGAAGTAAAGCCTCTCCCCGATGGTTCTGTCCAGCTGCTGGCAGTGTCGGACCTGTTCACGGAGAGGAACCAGTTCGACATGATGTTCTCCACCCTGATGGAGTTGCACAAGCTCCATCCTCCAGAGGACGAGATCCTCAACCAGTACCTGGTGCCTGCCGTCTGTAAAGCAGCCGCCGTGCTGGGCATGGTGAGCGACGCCGCGTGTTTCCGTCGTCCGGCGGCGTGCGGAAGCTCTGAATGGACATTTGTTTTAGGACAAAGTGATAGCAGAGCCTGTGTGCCGCCTGCTGGAGACGACCCTGCGCAGCACTCACCTGCCCAGCCGGATGGGGGCTCTGCATGGAGTCCTCTACGTTCTGGAGTGTGACCTGCTGGACGACACGGCCAAGCAGCTCATCCCCACCGTCTCCGAGTACCTGCTGTCCAACCTCAGGGCCATCGCTCAGTGAGTGCCGTCTGGGTCCCCACTTCTCCCCCCCCTCAGCCTCCCTACATTGTGATTTAGATTGTTTAACCATGAAAACAAACCTTTTCAGATTGGATTCATGTTGATACTGTGATTTAGACAAAAAGCACACTTTCAGTAATGGAGGATTCTTCTGGATCTCGATCCACAGCTTGTGAAGATGCTACAAATTTGTCTGCCCTCTACTAATTCCACAGTGTCTTGGTGAGGGCAGCGGAAACGGAACCTCCTTGATCAGAGAGATATTATTGAAAGGCTCCAAAAACTAAATTGTTTCACACCGATTTCAACTGGATCTGAAAGATGGAACAAATCCGTTGACCTGCGCCGATGTGGAATCGACTCGGCTATAAGACGACGCTTGTTCAAAATCTCTATCTCTAATATTAAATACACAGCAGGCTGAAATGCAAGCATACAGCCGTATGTAGAAGAGCTCGATAATATCTGCAATCCGGATCCGATCCGATTGCATTCAGTGGTGAGATGGAGACCCCCCCCCCCCCCCCACCTACATGACTGTCAACTTCCATAAACATCGGTCAATAATCAACCGAGATATTGAGGAACACATTTTGAAGCGCCACTTGCTGCAATGTTAATGAAAAGTAATCCAGGAAACAGGGGGGATGAGTGTGCAGTGCCGAATGTGACCACTAGATGGCGGCCTCCAGGTTTCCAACACGCCTGAATGTAATGGCGGCCTCTTCCTGCCCTGCAGCTGTGTGAACCTGCAGAACCAGCAGCATGTGCTGGTGATGTGTGCAGTGGCCTTCTACATGATGGAGAACTACCCTCTGGACGTCGGCGCTGAGTTCATGGCTGCAGTTATTCAGGTAAACACAAAGACCCTTTGATCCGTCAGTCTTTCTTCAGTCAGAATAAAAATGTTTCTGAGTCGGCGCTATGGTGAAATATCTGCGACGACCATTCCCGCTGAACCCTCTCGCTTCCCGTGTCTCTCAGGTGTGCGGCGTGATGGTGTCTGCTAGCGAGGACTCCACCCCCTCTGTCATCTACCACTGCGTGCTGCGCGGGCTTGAGCGCCTCCTGCTGTCGGAGCAGTTGTCTCGCGTGGACGGAGAAGCGCTGGTCAAGCTGAGCGTGGACAGAGTCAACATGCCGTCGCCACACAGAGCCATGGCTGCTCTGGGCCTCATGCTGACCTGCATGTACACCGGTAAGAAAGGCCTCGAGTGCGGCTGCATCCCATTTCTTTTCCCTGTTTCCTGTTTCCTATCCTCTTTCCTTCTCGGCGCAGATCACAGTAGAAAGTAGCGTCTGCTGCTAAATGACCCTTCAGGATTATTCCCCACACGACACAATCTTTCCAGATGTTTACGTCACGGTGGCTAATGCTAGCGATCCCGTTAGCGTCTAACCAGCTGTTTAATGCTCGCCTCCTGCATGTGGCTCACCCGACCTCTAACCCCTACTAACTTTAGCCCGTAGCATGATGGGAGCTTTTTAAAGGCAAGCTGAAGCACGTCCAGTCGCTAGAGGACAGTCTGTGACGCACCCGTTGAACCCGAATACGTCTGGTACCACTCGGGGAACACCTCGGTACCGGTTTGATTCGATCGGACGCCGTTCCATTTGACTTTTAAAAGATCCCAGATCTGAATCTTTATCAGTGTCCCTACGCCGACGACTCTAACCTCTCCACTGGTTCACCTGGTGACCCCCCCCCCCCCCCCCCTCTCGTCCTCCCAGCGGTGCTCGCGGCTGGTTCAGGGGTTAGAGGTCCGGTTGACTCCGGCTCTGCTGTAGCCGAGGCGATGGGCGTCACGGCGGGTCATGTTGGTTTCTCCTCAGGCAAGGAGAAGGTCAGCCCCGCCCTCTCTGACCCTCAAGCGCCCGACGGCGAGTCGATCATTGTTGCCATGGAGAGGGTCTCTGTTCTCTTCGACAGGTATGGACAGACCCCGTGTTTATCCCGATCCACGCCGCATCCCGTTGGCGTGTTCAGTAGCATAAATACACTTCAGCTTTCATGTTTATGAATGATTTGGTTTGGGGGGGTGGGGGGGTTCTGATGCACGCCTCGAGGCGCTTTTGTTCCGGACACATCCGCTCTTCTGGGGCTTTCCTGCCTGCAGGATCCGTAAAGGTTTGCCCAGCGAGGCCCGGGTGGTGTCCCGGATCCTGCCGCAGTTTCTGGACGACTTCTTCCCACCGCAGGACGTCATGAATAAGGTCATTGGAGAGTTCCTGTCCAATCAGCAGCCTTACCCACAATTCATGGCCACCGTCGTCTACAAGGTCAGCGCCGTGAGATTAAACACTTCTGCAGAAAATAAAAAAATACATTAAAGTCACGGCGACAGATTAGATTTATATTGTTTTTTTTTTCATTATTCAAGTTCTTTGCACTGTGCTGACAGCTGCAGCAGCTTTTCTCTTGATCTACCTGACCATATGTTGTCATGACGACGTTAAGCCGGAGCGCAGACTGAGGTTTCCTCATTGTTTTCTAGTAGAATAAAGGACAAAGGACATTTGAAGCAACGTGATTCAGCTGTGCTCACATTGAAATGGAAACATCTTTTTTTTTTTCTACACCCGCTGGAGAGAAAACTATTGTATCAGAACCGCAGCCCGATCCCCTCTGCTCTGGGCCCACCTGCAGGTTTTCCAGACGCTCCACGCCACCGGCCAGTCCTCCATGGTGCGAGACTGGGTGCTCCTGTCCTTATCGAACTTCACTCAAAGGACGCCGGCCGCCATGGCCATGTGGAGCCTGTCCTGCTTCTTCGTCTCCGCGTCCACGTCCCAGTGGATCTCGGCCCTGTATCCTCCAATGGCACCCTTTGAATCGGTCTAAATTCCAATGCGCGAGGATGATTGACCCTTGACCCCCTCCTGCCCTCAACCAGCCTGCCACACGTGATCAGCCGGATGGGTTCCAGCGACGTGGTGGACGTCAGCCTGTTCTGCTTGGTCGCCATGGATTTCTACCGGCACCAGATCGACGAGGAGCTGGACCGCAGGGCGTTCCAGTCCGTCTTCGAGACCGTGGCCTCGCCGGGCGGCCCTTACTACCAGCTGCTGGGCTGCCTGCAGTCCATCCACCAGGACACGTCACTCTGAGGCGGCCGGGCCGGGCCGAAGGGGGCGGAGCCTTGCACCAGTAAAACGTACAGCTTCCTCTTGGGTTGTGACGGAGGTGAAGAACAGAATGTTTAATTGTCTTGTCTCATCCACTTCCTTACACTGGCTGAAACTCCGCCCCCCCGGCCACCTGGACTGTCGATCCAGCGGAATGACAGCACCTTGATTTAAAGTCAAATATTAATGACAAGATTTGTTTTGTTCTGTGAGGACTTGCTTCAGTATCGTGATGTCAGCAAAGCAAAATAGAGCAAATGTAGAAAATCCAAAGTTTCAGTGCGTTTAGTTTGAGCGCTTAAGGCCCGGTGAACCCGCGGCGACCCGCGGCGAGGCCCGCTTTCTGTTAACAACTGGTGGTCACGCAAATTCATACGAGTTAAAGGACTTTAAGAATGATCGGAAGCAGAGGATGAGTGTCGTAAATGTATTTATTACTGCAGGAAGGACGACTTGTTTGCACTCTAAGTTACAGGTCCCGGTCCTGGACTCGGATCCAGGAGCCATGAGGTCCACGGGCTGGACGGGTATATTCAGAACCAGCTGGGGGTTTGGACGCACCTTCCCTTCCGCTGCGTCCGAACCTCCGAGTCCAGCTACGAAGTAAAACTATTTCAGGAACTGAACGCTGTGTATATTCTGATGGTGGACGCTGTCCAGAAGGATAACTCAACCTTTTTTATGATTTTACGTTGCTTGTATTTGTTTTGTCCCTTTTTATTTTTTATTAAACGGAAGCCGATTATTCAAGTCTTGTATCCTCCCAGGGCACCTGAATGTTTCCACCGGTCCGTTCCTCGTGCTTTCCTCTGGATTCTCACGATGTAAGGTGTGACTGTTATAAGACCGGAGTAGAAACGTCCAGTAAAGTAATATCAGAAGCCATGGTGCATGATCAAATGACTGTAAAGACGAGAGCTCTTACAATGGACAAGAAGTACATGTCTGTCTTTTGTCTCACACACACACACACAAAGTGAAGCAGTGCAGGAAGCTCCAGGATTATAGTATTTTATCGGACACTTGGCCTCGACCGTCCTGGGAAGGTGCTGGGCGGCGTCACTTTGCCTTAGATAACGACAATCTCTGTCCTGTACGCTGAAAGCATGCTTAGCATTGTATGTGTTAACACAGTGTTTCCATGGATACGGTTGCCACGACGGTGGGAGAGACGCCACACAATCTGAAGGGAGCCTTGAAACCTTTGAACAGCAGCAGCTCAGACAAATCGGAGGATGTCTCACGAGCTCCGGAATATTTGATCTCATTGTTTAAGAGTTGCAATCACAAAATGGTTTGTCTGCTTTTTGGCACTTTGTGTTTGCGAGTTGAGTCTGTATTCTACACGTTTCCACTTTCTGACCTTGAATGCAACGTGACCGTCTTCCCTGCGCTCTAGTTGAAGTAAAGCGTTCACACAGAAGTCCTCTGCAGCTGCCGTTCCAATACGAGGCCTCCCTGAAGTTCATCGAGATCGTTAAAAATGTAGAAGATAAAAATCTGATTCCTTGATACACGAGAAAACATATTACCCAGAAGTCTGTGGTTTTGGGAAGCTGGTGAGGTCATGGACCAAGGTCGTTCCGTTAAGCCTATTTATCTTCATGTCAAAGGGGAGTATAGTCTCTGATTTTGTTCTGATCGATCAGCTGGATGCTGGCTTTAGAGGAAAACCCGTCTGAATAATGAAAATCCCCTCTTCTCTTTCATCTGGACTCTTATTAGGGTTGTTTGAAAAGACCTAAAAGAAGAATGTTTCCTTTCTTACGTTTTTATTTTAAAGATGGATAGCTGCTTTACAGCCTGTTGTAGAAACAAATAAATTATTTAAAGGTGTTATTCTTTATATTTGTGAATTGTATTTTCTGCACAGATTTATTTGATGTTCCAAATCCGAATCTCAGAACCCGCCTGTGAGGGGAGAACCTCTGAAACGTTCTGGAAGAAGAAGCCGTTTCCCGATCAAGCTGTGGTGGGAATGAACCCAAAATGAATTTCGATGTTTACATTTGCAGCCTGTTGTCCGGCTGTCTCTGAGACGACACCGTTATCTTGCCCAGCCTCTTAATTAACCCTTTAATTACCGCAGCATGAAAGCATATATGCTTCCTCTTGTTCCATCAGGGTCGCTCCTGATTAAAAGGAATTAACAGGATTAGCAGGAAACTTCCATCTGCTCCATGAAACGATTTCTAAGATAAATGCGCAAATAAATAAATACACTTTGTGGTTTTTAGAAGGTTTATTCAGCCCATCGACACTTTATGAACACAGCAAACACGAAGATCTCTATAATTTCCTTGTCTGATTGTAAATGCTTGGAGGTTCTCTCTCCTCCTCCTCCTCCCTCTCCTCCTCCTCCTCCTCCTCCTCCTCCTCCTCCTCCTCAGGCTCACTTCGCCAGATGGTGCAGCTTTTCTTTTGTTGACCCATCTCCCCCCGAGTCGGCTTTAATAACTCGGTGGAGCCAGCCCGATCGCCGCCGCGCACCGACCGGTACCGGTAAGTATTTATTCGTGTCCCTCCGAGCGGAGATCTTTTGGGAAGCGACGCGCGTCCACCGTTTCCTCTGGCTTTAGCTGTCCCCGCGAAAGAGCCCCGACGTGTTGACCAGCTGTTGCGCTGCGTGAAGGATTGATACGTGCGTTTCGGTCTCCCGGAACACTCCCGGTGTTTTAAAGCGCGGACTCGGACCTTCGATCCGGCGCGCGGGCGAAACGACGAGTCTTTAGTTTTATCTGTGATTTCTCAAACTAACTTTTGTCCAAATTCGTCCACATAATTGCTCACTTATGACTGACAGCTCGGACGACCAATGGCAGGCCGCGACGGTCTGTGTACACCTCCGTTGCCATAGTTACAGACCAACATTCCACAGAAGTGGAACTCGGGGGGCGGGACTGTCGTTTCAGCACGGGTGGGTGCGCGTTCAAACACCGAATAACGGGAAGAAACTTTATCCGAACTCTCATTAACCGACTGAAAAACGCGCACGTCTTACCGGAAAGTGACAAAAACATAATTTATTACGTATTTCAACAGCGGCCGCCATGAACGGCGCTGTGGCTTTAACAGCGCGGGCAGCTAGCTAAGCTAACAGGAAGGCGTCAGCTAGCGGTCCCATTTTCTTTTTTTTCTTTTTTTTGAACTTTATTAACAGAAAAACAAACAAAACGAAACAACAGATACAAATACATAATAATAATAATAATAATAAAAAAAGCAACTACAACCATTGTTCTGAGACCGGGCTTTACGCAACATGAATGAATTGCCATCGCAATAACTTAAAGTGAAGGCTGGTTTGTGACATTATTAAGAAAGTCCTTTGTTATTATTAAGAAAGCTAATTGTTCCATTGAGTAAACTTGTCTTATTTTTTGTAACCATTGTGCTATTTTAGGTGGTTCAGGTTTCATCCAGCAGATTGTAATAATTTTTCTCATGGTCCCATTTTCTTTACCGCGTTTTGATGAATGTTTGACAAAAGTTATTATTGGAGGAAGCTCCATAAGTCTCTGCGCGCTGGACCGGACTCACCTGTGTGCCTGTCTTTTGTGAAAGCGGAGCTCCTATTGGACGGAGCAGCACAGACTCCACCCCCACACAGGTGCCACGGTGCGTGGGTCCCCTCACGTTACCGGGGAACTGTCAGCATTCCTGCTTCCTCTGCTTTGATATCTGAACGGTTTTGTAGCCGGATTGATTATTTGTCTGATGACATCATCTCAGGTAGAAGCAGCAACCGATCGATGACGACTGGCTGCGTTGTGCTGCAGGTGACCTGGGCCAGGTGTGGGGATGCCGCGCCAGGACCGAGACCGTGTCCCTGCCTGAGGACGGCCCAAGTGTGGGGACGCCGCGCCAGGACCGAGTCCTGTGTTCCTGCCTGAGGACCGCCCAGGTGTGGGGACGCCGCGCCAGGACCGAGTCCCGTGTCCCTGCCCAAGGACCCACCAGGTGCGGGAACGCCGCACCAGGACCGAGTTCCGTGTCCCTGCCTGAGGACCGCCTAGGTGTGGGGACGCCGCGCCAGGACCGAGTCCCGTGTCCCTGCCCAAGGACCCACCAGGTGCGGGGACGCCGCACCAGGACCGAGTTCCGTGTCCCTGCCTGAGGACCGCCTAGGTGTGGGGACGCCGCGCCAGGACGGAGTCCCGTGTCCCTGCCCGTAGATTGTCCAGCTGTGCAGCATGACTCGCTGAAACAAACTCAACTAGAAAACGACAATCAGAGATTGCAGACCCGCCTCCAATAGACTATTGGATCTTGTGAGACAGTAAACAGGGCTTCCGGATCAGAGGGCCCAAACCTGCTCTAGCTTGCTGCTCCGGAATGTACTACAAGCCATCTTCTGGACTCTTTTTCCCATCATGCCATTCGTGCCCCTCCCTCTTAAAGTGGCAGTTTACAGCACAGGCACAATTCCAGATGTAAAAATAATTCTAGAATCTGGATCCAGATCCGGATCTACGCCATTCTCGGGGAGGACCGAGCCACGGACAGAACCTTGCTTGTGTAAAATTTTCAAGTTGATTGGGTTACTAGTTTTTGACTTATGCGCTCGGACAGACAAACAGACAGACAAACGCACCCAATTGCAATACTCTTGCCTCCGCTTCGGCGAGGGTAATTAATGGACAAGAGGAAACTCGTTGGCACAATGTTCAGACAAGTGGACGCACCGTCCCAAAGACGTCCCTGTGGTGGAAGTGGGCCTCCGCCGCCATCCTCCGGTAGTCAGCAGCTCCGCGTCCGGGCCGTGGAGGTGGCCAGAGGACGAACCGGGTACGGCTTCACGCTGTCGGGACAAAGTCCGTGTGTCCTCAGCTGCATCCTCAAGGGGAGCCCTGCAGACTACGTCGGGTTGCGTTCAGGGGATTACATCCTGTCCGTCAATGACATCAACGTCTCCAAGGCGTCCCACGAGGATGTGGTCAAGCTGATTGGACGCTGCTCGGGCGTCCTGAAGCTCGCCATCGCCGAGGGACAGCGCCACCGGCGGCATCACCACCAGCGAGCCGCCGGAAGCCGTCACCACGGCAGCAACGCCGTGGCGGCGTCTTACCTGGATTCCTGCTCCAGTGACGATGAACTGGATGGTTTCTATGACAACAGTGTTAACAACAACAATAACGGCAGGTCAGGCGGTGGCGCCCGCGGGGCGGGGGGCAGGCCCAAGCTGGATTCTAAGCAGCTGGGCATTAACCGGGCAGAGAAGGTGGTGGCGGAGCTTCAGTCTGGGGGGATCTTTAACATGATCTTTGAGAACTCCAGTCCGTCCTCCAGCAGCTCTGACAAGGACAGGCCTGGTCCCGCCTCGGCGTCCAAGCCCCGCCCACCGTCTGATCCGGAGTTCCCTCCATATCGGAATTCCTCCCGCTCACAGAGCAATCCCAACCTGCTCTCCGAAGAGGAGATGGCTCAGGTTCTGAACGATGACTCGGTCTTCCTGGACTCAGATTTCCGTCATCTCCAGCTTCACAACGATGAAGGGGAAGACTTGGATGTTGGGGGCGGGGCCAACGAGGGCATTCTAAACGTGGGCATGATCGTTGGCTACCTGGGCTCCATCGAGCTGGCCTCCGCCGGGACCAGCCTGGAGAACGACAGCCTGCAAGCCATCCGATGCAGCATGAGGCGCCTCCGGGCCGAGCAGAAGATCCACTCACTGGTTCTGATGAAGGTGCGGCTCAGAAACTGTAACATGATGATGGAGGTGACGTTTACGTCTCATTCCGATGTCCCAGCAGGTCATGCACGACAGCGTCCGTCTGTGCAGCGACCGGGGTCAGATTCTGGCCACCTATCCCGCAGAGAAACTGGCCTTCAGCGCTTGTTGCCCCGACGACCGCCGCTTCTTCGGACTGGTCACCATGCAGGCCACCGACGACCACGACGACGGTCACTTCAGCCGCCGAGCAGAGGAAGAGGCCGGCTTGAGGACTTCCTGTCACGTGTTCATCGTGGACCCAGAACTCTGTCACCACCAGGTACGCACAGAGACGCATCGCGGACAGCGGAGTGATATGACTGTTCTCATTCTCATGAGGACGGCCCATGTTCTCATATTCTCATCCTCATGTTCTCATCCTCATGTTCTCATTCCCTCTAAGGTCCATTTCGGTGTCGCTCAAAGGTTTGGCTTTCAGTGCACTCCGGACCCAGACACAGGAGGGTGTCTGGAATTCCCGTCCAGTTCCCAGCCGCTCTTGCAGTTTGTCTCTGTCCTCTACCGGGACATGGGGGACAACATCGAGGGGGTCCGGGCCAGGGCCTTCCACGATCCAGACAACGACGCCCAGCAGAACCACAGCACGAGCAGCAACAGCGACAGCGGCATCGGCAACTTTTTACCTGAAGAGAAAAGCAACCGTGTGCTGCTGGTGGAACTCGGCGGCCCCCCCAACCACAACCACACCTCCGGGCCGCGCCACTGGGACAGCCCGCCTTCTTCCCAACAGGCCTGGAGCCCGACCCTGGGAGCTGCAGCCCCCCACCCACCTCCCCCGCCGCCGGCGATTCTGAGAAACGGCCACAACCGTCACGACCCACACCTGGCTGACCTTCCCCGCCCTCTCCCCGTGGCCCACCATGACGTCCCGGGGAGGCAGGCTCGGGGGCTCCACCCACACCACTACCCACCAGGGAAGCGGGGCGGAGGAGAAACCCGAGGAGGGGTGGGGGTGGAGCAGCAGCGGTGGCTGCCGGTCCACGTGCTGAGAGACTGGCGTCAGCAGCACCTCCTCATCCAGGGCCGGAGCAGCGACCAGGAGTCCTACGCCGAATCCACCGACGGATGGTCGTCAGCCAACTGCAGCACCCTCCCCCCGCCCATGAGCAAGATCCCCGCCGACCGCTACCGGGCCCCGCTGGCCCCCGGGGAACACCTGCCTCCCCCAGCGCAGCCCCCCTCCCAGAAAGACGAGTGGGCTAAGAGGCTGTTCGGGGCTGGGGGCAGGGAGAGAGGTGAGCGAGAGAAGAAACGAGGGAACGCAAAGGAGGTGGAGAAAAAGGTACGTTTTTATTCTCATCCAATCCCGTCTCTGTAAACTCCAGTTAATCCGTCCGTCCGTCTGTCGTCAGCCAGAATGGGGGCTTTTTGGAAGAGTCGTGTTAAAACTGTCTGTGAGATGAGAGGTAGCCCCCCCCCCCCCCCCACGCACGCACACACACACCCCGCTGTGGAAACTTCCTCTGACCGGACCGTCCAGGAATAGCGTTTATGGAGGCTATAAATCTGTCTGCGTCCATTTCGCTCCTCTCCATCACATTCTCTCCCCGCCATTTATGAGACCTGGGATTTAACCCTTCGAGGGAAGATTCTGACTCACTCAGGTCCTCAGAGGTGGAATCAGAAGCCAACCGGACTCTGAATTGACCTGTGGGGGGGTTGACGGCCTGGACAGACGAGGAGCTGCCGTTTTCTCGGCTTCAGACCTTCGGATGAACCAGGTTACCCTCGAGCAAGCGTCGGTGCTCTGTACCCAACAGCACCAGCACCAGCACCCCGGTCGGCTCTGTTCTAGTGCAGCGCTAAGTTATTCATGCTGCTCCAGTGTCAGGTCATGTATTATGCACCACCCCCCCACCTGCCCCCACCTGCCTCCACCTGAAACCCACCTGCGTCCGACGCAGTCAGACTCTGCCGGCCGACGCCGACGTGTTTTCTTGGCGTAGTCATTTCATACGTGTTGAAGATTGAAACGAGATGCTAACGTTAGCTTCGTCACATCCGCTTGGCGTCGCTTCCTTCCTGTTGGCTTTAAGAGACTGAGCGTCACTTCTCAGAACGGGCGGGTCGGAGCGGGTTCCTCCGGCACCAGCCGCTCCCGCTGAAGAGCCCGTGCAGGATCAGGATCCGACGGGAACGGGAACGGGAACCTTGTTGCTACATTTGAATAGCACAACCCGGTGGACAGACTCGTGTTTCCTTGACCCCTGAAGGAGGCTGGCGTTTCCCAACCAGACAAAGAAGTGTCCCGGGACACCCCAGGGGACAATCAGAGGAAGCGTTTACAAGGCCGAGGTCAGGGTAGAGGCCGGGACAGGAAGGGGGACGCTGGCCCGTCTTAATAATGTCCTCTGAGTGGCTGTTTGCCCTGACTAGGCAAAATAAAATGCTGATTCTGCTGCGACAATCAACGAACCTCCGTCTGTAATATGACATTTATTACGACTGCATGTGTTAGACCCATGTCCCTGGATGGGGGGGGGGGGGGGGGAGAGACACCCGAGCTGTCAATGAGGGTCAGTATTCGCCACACGATGGCGCTGTTTTATTACTTCATTACTTCTAGTGTTTTAAGTGTTTTTTCTTGCAGCAACTCTCCAAACATCCAGCGATGAGTCAGATCACTTAAACAGGGTTGAAGTGTAATTGAGCGACGCACACGCGCACGCACGCACACACACACAGGACCGGTCCGGTCTCCAGGCAACACCGCCGGTCATATCTTGATGAATTGCTCCTCATCGGCGTTTGGATGAGGAGCACACACTCGCTCATTCATCAGCCGAACGCCGGGTTAGATGGGAACTGATCATCTGCTCCTCCTCTCTCCTCAGGGCTCCGCCCCCCACCCCGTCTGTGGTGTCTGGGTTAGATGGGAACTGATTATCTGCTCCTTCTCTTCTCAGGGCTCCGCCCCCCACCCCATCTGTGGTGTCTGGGTTAGATGGGAACTGATCATCTGCTCCTCCTCTCTCCTCAGGGCTCCGCCCCCCACCCCGTCTGTGGTGTCTGGGTTAGATGGGAACTGATCATCTGCCCCTCCTCTCTCCTCAGGGCTCCGCCCCCCACCCCATCTGTGGTGTCTGGGTTAGATGGGAACTGATCATCTGCTCCTCCTCTCTCCTCAGGGCTCCGCCCCCCACCCCGTCTGTGGTGTCTGGGTTAGATGGGAACTGATCATCTGCCCCTCCTCTCTCCTCAGGGCTCCGCCCCCCACCCCATCTGTGGTGTCTGGGTTAGATGGGAACTGATCATCTGCTCCTCCTCTCTCCTCAGGGCCCCGCCCCCCCCTGTCTGTGGTGTCTGGGTTAGATGGGAACTGATCATCTGCTCCTCCTCTCTCCTCAGGGCTCCGCCCCCCACCCCGTCTGTGGTGTCTGGGTTAGATGGGAACTGATCATCTGCCCCTCCTCTCTCCTCAGGGCTCCGCCCCCCACCCCGTCTGTGGTGTCTGGGTTAGATGGGAACTGATCATCTGCCCCTCCTCTCTCCTCAGGGCTCCGCCCCCCACCCCATCTGTGGTGTCTAGGTTAGATGGGAACTGATCATCTGCTCCTCCTCTCTCCTCAGGGCGGACGCTTCCGGGGTCTCACCATGGGATTCCCTCTCGTCTCCCAGCGCTCCTCGGCCAGACGCTCCTTCGGACGCTCCAAACGCCTCAGCCTGGCCCGCTCTCTGGATGACCTGGAGGTGGGGGTCATGCACACGTACACACACACACACACACACACACAAACACGGCGTTCACGTCCTCCACCGGGCGTCACGCTCAGTTTGACGTCCTCACATATCGAGGGAGCCGGTGCGTCCTCTCAGGCTTCGATAGCAGGAAATGACCTCATAACGGAAGAGTTGGACCTACGATAGCGATCAGAAGGGCGCTAAACGCTTCCGGCGCCGGGCCCGTTCCGAGGCGCCCTGGGAGTAGATGAGCAGATGCCGCGTCGGTGCTTCCGGAGTGCACGGCACATTCCTGCTGCTGCTTTGATTGAACTAAAGAGTTTAAACGTCAACGCATGACGTGACGCCAAATGTCTGATCCGTGCTGGCGTGTTTGTGAGTCGCCCGCCGGATGTGTGCGTCCGTTCGTTTCCAGTAACGGAGGAATTCCTCTCATCTTTTCTCCTCCTCCATCCCTCGCTCTCTCCTCCCTTTCTGTCTCGCTACTCGGGCAGTGATGTCCACAAACAGAGAGGGCTTTGTGTTGTCCAGTGTGTGTGTGTGTGTGTGTGTGTGTGTGTGTGTGCGTGTGCGTGTGCGTGTGCGTGTGCGTGTGCGTGTGCGTTCCAGTTGTCTGGTCATAGCCAGATCAACTTTACACTCTACATGTGTTTGCAAGCATGTTTTAAAGTTCCGGCTTAAACCTGAACAACGTACGGATGGTTGCCGTTGGTTACGCTCGTACAAGGCAGACAACCACAAATAGTCATCCGGAGGTCAGAGGTCGGAGGCAGAGATGTAAGCTCTCACCGATGCACGGTGCAGCGGACGAAGATGAGGGACCACCAGCCGGCGTGCTCTGTGGCGCCGATGGCTCCTCCAGCGGTTGCTTCCCGACGGATCGGATGTTTTACACGATGTAGAAAATCACCGCAACACATTTTATTCTGTAAAGATCTCATCTTCTACAGGCCGTTCTGTCCGTGCAGCGCATTCCGTCCTGAGCTGATCAAAGCGAGCCTATTTACAAATGAGTACGGCGCCGTGTCCTATTTTACGTTACGGTAACGGTAACGGTAACGGAGCCTACAACATTCCAAAAATAATACAAAGTGTAAATTCCCCTCTGATGCTGTGTTGATAGAAGGCCCAGAACAGTGTTCGGTCAGGAAACAAGCTTTATTGATTGAACTGTGGACACGGCGGGAGACAGGAGGCTCCACGCCTTGTCCAATCAGAGGATCTGAGCTCCAGCTTCCTCCCAGAGTAGCAGGAAGGAGCGCCGGGAAGGATTCCCAACACAAGCAGCACATTGTGTGAGAATGAACGACCATGTTCCACTACGACCCGCTGCAGCTTTTACCTCCCAGCACTTCCTGTGAGGCTTCATCAACGGTTGCTGCGGTTAGATTAAACACGAACGCAGCAGTTGTCTCTGTTCAAGTCGCGGGCCGTGGGAGAAACCGTCGTGCAGCCGACTTATCTCAAATGTAAATCTAACCACGCCTCAAAAACACAGGATCCTGGTATTCCCAATGCGCCACGGAAGCACGGACGTATCATCGAATAGTTCCTCAAGTCATGGGAGAAATCATTCTGCTCACGAATGCTGAGGGGTCAGTCCAGGATGGTGACCCCTCTGGGTTTGACACTCCGTCGGGGCTATCGCGGGGCTCGGGATGCATGACATCACACCTGCTGGTTTTTGTTTTGTTCTCTTTGAATGTCAGAAGGACATTCGGTGGAGGAATGCTTTTTAAACTTCATCACTGCTCCGTAACCGCCCTCGCTGCCAGCCAGAGGATCTCCTGCTCTCTCTAAATATCTATTTCCCCGTCTTCCTGTTTACTCCACCTTCTGCCCCCCCCCCCCCCCCTTCCTCAAACATACATGAGGCATTCTAATCATAACACAGAAGCGCTCTGAATGCATTCATCTTGGTGTGGGGGGGTACAAGGGGCCTCCCTCTGCAGCGTGCCTCTGCGTCTTTGTGTGTTTTTGTGTTGGTGCATGTCTCTGAGCCCACAAGCAGTGTGGGAGGAATAGAAATTATAGGAGGGTGGGAGGAAAAGCAGAGAAAGAGGGGAGGGGGGAGCGCGGGGAGGCAGGTTGAGGGAGAGATGATAGAGGAGGAGGAGGAGAAGGAGGAGGAGGAGAGAGGAAAGGAGTCTGGCGACGGCGACATTCTGAAGCGATCTGGTTGTTTAAAAGCCGTCAAGCGTCGCCGGATCGTCTCCGACGCACAACCACGGGTGGAGATGTGTTCTGGGTGGTGGGGGGGTCTCTGACACGCAGCACTGAGGATCACTCGCCTCTTCCTTCATGGAGCAAACTTTGAGTGTGGATTCTGAAACGGCCGCTGATCAAGTGAGTGAACGAGCTGCGAGTGTGTGTGTGTGTGTGTGTGTGTGTCCTCCCTGAACGTGAAGCATGCGGCTGCGTTGCAGTCGTGACTGCTGCAGACCTGCACCGCCGCTGCAGACGAGCCTTCATCTCACAGCCGAGCTTATTTATAGCTGGACTTTTGTACAAACAGCCATTTTCTGTTCTTGTCAATTTATAATAATCACCGCAGAAATAGTTGTGAAGGGTGTAAAATAAGTTAATGTCAGGCTTGTGTGTGTGTGTGTGTGTGTGAACCGTCGACCTGTCCGGGTTATATCCCGGATTAGCCTCCGACCCTTATAGGATAATCAGGAACAAATAACTCATTTAAATATCTCAAAACTTTCAGCGAGGCCTGGCTCAGGATTGGCTGATCATGTGACATATGCCGACCAATCAACAGGGTCTATTTGTCTCTGCCGAGTTAAAGGGGGGGATCTGTTGATTGTTCAGTTTAGTCCTTCAGACTAGTTTAACTATGAAAACTAAGTTGGCTTTTGGATCCTTAAGAGTGATTTAGTGTGGGTAAGTAGGTGTGTGTGTGTGTGTGTGTGTGTGTGTGTGTGTGTGTGTGTGTGTGTGTGTGTGTGAGTAAAGTAGCTTTTTGACATTGAGCGTAAAGCAATACAAGTTATCACGTTATTAAACACAACAGCCCCCTGCAGGCCCTCTGACACACACCACAAAATACATCTTAATAATTAAAACGTGACATTTCACCCACACGTCATCTTCTGCGTGTGCGTGTTCCTCATTTTTATCCGCCGGGACCGGGTAGTCTCATCAGGTGATGCATCCGGATCAACGGCGCTCCTGTATCCCAAACACCTCAGGAGTCAAATAAATCAGCTGCTGCTCCTCTTTCAGATCAGCACAAATGCTTCTCTTTGCTCTCAGCAGGTTAAACCAGATCAAATCAGATCATGCTTGCCGTGTCCCACTTTAGCACAGTCACAGTGTTCTGTGGAAATGCATCCACAGCACTGAGAAAGAAAAGCACTTGTAACTGGAGGAGCCGTCCTGCTCCAGGTCAGGATGTCTCCTCTTCCTTTTTTGGGAAGAATCTTGCAGCGTTTGTGATTGCTGAACCAGCAAATACGGAAAATCAGCACTCATGAGGTTCAGGGAGAAAACAATAGTCATTAAAAAAACAAAATCCTTCTTCTTTGGGTGTTTTCTGTCTGTGACGTCCGGGTTTAGAGCAGAGTGGGACGTCCGTCCTCATCCCTTGTGTCCCCTTGCTTGGGACAACTTTGCATAATTTTTATCAGGAAAAATATTCACCGTCTGCAATTTCACCAAATTAAATGGTTAATCACTCAGATGTTAAACAGCTTCCACCCCCCCCCCCCCCCTCGAGTGAATGATGCACCGACACACACTAGTTCTGATCTGACCAGGACCATCCGCTCTCTGGAGACGATGGATCAATGACCGCTGATCAATACTCATGATTCACCCAAAATGTTCAAACTAAATGATCAGTCATTCTCTATTCGGACAGCAGAGGGCAGCATTGTGTGTGTGTTTGTGCGCGCATCACATGCATGTGACTGCTTACAGGTGTGTGTGTGTGTGCGCGTGCGTGGCAGAAGGGGATATTTCCTTTTGATTTTTGCTACCACAGAAAAGGATCCGAGCTTGAAACAGACACGCGATCGTTCAGAATCAGTCTCGGGTCTTTTATCTGATCAGACGTTGCTCAAAGCACTTTCATCACCTGATGGAATCCACGTGTCACTTAGAGATGGAATCAGAAACAGAACGTCAGGACTAGACCTTAACACGAGGCTAAAGAGGAGAGCTCCTCCGTAGCCAAGCTAAACGTTGTCTTCTTTCTTCCCCTCTGTTGATTGATCGACGTGTTATTGGACGGGCTTCCGATCCATCACTCTTTGATCTCTCCGGTCCGGAGGGAGGTGTGTAAGACGACGAGCTCCAAGAGCTTTAACATTAGAAGCTGGTTGTTTGGGCTCTGACTGTGCATTAGTGTGTGTGTGCGTGCGCTGAAGCCATCCCTGTTGTTGCTATGATATGGGACATGGAAGTTTAACTTAAACCACAAAACAGAGAGAATATCTTATCAGCTCAAGGCTGATGTGTGTGTGCGTGTTGGAGGGTGTGTGTGTGTGTGCGTGTGCGTGTGAAGCCTCTATTTGCTTCCCAACATGAATCAACTCTTCCAATCCCTCGCTTGTCTTGCTGCTGATGACACACGAAGAGATTCTGAATCGTTTCACGCATCACTCGATGGCTTTTACGTTTGATCGCACCCAAACCTGTGTGAGTCTGAGCTGAGAGGAGTCTTCAGAGGGGGGGGGGGGGGGGAGTTACAGGCTGTGCTGCAGTGTGATTGGCAGACTGACTTTCATCCCCGCCCCTTCTTCTGTAACTGCTGCCAGAGGGGGCGTGTCACTATGGAAACTGAGCCGTGAATGTGTGTGTGTCTGCAAGAGAATGGAACTTCCCAGTCAGACTGTGGGCTAAGTTCTCAGAGTGGGAGAGAGTGGGAGAGAGTGGGAGAGAGAGTGGGAGAGAGAGTGGGGGAAAGAGAGTGGGAGAGAGAGTGGGAGAGAGAGTGGGAGAGAGTGGGGGGGCCACACGATGTCGTCAGAGCCAACGGTGTGATTTTATATTTACTGTCTGCATAGCTGAGGCCGGCCTGAGACCTGAGCCATGGCTCCATCCAGGCCTTGTGTGCGCTGTCTGCACACGCGCGTGTGTTTTCATGTGTGTGTGTGTGTGTGTGTGTGTGTGTGCGTGCTGTTCTGGTGTGTAGAGTGAGTAAGAGGAGTTTTCCTCCTGTGTGAGCAGAGAGCAGGATGAGCCTGAGGAAGAGGCTCTCCTTCAAGCGAGTCTGGAACTTCAATACAGTGAGTAGAACACACACACATGCGCACACACACACCCACACACACACACACACACACACATGGATCACTGGATAACAAAGCTGTGCGGCTGCTGAAGTGGAGTTTTTAAATATGTTTATAGATGTTTCTTGCGGATCCTCGATTGAATCGGTTGTTGTCTTTTTCGTTGGGTTTGTGCGAGTCTTTCTCGGCTGCACCGCCACCCTTGCTTGCAGGCTCCCGGCCTCATTTGTGTGCCCCCCCCCCCCGTCCTCTCAGAGTTAAGCTATGCTAAAGCTAAATGGTTTTCGTGCCAGCCCTCCAGTCTGCTCAATGGCAGCTTCTATTAAACTCATATTCAAAAGTAAACACGCCGGCCGGCACACACACTTTAAGAATGTTGGAGCAGGAGCTCAGCTGGATGTGTGTGTGTGTGTGTATGTGTGTGTGTGTGTGTGTGTGTGTGCGCAGTCCGGAAATTTGTGTTGTGACACCTTCTCAGGACAGCATGTGTGTTCTCTTCCAGGCGTGGCCTGTCTTATGACACAGGAGTAGACTGCCTTCAGTGTTACACACACACACACACACACCTACACGCACACACGCACACACACGCAGTGGCAGTTACGTCTTTAGTAATGCAGCCAGGAACACGGCTCCGCTGGTGTAAACAGTCTTGTCTTTGTGAGTGCAGACGTTAACGCTGACAGTTTTTGATTTGTTACCGGCTGTTCTGTCTCATCCAATGAAACGGTGCGTTTTTCCATGAAACCTCGCCCACCTGAACACACACACACACACACGCAGGGAACATTCCGGAAACTGGAGCTTGTTTAAGGAAACTTTGATCACTTATAAAGTCTTAAGATGACATGATATAAAGGGTACCCTGGTGTTCTGCCACGGCTTCATAACAGATGACTTAAGCCACCCCATTTTCCCAGAAGTCAGAGTTAAGAGGGCGCACACACGCACACACACACACACACATACACCTAACATGAACAAGACAGGTGTGAGGCTGCAGCATTTCATTTTCAGCTGTAAGCAGTGGGTTAACAAACATGTCAAAATGCCGTTTTTAAAGTGCACATAGGATTAAGACATCACTGATGACATCACTAATGACATCACTGATGACATGCCGCGCCCTGCTCCCACCGACAGCATCCTCAACACCAGCTCGTAGAGAATCTGAAGCTGCCTCTAGCATTGAAAAATGTGTCTTGTGATCTTTCTACAGTCTGCATCAGAACAGTGAATCTGATTGGCTGATATATTTTGAAGATTATTTTTTGACCACTATCTTGTCCTGAGTTGTAATTTCTTTCATTAAATTGTGCTTTGACTCATTTCGATACTTCCACGGCTAGCTAGCTATTACTGCGCTACATGTTGTGTTTTTGACTCGATGACATCATCGCATCCCTTTTTGATTAAAGCATGACGTGGCCATTTCTGGCCATTCCTAAATTCTCGTCCTCTATTCTAATCCTAAACCTGAGTGTGGAATCGTCTTCGTCCTCCTCCTCTGATGTCTGTCTTCCGTTCACCATGCTAATGGTTTGCTCAAGTTTTGTTTCAGTCGAACTGAAATATTTCTTGGTTTGTCTGAAATTAAACCGACCGTCTTTCAGTACATTTCATTTCATTTCATTTTATTCATATGCACAATAATAAACATAAACAAAACATTACAAAGGCAAATAATAGTGCAGGAGAGGAAAAGAAGGTAAGGTTACTTTATTTGTAGGTAGAATTGGTTTACAGCAGTTACACTTCAACTGTAGTCTGCTGCTGAAAGCCGAATGGGCTTATATAAAAATCCTCCCCTCAAGTTCAAATTAACTAAACAAAATCAATAGCGGCGGGATCGCTGTCATAACATGGCCGTTATGGACTTCTCTTTGTTTTCAGTTTTACGGCGTCTCCGGTCCATCAGTGGTCCAGACGAGAACAGACGCTAACCACATTAGCCACATGAAATGATGACGCCAAATCCGACAGGCTGTTTTAGACAAATAAACGGTAAAGAAGCAGAGAACATCTGTGACAGCTGCTATTGGTTATTGATCCCCGGCGGCTTTGTCTCTCATTCCGGTGTTTTTTGTTTGTTTTAAAATAAAATGCCATAGAAAAGTTGGCTTAACTTAATATTTGACTGTTAAAACGAAACCCTTGGCATGTTTGAGGAACAGCTTTAATATCATTTTCCAGTTGCATGCTTTTTATTTATTTACTTGGGGAGGGAAAGTATGGAAAACCCCAGCCATTCCTTGTGGGCTGTCAGGAATGACCAGGATCTGCCAGGAGAACAGGGGGAACGCCACTGGAATGACTGAGGAGGGGGTGAAGGAGGGAGGGGATGAAGATACCATAGGAGGAGAAGAGAAGGGTAAGAGGGAGGGGGGGGCACAGGGAGGAAGAGTATGGAGGATTCTAACCACTCCACCACAAAGTATGTCTGGAAGTGATCACACCAGAGCGGATTGGGGGGGGGGCCAAAACTCCAACACACACAAAAGAATGAGCCTAAAGAAAGGCATGTCTGACTGGCGTGGACCACATGCATGAGAGCCCCCCCCCCCCCCAGGCAGGACACACACCACTGACACCAGGATTGGGTCACCACTTTCCACTGGTGCGGCGGCGCCCTCTTATTTCCTCGTGTCCTCTGCAGCACTTTGATCACAATCAGCGGCTAGAAAGTCACATGGAATCTCCCATCACGCTCCGGTGCCGACATCGACTCTTCCAGGGAGAGTCTGGAAAACATAATCCCGGGGATTAGGGCAGAATGCGGGCCAACCAACCCAGTACACGCTGCACGGCGCACAAGCGTGAGATTAGAGATTATTCCAGAAATATATGTTTGGAGAGAAGCAGCAGTCTCTTCTGTCCCGGAGCCACGGGGGGGGGGGGGGGGGGGGGGGGGTGATAGGGACAGTGATAAGATTTTAGAATGGACTCTGTGAGCGACTTGGCGGCAGAGTAAGGACTTTAAAATGGGTGTAATGAGGTGTTATTTCTTCGGGCTTGTCAGGAGCCTGGCAGCGGTCCCCCCATTAAATGGAGACGTTTTTGGGAGTTACGATAATCCAATCTGTGACGTGGAGATGCTGGAAGCGTCTATTTTATTTTAGTGGCAGGTTCATCTCTGGTTTTATTGCGTTGAACCCAAACCCTGTTGTCACAGCAACCGTCGCTCCACCTCAACCATGAGGCTGACATTCTGGTGAGAGCTGAATTTAGAGATCACATGACCAGAAAGTTCTGTTTTCCTGGAGGAAGCGGGTCATCGTACGCATCATCGTTGCTGCAGACAGTAACCCGGGTCGGTCCGATCATGGGACTCCTCCCAATTCACAAAAACAAAAACCTGTGCTAATCCTTCTCTGGGTGTAAATAGATCAGAAAACGTGACTTCCTGTTGCGAGTTTGTGATGATGAAGTGTTCCGCGTGCAGAAAGAGCCTTCATCTAAACCTGGAACGCGTTGCTGATGGCAGCCTTGTCTTCACCTCCTCTTCTCTGCTCCTCCTGAGTCACTGAGCGTTTCAGCTGCGTTAGCTTTGTTACTGATGTCTGCGTTGACTGATCTCATCCCCACACAGTGTGTGTGTGTGTGTGTGTGTGTTTCTGATCAGTTTGTCTTTTAGCGGCGTGTTTTTTGTCTACGACGGTCAGTTTGGATGCAGATTCGACGCGTCGCCTCTTTTAACTCTATAACTGGTGATCGTGTTGTGTGCGAGCACGTAACCGTCACATCTCACGACCACACACAAAACAACCGACACACACACACACACACACACACACACACACACACGCCCTCCCTCCCAGGACACTTTCCTGCAGAACAAGCACAGCCAGTTCACACACGATTCCACCCACGCAGCAGACAACGAGTGCGGGTGCCAGCCTGACTGGGACGATGCGCGTGTGATGCTGGTGAAGCGTCTTTGAGACACACACTCCGTGTGTGTTCATGTCTCCACGTGGCTGCGTGTGCAGGCGGTGTCCTCTGGATGTGGTCGGCGAGCTGCGCGTGTCCTGCCTGTGGTGAGGGAACATCCTAATCCATGTCTCTCTGTGCTTCTCTACAGGCTGCTGCAGTCTCCGATGGAGGTGAGTCCACCTTCGTTTGCTGCTTTCATCACACACACAAACTCCGGTTTGACCTGCTCAACATCGGGCCAAGCTCCGCCTCCTAATCTGCTGCCGAAGGGCCGGGATCTAAAGATAGTCCGGTAAACGTCAGCTATTAAAAGGGACAGCGAGCATTCTTAAGCCGATCCCAGCTGAGGAAAGGTCATCAGAGGTCATTTCAGGACCTCGTTCACGCCTACTGGCCAAGGCGCTGAGACAAACCTGCTCAGTGTTGCTCAGTGTTGCAACACAAGAGGACGAGACATGTTACAAATGCAATGCCCCCCCATCAGCGAGGCCCCCCACCCCATGGGCGGAGCTGCCAATTGGACGATTGATGCATGAATAAATGTATAGATTTGCCTTATTTTGAAACGGGTCCTTGGCACCATTCTTCGTCTTGCGGTAAGAATTTAGACCCGTTTTGTTGCCCCCTGAAGTAAAAGACTTGAATCTAGAGATTAAAATGCCCCTGCAAAGCCTGCGGAGTATTTAAGGCCATTTTATTGACTGTGATGTGACAGGAAATACAATATTCTTTCTCTCGCTGTGTGTGTGTGTGTGTGTGTGTGTGTGTGTGTGTGTGTGTGTGTGTGTGCGTGTGCGTGTGTGCGTGTGTGTGTGTGTCTGAGGCCGTATTACACTCGGTTGTTCCTTTAATAAGCTGCTCATCAATACTGCAGCTTGCGTGTGCATGTTTGCGTGTCTGTGTGCGACATGTATGCGCTTTCTAACCCCGACTCCCCCCCCCGCCACTCTGAATTATTCACCATCGAGGCCTGTGTGCGCTTGTATCACTTACCTTCCGGGGAGCTAACAGACGTGTGTGTGTGTGTGTCTGGTGACCGGAGTCTCCTGTCGTCTCTCTGGTCGCCTCCCTCTTTCTCTCGCCCCCCCCCCCCCCCCTCTTGCTCAAACATCCTTCTTGTGATGTCGTCGGCTGGGAGGGTGTTTTTGCGCCCCTGGCTTTGGGGGGCACTGATAGGGTGACTATGGATGGGGGGGCCTGGTTGCCCCTCAGGATGCGCTACATGCCCCGTTGGCACCACACGGGCTCCTATCAGCTCCACCCAGGTGAGGATGTAGCCGACGGGCCGACACCACAGATGGTGTCTGTGTGCAGATGTTACTGTCGTGACGTGATGCCTGAAGAGGGGGGGGGGGGGGATCCTGATCCTGATCCTGATCCTGATCCTGATCATGTGATCCTGATCATGGACGTGTTCACCTTTGCCTCGAATTCCCAGCCATGGCTTACGGATGGTATCTTCAGGTGTGGGCGGCATCCCTCCAGAACTTTATCCTCTTCACAACTATGTGTGTTTCTGTGTGTGTGTGTGTGTGTGAACAGAACTTCACAGCGTGGAGCTGCAGGGCTGCAGCAGCGACAACAGTCTGAACAGCAATGCCAGCCTGCCCAGCGTTCAGAGCCACCGGCGCCACACCGAGAGGAGGGTGGCCAGCTGGGCCGTCTGCTTCGAGAGGCTGCTGCAGGACCCGGTGGGGGTCCGCTACTTCTCGGTACCGCTACGGGACACGCGCACCTCGCAGGTAACGGGCCGCTTCAGTCCAGCCTCTTTCACCATGGCTTGCATTTTATCGCCGCGCTGCAGGAGTTCCTGAAGAAGGAGTTCAGTGAGGAGAACATCCTGTTCTGGCAGGCCTGCGAGTTCTTCAGCCACGTCCCGGAGAACGACAAGAAGCAGGTAGCCGACGTCTGATCGCACTCGCAGCTCGGCCTTCCTCATTCTCCACCATCCATCCGGCTGTTGCTCCTCTTCCTGCCCCCCCCACCCCCTCCAGCTCTCCCAGCGCGCCAGGGAGATCTACAACAGCTTCCTGTCCAGTAAAGCCACGACGCCGGTCAACATCGACAGTCAAGCTCAGCTCGCCGACGACATACTGAACGCACCCCGGCCCGACATGTTCAAGGAGCAGCAGCTGCAGGTAGCACGCGCACACGCACACGCACACACGCACACACACACACACGCACACTGGGGACTGACGCATTTGATTTTTATAACCTTACGCTGTTAGAATTCAGGACTCCAATAAAATCTGAATATTTTCAGCGCCGAACACGAGGACGGGCTGTCGGACTTTTTTCCTCTTCCTCACGTGTGGTTTCAACATTCGTGATCGCGCTTCTCCTTCCTGTTCACGCCTTTAGATCTTCAATCTGATGAAGTTCGACAGCTACACGCGGTTCCTCAAGTCTCTGCTCTACCAGGAGTGCATGCTGGCCGAGGTGGAGGGGAGGCCCCTGCCCGACCCCTACCACGTCCCCAGCAGCCCCAACTCCAAGCACAGCACCACCGGCTCCGACCGCTCCAACCTTTCCACTCCCAAGAAGGTAGCGTTCCACGGCCGGTTTCTCTCGCGCGAACATTGGGGAATCGATTTTGGAAGTCAAATACTAACATTGAAACTGACTGGGGCCCCTCTGCTGAGACCCCCGCCACCCCAACCCAGATAAGGAGAGAAGATGTATCAGTTTTGCTCCTAATTTCAATCCAAGATGGCGTTGAAAATCACATTTTCAGATTTAATAGGATCCTTGGCAGCATTTCTTTCTCTTTCTTTGTTTTCTAGGAGGACAAAAAAAGCAAGTCAGGCCGATCTTTAAACGAGGACAGTCGGGATGATTTGGGAGACCGGAGGAAAGGCACGTTCTTCTCCTGGTCCCGCAACAGGAGCTTCGGGAAAGGGCCAAAGAAACGGGAGCTAACCGACTTCAACTACAGTCAGTAGTTTTTGAGCGTTTGTGGTTTTCTTGAGAAACTTTCCGGAGTTGGATCTTTTCCTTCGTTTATCCTTTTGGCGCGTTTCCTTCTGCAGATTTCTCCGGCAGCAATGGCCGCCGTGAATCTCAGGGTTCGCTGTCTTCAGGGGCCAGTCTGGAGCTGGGAACGTCGGGGTCAGGGAAGAACGAGGTCGGCCACTGATAAGTAGTTCAGACGGTTTACTCATTTTACCCAGGATGGAGCAGCTTTATCTCCAAGCTCTTCCTGCCTTTGAAGTAACTCTGCCTGTGTTTTCCTCTCCTCTTCCTCCTTGTCGCCCTTATTTTTAAAAACCTATGCTCTCTATCTGCCCCCCCCTCACCCACACCCCTCACCCACACACACACTTGTGTCCGTCTCTGTTTCCTTCCTTCAGGGTGATGTTTCCCGAGCTCCAGTGTCCGTGTCATCAGAGCGTGGAGGAAGCGGCGCCCCCTTGAGGCAGTGTAACATCAGCTTGCCGGACGGCTCGTGCTGCTCGGTGCCGCTGAGGTCCGGAGTCTCCATCAGGGAGCTGCTGCTGGGCCTCTGCGAGAAGCTCTGCATCAACCTGGCGGCCATCGACCTCTTCCTCATCGGAGGAGAGAAGGTACAAGACGGGGGCTGTCTTCCCAAATAAAGCGGGGACTCATGCGGTTTTATTGAACGTCACATGTTCGGCAACTGAAGGATGATTCTCTCTCTCTCTCTCTCTCAGCCACTCGTTTTAGACCAAGACTGCATGACGCTCTGCTCCCGGGACCTCCGACTAGAAAAGCGCACTCTGTTCCGGTAATATGCAGTAAATGTCATGATTTCTCTCACGCTGCTCGGACATTGTTCTAAATCCTTTTTTTTTGGGGGGGGGGGGGTTATTCCCTTCCCAGACTGGACTTAGTTCCTATTAACCGTTCGGTTGGGCTAAAAGCGAAGCCCACCAAGCCGGTGACGGAGGTCCTCAGGCCTGTGGTGGCCAAATATGGCCTGCACCTCTCTGAGTTGGTGGCACGCATTGTAAGTCCCGCCCCCTTTTCATTCTGGCTTCCTGTAGGTAGAAATATGCAGACAGGCAGCGTGTGGAATGACGCCAGACTTGTATCGTGTGTGTGTTTGTGCGGGATGCAGAGTGGGGAGCTGGAGCCGTTGGACCTCGGCCTTCCGATATCCAACCTGGATGGACTGCGGGTGGTGCTCGACGCAGCCGAACACGCGCCTGGGAAAGGTAACGGGCACGAAGCCTCTGACTGAGGAACCGCTGCTAGCATCATCGTCATCATCGCTGCTCTCCCGTTCCTTCATCCCGCAGACAAACAGAAGCCGGCGGTTCCCTCGACCAGCAGGAATCCGTCGACAGTAAGACGATTTCATTCTTACTTTCCTTTTGCTCTGGAATGTTCCATAACCCACCGAATGTCTCCACTTCCTGGTTGATGATGTCACGCTACTAAGTGTCTCTCTCACGTGTTTGTAAAGTGTCCAGATGCTGTGTGTCTCTGGCAGTTTGTGTGGCGCCGACCGAATGCCTCGACTGCTCTCTCTGTGTTGCTGGTTCTGTTTCTTCCATATCAAACCCAGTGGGCGGGCAGTAGCGACCCGACCGGGCAGTAGCGGGCCGTCCGGGCAGTAGCGGCCCGACCGGGTTTTCTATCATACCATCGGCATTGTTGGATTATTGCTAATTTAATTCAGCCATAATCAACAAACGGTCTCGTATGGACCGAATGTTCTGACCCAGCGTTCAGAGTAAACGTCTTTGAGGCTGTTATAGGAAGTTCATCAAAACATTCAAGATGGCGACCGCAAGGAACGTCAGCACCAGAAGAGGTGCCGGTTTGTGTGCAGCTGCTTCAAAAGTAGGAAAACAAGGACGAGTACCGTCGTATGAGAAGAAGTTCTAGTGGGTCCGTCAGTCTGAACAGAACCATCGTAGGATCAGACAGTAAATGGGTCTGTGGAGCGTTCTGCGTCGCTGCGTCCTACAGGTTAAACACGACATGTCAAAAATCACTATTGTCATATTTATCATCTTATCGTCCAGTTGCATTCTGTGCCCCCCCCCATCCCGTTAAATCATCCCCATTATTACAAACGGTGACCCAGCTGACCGTCAGCAGCACCGGCCAGCGTGACTCGCCGGGGCTCTAACGCCCTCCTCCGTTCTCCTTGTGGCCCCCCCCAGGGAGAGGACAGGCCATTGAGGAAACCCGTTTCAGTCCACCCCCATGGGGGAAACGGCAAGGCTGGGTCCGTCCCTGACGCCAGCCCCCGGCCCGTACCCAACCACTCGGTCTCTGTCCCAAAGGCGCCGGAGAAAAGAACACAGAAAAAGATTAATATAGACGAAGCTGAAGGTAACGACTGAACGTCTCTCTGTCTCTCTGTAGCCTCGTTGCTATGACGACACTAACCGTCCTGCCTGCAGCAGCAAATGCTTTCAATGCTAGCTAGCCATGTGTAGCCAGTCGGCCTGCTCGCTTGTCTAACATTAATGAACCCTCTGTCGCATGTTTCCTCAATCAAAGTGAATATGTGTCTGTTTTAAGCTGTCATTGTGGGTCAATATCCATTTGAGAGTGTGTGTGTGTGTGTGTCCAGAATTCTTTGACCTCATATCCAAAGCTCAGAGCAACCGAGCAGACGACCAGCGAGGCCTGCTAAACAAAAGCGACCTGCAGCTTCCGGACTTCCTGCGCCTGTCGCCGCTGACGACCGCCCAAGCCCTGCCTCTTCCCTACGACCACGGGCCCGGGTGCTCCACCCCATGTTCTCATTACCCCAACAATGGCAGCTTCCCCAGCACTGGTCGCCGTGGCAATAAGGCCAACAGCAAAGACAGAGGTCTCAACGCAGGCCATCAGTCCCAGAGCTTGGACTCTGCGCTGGGCGCTAACGGGGGAGGGGCCAGGAAAGCCAGGCCTCCTCCTCTGTTTCCTGGCTCCGTCTCTCCCATCCAGCCTTCCCAGGGATCCCAGCATTGTCTCCTCCAGGACTCTGGCAGGGGGATATCCGTCCAGATGCTGGAGGAGGACACCCTGTCAGATCTGACTCTCGTGGGGGAGGGGGACATTAACAGCCCCAGTCTCAGCTACGTCACCCCCTCAGCCCTTCAGTGCAAACGCCACTCCCGACCCCAACAGCCGGAGCGGGACGGTCGGCCGAGCTCAGGTACTTCCCCCGTGTGAACTGTTGAAGCTCTTCCTTCACCTGGCTGCGAGCGGGACCGGCGCCCCCCCCCCCCCCTGAAGCCAGGTTGAATCCCCTTGGGTTGTGGCTTGAACGGTCCCGGATGCATCCAGATCTCCACGTTTGATTCCATAACTCGTGTCACGGAGAATTAACCCTTCGGCGTTCACGGCTGAAGCGGCGACCGAGCTTAGCGTAAAGCAGGTGTCTGCGTTCGCTTAGCGGCGTCTGCAGCGCACGTGTACAGCGCACATCAGAGACGAGACGAATAGGAAGCAGCTCAGGCACATAGGAAGAGGAGCGCTGGATGCATCGGGATCAGAGTCTCCCCTGTTTGTGCATCTGTGTGGGTTTGCTGTGGATTTCTTTAAGAAGACGTGAACTTTAGAACGGGGATGAATCGGTGACGATCAGTGCCAACCCCCCCCACACCCCCCCACACCCCCCCCGTACCCACCCCCAGCCCCTTGTACAGAATCTAACGATGCACTTTAGCCAGTTAAAAACCAGACGCTACACATTTTAACGCTCTCCGTTCTCCCTGCATTTGTTCCTTTCTCGATCTGTGACAAGTTCACAAAGCAATTAGGAAACACTTTTAAAAACAAAAGTGTTTCCAGTCTGCATCGAGCCACTCTGGAATTAAGAATACAGAAGCTCTGTTTTCATTCTTCCCACCGCGTCGTTCCTCATGTCTTCGGTCTCAGTTTCACTTTTTAAAGACTTTAATGTTAATCCTGCACTTAATTTTCACCGTCTCTTAGTTACAAGTACTCATTTGTATATAGTCAACTTAGGAAACCCCCTTTTTGCTGTAGAATCCGGCTCTCCTGTTGTTACGCTGTAAATAGATCAAATAAATGGTTTAAAGGTGGAACTCCTTTCTCTCTCTTTTTTCTTTTGCTCTCTTTTCCAATACAGACCGGATTACAGCTGGAATCTGTATTTGAGTACTCCGGTTACTTTACATTACCCCATAAATGAGAAAAAGATTCCCAAATGTATCATCGCTGCTGTTTGTGACCTCTGACCGACTCTGCCTCCATGTCTGCAGCTTCTTACTTGATATTCATCTCCTCCTCTCTCTCTCTGTTGCCTCTCCTGGTTGTGTGGATGTGTGTGTGTTTGTCGGACAGGGCCTTTGGGGCTTTTGTTTTGGGGGTTCAAAGGCTTGTGGGGGTTCTGAGCTATTAGCTATGCATGGTTTCTCCCCGGCTCAATGCCTTGTTAGGCGTTCTTTGTCATTGGCAGTTCGGTAGCCTACAAAAAACTAGGTTCACACACACACACACGCACACACACACACACACAGTAGGGCTTCATCAGAAGACTTGAGTGTTATTTTCTGTGCATTTCTCTGATGACTATAATTAAACTAAGCATAGTCGTATGGACATAGACAGGCCTGCCATTGTTCCTGTTTCTTGCCTCTCTCTCGTGCACACCGAAACACAAAGCGCTTCCTGCCCGGCTGTGAAGTGCCGGTCTGTGGGATTATTTCAGTGTCCGGTGGGTCCTTCAGGACAGTCGGTGTTCCACACGCGCTGTTGAGATCCCCGCGTGTGGAAAGCATCCTCTGGGTGGGAGTCGTGCTGCAGAGCCCAGTCAGGTTTCTCATTGTTGCTGTAAATGCGTGGGAAAAATGCACCACGAAGCTGCATGTGAATGCAGCCTCGGCCTCTTAGACGCTGGCCAGGACCTCTGGTTCCAAATGGCTCCATCTGCTGGTGAGGGACGGAACTGACAGGTTTTCCCCCCTTAAAGTTTTAAGGTAATTAATTGTACTTTAAATATTTGCTGTAAACTTTCTTTGCGTTTCCATATCGGTTTACAAAGTCGAAAGATGTTCTGTCACAGAAACACTTGTCGACTCTGACGTCATAGATGCAGCCTGACGGGAACTCGTGGCGGCCTTTCCACCAGACCGCTAAAATGTTCAAACGCTGACGTCACGGTGTCATGGCGACGGATAATGAATACAAGTTACAGAACGAACAAGTTCAATCGATTATCCCCAGAGAAAGAGCGAGGATGTCTCTCTTGCTGCAGAGAGCCAGTAGATGGCAGTAGTTTATATGAAGACACGTACAAACATACAGATTGGCTTTAGTTCACCTATCTTCTTATTTTTGGTCTTTAATTCCTGACAAATCATCGACTTTTATCAAGAAATGCTTCATATTTTGCTTTTATTTCATATTTTGACGTTATATTATTTCATGTTTTCCGAGTGGTTCCTGCATGCAGATGTTTTCTGTGGTTCCTGCATGCAGATGTTTTGAGTGGTTCCTGCGTGCAGATGTTTTGAGTGGTTCCTGCATGCAGATGTTTCTTTGCAGTGGGGGTGAGTCGGTCCCGTCTCTCCTGTCTCTGTGCGTCTCTTAAAGCAGCCTCCTCTTCCTCAGGTAAAGACAGATGGAGAGGGAGGGAAAGAGGAGCCAGATATTCCATCCCCGTCCCCCCCTCTCGCTCTCCTCTTCCTCCTCCTCCTCCACAGCCTCATCTCCCTCCTCTTCGCTCGCGTCGCAAATCCAAGTCGCCTTCGTCCCGCGCAAACCGCTCGACCCTGAAACGAGCCTTGGATGTGGACAGGATTGGAGCCACGGAGGACAGCAGGCAGAGCCGCATAGGCTCAAGGGACCACCGGGGGTCCCCCCGGGGTCCGGAGCCGGACAGGAAGTGGGAGGGCGTGGCTTCGGAGCTGCGTTGCCGTGGTAGCAGGATGAGGTCAGCGGTTTACCAGACTTCAGACTTGCCCTCCATGGTGAAAGCCAGGAGACAGCTGGAGCTGAGTGACGACAAACGGCACAGAGACGGCGGTAAAGTGAAGGCCACGTTTGTGTGAGGAGCCTGCCTGACCCCCCCGGGGGTAAAGTGAAGGCCACGTTTGTATGAGGAGCCTGTCTGACCCCCCCATTAGGATGAAGAGCTCCACATCATCAACTGAGCAGCTGCTGAAGCCCTGGCCAGTCATAGAGCGCCGCCACTGAGGTTAATCAAAAGTCTGAAGCCTTTCATTCACATTTATTCTCAGTGGTGGTGGGGGGGGGGGTCACTTACAAACCCCCCCAGCTCTGAACTTAAAGTTGTAACATACCCACATTAAAATGGCTCCAACCCCGACCTGCGTCGCTGTTATTATCTCCCCCCAGAGATTCAGCTGAAGACGCGTTTTCTTTTGCTGATTCTGAATTTGACGTCTGACAGCGTGGAAGCATCTGATTGGATCGTTGCACGCGCACGGAGGTTCACTACCCCAGTGTTTCCCAACCTGTTTTGAGCCGCGGCACATTTTATACATTTACAAAATCCTGGGGCACACCACCAACCAAAATGACAACGACACTAACACAGTACATATTAGATTAGATGGGTTTTATTATAATACATATAGTTAATAATATAGTTTTTTAATGCATTTATACTTAGTGGGAAACCTGGGGCTGTTTTGATGAACACAAAATGGATATTCTGGCAGTAATGAGGAAGATCAGCAAAGTTTAGCTTTAAACCTCGATCTTGTTTCAGATCAATGAGTTCCTTTGAAGTCAGGTCCTTTCCAGCACCGGATGCTGAGCTGTGTGGGTCCCGAACCCAGGCAAGGCATTCTGGGAAGGCTGAATATAAATAAAATGACAACTTCTCAAGAGTTTTCAAAGTTTTCACCTCGCACGCTGCAGCAGTGCTGCCGTCACGCAGCTTCTCTGAGTGGGATCGTCTCAAGGTTGCCCGCTGCGCCTTTGAATGCTTAGTTGGCACCATGGAGTTATTGGAGCTTCTCACCACACACCGAGCCCAGCGGGGTCGGTGCCGGTGCGTCCCCGGTGAAAGTCAGTCCAAATGAAGGAGAGCCTTCGCCGCATTGCCTCTAGCTCACCGTCTTTTCTCTTTTCTTTTGTCGACCGCTCAGACTCGGACCTTCATCTGGGTCAGAATTTTGTCCGTGGCCCAGTTCTGCATTTGCATTTGTCTGACAGTCTGACAGACTAAGCGGGCTTTCCACCGACCGGACCGAGGCTCGGTGACTGGAGCACGAACCCCCGGTAACACCGGTCGAGTTGTGCGCTCTGGGACGCGGGACGCAGGACGCACACAGGTGCCCCCCCTCCCGGTCCGGTCGTCTTGTGGGCCGGCCGGTGGAGCCCGACATGTAAAGGCTCTTGTGAAATTTGACCCCACCCGCCTCTCTCTCTTTCGCGCACGTGCGCGCGCACACAGCTGCTCGGAACCATGACAGAAGATGACGGACACCGTTGTCGTGGAGGGACACGCCAAGTGCAGAGATGGGAAAAAGGTCTGTTCTTCCACGTTCCTCTTGTTTTCTTGCCTTTGAAATGTGTTTCCACGCCTCGCGGATCAATTCCGCCAATATCCGGTGTGATTGATTGATCGTCTGTAAACTTTGTCCACAGTGGAAGTCCCGGTGGGTCGTTCTTCGGAAGCCCTCTCCGGTCGCAGGTGTGTGGCAAACCGCTTTTATTTTGTACTCTCGGTTCTTAGTCGGAACCCCGCGGAGCCGCTTCCGCGTTTTACGCGCGCGCAATCTGTTAATTACGCGCAGAGAATAAGAAAACTCCCCAACTTTCCCTCCAAAGTTTCCGTCCTATGATCCGCTCCTCCAACAGGCCGCCGGCCGGCTCCAGGCTGCTTTTGGAGTTGCTTGGCTGTGCGCCACGGACGCGCGAAAGCCACGCATCCCGTCATTAAGCGGATCCGTTCAGCGCCACACAGCTGCAGAATTGATTGGTCCAGTTGATTCCATTGACCCAACCCACCTTCAAAGAGGGGAAGTTTCTCCTCCTCCAGCGCCAGGCGGATGGATGTTTGATATTTAAAGGCTTTTCAGCCAAACGCATAAAGTTTCTCTCTGCGAGCGTGAAACGATTCAGAAGGCAGGTTTCAGTCGAGATCCTCTGGAGACACACTCCACCAACATGTCGCCTGTTCTCACGTTGCATTTGTGCCGCGTCCTCCGTCATCGGGTGCGCCGGCGGATCAGTCCTTGGGTTTTAGGGTGTGTTGGAACAGCTGCGCCGTGAACGCACGGGCCTGTTGTGTTTCTGCTACGAACCACCACAAGGACCTTTTAGCCTGTCAATCCTTGAACCTCCTCATCCCAGGTGTTTTCGCTGTGTGTGTGTGTGTGTGTGTGTGTGTGTGTGTGTGTGTGTGTGTGTGTGTGTGTGTGTGCGTGTGTGCACCAGACTGCTTGTCTCTGCTGGTGTATAAAGAGAAGAAGAAAGGCGGCGGCCGCAAGGAGCGACTCAGCGTCACGCTGGAGGTGGGTTCAGCTGCAGAGACCAGAAGGAGGACTCCTTCTGATCCCGAGATCCGGGGGAACCGTTCGTTACACACACACACACACACACACACTTCCTGTCGCTGCCGGCAGACTTCGGTTGTTAAAGTGTCCCCCTCTGACCCCCGCCGAAAGGACACGGGTCTAAAGGAAACTTCCTAAAGCGGTAATTCGCTCTGCTTTTCCAGGGGATCTGTGGCGTGGAGCCGGGGCTGGGTTTTGACGGGGTGTCCTACACCCTCTCGATTCTCTGCCTGGCTCGCACCGTGGTCCTGGGGTTCAAAAGCCGAGACGCCCTGATGAGCTGGGACGCCCGGGTCCGCTACAGCCTGGGAGAAGGTCAGTGGTGGGCTTGAATGGGGGTCAAAGGGACTTGTGAAGGATTCCAAATGGGGGGAGGGGCGCGTACTTGCATACCTATATCCAACTGGAAAACACAAATATTTACGTACCCGAATGCCTTTGGGTCGCTGACTGTCATTCTTTTTGTGGATCAGCAACAGCAGCTGTTCACCGGGACCAGAGTCCGTATCTCTGCCACACAAAAGTCCTGTTTCATGGAATAGAACCTCGGTTTGAACTCTGTATGGATCTAGTTAAAATAGGAATGAATCTATTTGTTTGAATCTGTCCTTCTTGGATTGTTGTATTTTTTTTGGTTTACCCTCCGAACAGGGTTCCAATAAAAATGTCTTTCCTGTCGCCAGACGCCACAGACACCAGGAGAAGTCCTCTCCTCTGGATTGCACTTTCTCTCCTCTCTATTTAAATCCTGCAGTTCTCTCACGGCGCTTCCACCTTTGTGCATCATTTATATGATATAAAACGTCCTTTTCGATCAAACAACAAACCCAAAACGTGATGTAGCGCCACCTCTCTGCCGTCTGCTCCCGCCGGAGGTGAAGCTCCAGCTCCTTTTATCACAGTGCTTCCTGTACGCGTTCTTACATCCCTTGCTTTGCACGAGTTCACGTTTGTCTTGTAGCTTTTGATGCATCCCTTTAATTAAAAAGCGTCGCGTGTGCTTTGGGCGACGGTACATTTGGCTGTGAGAGCGAGGCAAACCTTGGCAAAGAACCGGCGCCATCTGCGCATACTGAGCAAAGAACGGCTGCTGCCAGCGGCGCTCCAACTGCTGCCCGTCATCATGACTGAAGCCATCGGTGCGCGTGTGTGTACCGCGTGTGCACCGCGTGTGCACATGCTAGCGTGTTACGAGTCTCTCTTGTTCAGCTCACAGGTTCAGCGTCAACGTGGAGCCGGGTACCAAACTGGGGTGCGGCCCTGCGTCCCTCCACCTGTGCAACGACCTCCTGGTCCTCGCCAGAGACGTTCCTCCTGCCGTCGCCGGCCACTGGACGTTATCGGCGTTGCGTCGATACGGTGCGGTGCCCAACGGCTTCGTGTTTGAGGGGGGGACTCGCTGCGGATGCTGTAAGTACCATGTGGAAGTTTTTTTTTTTTTTGGGGGGGGGGGGGGGGCTGTGTGAATCAGACCTCTCACCTCTTTACACCCGTTTAGATTTCACAAACCAAATCTGGTTTTAGGGTTTGTGAAAATCATCAGCGAACACTGAGATATCAGCTGCCGGGTGACCCGTATAATCCGGATTGAATCACAGCCTGGATTATTTTCCTGAGGGGGGTGGGGGGTGGCTGTGGAAATGCACCCCGTGTATTGAGACCTTGTGCTTTGTAGTGACGTGGGATAGTGTCCAAACGGCTGCTGCTTCGTCCTCAGACAGGTGAGGGCGTGGAGCGAGTGTTCCCGAACGCTCGCCTGTGACGTCTCTCGGAGTCTGAGTGCAGACTGTCTCGTGGCTCCTCCAGGAATAGCCGTGAGGCCCGCGGGCTCAGGTTTCAGCGTTCTGATGGGTAATGCCTATAAATACCGGCCCCCCGCTTTAATGGTCCCACAGCCAATAGTCTTTTCCTCCATGTCAATTTGCATATTACCCAGCAGCCACTGCAGCAGCGAGAGGCCTAGAAGGCGACATCGGCGTGTGGTTTTACGCGCTTGTATTTGACGGTGGGGGCTTGGCGGCGCTTAGATCTGCTTTCACCTGAAGAAGACGGAGGCTCCAGCGCTTTTTGGCTCGTCCCTGTAAACAGACCTGTGAGGGTTGAAATGGAATCCTCTCGTCACAGCATCGGTGGATCGGTTCGGTTCTGGTTCTGATAATTATCTCAGACATTTCTCCAACACTTCGGCAGCAGATTTCTTTCCTGCTGGGAATCGGATCAGATTCACAGTTTGCTCAGGTGTCCCTTAAAAACAAGCAAGTATTCTAGATCTATATAAATCTGTAGCTACTGCTGTTATCGATTAAGTATTATCAACTATTGATAGATCTGACCTCATTTACAGAACAGAACAAAAGAAGAGGTGAAAATAACACAAACTGAAATGACGAAATAAACATCTGTTTGCCAAAACTGTGTGAGAATAGAGGATATAAACATGTAAATAATGATTTTTTTTACAACAGTCATTCACTAATCATATTTATTTACATTCACATTAATCAGATACTCCTGTGAACCTTTACTGCTTATTTGTGAAGCTTTATTACTTTTAAGGATTTATTTTACCGGAACGGTAATCTTTCATTTATGCTGCTTCTGAAGTTTCTGCTTCTGTTTGGAGTCTGCGTCTGAGAACACTGATTGATGCCCCCAAACCCCTCCATCCCATAAAGAAATGGAACACATGACCCTACATGGGAGCAAAGCAGGAGGGTAGGGCTAAGGGGAATTGGGATCGGACCTTACTTTGGGGTCTTGTTGTTTTGGATCATCTCTCTCTCTCTCTATCCATATTTATGATGCCGCTTCAGTTAGTTCACAGCGGATTGTGGCTGCCGGATGAAGCAGCTGTCGTCCTCCTGAAGCGGCGCAGGGTTGGATAAATGATGCTTTAGAAAACACAGGACTCCAACGCGATCGCGTGCAGCAAAGCCGAGCGGGCCATCAGACAGAATAACTAACGGCCCAAACAAATGCTTCTTCATTAGGCCACGCCTCCAAAGCGCTGTACTTTTGGATCGATGTCTTACAATGTATCGTCTCAATTCTCAATTTCCCTAGAGGCCTTTTTGCTCAAGAATATCACTAAGTTGGTCTTCCTGCCTTCTGGTGCTGCTGCTGAGATTATTCTACCCTCGACTGCTACAGCTGCAGCTCGCTGCTAGGAGGCATCAGTGGCGCTGGGGTGGCAGGAGTTGGACGCTTGCTGTTGGTTGCCACTCACGTTTTCCGCACTGTGGAAGTGTGACTGATGTTTGAAGCACAGCTTGGGCCACAGATACCATCGATGTCTTTGCCTTCATCCCTGTTAAGTAATATTCAGCCGTTTTACTTCTGAGTGTTTTAGCAATAGTCTCATTATCCAGATCTAAAGGCTTCTAGAGGGCAACTTCAGCTGCCGTTTTAATGTCATGTGATAATAAGGTGTGTAAAACCACCCCCCCCTCCCTATTATTAGAAGGGTTGAGGCCTCGCGGGTTAGTGGTAAACCCTCATGATGAGAGCAACGTGAGACGGGAAGCTCCTTAGAATGTGATGTCTGCAGATGACATTGTGATCTAGTAATTAAGAAAGATAAAAAAAAGAATAAACTATAGTGCATGTTATACTATGAACAGTTACGGTGAAGAGACGTGTGGTCTTTGAAGAATATTAGTAAAGTTAGTGAAAATAACAAGGAATAAAAATGTGTCCAAGACTCATTTTCTCATTCTCCGCAACAATTTTCAATCATTGTTCAAGTCCTCAAGAAACTTACATTTGCAAGGAATTTTGTTGGAGGGGACAGTATTGACTGTAACATTCAAGTTGGCTACCAGGTAAGCAGTTATTTTATTATCTCTCCAGATATAATTTCAAAGTTTGTATGTTTAAGTAGCTACACAACTTTTTAGTTCTCATTACCGAAACGTGAAGTTTTGAAGTAAAACAAAAAAAGTTAATGATTCAATTTATTATTATATAACCAATTATGGTCTAAACATAAACAGCTAAGAATAGTTTAGCTAGCACATCATGTACTAGCTACGTTTGCATAAACGTTCATTGTCACTCATCCACCGCAACACCATTATCATCCACCGCAACACCGTTTATCATCCACTGCAACACCATTTATCATCCACTGCAACACCATTATCGTCCACCGCAACACCGTTTATCATCCACCGCAACACCACTATCATCCACCGCAACACTGTTTATCATCCACCGCAACACCGTTTATCATCCACCGCAACAGCATTATCATCCACCGCAACAGCATTATCATCCACCGCAACACCGTTTATCATCCACCGCAACACCGTTTATCATCCACCGCAACACCGTTATCATCCACCGCAACACCGTTATCATCCACCGCAACACCGTTTATCATCCACCGCAACACCGTTTATCATCCACCGCAACACCGTTTATCATCCACCGCAACACCGTGTATCATCCACCGCAACACCGTGTATCATCCACCGCAACGCCGTTTATCATCCACCGCAACGCCGTTTATCATCCACCGCAACGCCGTTTATCATCCACCGCAACGCCGTTTATCATCCACCGCAACGCCGTTATCATCCACCGCAACGCCGTTATCATCCACCGCAACGCCGTTATCATCCACCGCAACGCCGTTTATCATCCGCCGCAACGCCGTTTATCATCCACCGCAACGCCGTTATCATCCACCGCAACGCCGTTATCATCCACCGCAACGCCGTTATCATCCACCGCAACGCCGTTATCATCCACCGCAACGCCGTTATCATCCACCGCAACGCCGTTTATCATCCACCGCAACGCCGTTTATCATCCACCGCAACGCCGTTATCATCCACCGCAATGGCCAAAACTAATCATTTTTAACCATATATTTCATGTAATGTTAAGTTGCGGTAATGATAATTTGTTATGGACTTCGTCTAAAAAATGTCAAACACATGGGCAATATTTTTTTTGAATTCTGAAAATATACTTTTTAGTTAGTTCACCCCCTATCTAATTATAATATTCAAGGGCATGTTAAAAATTCTTATGCTTGACACCTTCTAAATCTTGATTTCATGAGAATCACCCACATGTGTGTAAATGAGGTCCCAGGGGGACAGTGAAGTTACATGGAATAGACGTAAAGAAGGTAGAGGACTTCAACAGAGCAGAGTGATGCAGAGAATGTGGAAAGGAGGTGAAGAATCGTGTGCAGGCAGGCTGGAACAGGTGGAGGAAAGTATCAGGAGTGCTCTGTGATAGGACGAAGGGACAGGTCTACAAGACAGTGGTGAGGACAGCCATGATGGACGGCTTAGAGACGGTGGTGAGGACAGCCATGATGGATGGCTTAGAGACGGTGGTGAGGACAGCCATGATGGACGGCTTAGAGACAGTGGTGAGGACAGCCATGATGGACGGCTTAGAGACAGTGGTGAGGACAGCCATGATGGACGGCTTGGAGACAGTGGTGAGGACAGCCATGATGGACGGCTTAGAGACAGTGGCTCTGGGGAAAGGACACGAGGCAGAGCTAGAAGTGGAGGAGATGAAGATGCTGAGGTTCTCCTTGGGAGTAACCAGGCTGGACAGGATTAGAAATGAGACAATAAGAGGGACAGTGAAGGTTAGACGTTTTGGAGACAAGGTCAGAGAGACCAGACTTTGATGGTTTGGACATGTCCAGAGGAGAGACAGGGACTATGTCGGTAGAAGGATGCTGAGGATGGAGCTGCCAGGGAACAGGGCTAAAGGTTGACCCAGGAGAAGATACATGGACGTAGTGAGGGAGGACATGAGAGTGCCTGGTGTTGGGGAGGACGATGCAAAGGACAGGGTGCAGTGGAGAAGGTTGGGCTGCTGTGGCGACGCCTCAGGGGACAATGAGAAAGAATAATAATAATATAATATCTGTCTCTTTAAGAGGACAAGGTGAACAAATAAATTATAATGCCGCCAAAACTGAAAATGTCTTGTTTATTTAGGACTTTCTGTTGACATGTCCTCACGAGGGATAGCGTGTGGACAGGCCAGCGGCGATGCTAACGCCAGATAAACCCGGATCTAAAGAGAGCCTGACTGGATTCTCTTTATTTATGCAGCCTCAGAGAAACACTGGCGAACTCTGTGAGTTTCTTGCTCATTTCTGCTTCTTGCTAATCCTGCAAACACAACAAGTAAATCCGGCATGCTCGACAGAGCCGCTAACGCGAATCGTTCTCAAGACGCTGCACTTTTAGAAATCTGCTTCTCTCCACGGTCCATCTTGAAACGGTGTAACTTTGCTGACTGCTCCATTTCCTCAGCTCTCTTCCTTCTTTATTAGGAACAAACTGTTTGAGGATAAACCCCGAGTAAGGCCTCTGTGACGGCAGACATGTTTCTCTTTGCTGGGGGAGTCGGGGCCGTTGTCGGTTGCTGCTGACCTCCGTTTTCTCACCTTCGCCTCCCAATTCTTTTTCTCCCCTCCTCCGATGTGTCGTCTCTCTGCCCGTCTTCCAGGGGCCGGCGTTTTCGTCTTGTCCTGTTCGGACGGCGAGCAGATCAGTTTCCTGTTTGACTGCATTGTGAGGGGCATCAACCCGAGCAGGACTCCTCATGGGCTGCAACCCGCCCTGCCAGGTGAAAAACGAAAACACACATGAAGATATGTCTGCATGCAGGATGTGAGGAGGAGTCTAACCTTATATGGTCATGTCTGCACACACACAGCCTCCTCCTGGGACTGAAACAGTCAGCCAGGTTGCTATGTGACTCCGTGACTTCCATAATAAAGCTTTACTGGCTGTTTAGCATATGTGTTCGGTGCCATGCCAGCAGAAACACCACGGCCTAAGAGCCCCAAGGGCCATCGGGGGGGGGGGGGGGGGGCACGCCATTGTGTGTGTGATATCCTGCTAATTTCAAAGGCATTTCTCAAAGCAGACAAATGGAGACGGGTCGTTTAGCGACAGGCGGAACGGGATGTACGAGGAGCATTTAAAGGATCAGCAGACAGAGACGTGATTTAAATTAAATGAATGACGAACCGATGCCAGTTTGGAGAAAGATCTAGAGTGATTGATTCTTTTATCCTTTTAGAAGAGGACAGGGGGAAGAGACATTCCGTTCTTCCGTTTCTATTAGCTGCTGTCAATGTCATGCTGCACTTAAAGCCTGCAGAATAACAGCGTCTGCCTGTTTTCAGCAGGACTCTGTTTCCCCATCTATTCTGTATTTCATTATAGATAATAAACACGTTCTATAGCTTAGTTTGCTCATGGCAAAGGTCAAGATGCTTCAAATGAAACTTTAAGTACATGCAGGGTACGCATCGTTTGCAAAGTGCTGGAGGCGCATGCATGACGGATCGTCTGTGTCGCTGCAAAGGTGGAGCGTGCTGTCATTCCAGTTTGAGCTTAACTCCGTCCTCCTGACGCGTATTAGTGTCAGACCCAAGCCTGCTGCAACGCTACAACGTTCGGCTAAGATTAGCGTAGCTGAGCAACGTTAGCAAGTGTTAGCCGACACCTTGCATAGCCTGCTTCTGTAGCATCCAGGTTGTTAAGACCGATGAACACCCCGACCCCCTGCAGAGTACGCACACACACACACACACACACACACACACACACACACAGTGTGTTATTGGTTAAACTGGTGTTCCAGATGGGTGAGAAAGCTCATCCGAGAGATGCGTCATTTACTGATTCAGAGTTGGAGACACTTCCACACAGACACGGACCGGTTTGCTGAACTGTGAACGTGTGTTTGGGTTAAAGTGCGTCTTCTCCCCGTGATCCAACCTCAGATCCCAATGCTGACCCGGCGTCGGCAGAGGAGCGCCTCGCCCAGCAGGCGACGGAGCTGGAGAAACGACTCAGCATGTTGTCTCACTGCAGCCTCGCGAGTAGCACAGGTACGCTGATCCGTTAGCGCCACCTGAGGTGACATCGCGGGTCGGTCTCATTTATGACCGCCAGCGCACGACATTAATCCGTCACAGCCGTGCTCAGTTTTCTCTTCATTGGGATCTATTTTCTTCAGCCTCCTCTTACAGCTGTTCTACATCTGTTGCCGGGGACGACCGAAACAGCATTTCCAGCTCCTCCTCCAATCAATCGGATGTGAGCTTCGGAAGCAGACTTCCGTACTGGGTGGAGCCGTCGGCCAGGTCGCACGCCTCCGGCGAGACGGCGTCAGGCTCCTCCTCCACCAGGAAGGCTCGGCCTGGTTCTGATGACAGGCTTTGTGCTACTGTGGCCGGGGGCAACGGGGCTCCTTCATCCTCCTCCCTCCTCCGCGCTCGTGGGCTCAGCGACAGCGGGCGCCAGAGCTCATTGGACAGTGGGATCGGGATAGCGACAGGCAGTCAGTCATCGTATTCAGGGAGCTTCTCCTCCTGCACGGAGAGTCTGGACAGTCAGGGAGCAGGGGAGGAGTTCGGCTCTCTGGCCAGCCTACCCGCTCTTCCTTCTTCACCTCCTCCTCCTCCTCTTCCTCAGTCCACACTCCTTTTCAGTCCACGCATCCGAGAGTACAGCTCAGCGACCTCTGCCGCCTGTTCGTGTGGAAGCTCCAGCGCTTCCCCGAGGCACAGCGAGGAATACCGAACCCCCGGCCTGCTTCAACCGCGGTACGACACCCCCAGGAGTCTGCTCCAAAGCCCCCCCAAAAGAGAGCCCCCTGCCCAAGGAGGCCTTCCTGGCCTGGGCAGCAGGAGCAGCCCAGGTGGAGACGGTAGTCGGGGTCAAAGGTCAAGCAGCAGCAGCTCCCTGGGAGGTGAGAGGGCATCTTCTTGGGACATCGAGAGAAGGCCCATGCTCAGACCCCCGCCGGCGCCCCGAGGTTCGGCTTGTGGGGAAATGCAGGTACCAGCAAACGCTCGGATTCTCTCAACACACCCAGCCAGGCAGCACATAGCATAAAAAATAATGATTTATAACGCATGCAAGAAGTGATTTCAGACCATTTCAACATAAGAGCACCTAATTTCTGTAAATCATCAACGTGATGCAGTTCAGAATGAAAACATTGAAGCTTAGAGACGCCACCTGTCTGCCGGATCTCTCTGGGAGTAGCATTTCCATGCTAACGTTCACAGCAAGTACAAACTGTTAATGGAATTGCAGAAAGTTTGTAAATCATCGCGCTGATCCGGGTTTCCAGCTCTCCGGTTTGCTCCCACAGACGCTAATCTCTCTTTCATGTTTCTGTCTGCGTTCATTAAGGCCACGGGGGGGGGGGGGGTATTCTTCTGCCCTCAAATGAGATCTTCGGCAATTAGGACTTTTAGCTAATAATCTAGGCTAGAATTGTAGAATGGATGCTGAGGGATGGATGGATGGATGGATGGAAAGAAATGAGGAGCAGAATTCATACTGCTGAGGTCGCCTCCTTGACCCCGGCAGACACAGATCTGTCGTGTTCTACTCCCATCAAGCAACAAAGTTCAAGACCCGACTTGTCTTTCGTATTTCTGTTCACTGAGGCTTCACACATTTTGGCCCAGCATGACATCCAAGTCTTTAATAATAGAGGAGAGGCTGATAACGACATCCAACTAAAGCCAATTCAACTCTAATCAAATGAATGCCAACATTTAGCATTCTTAGCATCCTGGCAGCTGATTGAAATGCCACTGCCGTCTCATGAACATCCCCGCCTTCAAACAGAATGAAAGGAATGGCTCAGCAACTGTGACGTGTACTAGCGCGCCGTTCCTGTTATTATGCAAAGTGCCCACAGGGCTTCATCAAACTGTCCACTAAGCGTCTTTAGGTCAGTTTTGGCGAGGATCTACCTTCACGCCGCGTCGCTTCTGGCCTTTGTGACGCCCTTTTGCAGTGTTTGTGCCTGAACCAGCGATTCGGGGAGCAATTATCCCGCCTCCTTTCATGACCACCGCTGCTATTCAGCCCCACGATCCACTCGGGTAGCCGCCTCTGTAATTATGCTTTAGAAGTCAAATGAGATGCAGCAAAGCCAGCGACCAGTAATAATTTCTGCATAAATAAAAACGGCTATTGCTGGATTTGATGGTCGGATATGGCCGATCGGAAACACCTGGAGCCGGGAATATAGCAAGGGATTCCATACCCGAACAGGGACAGTGACGAGATATTGGCTCCTAGGATCAGGGATAATGTCGACACCCGCATTAAGTCTGCATCCAATCCAGGACATTTCTAATTATAGGGCTCGTGGAACATTCACTCCTGTGAGGTAAGAAACAATAATGACGCCTAGTTAGGCGCTCAGGCCTAATAAAGATAACGTGGTAGCTGAAACGGGTGACTTGGTTCAAGTCGAATGCGTCCGAGCCAAAAACCCCGCTCTCTGAGGCACGTAGTTTGTCTGAAGCGCTCTCATCATGCTGCAGGTTTTCATGGTTAGGGAGTCAAACTTTCATTAAGCAGGAAGCAGATCTGCAAAGTCTCACTTCCTTCTGAAGAACTTCACAGCAGGCCTCCTCAGCTTCCTCCATGTGGGCAGTCTTGTCTCCAGTCCAAATGACTTTGCACGTCTTCGGCCTGAAGCCACAGGCCCGGGAACTGTGGGCGAGAAGAATCAAACGCCAGATGGAGGTGACCTCGAATCAAAGCCGAGGCGCCGACCTCCCAATGTACCACCGCTAATCGTTAAAGAAAGGCGTGGCTCTCCATCGACAACCCGCCCCGGCGCCGGTGGCTTTCCCTTCGGTTCTTCAGTTCCCCCCTGGTAGAGAGCAACTTCTCATCAGAGCAGGGGAGGCAGCAGGGTGTCTTGTGATTTCTGACAGCCTGTGTAGGAGTGTGTGTGTGTGTGTGTGTGTGTGTGTGTGTGTGGGTGGGGGTCATTACACATCATTCTGGAGAGTGCAAGAGGGGACCAAGTAAGTTAATGACTAGCGATGAAACCATCAGGTGCTCTCAGAGTCGAATCCTGTTTTCTGAAACACCAATAATGAATTCTTTATCCATCTTCCCTCGACTCTGAAGAAACAGGCATTCAGTGCGGTAAAAACCAGGCTGCACCTCCATGTAATGAGACAATCAGTGATTCCACTGCTTAAATTATGTCCGCATGAAAGAAAAACGACAGCTAACGGTCCTGAAACTTGAGTCTGCTTCTCTTTATTAGCGGCGGTGGGAGGGAGGAAAAGGTTTGTTCACGTTCACGTTCCAGCCGTACACGAGTGTTCTGCACCGTCCTCTAAAGATGCAGGCTTCCGCCTTGGAGCCCCCTCCTTTTCTCTTTCCTAATCAGTCCTCTTCGCTCAGCAGCGATTAATCCCGGTCGCCATGACGATAACCCTCTCTTGTCTGTCCCCCCCACCCCCCCTCATGCAGTACGATCCCGGTTCGGACAACTACATCACTCCGGAGCAGTGGCAGTCTGTGAGGAACAGATGCTTGACTCAGGTAAAGACAAGACTCCATGACAGGCACGAGACGCGCGCTCGGGAAGAGCTGAGGAAAAGGTGCCTTTAACAGGCTGAAACCTCGAGCAGACCCAAGACTCGACCGCTGCTTGGCCTGGCTAGGGAGAGAGATGGGAGGATAGGTGGAGAGAGGGACAGGAACACATTTATTATTTGGGTTTATTATAAAGTATTTGAAGATAAAATCTTTAAAATAACTTTATTCATTCTGTAGGTCGCCGGCTCGCCATCAGGCCCGTCGCCGTCCGAGGAAACGCCAGGTATGTTGGCTCTCCTGCTACTTTTACTACAGTACTGTGTTTAAGTACACTTTTAACTTGAGTATTCTGATTTTAAGTCACAAATGGAGCTTTCAAAAGGAACAAATATTTCATTAAACCACAGTAATATTAAACTTTATCATGGTATGCATCTGTTTCCAGATCCCCCCCCTCCTGTGTGAGAGAGGAAGATGATGATGGGGTGTTCCGGTAACCTGGCAGGTCTGAAGAGGTCGACGCCCTCTCGGCAGACCGCTGCACCACCTTTACCTGCTGCTACGAGCGTTAACCCGTCAGCGCCGGTGGATTAGGGTGTGGGACCTCTGCCAAGGAATTCCTTCACCCTTTTATTGTGATTAACACCAAAAATATATTATCCTACATTAATTTTGTATATACTTCTAGATTCCTTGACCTTGAAAACAAACTTTAATCAATTGGATTTACATTGATATTAGTTCAGAAGTTATTCACTAGAAGCACGCTTTCAGTAACGGCCGTTTCTCCCGGATCTATGGATCCACAGCTTTTGAAGCTGCAACAAATCGGTTTGTCCACAGCAGAAACGGAAGCTGCTTGGCGGCGGTAACGAGCAGCGCCGAGCTCTTTGGGCTTCAGGCCCGTTGTGTGAGGAATCAGCCAGCGCCATCATTAATCACAGTAATCAATACCTCCGTTTCTGCTCCGAGAGGCGGCGGGTGGATGAATGGAATGGCATCGTGTGTTCCAGCTTCTCGCCCCCCTCCGGACACGATCCGGACAAATGGTCCGGTATTTGCCATTAATGCACTTTCCTGGTGGCGGCGGGCGTCACCGCAGATGCCGAGTTCTGTGCTGGACTTGTAGATAACTGCTTTTATTTAGACAGTATGTAAGACAGTATTAATATCAAACTATATTCGTAAAGTATTGCTGTTTGTACGTTTTGGGCGCCTATTAAAGATTGACGCGCCAGGCTTCTTGCTCTGCGCTTCATTTATGTATTGATTACCGGTAGATTGACAGTATTTCACCAAACCAAGTTGGGTTCTCTTTATCACTCCGACAGCCAGCGACAGACGGGCGTGGAAAGCGTCCGGCCGATGTTCACACGGGATGAAATGGTTCTGCAGCCTGTCCGGTCCGACCTGGACCGTTCCCTGCATCGGCAGGCTAGGAATGACTCAGCGAAACACCTCCACAAAACTTGTCTCTCTTGGAGCACGGCCACGTCGCAGCCAGACGGCTCCTGCACCCACCGGTTCTAAAAAGGAACGCTGGCGGAGAACCAGACGGGGGTGTTATTTTAAAAGTTGATTTATCAGAAATCTCTCATATGTACAAAACAACGATTCATGTCATCGTTCCAGAACAAATCAGAAGCTGAAAACGGAACAAATCGGAAGCTGTTTTTAACAGAAGTCCGCGGGGGGGAATGTCGGGCGTGGCTGATTTCTCTTCGTTCTCCGCCGGCGTGCCAATCTCGGCCTCTCAGAGCTCGTTGTGCTCGAGTCCCTGACGAGAGATCTTGTTGGACAAGTCCTGCATATGTTTCTTCATCTGAAATGAGACGAGGGAGGACATGAGCTGCGGCCAACCCTGAACCTGGTGTCAGAGGCTAAAGGCTGCAGATACAGACGAGCTTCCCTCCTACGACGGGAACAATATCAGCCTCATTTCTCAGAACTAGAAAGGTGTTCTACTCCTCGTGCATCTATTGACATTCGTCTCCAGTGCAGGCGAGCAGCGCTGCGTTGCTCGATGGTGGGGTGTGGACCCCGCCTCACCTTGTAGCCCATCTGCCTGGTCTTCTCGGTCAGCGTGTTGTACTTCTCCTGGTTCCTCTTGATGTGCTCTTTGTCTCCTAAAGCTTCGACGTGGCGCAGCTTCTGATGGGAGAGCTGCAGCTGCTCCTGGTAGTGGCTGTGCTTCTCCACCTTGGTCTCAAAGTGATGCAGCTCCTCCTGAGAAGATCAATGAACACATTGTGTTATTTTAGTCTAAAGCCTAATCCAGAAAGCAGAAGAGTCCAAAAAAACCACCAAACAACCTTTAGAGAGTCCAGCTCATCTTCAGTCAGGTTGGCTCTCTTTGCAGCCTCCCATAGTTCAATCACACGAGGCTCTCGGAACTCTAGAGAGAGGAGGAAGCAGCGGAAGGACGATAAAGAGATGAACAGTGACGGTTTGGAGCCTCGCTGATATCTCACTACCAGATGGGGTAACAATCACCTGCAGTCTTTGTTATATACAAATACATCATGAAACAGATTGAAGAGCTTGCAGCGAGAGCTCAAACTGAGGCGCTGACACCGATCTCTGCACTCCGCGTGCTTCAAACAGGAGGAGACGGGGACGAGGACATTAAGAGTGTTTTGTGCACGATGGGGAATGACGTGAGGCGAGAACTGGGCGAGCAGAAGTAAAAGAGGAGCTGAATCAGCAGCAGGGCCGTCACCTTCGTTCTGACAGTCTGCTGTAAAGCCGAGGCCCGCAGACTGCAGCGCAATACAACAAGGATTTAAATAGAACAAGGACAGAGTGATTGACGTCAGTGGATGTGCCATTTTTAAAATAACCTCTTTCAGATACATCTATTACTTTGATCTTTGGAATCTGGTTTCAATTTGGAACTAAAAGCACAAAAACAAAATAGATAAAGTCGATATCAATACTCACAAACTCCAATAAAACATTGCAGATGAGATAATGGTGAGACTGGGATGCAGAAACAAGCTGCTGTGTGTGTGTGTGCGTGCGCGTCTCACCGCTGTCCTCCGTGAAGCCCTCGTGGCTGAGCGTCCGGAGGCGTTCGAAGCCCTGGTTCAGGTCCCTCATCTTCTGCTTCAGGTCCGTGTGCTTCTGCTGCAGAACGTTCGTCTTGGAGTCTCCCTCCGCAGGAGAAATCTCATTCTTGTGGATTTCTGTTGGAGGTGAAGAGAGGAGGAAGAGGAGGAGGAGGAGGAGGAGGTTAGGAGTCGAGGGTCTCTGGAAATGTCCTAAGAGCCTCGTGCTAAACTTTAATACAGCCTGAAGGAAGAGGAGGAGGTAAAAGCAGATAAGAGAAGGCGGAGTCATGGATGGATGGAGGTACACAGAGACGACCCTTAAGGCAGCGTGTGATTGGCTAAAGTGCATCAGACAAGCAGGGAAAACCTCCGGGCTGCTAAAAGCATTCAAGGACTGGCCCAAACCAGCCAGAGAGACGGGTCCGTCTCAAACCCTCAGACTGATGCAAGGAGACAACCGATGAACGAAGGTAGCAGTGGGCGGCGACAGGAGCAGGCCGATACCTGCCAGCTTATTACGCCCACGCCCAGGTGACAGCAGGACGCAGGTGAAAATGGCTGAGGAGGCGTGGCGGTTTAAAACAGGTCAGAATAAGACAGCGATAAAACGAGCAACGCCGGAAGGTGTGGGACCGCAGCTCACCCTCGGTCCTGCTGACGGTCTCCATGACGATGTTGTACTCGTGGATTTTATCCTTGTGATGCTGGAACTCCCTTCTCAGGTTCAGCAGCTCCTCGCTGGAGAACTTCCCCGAGCTCTCGGCCTGGTGGCGGGGGAGGGAACGACAGCCACAAAACGCACCATTAAGACTAAATGATGGGGTGGAAATGAAAAAGTAAGACACGGTGTGGCCATGTCTCGTCCGTCAGCACACACACCTTGTTCCAGAGCTTGTCCAGCCTGGGATCGTCAAACGCGTCTCCCTCTTTGGTGGCGTGATCCTTTAAGTCGTTGGTCTCCAGCGGCCGAGTGTCTCTTTTGCCGTCCATTCCATACTTGGCCAGAATCACTGCACAACATCAGACACAGACTTCTTACTGGTGCTCTGATGGATAATAAGAATCCCAGGCTGCCATCCGAGGCGGCCGTTTGATGTGCGAGGGCATAAAACGCCAGATAGATTCATCAGACTCTGGAACCACGGGAAATGCAACTGGCTGAATGTAAACCGAGCGGGTCAACAAACGCAGTTTAACGTCTGGGAATGTGAGGAGCGCTTTGAGAAACAAACGGTCGCTCCCGTTCCTGCCACGAGGAGCAGGCGGCGGGAGAAAGACGTGATCTTTCTGCTCCCGACATGAACAACGTTAGCGGAGGCTTTCACAGAGCGCTGCCCAGCCGAAGAACTGGAAGACGTGGACATGAGGGAAAATAAAGCTTTCATATGCTTCAGAACCGTCTTGTTGGGTTCTAAAAACAACAAGAGAGGTGGTTTTTAAAAGCGCCCGATCTCTGGGGAATGGAAATGTTCTGGAGAAAAGGACGCCGCAGTTCTGGAAGCATTAACAGCCTCCATAGACTCCGACAACAACTCTGTGCCGTCTAAGCCGCCGCCCCTCAGGATGACATCATCCAGAGGTCCTGCTGGGGTCGCCGCTGAAGGACACGATAACTGCAGTTTAAAATCTGCTACAACAAAGCTGCTCCACTGGAGAAAATGAGACCCGTGTTTGTGACTGATTGGACGATCATTAAAAGTTAATAAGAAACAAAGTCGGGGTTGTTAAACCATCGGAGCGAACTGAATGATCAACAGAACCGCCGGGTGCAGCTTTGTCTTTCAGACAGCGACGCAACAACACGCAGATGGACTTGGTTCTGAAGAATCTCCCGCTCTCGTAAACTCGGCACCAAGCTAAACCTGCTGGTAACAAACGAGTCACTTATTAACTACCGAATTAACTAAAATTAACTAAAATAAAGGTACGGTACGAGCTAACCCGAGTGATGTACGACGCGCAAACGGTAAACAGTGTCAACATTCATCTTTAAGAGGCCATCAAGGAAAGGCTCAATGAAAAGAACGACAAAGACGGACGACTGACTTTGGAGCCCATTTGGAACGACATGATTTATCGGGGAGACGACGACTCGAAGTCCTCCGAGGACATTAATCAGAGAAGAAGTGGAGAGAGCGCCGGCAGCTGGAAGGTCACTCCACCTCAGGGGGATCGGCGAGGAGGGGAGTCCAAAGCCCGTGGACGACACTGTGTGTGTGAGTGGATGGGTCACTGCGTTGGAGATCCGTTCACAAACTCATCCATCAGCTTCTCATCTAATCAGGATTGGATTAACCTTTAAATGATCAAAACAAGCCGGTCGGGTGTTTTCAGCCTCTCAGAACCGACTGCAGGAGGAACAGCTGGATCCGAACCGCTAAACGCACACACAGCTGGATCCGAACCGCTAAACGCACACACAGCTGGATCCGAACCGCTAAACGCAGACACAGCTGGATCCGAACCGCTAAACGCAGACACAGCTGGATCCGAACCGCTAAACGCAGACACAGCTGGATCCGAACCGCTAAACGCACACACAGCTGGATCCGAACCGCTAAACGCACACACAGCTGGATACGAAACGCTAAACGCACACACAGCTGGATCCAAACCGCTAAACGCACACACAGCTGGATCCGAACCGCTAAACGCACACACAGCTGGATCCGAACCGCTAAACGCACACACAGCTGGATCAGAACCGCTAAACGCACACACAGCTGGATCAGAACCGCTAAACGCACACACAGCTGGATCAGAACCGCTAAACGCAGACACAGCTGGATCAGAACCGCTAAACGCAGACACAGCTACAACATCCTGGATGGGCGTGAAGCAGCAGCCATGCTAACGTGCTAGCTCTGCTCGTCTGCCCGACGAGGACTGGGCGCCGCTACCAGCCTCATTCTGAGTGGAGGTGGTGAACACAGTGGCAGCGGCCCAAACAGGACGGGGACGGGGGCGAGGACGAGGACGGGGACGGGGATGGGGACAGAGACATTCTGCAGCAGTGAAATGAACACGCTTGTCAAATGGAGTTCAGTACAGGAACAACCACACCCAGAACAACGCATTCCTCAGCGGGAGCATTCCACGTCTAGAACCGGTGAAGTGACGCCAGGTCCTCCGTCACGGCGCGAAATAAAAGGTAACCTCAGCCGAGGTTCCGTTTGTAAATCTGTAAATCACAGGCTTTAAAAGCCAACGCTGACCAAATGGCTCGCTGAAAATCTGATCAGGCGGGAAGGTGCCGCTTCCTCCCGCTGGCGGCGGCGAGGACGTGTCTGTCCGTTCAAGCTGATCCCTCCAGCGAGGAGGCTTCGGATTGATCGATCAGACCCCCACCAGGCGCCTCAGCCCCCACCTGTGATTTGCACCAATGAAAATATGCCTGAGATCATTAGCACGGACGGGACGTGAGACGGGACTGTCCCGGTCAGACGCGAGAAGGGACTGTCCCGGTCAGACGCGAGACGGGACGGTCCCGGTCAGACGCGAAAAGGGACGGTCCCGGTCAGACGCGAGAAGGGACGGTCCCGGTCAGATGCGAGACGGGACGGTCCCGGTCAGACGCTCACCGTTGAAGCCCCTCCGGAGCTGAGCCTCTGTCTCCCCGCCGTCGTCCAGCCCCCCCACCTTCAGATTCTTCCACCGCAGCTCATCTTTCTCCTGCATCTTCAGGTCGCTGTGCAGCTCCGCCTGCCGCACGGGGGACAAGTCCATCTGTCCACGGCAAACACAAGAGACCGGGTCAGACAGGTGGAGGGACAGGTGAGGACAGTAAGACAGACAGGTGGAGGGACAGGTGAGGACAGCGAGACAGACAGGTGGAGGGACAGGTGAGGACAGCGGGTCAGACAGGTGGAGGGACAGGTGAGGACGGCGAGACAGACAGGTGGAGGGACAGGTGAGGACAGCGAGACAGACAGGTGGAGGGACAGGTGAGGACAGCGAGACAGACAGGTGGCGGGACAGGTGAGGACAGCGAGACTCACACAACGTACGCACCCTTTTAGCCTTGTCCCACACCTGGTTCAGCTTACTGATCCGGAACTCCATGGTCTGTCCATCACTGCCGCTCGGCTTCTTCTCGTTCACCTCCCGTGAATATTTCCCAGCCATGACACCCACGAAGCACAAAGCAAAGACAAAGTACGTCCGCGCCATTTTGGAAATGGAACTGGAGCTAAAACCGAAGCAGGAGCGGCGAGCGCAAGGCTAGCTTAGCGAGAGAATAGCGGCTAGAAATGTTGTTGCGGCTGACCGGAGCAGCAGGAAACACGTGACCAAATGGGTGGGCACTTCCGCTACATGTCTGCTGTAGTTCTTGTAGTGTTTCCGTTCAAGCATCTGCGTTACAAGTAAAGCGGATCCCACTTTACTTGAACTACAATTCCCGAAATGCCCCGCTGCAGAGCAAATAGAAACCCTCCACGCGTTTCACGGCTCTGGACGCTGTTCCCGTCATTTACTGAACAACATGACGGAGATGTTGCTGTAAAAAAAAGACATTAATATTGATTCACTGGCGTTTTCCCAGAGAGATGCGAGTCTGCTTCGCTAATTTAGTATCGATAGCTCAATTACAGGGTTATTCACTTTCTAAATAGAGCCGGTCCCTTTTTTTATAGATTGAAATAAAGCTTCCCGAATTAAAACATTCATATTAAAATAAACTATTTTAGCTAAAAAGACAACTTTTCTGTTGTATATGTTGCACAAAACAAATAAAAAGTTAATCATGGGCTCTATTAATCTTATTTCATCAACAAGTGATGAAATAATCTCCCTCACCAGGAGATTATGTTAACACTCATGTTTGTTTTCTTTTTTATTTAAAAAGATAACACGTTGTTGGATTTTGATGATTGTTTGTGCGTGTTGTTCTCTCGATAGCATCTATTGAATGTGAGAGGATTTATTTCAGCATATTCTGGAAATTATTTTCAATCAATAAAACAGAAGTGAACGTTTGTTCAGTGATATCACTAGAAAAACATTAACTATCTTTTACACTAGCTGTTGGATTGATTCTGAACATTTTCAATGTTTCATCAATTCATGTTCTTCATCACATCTTCAGTTGTATTTTGAGTCTAATGGACTAGTCACTTTTAAAGGATTCTTTATTAAGTGTTTATATACACCAAAATACCACAATAACTGAAGTAAATGCAGATAAGCTATACTAAACTGGGAAGGGATAAGTGAATGTGAGACAGCCAAAGGAAACGGTTCTGTCTTTGCCAATATGTTTTTATAACTTCACACAATCAATGTCATTCATCAAAAATAATTGAATCAAAGTAAGAGTGAAAGAAAGAGAAAGGATGAATAAAGAACATGGGTGGCATTGAAACGCCAAAACGAGAAGTCTTAAGACAGAAACCAATAATATTTCCTTTGTTAGTTCCTTTTGAATTCAGCTGCTCCAGGCAGTTGGCGATCAGGTTGCCCTGGAGACAGGCCTCCTGGAAGGAGGCGAGGAGGGACGAAGACAGATGCAGACTGATGGTAAGATTGTGAAGTGTGACAATAGTGATCATAATATTGATCATAATGGTGCTGCTAATATTGATATTAATAATTGTGACAGTGGTTGGCGCACCTGACTTTTCCTTCAGATAGGACATTTAATGCCTCTCTGTCAGTTCTAAAAACAGCAGCTTTCACTGACGGGATAGAAGGATTAGGATCTGTGCATTTTTGGTTCTACGACTGCAAAATATCAACAAATAAATATCCTATGTTCTTGAAAATTGAATTCACCAATTGTTTTTGTCCTATCACGTGTGACTATCGGTAGAAGGATGCTGAGGATGGAACTGCCAGGGAACAGGGCTAGAGGACGACCCAGGAGAAGATACATGGACGTAGTGAGGGAGGACATGAGAGTGGCTGGTGTTGGGGAGGACGATGCAAAGGACAGGGTGCAGTGGAGAAGGTTGGGTTGCTGTGGCGACCCCTCACGGGACAAGAAGAAAGTACAGGAGTAGTAGTTTTTCCTAACAATAAAATACAGTGTGGTGAATTTCACAATTGTACTGTCACTTTTTTTTCTCCAGAATTTAGATCTGCATTCTCTTTTTAAAACTTTTTTCTCACTACTATTTATTTACTTATTTAATGTAGATTGGTATCCTCGTGATTCATTCACAACCAAATGGAGAAAAGAGCGTTTTTGTGTGTGCAAAGACTAACAAATATTTAAATCTGAATATTTGACAGCAATTTAAAACCTTTCTGTTGACACACAGTCGTCCTCTGAAGCCATCTGTACTTTTTCACCTGGCAGGCAGATCAGGACATCAGGACAATGTCTCATTGTGTTGGGACTGCCTACCAAACACACCCGGTTCCCGTTGTTCACTCATTATGAAGCTCGGGAGAATCTTGGCAACACATTCTTTTGGATCAGGGCTCTGTTAAAACCATAATCTGATCAAGGTAGTTTCTGTTGCTTTTGCTGCTAACAAAGTTACAATTTTACTCGTAGTTCCATAGAAGAAGAAGAAGAAGAAGAAGCTAATGTTATTATGCAAATTGTACAACAAAACTGTGAGGTCAATGTGGAGCGTTAGTCCCAAACAAGTGAGATAACAACCCATAATTTATATAAAAATAAATAAATCTCTGTCTCACACATTGGAGTATCTCTCCCCTGAGATGGATGGAGCCTCGTTTACTACTTGCGGACCAAGACATTAAGTTATAGATAAGATCCCGAGTCATCCAGACTTCCAGTCTTGCAGACTTATGCATCCTCGGAGCGAAGGGAATACACCGTCCACAAAACAGAGACAGGATGTCTGCTTCCTCAGGGGTCACTAATTCCAGACGTGTAATTTAGCAGCACACAGGAGTTAACGGTACAAACAGAACATTGCTTAATGCAGCATTGCGATTACACTGATGTTTTAGTCGTCTGTGACTTATTGTGATTGCCATAATAGAATGAGCTCGCGGCATTCCATCAATTAAATTAGAGGAAACATAAAAAATAAGACGAGGGATCAAGAGACCTCAGTTTGTCCTTGCAGGATAATGATGTTAAATCTGCGCTCTGAAACTATAAAAATATATTTTACATGGCGTAAATTTAGTCCTAAAAGTAGAGGCTAAAATAAAAATGTAATTAATAAATTAGAATCTAGTCTAATTTGTGTAATTTGTAATCAGCCGGGGTAGCCTCCATGCATCCTCTAGTTTTCCTCCTCCTCCTTTGCTGTATTACATTTCTATTTACCAGAGCAACTTTTGAAACAGGCACACTGATGCGCAGTGAACACGACTGCCTGTAAAAGCGGTGGGATAGCATTCAAGTACTCAATGTACCAGCAAAAGTACTCTTGTCTGGGGTTTTAAGTAAAAAATGTGAATCAGGGAATGTTCTTTCAAATAGATTAAAAAAAGTGTTTCTGCAGAAAGGCCAAATGCAGGGAGAAAAGTCTGTCTGTGTCCTCTTACACAGACATGATGTAATATAACAGACACCCTGGAGCCCGCAGCATCACGTGGAGGCATGTGGATAGAGGTGTTCTACTGCACAGCCTGCTGAGATAGGAAATGATTGCGTTGGGTCGAACAGTTAGCAAACAAAGTGGGAAGACGAAGGAACAAATTTGGTGTATGATAAAATACCAGCACGTTCCGAAAGAAACCGCTGCTACTGACACTCCTGCAGCATCGTTACTCCCGTTCATGCACATGTGATTGAATGAATTCAAGAAGTCGGTATTTAACATTTATGTGTGCATCACAGATTCATGAAAAATAAAACACTCTACATTTGTGCAGAAAATCAAAGGGATTAAAATGTCACAGAGCACAAAGGGGAAGGAACAGAGTGGGTGTCGGGTGTTGGTTTGGTTGTGACTGCGAGTGAGCCTGAACAAATATGTGAGAGTCTCTGGAGTGGGAAGTGAAGAGGGAGCGAGACGCAGCCCCCCCCCCCAATGCATGTTGGATGATGCCATCACTTCATCTCAGCTTTGGTTTCTATTGGGACTTCAGGAAGAAAAAATTGATTGGAGAAAAGAAAGAAAGAAAGAATGAAAGCGTGAAGGAAAAATGAAACAAATAGATTGAGATGGGAGGCGTTTTATCAGCGGGTTGCGTTGTCCTGTGGGGGACGGAGAGTCTCGAGGAAATTAAGGATGCATTCAATCTCCGACTTTGAACAGTCATTAAGACACGACGATTCCAATAAACACTTCAGCTTCTTATGTCTCGAGCTGCAGCTGCAGGGAGCAACAAAAGCAGACGTCACATTAGCGTGGCTTTTATTAAGTAGATTCTCAATAATAATAATAATAATAATAATAATAATGCAGTTAGCATTTTAGAATCTTCTAACAGCTTTTACCAGTGTTTATGAAAATAGCTTTTGTGTTATTTAAAATGTAATGATAGTCAAAAACATGATTGTTGAATCATTGGATCAGCAGAATGAGTCAGTCATTTCAAATACTCACTTGATCAAGTTTTTCCAAAGGGGAAAAAACTTGTTTTGTCAAGGAAGGGATAAAATCAAAGCTCTGATATTTGTTTCCATTTTGTACTTCAATTATCTTGGAACTCTTAACAACTAATACTCATCCAAGGCACAACACAACACCAAACAGGCTTTTTATTGTTCATTTGCTTCATTTTGTAATAAATCTCAAGGCAAAGAAGACATCTTTCACTGGTTCAATAAGCTTATCACACATTCTTTTCACTTAAAATATTAATTCTAAAGATAAATAGAAAGGAGAACAATGTTTGTCTGTGGAATGTAGTGAAGTAGATAAACTGATGTAATTTTCTTTGTGTAAAACCCATGCAGGCTAAAATCTGACATCAACAAACTCAGCAACATAAAAAGCGAGTTACCATCATAAGAAATGTTTTCTGTGGGTTTTATGACACTGCGGATTCTCTGTAATACTGAAGCAGGGATTTCGGCCCAACATGTGAGGAAGAAGAGATTTCAAAAGCCTCTCAAACATCAGATGCTGCTGGAGCCCATTTTTGGGCTTCAGATATTAAGCTGCGATTTGAGCCACAACTGAAATGTGCCAGATGACTGGGCGCGTCGTCTCCACGCGTGGCTCGTGTTCGACACGTTGTCAGGGCGACTGTTCCCGCTTCATCGCCACGGCTCAGCAGAAGTCAGGATCCTCCAGAGAGGGACCGGAATGTTCCTCTGTCATATTCCATTCTCTAGACGCTCTCCAGAAGTTTTACTCCATTTTATACTTTTGTTTTTCACATATTTGGCTGAGTGTCATCCATCACCATCTTGCCGACCATTTACTGATGAGTTTAACAAGTTGCTTGTCGTCGGCTCTGCAGTTGCTGTGCAGCTGCTGTGCAGCTAAATGCTTTTTTAAATACAGAAGCTTCACGTTTGCCTCGCTGTATTCTGAAAACAGCAAAGTCATCGCTTCCTGTCGTTTTCTGTTTCAACTTCTGACATTTTTTAACACTTTTTTAAACCAACACTTAGGAAGTGAAAAGGTATGGAAAGGCAATGCATTCTAATAGGGGATGGATGAGGTTGATGCGTTACTAATGCAACACGTGCGCCGCTGCCACTAACCTGTCCTTCTGACTTGCATTCAGCTTCACTGAGTCCAAGAGAATCATTAAACTCAGTCATGCCAGCAGATGCGTTTGATGTTGCTATCGGCTATCACACCATAAAGTTCTGCAGCTGTAATGCATGAATACAGCATCGATTCCAGAATGTCCTGACTCACACAGGAAGAAACAGAATTAAATTTAATTTCACTCGTATTTTGCGGCGCGTGAAAGGTCTCATAATAGCTTTATAACTTATTCCTACATCTGATTTGGATTGAAATGTTCTTGTTTTGCCTCAAAGTGTGAAAATATTTGCAAAGGAATGACTGCATGCCGATGATAGGCAGGTTTCCAACGTGTCACGTGAGCGCAGGACACATTATAATAGTGAGCGTATAGATAGTAAAGATAATGGAACAATTATTTCTCTTACAAACAGATAATTGTTTTAAAAGCTTTGTTTTGTGGCTAAGACCAGGTAGCATGATCACAAAGTTTCTAAGCGTATGAAAGCAAAACTTCAGCAATTGGAGGCAGAAATAATTCAGTAAAGGTCATGGTAAAGTTTTAGTCAATATAAACAAGCAGAAATTAGAAGAGAAATGGAAATGACTGGCTTGTAGGTCATCCTGGCCTTTTATTATGCTTTGCTATTTAAATGACAAATGCATGGCCTGTTTTTAGAGATGTCTGCCCTTCTTAATGCTGCAGTGCGTGGGCATATCATTGGCTGGCGGACTTACATCCTGTACACACACAATATTACTGCTAATTACATCATTTGAGCTAATTTCATTACATTTCAAGGGCAATGAAATGACTTTCTCTGATGACAGAAGTTGTTATCCTGGACCTGTAGCGTGTCCGAGTTGTGTCTCACGTGCATTCATGTTATTTTATTCAGTCACGACTGTAATATTCAAAATTAAACCAAAAAACCTGACAGGCTGGCAAACGGAGGCGCTGAAAGCCCCCCCCAGAGGAGAAGAATCATGTGGCCTCAAGAGGAGCCCCTTTCACCGGTAATCCCCGGATCAAAGCCTTATCATTACTAATCCACAGAGGAGCACTGAGATTATGGATTAAAGGGTTAGCAAGATATAGGAGCCTACAACCTGGTCCGGAGGAGGTTCTGGTCACAGCGCTGCAGCAGAAGCACATGGGTTCTCTCCTGAAACATCAACGCAACTCTCCTTCTCCACCACAAACAAGATCCCATCCCTGTTTTCATCTGATTAAAACATCCGCTGTCGTGTGTGTGTGTGTGTGTGTGTGTGGAGGAGGTAAAGAGGTGTTGCTGGTGGATTCAATATTCATTAAATGTTCTCAGTCTGCTGACCTTTCCCTTCTTCCCTCCCTGAGTCCATGCGTCATTTGATTCAATAAGAGACGTGAATGTTCAAAGTAAACCTTCACTTACACATTTATTCCCCGGGGGTGTTGCTTTATGTGCAGAGAAGAGAGGAAAGAAAGGGAACCGCAGAGATCAGAAGCAAGGAGATGGATGGTGGTGGAATGGGAAAATGGAAAGACAAAAGGCTGAATATCTTGTTTTTCCCCAGCAGGACCGTCTTGAACTCGTCAATTCAATAATGTGTGAGGCAAAAGCAGGTGGAGCAATTTAGCTCTTCAATCCCTGTAAAGAAGTAAAAATAAAAAGATTAAAGAATGTTTAATTCTTTAATTAAGAAATTAAGAATGTATGTGGCAAATTCGGGACGTTTCCATGCTAATATGTCATTTTCATAGCATTGGTGATTGTTTTGTGTTGCACTCATTTGATTAACATGGGAAACACGGTAAATATAATGGCATGGTTATGATTTACTTTTTCGACCGGCAGGCGTGTCAGAATGTAAGTGCCAAATTTGGGACGTTTCCATGGTAATATGTCATTTTCGTATACAGTAATGGGAGAATGTCTCGTCATTCATAATAGAATAACATGGGGAACTTTGGCCATTGCCATAGTAACACCGTAAAAACAACAACATGGTTACGATCGGGTTTTTTGATCGGGACCACATGAGGGAATTTTCTGGAAAATTTCAATAATTTCTGGCAAACTATTTTAATTCCCATTCAATTTTTGTTCTCGTTCTGTAGGGGGCGCTGTAAGGCCGATTGTCAAAGTTTCACTTTTAAAGTGTGCAGGTTGGAAGGGTCAACAAGTGTTTAAAATTTGGTTTGGATTGGAGTGTGTGTGTGCAAACGGGAGCAATCTTTGGTGTACAAAAACTCTCAAAATTCTACCTCAAGTTTGGAGCTAATTTGGATAACTTTTGATGCCCCAAGTCTCTAGATGGTGTACACTGAATTTCAGCTCATTTGGTGAAACGTCCTAGGAGGAGTTCGTTCAAATGCACCGTCAACGTTAATATATAACAAAAGACTGATATAATGATATATTTGTCAAGTAATTCTGATATTTGTTTCATATATTAACTACTGAATGCTTTTGTTCTGTTATGGTTTGCTGTCTATGTATTTTGGTATGATGGTTTGTTCCTTTACTTTAATTATGGAGACATGCTAATAACTTTGATGACGAGAACTGTGTCTTATTAACGCCTATTTGTGAATAGTGTCCCGGCTCACCATGGAGACAATTTCTCTAATTGAAACTCATTTTGAGAAGGTCGAATAAAGATATTTTACATTCAAAGACATTAAACTGACTGAATCAGTCTGTAATGTGCATACACACTCTTGTAAACAATAAAATAGCAGATTATCTAAAAATTCTGTTTGAAACAGGACGACTTGTGTAACTAGAATAGCCCTCAGAGAGCGCAGACCTCCACCGAGCAGCTCATTCCCCTCCTGTCTGGACTAAATTGCTCTTGGCATCTTTACAATGAACCATGAAAAGTAAAAGTGAATCGGAGTTGGTGTGTATTTGTAAATGGGGTTTTCATTGTTAAAATTAAATATTCTTTACCGACTCCATTCTGGATCCGATCCGGATGAAATTCAGTGGTAATTTAGAGCTCCCCACCCTACATGATTGTTTCAAATTTCATAAAACGGTCAATAATCAACCGGACCAAGGCAGGTAAGAACCCAAATGCATGACAGTAGCAGGAACTGAGCTTTATTGTTCGTTACCGGGTAGAAAGTCCAAACCAGCGGACAAATCCAGATAGGGGCAGGCAATGAGGCAGTTCCAGAAATCGGGTAAACAGAATGACCAGGCAGACAGATCCATAGGGTCAGGCAGGGTCAAAACACAGGAGGTCAATTCAGAAAGCCAGAAGGTAGGAATCATCTTTACCAATCTGGCAAGGGTGTGATGTCTGAGCTGAGTATATGTAGAGTCAGGGCTAATGAGAGATTAGCTGCAGGTGAGCCTGGGAGCACAGGTGACCGGAATGAAATGATATCCAGGAGGAGGATCTAGTGCATGGAACAGCACAGGCCGCTCAAGCTGTGACAGAGATATTGAGGAACAAATTTTGAAGCTCCATTGACTGCAATTCAAATGACAATTTCAAAGTGATTCAGGATCTCATCTGGCTCATCACTGTTAGTGTCCTAAACTCACCCTGGTTCTTTAATCCAATTCCTGTCTTCATAATAATCTTAAACGATCCATCCCTGAATCTGTTCATAACCCAAACATACCTGACTCCTTTCTGCTCTCACATGTGGGTGGATTAAAAGTTTATGCGGATGGCGGGGTCACATATTTTTATAGCACTTCCTTTATTTCTTTCATATTCCCTCCTTTTCCTCGCCAACATTGCTGATTAGCATAATCTGTGTGGCATTTCACAGAATGCTAAATTTTAACATTACTTTATTCAACCGGCGCCACCTCAAAAGCAAAATTTACTCGTACTCTCATGGATGACCAAGCAAACTGACAGAATTTATAAAAAGGTTTCTGCTCACCTCATTATGCGCTGATCAGATGCAGCCAGGCCCCACAGATTCGTAGGTGTGTACTCAATGAAGAGAACAGACATTTATATAAACAACAATTCAGTTACAAGTTGGTGAGGAAAATCAACGCTGAGGTTCGGCCATGTTCCTTGTGGGCTTCGCCCCAACCAATCTGAAATCCCTGTCGATCAGTCTATCTGATCAAAGAGAATGTTTGTGGCCGATGAAGCCATGTCTTCTTTTTAAAGACAGAGAGAGGGGAATGTGAAGGACATTTCTACGTTCCGCTGAAATGTGCTAAGAGGGCTTTTAATATTCTGATAAAGTTCATTTTCACGTTCTGTCTGTTAGCTGGTAGAGCGCCGAATGCAAAGAAGCTTCTCCGCTTTCAGAGGGTCCAAATATTTATCTGCCCCCCCCCCTTCTGTATAGTAAAGGTATGTGCACAGAAAAAGATGCTGATGGGTAAGGAATTCCAGGTCTGAACCATTTTTCTCAATTATACGCAAAGTGCCTGATGGGGACTTTTGGGTTCTTTGGTTATCCTAAACGTGCTGATTGTTGATTCTGCCCGGTCGCGTCCTCGCTGCAGCCTTTATGTCATCTCTGTGCTTTGTTCGGGTTAAGGTTATCACTTTTCCATAGCTACAGGGTTCTTGTGTACCTGGAGCTGCTGATAGCAGCCTTCAGCCTCTGCATGAAGCAGAGATATGTGGAGCCAACTCACATCCATCAAGGTCGACTGCAACTCTGGCTTCCAATGCACATGAGAGAACATTCCCTTCGTTGATAACTCACTCGTCAGGGTTCAGAAATATAACAATCGCTCAATGTTCTAAATCTCCGTCACTCTGTTATCGGCTCTGGCTGGCTGCTGCAGCGTCTTCTCTTACGCTGTGAAATTGATGCCTCGCAGCTTGTTGTAGGATTATTGTAAATCCTGACCTCTGTCAAAATCTGGGATTTGTTATTAAAATTGTGAACACGGCACCATTTCCATGTTTAGAACCTCCACCGTGGATAATGCAATTAGCCGAGCTGGGATTTCAGGATTAATCAGGAAACGCCTTGTGTGCCGACACGCAGGTGTGTGCCACGCTGTCCCACCGGCCATCTGTACCTGCTGTTCGCTTCCTCTGGTCCATACAGATAAAACGTGGCAAACACCGCTCCTCTTTCCGGCCCACCTGATTGAGTTTGCCTACAAAAACACACATATCATACACGCTTCTGTCAGATTTCATCGAGTATGAAAGCTGCTACCTGAATGTGGTTTTAATGGTCTGGCGATGTTCAATCTTCTCAGGAAAGCAGCCGTCGCTCAGCGTCATCTGTCAAAGCTCTCTGGCCGTTTGCTTGAGGCAGGCGTCGCATCAGGTCGGCTGCACTGGAGATGACAGCGTTCTCCCCCAGGGAGAGGCGATGATGAATGTGTCGTCCACCTGACAGGAGCCGTGCACCGCTCGTTGGACTGCAGCCCATCCCTTAGGCTGATTTTCACATGAATCGTACACAAATCTGAATTGATGGGCCTCAAAGTCACAGAATCAAGATGTCAGTTCACGCCAACACCTGCTTCAGAGCCGCATCGGTGAAAATGGGACACTGACAAATTACCAACATTTAAGATATGGATGATCTCATTATTTGAGCACGACGCGGATACAATATGGAGCAACAGTAGAGGCACCTGTTGAATTCATGATGAAACTAGAAAAGCACTCAGAGAGCAGGCCTCCTCCGCCAAGCACCCCATATTCTGATTTACACCAAAAATAATGGTCCTACTTTTATTTTATCTGTATTTTTAGATTCTTTAACTATCAAAACAAACCTTGAGCGATTGGATTCACATTGATAACATAATTAGTTTAGAAGTTACTCACATAAAACACACTTTCAGTGATGCCGGATTCTTCTGGATCTGGAGCCATAGCTCCGTTTGTCCACCATCAAAATGATCCAGGATCCAGGATCTCTTCTGGATCCTAACCGAAATGTAATCATCTGTTCCTGGTAACAATGCCGCCTCAGAGAAGGCACGGGCAGTGTCTAAAGAAGAAGAAGTTACTGGTAACATTCCCAACGTTTCTTGAAAATTTCATCAAGATCCATCTGTAACCTTTCGAGTCATATTGCTAACAGGCAAACAGACAGACAAACAAACCAATGCAGGCGAAAACATAACCTCCTCGGCGGAGGTCAAAAAAGAAGAGAGATCCACGAAGCTGTTGCAGCAGCACAAAGACAGACAAAAGCACAACCCCAAATTCCTCTTTTTAACCCTTTGCCTCATTCTGAGTTCGGTAATAAGGGATGGCAGTGACTTTTACAGACCATCAGCTCAGCAGACAAGACCTGAGAGAGGAAACACTTTCACACACAAGATCAGTGATCACACAAGAATTTCACACAAGAAAAGTATTTATTTTATTTTATTGCTTGTGGGCAAACAAAATAGTTTCACGACTAAAACCTGCTTTATTTGTGGATGGATATTTTGAATTAATGAATAGAATAAAAGCAGGACAGAAAACAGCATCTCATATATGTGGAATGGCAAAATCATATGCCCTTCTGTCTGCATCGGTTTAAAATCTCAATCTTTCTTCTTAGCTCTTCTTCCACTCCTCCCCCCTGAATTCAATGGATGCTGATCCAACAAAGAAACGTGGTTGGTGCATCACCGACGGTGGGTTCGAGAAGCACCGAGTGCAGAAGGAGAAATGAAGGAATGGATCGAAGAAACGAAGTAGCGGGGACGGCAGAGGGAGAATTGTTTCTTGATTGCTGCAGTTCCCGTGTATTAACCCAATTTCAGCGCCATCTCCTCTTTTCTCATTCAACTCCCTCAGGTCTACATGATACAAAATTGATTTTGCGGTTTTCATTCTCAGCTCATTTACAGCAAACAGCGCTACCTGGTGTTGTCAACTCCCACCTGAATCCAACAGTAATTCATTATGCATACACACTTGTCTGTGTGTCTGCGTGTGTGTGTGTGTGTGTGTGAGAGAGAGTGTGCATTCCTCCCGAGACACTTTGCATTGAAGTGTCGAGTGCAGCATATCAAACAGCCTCTTTGCTTCTTGCACTTTGCATCGTGCCATCCCGACTTCCTCCACCATGTCACGAATTCAAATGCATCAGATTCTGGCAGCGAAAGCGTCGCCACAGAATCACAACGAGACTTGATGCAAAGATATTAACAGAAAACGACCAGCGCATCCACGCCAAGTCCAATTTAAATGTTGATGTGGTACCAGAAAGTGATGAGTCACCTTTTCACCTCATTTTTAAATAACACAGAAAATGCTTGGTCAGCACAGTCGCTCCGTAACCTCTTCAGAAAATGCCTATATCTTTATTTCCTTCATTTCCCCCACGACCAAATATGATCAGCAGCCGAGCAGTCGGTGAACTTCATGAAGTGAATGAAGAGAAGAGAAATAGTTTGAAGGCTGCGCCTCTCAAAACCTCAGTGATGTGAAACATCCATCCTCAAACACCATCAGTTCCTCTGACAGTTTCTGGAGTGCCTCTCTGGCTTTGAATGCGCCGGCAAAATTAAGAGGACGTGCTAGTCAAGAGGACGGTGGGGGGAGGACGAGCGTCGATGGAATGAACCTGCGGTTTTAACTTGTGTCACAGACAGCATGAACCTATTGCTGATCATTGATGCTCGCTGGATGCTAAAGTGGAGCCACGAGTCATCTATCAATTGTGCATTAAAAAGAAAATCAAATAAGATACATGTGTGCATTGATCTGAATGGTAGCTTAGCCTTAGCGCTATTGCATTTTACATGCTCTGCTTATGGGACAGAGAATGTGGTTGCAAAGCTACGTCCACACCAGATCTGAGTTTGAGTGAAGATAGAATGAGAATAACCAAAGATCTGAATGTGATGAGGAGAGACCCGACTTGGACACGGGATATGATGACCTGCATGTCACCGGGGTGAAGCAACAATAATCTCACACTGACATAACAGCTGACAGGAGCAGAGGGGCGAGAGATTAAAAGATGATTGACTCTATAGCTAAATCTCACATCGGCTGAATGAGAGGAAAAACTGTCCAGACGTCTTTCCAGTTTTCCGTTACAAAATACGCTGTTCTGGTCGAACCCATAGATTCGAGCGCAGAAGTGATAAAAGATGAAGAGAACAAAAAAGGTCTTTTATATCTGACTCAGGATAAACAGGCATAAAGTCCAGAATGGAATGAAAGTAAAACTGAAACAAGCCGATAATAAACCCACAAAGACAAACACAAGAGAACTAACCAACAAAGGAATACAGAATTCCTCTCCTCAACCCGACTGATTGGGCTGAAATATTCCGAAATAACGAAGGAATGACAAACAGGAAAGATGGGGAAGAGGAGAAAATCAGAGACAGGCAAAAATAAGTAGGCGACAAAAAGCAAACACGACACAGTTTGATGGTTTGGATTGAGAAATAATCTTATTGTACTTGCCAACAGAAGTGAGAAGAAAACATTCCAGGCGTATAAAGCACAGGAAATGACACGGAATTCAGGTGGAATTCAGATTACAAACAGAAGACAAACACAATTATCCTGAAAGAGAAACTAGTCTTCCAAATATCAGCGCTGTTAATCAGCAATCTCTTTGCTTTAGTCATAACTCTGTAAACAGCAAGTTGTTTCATTTTGGTGCAAACAGGTGCCAGAAGACTCAAGTTCCCCATCTCAGTTATTATAATCATTAATTACTTGCCATGATGAGGATGTCAGTGGGTGTCATCCGGGATCCCAGCAGCCGATCCAGTCCCAGGCGGGAGGAGGAAGCTCAAAGACTGCAGGAAGCCCCTTCAAATAACCAGAAAACATTCAGGTGTTAAATACATTGTTTTTGCATTTTATTTAGGCAGAAAGTGCAGAGAAGCAATTTGGGGATATCATTCGCTCTTATTCTGCTGTTCGGCGAGAGAATGACGGTGTAATTAAGCACGCTAATGATGCTGGAAGCAATTTCATAATTAGAACTTGATTCTTCGACCTGGAACCGGACTTGACGTCTCGCTGACACGGTTTAACTGGAAACCAAAATGGAGCAAAGCCATTGTTAATGCAATTAGTAGCGCCCGTGCTAATTAGCGACTCCTGCTATGACACGTCTGCTGGTTAAATCTGCTGCCTGCTCCAATTTTCGAGGTGCATTAGCGAACCATGCGGCGTTATAAGAAAAAAGAATAAACCCATTTTCATGTTCTTATCAGAACCACACTGGGAGTAAGCACGACATGCATCGCTCCATCCCCTTCATTCTTGCAGCAGTGGATGCACGATATACACCAGGGCCGGCAGCGTAAGACGCACGCCAGCCGTGACACGCGTGCCTTAGGTTGCCGATCCCTGATACAGACTCAGACATGCATTTCCAGCCGGTGGATTCTCAGAGCTATGCTGCTAAATGTGCAAAGAACAACACAGTGAACAAACATCCCCACAGCCTGGAAGTGACTCACAGTTAAACACATTAGCATCCCTGGAAGAGCTCATTTATTCCAGGACTATTGCTTTGTTTTTTTGAAGCTGGAGCTAATTGTTTACTGCGAGCAGGGAGGACATTTGCTACAGAAAATGAATTGTTCTTTAACATTGCGATATTAAAACCATTCATCGCGCCGAGCCGTGCCGACTCAACCACTGAAGAGAAGGCGGGTTAAGAGTTTATAATGTGAAGAAGACAGAAAGACTTTGCTCCCCAACGCTAGTCATACTTTGTATAACCCTGTATAACCCTAATACAGGCACTGCCTGTTTTATTTTCATTACTGAATACAATCTAAAGGTGCAGCAGGTATTAAATATTGCATTAAAAGCTCCCAGTTGAAAACAAACTAAATACTGTATCGTTCTTTTTATCGCTTGTTTTTATCTGTAAAATAATTAAATATACTAATACTGCTTAGCATACTACTACAGTCCAGAACAGTGCATCTGATGCCCCCCCCCCCCCCCCGTTGTTGACTCGGTAGTTGCGTTTTCTCATTCTGTGAGGCTGCTTTGTTGGACTCGGGAGCGCCGTAGGAGTAATGACCCACTGAACCGAGACACGAATAAAACAATCTGCTTGTTTTTCTTATTTTGGCTGTTGAGCATCAGTAATGATAATAAAATCCCATATCAGCTGTTTTTGTTTGTGTTTTTTTGCCATTAAAAGCCATTAGGATTGCAGCAGGCTGGCCACAGAGACGTTTCCATGTTTGCTAATAAGATGAGTGGATACAGCCGGATCGAACCCAACAAATGATAATATCTTTTGAGCAGCAGAACCTAAAGTACGTCTTTCAAATGTTAGGATTAACTTGAAAATTCAAACGACATTTGTAAGAATATTAAATCACATGCTAGTTTTGATATGAATTAATGAGAGAAGAGTTACTTTCATTGTTGTGCATGCAGAAGAGCAGCGTAGCCTGCGGGCTCAGCTGTCTAGAAATAGCTGCAAGTTTAATTTAATGTGAGCCCAGCCCATGCGTCACGTCCACAACAACATCTGGAACATCTACATTTGCAAAATTGATGCTTTATTGCTTCACAGCGTGGCCAGATATAATCCGACAGTCACCGGAGGCACTCTGCGAAGATAAATGTGATGTTGAGTGCTGTTTGCTGTTTATTGGCGTTTTCATAATTGATCATTGATGATTATTTCTGCTGTTTTGCCTCAAATACTTGACATTAGCAGTGACCTTTGGGTTAATGTTTATAGTAGGACTCGGCCTTCGTTTCTATGGCAACAAACAGCTGAAAAGGGCTGCCTTCTCGAGCATCCATCCATCCATCTTCTTGTAAACAACCTCAATCATCTCGTCTACAGCCACTTTATCCACCTTGCGGGTCACGGGTGTCACTGGAGCCTATACCAGCTGACTATGGGTGAGAGGCGGGGTACACCCCAGACGTGTCGCCAGACAGCCAATCACTCACTCACATTCATTTCTAAGGAGAGTTTAAAATAACCGATTGATCTAAATTCCAGATAGGAATCGAACCCGATACCTTTTGCTGTGAGACAACAGCCCCCCCTTACACACACACACACACACACACACACACACACACACACACACTACTATGCCACTGTGCCCCCAGTCTTCTGGAACGTAACCAAAAATATTGTGTGCCGTTAAGTTGGATCACCTTTGAGAGGGAAGTAGGATAAACAAGCAATTTATGAAGCAGTAAAAGCAAAACGGTTCCATACGGGTGAAGGGGGTTCGCATGAAATGTGAGGGAGGATGTTGGACCCGCTGTCTGGCTCCAGCTGGGATGAATTTGTCTAGATCGTGCTGGAAATGTGAAATTTATACACTAAATTGGATGGTTGGAGATATGTGCTGGCTCCAGATGGCTTTAAAGAAAGAAGAAGATCTGTCAAAAAAAAAAAAAAAAAGAAGCCAGACAGAAACAATCACAGGGTTTTTTGGAACAGCTGTAATGTTATCCTTGAAAGTCAAAACGCCTTTGTGCGCTTCGTAACAGCAGGCACAGATTCAGACTTTGCTGTGTTGTCCACTCAAGGCTCCGGTGCTCGGATCTGAGCCCATGACCCCGAGCAGTGTGGCTGCAATCACGGAGGCATGAGGAGAAAACCCACACTGCAACACCTTCACGGTAATCAGCTGCTAATTTCACTTAGCCTTTCACTCAAATACAATCCAAATGACAAATGTGAACAGAAACTCTTGGTGCTGTGAAACAGTGAGCTCTGACTTTGCCCTCCTCTTTCCATCCTTGTAGACTTTTATCCACCGCCTGTCGCTCTGAGTGTTTTACAGTCTGGTAATGGATGTGCAGCACAAAAGCCAATTGTTTTAGGCTTACTTACTTACAGCCGCTCTGATTTTCTGATGTTCGTGAGCCGTTTTAAATGCTGGAAAATTCTCTTTTGTGAGAATCTCCAAGAGATTTTAGTCATTTTTGAGATTTAGTCATTTAGATTCAAAGCACAAATGAATAATGGCAAAGCGTCTCTGCTAATCTGTCCTTTAAGTCCAGGCTCTGTTTGCAATTAGCTCTAAAACCAGTCATTCACTGTGTTTGAAGACCAAAGATCAGCCGAAGCTGTGCTTAAATGAAGTAAATGAAGCAAAGGCATTGACCAGAGAGAGGTTTGATGTGTCGTCAGAGTACATATGAATATGACAACATGACATTGTGTGAACTGCGTAATTTACATATATTGGGAAGAGAAATAGACCAAATATGGACCCCTGTGGAACACCTGTGGACAGGGACAGTGGGCCAGAGGAACCACTAATTGTCTGAGAGACCTTCGCCAGGTTGAACACATAATACATATATCCACGACACATACAACATGCAGAGACCCACCTGTGGCTGGTTCCGAAACCGGACTGCATGGACTCCAGAACACTGTGCGACTTCAAAACGCTCTGTAGCGTACACCGTGTTAAGCTTCAAACAATATGGCAATCAAGTTGGGTCAATGTCAGCCTGTGTTGCCTATGAAAGCTGAATTATGAGTAATGACCGGGGTAGAAGAGGAAGCCACGGGCAAAAAGAGAAGGTCAAAAGGGCCTTGCCATGATTGGCAAGTTAGACAATTGGGCAGTTAAACCTCGTCAACGCTCAGTGCTGCTTCCGCTGTCCCCACAGACTAATAACAGTCCAATCACACTCTTTGAATATGGAAATGTTAAGAGATTAAACTGGTATAAAATACAGGCTTATAAAACAGCCAGGACATTCATTCACCTCTGCTGAACTTTCCACAGCAAGTTGAATTTTTTATGCCGCTTGTGCAAAACCAAGTTTCATCTCAGCACCTATAATAATAATCAATCCAATGATCTTGCATTTAATTAACTGGACTGATAAATTCACCCAATTCAGGACAATAGCATTTTAATTGCATTTAAGGAAATAGCATCTATGAATCATCTGGTTAGATTATTATAGCTTCAATGTTTTTCCAGACAGAGATTGGCTATGGGGTAAGATGCTCCCTCCATCCTTACACATCGCCAATCTTCCAACTGTAGGAATCTGGATATCATTAACTGAAAAGTGGGAATTATAATGAGTGGTAAATTAAAGCTTGTTTGAGATGATTAGGGATACAATCAGATAATTAAGTGTTGAGTGAATTATGGGGATTGTCATAGAACCAGCAGAGCAAAATTACATCGGCCAGACGTGAAGGGGTTAAGATGAACTTTCAACACGGCCAGTCAAGTTCCTGATATGTTGAAGTGTTAGTATTAAAAAGGAATTCGAAGCTTCTCACCTCTATGAAAGACATCAAAGGTTCTTTTAAATCAAATTCATGGACATGTAGGGTAGATTTTAAAGCATTTCTCATAGCTAAAAAGGCCATTTTCAATAAAAGATTGCACCAAAATCGCCATGTAAAAAACAGATTTCAAATGAAAACTAGCAGAAAACCCGGTTGCAGAAGCGATGTAAAAAATTACCTGGAGATGAATGGGAGAGAAAAAGGCTCTAAATCACAGCAAGAATCTTCCTCAGAGAATTAGGAGCTGATTTAATTAGAAGGATTTGCTCAAAGGTCGATGACAGGTGGCGCTTTTTTGGTTCATGTTTAGTCTTTATTTATTAGACTTTATTTTGGAGGGGTAATTTATAGAGTCCATTCTGGGAGGTGTAGAATCTAAATTCCATCCCCTATACAATCAAGACAAAGACAACCGTTCATCAGGGAGATAAGAGAAGATCTGCCACCTGCCGTTCATGCAGACTCATGCGTAGGTGAGCTTCACAACCCCCCCAGAGATACATAAGAATGACATTTCTGTAACTACCATCCCTTAAAATTGTAACATCAAACAAATATAATGGTTTCTGCTGATTAAGGTTTGAAAACTGGAAGGAAATTCTTATTTTCACCCTGTAAGGAACGCAAAGTTGTTGTTATGTGAAATTTCTTTAAAATTTCATGGCTTGTTATGAGTTACGGGGAGTCGTGGCCCCCTGTGGCCAGATGGTATGAAAAATACATGAGTTTCCGTGTGAATATATTCAGTCTTTTAAGATTTCCCATTAAAAGAGACGCTAGAGAGAGGAAAGGCAGCGGAAAAAGCCCAACTCCACTCAGAAGTGTGCACCGGCAGCAGAATAAGAGGAACATAAGTCGACTGTACATTGTATTGTGATAATAAATGTCATTTCATATCAACACCCTCAAATATTTAATTCCGTTTAACAGAATTCATCATTTGTGATTATCTCGTTTTCCGTCCCATTCGAGCAGCTTGAAGTCTCTGATCCGTGTTTTCCGTGGTGAAATTCATCGAATCGCTGCGTTTGAGCTCATTTATGCTGAGTGCACTGGCTTGCATTCGCACGCACGCAAACACAGAGTCCCTTCTGACAGGTGATCCCTCACGCTGGAGGAGAGGGCGTGCTTTCTCGAATGGACAGATCCATCACTGACTGGAAAGTGAAGAACCGTCAGAGAGAGGGAGGGCCTGGGGAGAGATGCATGGCTGGGGAGTTGGCATGGAGGCAGTAACGGAGCTTAGCTGGGGCCGTGAGGTTGTTGGAGTTCAGCGCGCAAAATGATTATTGCTCACAACATTAAGCAGCACCATTTCCAGAGGCTGTGTGCTTGAGTGTAATTACGTCTGTATCTGCTTCCATGTTGTCAGCGTAATCTTAAATCGCACCGAAGTCGTCTCTGTTAAGTTATTGGCCCATTGCTTATCCGTGCTCACAAAGGCCCTGCTGCTTCAACCGCAGCTCGATCACAGCGAACTAATTAGGAGGGGAATCAAAGCGTCTTCACACAATGTGCATGTGCGCATGTGTGTGTGAGTGTGTGCGTTGCTGTGTTGTCAGAGAGTCATGATAAATTGCCCGCGCCCCTAGTGGGGCCAGATAGTCCCTTTAGACGGCCTCTGTTACTGTTCCTTTCTTTAGGGCACAGATACAGTCAAATTAAAATGCGGCGCGTGTTTGGATTGGTCTGATCGATAACGCCACCACCGGTCACATTCGTGAGCTCTTAGGCGACTTGTGAAGGTGACTCCATCTGAACCCAAGAACCAACGAGCTCTGTCAAAACCATTATGACCCCCCCCCCCACACACACATCTACAAGAATAAACAGGACTTTTATATGCGTGTGATGCTGCGGCTCCTGTAAAAAATGTCTCTTACCTCACACTTATTTATATTCCATATAAAATGTTGAGCCAGCATCATTGTTACCCTAAAGCAGTCACCTTCTTGTGCCCCTTCATTGATTCAAGACGGTCGGGGGGGCATCTAGTGTGGATATAATAGCTCGGTTTTAATGAGCACACACATGTACTCACACACAAGTTTATACAATTAAGATTCTGTGGTTTAAGTGCAATTAAATCTTAAACATCCCCGTCATCCAGGGATGGGGTTGATCTATAACGCTGCTGTCGTCCAACGGGGGTGGGGGTTATGGGGCATAAAGTAGTCCAGGCTTCTGCTTGCAGAAAAATATTTTCTTTAATGCTAAGGTTTGCACAAGGACCATTTTACTCTCTGCACTTTGTTGGGTTTTGGTGCTTGTTTACACGGCAAAGCAAAACAAACAACAAGATGACATCACAATCCTGCTTCTTGCACGTCTTATACAATTCCTGTCGACAATTTTCATTCAGGCAGAGGGCAAACAGCTATTATGGCCAGAGCAACAGCTAAAGTACAACCATGGACTGTCTGGTTGTGCTTGTGTGTGACACAAATCACTTTGAAGTCACTGTGGGGGCCATTCTTTCTTCAAAAATAGCTTCTTTGAATTAATTTTGGCTCAAAGGAGTGTCATCTCTTACGGGGGAAAAAAAACGGCTGACGAAAACTCCTGCAGCTATAAAAATGGTCTGCGTCTCAAGACAAGCAAATTAAATAACGAAGCATCACCTTTTCACCTCACAACTGTTCTGAATTCCATTTTAGAGGCTCAATGAAGAAGGGAAAACAGTATTACCTGCCCACAAGCACCTTTTCAAAGTCTGCAAATGGAGGCCTCAGTTATAGATTTGCACAATCAAACATCAGTCATCAGCAATTTAAGACTCAGTCAGGCGTCACAGGGGGGATGATGCAAGTCACGCAACAAACCGGGTCTCTCGATGGAGGCACTTTAGTCAGGTCCGAGGAAGAAGAGGAGACGAAGAACGCTCATTGTGAATGAAAAGCGGCCTTCCTGACTTGACGGGGGGAAATCAAAGGAAAAGCAGGCTCACGCGCAGACTTTAACCGCCTGTCAAAGTCCTGCTGCTTTGCACTTTACGCGCTCTCTCCACGGGAATGGGCCAGTGCTTCATTTTGGTGTTCAAGATAATCAACTGGAGTGTTTTCATTTAAAACACACTAAATCAAACACGACACACAGATTGTAAGCACAAAATGGACAAGGGGGCTTTCTCCCACGTACTGAATGTAAATCTGAACTAAATGTTGAGCCGCCATCAAATACAACAAGATTAGGAATGTTTCCTTGTGCCAATAACTCATTGCCAAATTCTACCCTCATGAAGGCTAGAATTACACAATGTTGATTTAAATGTCGACACAATCCCACCCCATATGTTTATAGGGTTGCAGTTAAATTGGATATTGTGTGTTGAATTATTTGATTATTTTATGGTTTGTGCACAAACTTCAAAGGCTCCCTTCAAAGGAAGTATGCTTTCACTCGTATTCACTGGAAACGCTAACGCTGGACGAGTGGATTGACATCATCGCTCCATCACAGATGACCATGTCTGATTGGTTGCCCTGTGGCCAAGCCGATCAATCAGAGGATGAGCTCTAATTAGCTCCGCCTATTATAGGACGCAGAAGTGATTTGCATGAGGAGCCACGCAAGCACATGTTTAATTAAGCCTCGTGTCCCACAGAGGAGACACTTCTGTGTTAATCTCATCTACTTAAAAAGAACAATTGGCAGAGGTCATGCTCTACAAAACAATTCAATTTATGAATTGAATAAATGATACAAATAAGCACAGGTAAGTACCGCATTGATAAGGTGGATCCTTTCACACAGTTCTTGACTCAGGCAGGGAATCACATGTACTCACACACGTACTAGGCCAGTATCTGCTTGTAGCCGTCATGTCAGCTAATCCATAGCCTATTTATCCATAGACACGTTGGAGGTATTGATGCTGCTTGGTGGAGAGGACTAATGAGTCGGAGAAAAAGCATTTATCCACTACCTGAGTCTTATTACCCTGCCGTTGTGAAGCTTGACATCTTCCTAATAAGCCTGCTGTCCTGAACAGTGGATAAATAACATAGGAACTGTTTGAGTGTATAAACATACATGATTCATGTATCGTTTATTCGGTTTGCTCCCATCAGATTTATTTGTCGACTGGTATCATATATGTGACTATATGTTGGACGCTCTCCACCTCCCTTCAGAGCATGTCAAACGGAGAGGAGCCGGGGAAGGCCCAGAATGTTGCTGGGAGAATTAGATATCTCATTTGGCCTGGGAATAACCCCCCCCCCCTGGATAAACTGGAATACCCTGCTTAGCCTGCTGTCTCTAGTGTCCCTTCCCTGATGAGCGGAAGCAGCGCTCTGGGAATCCAACATCCGGCCTGTTAAAAGAGCGGTCATTAAAAAAATACCAAAAAACATGTTGGAAATCTAGACTTATAGTTTCCTGTGTGTTGTCTATTTCAGACATGCCCAGTCTCATTGAGTATGCGATGGTGTTAAAGCAGACACACAAAACACTTTGATTGTCTCTTTATTTGATTAGTTTGTAATATTAAGATTGAGTTGGTAATATGCACCATTTTTGAAAGACCTACACATTAAAGAGCGCAGACCTCCGCCAAGCAGCTTATTCCCCTCATAATTGGATCTACACCATCCACATGGTGATCTGGATCATCATCAAAAGGTTCTAGATTGTTCTTGGTATATTTATACACCAACCATGAAAAGTCAAAGTGAGTCAGAGTTGATTTTCTAATCCATGAATGGGTTTTGATGTTATTTTTTCTTGACCTCATTCTGGATCAGATCCAGAAGACATCGGATCCCTTTATGACTGTGATTTTTGGTGAGTGACCTGAATGCATATTTTGCAAGATTTTTTGAAAATCCAGGCGGGTATCCAAATCCCTCTCGAAATTGAATGGGATTTAAGGACACACAGGACGACGCCCTGCAACAGGTGAGGCTCATTTTAATTTCAGTCTGGGTGGACGTAGTCTCTCCAGCGTGTCCTGGGCCTTCCCCATGGTCTTCCCATGAACACCTCACCAGGGAGGCGTCCTGAATAGGTGCCTGAGCAAACCTCATCTGGCTCCTCTCGACGCGGAGGAGCAGCGGCTCTCCTCCGAGCTCCTCCCGGATGACCGAGCGTCTCACCCGATCTCTAAGGGAGAGCCCAGCCCCCCTACGGAGGAAGCTCATTTCGGCCACTTGTACCCTCGTCCTTGTTCTTTCGGTCACTACCCAAATCTACCCTAACCCTAAGACCAACCGGTAAATGGAGAGCTTTGCCTTTCGGCTCAGCTCCCTCTTCACCATGGATGTTAATGTTCAAATTTCATATTTTTCCTGACTCAAATCTGGATGCAATCCAGATGGAAGTCGGTGGTGAGATAGAGACCCCCACCCTCCATGACTGTGAAAAAATTCCATAAACATCGGTCAATAATCAACCGACATATTGAGGAACAAATTTTGAAGCTGCATTGACTGCAAAGTTAACAATAAATTCAAACTGATCCATAATCCAGGATCTCTTGGATTTAATAATCTGTTCCAGAAAATTGCCAGAAAATGTCATCAAGATCCGTCCAGAACCTTTTGAGTTATCTTGCTAATGGACGGACAGACAGACGCCAACGATTTCATAACCTCCTTGGCGGAGGTCATAAAGTTTAGTGTCTGAAGCGGGGCTACCGCGCTCGCTCGGGGGGGGGGGGGGGGGGGGGGGGGGTAGATTTGGCCTGGAGGGGTCTGGGGTAAGTAACACATGGCTATAAGGGTGCGAGGTTTCCCAGCAGAACATTGCTTTACAACGAGATGATCAATATGATTCGCTTCATCAGGCTGATTGGTGCACATGTACAGTATGTGTGCACTGTGTGTGTGTGTGTGTGCCTTATATATAATTGACTTCTAGACCTGTTTTCATGCACACCTCATCTCTTGTCTTTACATTGACACACTGGGACACACTCAACACTCAATGATGTTTAAAGTTACCCTTTGACCTGAACGTCGTTAAACATGGACGGACATTTCTCAGATCTATTATTTTTATTAACAGTCAGCTGGTACTCGGTCGCTCTGCTCATCCTCCCACTCCCTTTCAATCTCTGCAAGCTATAATTCCACTACCACAGATTTAGCTGCATGCCGGTGCAAACACAAACGCATGATAAATGTAAAAACACAGGAGGCGTTATTTCGGCTTGGTGCTGTCAGGAATTATGATGCGTTTATATTTGTTTAAAAGCAGATTACACGCACGAACAGCTCGTTTTAAAGTACTGAAACAGCAGAGCAGAAAACACACACACACACACACGTCCCGGGTGAGCGACGACCAACACACATGTGGAAGGGCTTCCTGTCAGGCTTTATGAGGTCTGGTCTGGGCCGGCCTTGCCAGCCGGTCTCCTCAGCTCTTTATTGGGTTAGAGCTATCGCTGAGGACCAGGTGGCCAATCAGCTGCAGGCGGTCCACTTCTCGGAAGGACACGCATGTTTTCAGGAATAGGTGCAACAAAAACTGCACCAACAGTCAAGCGTCTCCATGGTGCTTTTAAAAAGTGGGCGGTTTGTGCTAATGAGCGGCTTCAGGGGAAGGACCGGCGCCAATCTCGCCTCATGTCGAACCGTTGTCCTCTGTCCAAGTGTCCAAAGCAGCTTTGCTTGATTAAAGTCAGAGATCCACCGACTACCTGTCTTCCCTTCTCACAGATACAGACTCGTCCGTTTTTGTATTTCATGCTGTCGTTTTGTCAGTTTTTTCCGCCGGAGCATTTCTTTTCATTTTCCCTTCAGCGGTTGGCTCTCCCCTCGTTCTCCAGCTCCTCTCTTCTATTAGTTCATTCAACAGCATTAAAAGTGTAATTCAGCCAAATTGTCATTTCTCCAGGACTGATTTAAAATGTAATGTTTCAATTTGGAAGATCCAATATTTAAATTCCATATAAGATTTTGCAATGAATGCATTTTAACACTTCATGCATATGAAAGTAGAGGACATCCAGAGACACTTGTATTTATGCCTGCAGTAGAATAAAGCATCTAAGGTGTCTATCAAACGATACAATCCTTACTTGACTCTTCTGTAAGGGATTTAAAGGAAATTTGTACCAGAATAACAATGACAGGAGCATCTTAAATTATTCAACAAACAAGGTAGGCATGAAAAGTCTGCATGTTTCATGAGCGAGCCACCAAGGAGACATGTGGGACGGAGAAGGAATGCTTTGCTTCTTGTAAAACCGTCCTCCGTCCTCTTACTTTGATCGCTAGCGCTCGGTTGTCTTTGTCTCTCTCTGTGATTCTCTTCTCCACAGTCGGGTGACTACAGCTGCCAATCACAGGATTCTCACCGTCCCGGGGGGGGGGGGGTATCCATAACCAACTGTACCTTCATCCCTCAGCGGCAGATCGAAGGGATTTAGTGGAAAGGTGACACGGCAAAGACGAGATGGAGCTACAGGGACAAAATGAAGGAAGCCAATGGCGAAGAGACAAGCTTCTTTTTTTTTTCAACACCCTCCTGTCTCAAAATGGACAGTGATTAAATATTTGTTTCTACTGGATAGGTCATTAGTTTTATTCCTGGAAGCATCAGCATTATGAAACCTTGACCAGGTGACCTGTGCCCAGATAGCCCGGTCCTCGCTGCCTGAGCCAGAGCATGTTAGGGACATCAGAACCTGAGCCGAAGGCTTTTAACCGCACGCCGTCTCACTCTGTTGTAAATCAGGGCTGCACAGTCTATCTCAAACTCAGCCCCAATGGAAATACTTTAATTACTAATGACTATTACTTGTCATCCAAGTATTATGACAGTATCAGTGAATTGTACCCATTAACAGACAATTCGAGGAAGTTCTTTGACGCAGACTAGACTCAAGCAGCTGGTTGTCAGCCGACTGGCATTTGTCTCTGCTGATATGTAAAGTATACATTTCCTCACTCTCCTCCTCTTCCTCTGTGCTGTAATTCATCCTGCGGTCAATGAGATATGCCAATCTGGATATGGATATAGAGATGTCAGCGTCTGCAGGTGAGGGAATGTGATTTGATGTCACCTCGTGGAGGACTGGGATAGAGGGAGAGTGGAGGCACGAATCGCTAAAGGACAAACACCTTGGACAATGCTGTCCCATCACATAGTCGGAAAACCTCGACGGAGATGGAAAAACAAAAACGAAATCTGGACACACACAGAGGGAGAGAGAGAACTGCAGTGTTGCCCAAATGTATAATTACCTCCTCAGGAGAATCAGACGCTGTATTGGCAGCTCCAACGGGGGAGACAAAGGAGGAGGATGGAGAAATGTATTGTTCAATAAAAGCTAAGAGGCCAACACAAGCATAATAATATAAACTGATACTCAAGCCCGTTCTTATTCTAGTCGCTATGGCTGCTGGTGAATCAGCTTGTCTCAGGCTCATTCTTCTGTTTCCGGCAGAGAAACCTCTACATTATCTCTACAAACAAACACTTAAAATACTGGACAAGTGATTAAATAAACAAGTTCTTGTCTCAAATGTATAAAATTATAAATGCTTTAATGGACAGTTTGTAGATGTAAGAACTGCCACACATCGAGTCTCAAGAGGTGCTGCACAGAGGGGACTGTGTTGTCCGACGAAGGAAAAGCACATCTGGTGAGATTGACTTTTCCTTTAGAGCTGCACGAGTGGAATTCCATCCCAGTGATGTCAGAAGTCAGGAAATCTATAATGTATTTAAATTTCAACATAAGAAATGGCTAATTAGCTCACAGTCTTGTCACCACTGAATAACTCTGCTGTGTGTGTTGTTGTTGTTGTTGTTTACTTGTTGTCACCTGCTGCTGTTTAGCTGCTCACTGTTTTAAAATGTCTTCTAATTGTGTATTGAGTTTTATGATTTTAATAAGTCTCAAGACTGCATGTTTTAGTATGACTTGAAAATGTTAGATTATATATATATATATATATATATATATATATATATATATACACATATTCAGGGTGACTTAGAACATCTGTCCAGGGACAACGGATAACAAATAGCTTTTTTGCTAACTCTGGCACATTTATTGAAATGTTATTAATGTGCACTGTCCCTCTTAAATAAAGGAATAAAAAAATAAAAATGTATAGACGGCAGAGAAGCCTCTGCTTCCTTAGCAACGTCTTGTTCCCTCATGCAAAGTAGTATAATTAAAGAATAATTCTACATCAAAATGACAACAGAACACGCTCCAAAGGAGAAGGCGGCAGTCTCAAACGCTCCCGACTCTGGTGCCCGTTGGCATCAACAGCGCGTGCCTCGCTCCGTGGATGCTGCTGGCGAGGAGCGTTCTGCAGCTGACTCACCTGGGTGAGGCAGTCCCCTCGACAGCTGCGTCCGCATTCATCCCAAACAGCGATGCACACTGTACCGTCTCACTGCCAGCCTGTCTCAGCACAATACACACCATCCCTGTGTGTGTGTGTGTGTGGTGCTGTACTACTAAAGCCAAAGTTCAGTTTGAGCAAGTAATAAAAAAAACCCACACAATTTAGAAAGCATTGGGAAGACAGTGGCTCAGGAACCGGAGGGTCACCCAGACAAAGATATGAAGTGTGGACTGGTGGCTGGCGAGGGGCCAGTCTACCTCCAGAGCACTGTTGAGGTGCCCATGAGCAAGGCACCGAACCCCCAACTGCTCAGGGCGGCAGTCCACACTGCCCCCTGCCCTCTCCACCCGCTGCCCTCTCCACCCATGTCACGGAGCCCCCACATCACGGAACTATGCATGTGTGTGGATTTTTAGAGGGGCCCGTAGGAGGGTGGGAACGACATTATTAATATTAAATTCTAGATAATGGCATCTTTGTCATCACAGTTGTTGTGTTGCCGTATTTATGGAGGTAAAAAAAGGTAAATTCTCTGGGTATAAAATTAATGCCGGTCTCGTCCTTCTCTTCCTTATCCAGCCAATCCGATCGCAGGCATGCACTTTTAACTCTCGGTTTCTCTTGGCTTCTTATGACAAAGAATGGAAATCCATAAATGTAATAATACGAGACCATGGAAGGATAAAGTGTGTTCCTGCAGCTTTCATATTATTTAGCCACCGACTCATAGGGCTGTCACAGAGTTGGGCAGGGGGATTCAAATGATCCAGAGTCAACATGAGGTCAAAAAGAAGCAGCATAAAGAAGAACAGAGGGTTCATTCTGTTAAATGGTTTACTATGCACACCTATGAATTATATGAAACTATGGCAGCACACACACAAAGGCACAGAGCCAGAATGGAGGCTTTCATTTCAGCACTCTAAATTCAATTTAGAATTATTAGAAAAGGCCGACAAGCAATAATTCAGCTCAGCCTTTTATTTTCTTTCTTAAATTTAGTTTAAATTGAACATACGTGGTGAAAGCCGCCTGACTTATTGGAAAGCAGCATCATAAGAAAATAAGCTGATTTAAAGTTCCACTGTCAATGTTTGGGAATGGAGATGACAATGCTGATCTGAGGGTTCGTATTGATGGCCGGATGATCCAGTATTGTTTGGGATTTGAGACATGGAGCTTTAATGAAGCCCCCTGCTACGATTTTGAAATGGGTTTTAAATTTATCTAATAAAGAAAGCCCAGTCATAAATGATGAATCAATTGACTTTGTGTAAGATGATAGAAGCATCGCCATACTTTGTCTGAACTTTTTAACATCTGCTCCTACCCAGCTCTTCATCAACGCTTCGCTACACCACCTGACAGGAAAAGGAAACTTACGGGCTCTTGCTGCCTCATCTGAGGGTGTGATCTGCGGGTCGCCCCAGAAGCATGCAGCTGTTTGTAGTGGTTTATCGGCTATGAACAGCTGGAAATGATGCTGACCCATCACCAAATGACAGCTCGATGGTGAACGAAGTGAAGCACACCAAAAGATAAAAGCAAACAGATATTTCAATAAAGACTCACTGGAGAAATAAAGAGGTAAAAGCAAAATGGAGCGTTGTGGCAAGAAAACAGAATCAAATGAGACAAATGAAAGCTGTCGACGTGGTTTCAGGAAGAAACGGACAGACAAAGACACAAAGAGGCAGAAATGGACTCGAGATCTTCAACCTAATGGCTTAAAAGCCTTCGGAAAAGATGTTTGCATAAAACAGTTCTTGCCTGAAATACGCTCCCGGAAATATGTCAGAAATTTTAAAATGTAGTCGATTTCTAATCAGATTTTAAAAATATGAATAAAAAATAAATAAAAAGGTGGAAAAAGCTAAAAAAGTCAAGGTACCGGTAACTTTTTTGGCATCTTGAGGATTGCGCAATCTGCTATGATTTAAAAAAATACAGCATAGAGAGCCCTGCGATGCAATGGCGAGATGTCCGGGGTGTACTCTGCCTCCTGCCCCTCATTAGCTGGGATAGGCTCCAGTAACACCCGTGACCCGCAAGACGGAGAAAGCGGCTGTAGACAAGACGACTGAGGTTGTCTCTGCTATAAGAAGTTGGATGGATGGATGGATGGATGTTTGGATGGATAACGCCTGATGAGAAACAGAATAGGACGTTTAAGCCTCTGTCCTTATGCACTCCCATTAGTTTTCTACATTGTTCTATACATTTAAAAAATAAATCATAGTATGGCGCCTCATGCAAACTGACCGAAGAAGCAGCATTTACTTTAAGTGTTACATCTGTGGAAATAAGAAAACCTGCTGGAGCATTTCTATCTAAATAAGCTGGAGAAAATTTCACTTAAGAAAATCCCTCATAAGAGAGAGCAGTCGGTCGCTGTGACACGACTGTTGCCAGAAAAGCTTTCAACTACCTCTGAAGCTTCATTAAAACTGCAGTTTTATGCTCCTCGGGGTCATCACAATCCCTGGTCGACTAAAAATGTGCACGTGAAACCCTGTGAAACCATTACCTAATTTTAAATGTGCACTAACATTTACTGTGTTTTACAATTAATGTCCTTTTCTTTTTATTCAAATGTGATAAAGAGCAATTACTTTATTCATCCTAAATAACAGCGATGCATTCTGGCGATGGTAACGGGGATCACTGCACTCCTGAGGAAAACAGCGGACACACTGCCTTCTCCAGAGTCCAAGCAGCTTTCGTGAAGAAAGAGAAAAGCGTTCAGTAAGCATACCTGTTTCACAGTCTCCATGCTTTTTCTTTTCTTTTCATTTTCTTTTTTCTTTCTCTTCTGTCATGGTAATGCAGCAACAATAATACAAAACACAACACATTAATACAAAATAACAATGCATACCATGCAAAAAAAAAAGAAAAGGAGTAGGAAGAAGAACATTTCTAATGAACGGGGTAGCCATTCTTATTTTAAAAAAAACACATTAAATGGCCTCTCAGAGTCTTACAACATAAAAATTATACACCAAGTACTAACAAATTCAATAATTGTACTCACATTCCTTTTTGTACTATGAAAATATCTTATATCTGTACTTGCATTTAAATTGCACAATATTAAAACAATATTTCAAACTACTCTCCAAAGAGTTCCAATATTTCACACCAGCCACTGACAAAATCAGTAACGCTTTACATTTTATATCCTGCTAGAAAACTAATTTTCTCCTGTGATCTTCAGTTTCTACGACCGGTGCCAACAGATTTATTAGAATTTAATCATTCCCACCTCCCTGATGTCAGCAGCATGTAAACAATAGTGAGGTCGTGGAGGCCATGTTGATAACTGTGCCTCAACGAGCAGGTAGACACACCCAGAGAGGATGCGGTGAGGTAGAACAGAGAGCTGTTCATTAGAAACAAATCACATTCAGAGTCCTCAGAGCCTCGTCGGAACGTTTCTCTCGAGGCGCTGTTCATCCCATCATTCTGGTCAGCCCTCCCTCCCTGTCGGTCGGTCATTGTACAGACTTAACTAAAAGCATGTGCTAAAGTAGCTGCTTATTACACACACACACACGGTTTCATTGACTTAGGCGTACAAGCATTTGCCGTGACATTCTCGAAGGTATTGGATTGCTGCTGGTCATGGAGGGTTTATTTCATCGAAGGAGTGTGTGTGTGTGTGTGTGTGTGTGTGTGTTGGCATTCGCTCCGCGTTAATCAATGCACAGCTTTATCTGACATTTGTTTTTTGTGTTTTGTGTAAATTACAGTGGGAGGTTTACTTCTCATCCTTTCATCACGTTCGTCCTTACTGTCAACAACATTTCTGTCTCTAGTGTCTTTCCTGTGATCTATTGATCTACAGATATTATGTGGATGAGCGACAAATTAAAAGCCTTGAAGGCCTTTTTTTCCCAGCAGCCTTTTACCATGAACGCTGCCCTTCTGCTTAAACTCACAACGAGCAGTGTGCCTCAATGCTGAATAGATTTCATTCCGAAGCCTCAGGGGTGTGAAGTCGGCAGGAATTTCCATTCCAGAACCCGAATTGAAATCTCATTGATGAAGATTAATTTATTACCAGAGGAAAAATATAAAAGGTAGTGTTTGTTTAGGGTTTCTCAAAGTAAACAAGGTATGAACGTTTCTGTCTTTGCTATTCCATGCCGCGCTGTCTGTTTCAGCACCACGGACAGCGTCTCAGTCTGTTTGATGGGACGACGACAGCATGGAGAAGACACACGCGCGCGCACACACATGCACACGCACACGCACGCACGCACACGCACCATTACTTCCCATCACCGTCACTGAAGTATTTTGTCTTCATCTCATAAATAGAAGCATTTAATTGAATTATTTTTCCGTCCTGCACGCCTCTCTGCCCTCTTTGTCTAAATACCTCATTTATATGTGGATAATATGTGGATCTGCCGGTCCATCTCCACCTGCAGGACCTCACAACGACCCGTTTCCCACTGTTACTGTGTTCTATTGTCTCTCTCCCACCACTATTTCCCATGCGTGTCACCGGCTAACACTGGGAGAAAGATGATTCCCCTCTCTCTGTGCAATCTCCTGCCTTTCCCCTCCCCGTGGTTGAACTAATTCACTTGCTCTTCTGTGACTTTCTTCCTTACAGGGATCACCTTTTACCTGTTACTCTCTGCCTTTCAGCCAACTCTCATCATTCTCTCATCCCTATCATGTGCTCCGTTGGTCTATGCCCATTGATAGCACCTGACGGATAAGGAGCGTATTAAAATATGCCCAACCCCGACTTCCCTTCTTTGCTCCTTTCCTTGCAGTAAGTTCATCTTCTCTCATCCTGCTCATCACTTGCTCCGTTGGTCCATGCTGTTGGACCAGAGGGACAGATGTGATGCTGCAGGTCAGAGGCATGAATTATGGGGCTGTGTGTGAGCCGCCAGGTGAGCTCAGGCTCTAAATTAATAAATCCGGATGCAGACGGAGGGAGGGAGCAATTCATCCTGATCTAGTGTTTCTGTTAGAGCATGATTGAGTCTGTGATTTATTGGTGGATATGCATGCGTCTCATGGGCGTGGTCTTACCTATGCACATGTTGTGAGACAGCTCTGTATTTGTCTGCATTGCAACAGCGGGAGAGGAACTATTTTGTGATTGGAGGCAGCAAAGGAAGGGCTTGCAATCTGATGCTTGTGTTCTAACTACACTGAGGTCTAACCTGCTCTCCGTCATCTCATCCCACCATCGCCTTCTGCGTCGACATTCAAACCTCTTCCACTTCTCGCTTTGAAAATTCTAATTTCATCTCACCTTTCCCTGCACAAACGTAAAGCAGCTTTGCATACAACGTCTTTACAGACGAGAAAAGCAAAACCTTTAATTGATATTAGTATCAAGCTTCACTCGGAGGGATGGAGGGTGGTAGTCAGGATAAAAACAGATGTGTGTGACGAGGATTGTTTCTATGTTAATCAGGTAAAGAGAAGAAAGAACCCCGGCAGACAAGCATGAACAGGACAGAATGAGATGGCGAGATAGAGAAATGTGGGTGGATGTTGGAGAAAAGACGATAGTAACTACATTACAAGCTCGGTAGCCGCAAGGCAAAGGCAATATTACATTTCCTGCCGAGAAAAAAACGCAATGAAAACCGGCCTACAAAGAAGAAAGAGTTCACAGCTCAGCTATTCACTGTTAGCACATCAAGACAAGCACATGGCCACGAATTTACAAGCACATGGTTGCACATCCAGACACAAAAATAGACCAACACTGATTGCAGGGAACAAATCTACCAGTTTTATATTGTTAAAAGGTTCAAAGACTGCAGACTAACACCAACATTTTAAAGACCACAAACTGTATCGAGGGTATAAGCCGAGGGCTAAAGTTTGCTGTAATACTTAGAAGTTATGGTGTACCTCAGGGTGGGGTCAAAGGGAAAATATGGCAAAAAAAAACTGTATCAGAAAACAAATGCTAATGAAAAAGAGCTAAAGCTAATAAAGTAGGACTGCTAACCCTGAAATGCAGCAGAGGCTGAGTGAATAGCGTAAACGTTGCACGGACCGGCGCTGTCATGAGACTACAATGCTTAAAGAATGAACTGCAAAGGGAGCAAGATTAAAACTACAAACGCACCTCTGCAGCCTTTTTTATACTCATGTGAGAGGAGATGCGCTGCTGAAGAATGTGCATGTATGTAGCATGACCTTTAGCTGCTGATTGCACCCATCTGTTTGAATGAACTGCCGTTAGCCTCTAGGGAGAACGGCTTCCATCCATCAGTGTGGGCCTGCTTGTGTGCTCATCAGTATGAAATGTGAGCACGTTGTCTATGCCGTCTCCTCTCATCTCTCGATCTGCAGGAATTCATAGGGAAGGTGACTGCAGATGAAACGCGTTACATTTTCAGCGTTTGCCATTATATTCCGCAAACATGATGCCGTCTCGTTCATCCCACTGTGGAATCTGACCCCATGAGTGTAATGTTCCATGTCTTTTCAAGGAAAAGCATGTGCAATTTTAGAATGTTATGAGGCACAGCGAAACACACAGCATGCAAGGTGCAGAACAGGTGCAATAAATATCCATACGAATGATTTACGATTTGCCAGATTTTCTTAGAGAGCAGAAAGCACCCGACAGCCTTCAAAAAGAATTATTCACATGCAGCATTATTATATGCTATATTCCACATTTAATTTCAATGTTTGAGAAACAACAGACAGATGCATGATGGAAAACCCCACAAACATCAAGTTACAATGCCAGTGGCTCGCACAAATGTATGAGTGGTTGATCAATAACAGGGACGACATAAATCATTTGACAAAGCAATGTAAGATACCGATTTGAAACCTCGTTTTCCATCATGTGCTCCGTGCTGAGATGAATCTAAAGCACACAGCGGCAGCACATTTCCCTCCCAGTGTCATTTTCCTGCAAGAAATGCCTCCAGAAAAACACAAAAACACAGATGTGCTATATGACCTTATTGCTGTGGTATCAGAAGAAGCTGCCAGAAGAGAGGGAAGGGTTCGAGCCCAGCAGATATATCATGTCTGAGGTCTATCAGGAAACCTTGACACGCTCACTCTGTCCTTGCCCATACTATGAGCTCCAGGATGTCTGTTATCTGTTACACATCCCAGCATGTCCATAGAGAAACATAAGAACAATAAATCCATGCCGATCTCCTTTCTCTTTATCAATTGCCTTTTACTCACCTTAACCCCTAGACAATGATATTTTTGCCGCCACAGTATTTACAGTTTTGAGTAATTATTTTAGTTATTACTTAACAGCCGGTTTCCAGCCTCTGAAATATTACAATGAGGCATGATATTATAATATACATGCAAAGGCTTAATGATTTAAAAAAAAATATTTCTCACAGCCGTAGCTTCATATACACATTCCTGGGTTCCTTCTATATCCTGGTTGTAGAGGCGGTTTGTATATGGACATGATTCCTTTCAATGTATTCCAGACAGAAGGTCTGTTGGCAAGTTCTAGAAAGAAGAACGGCAGAGGACGAGTCCAGTCCATCCGTCTGTGAGAGAAAATAGAACAGAAGTGAACCAAGAGAAGCTTGTGCAACGGATCGATACCGCTCGAGTGTCGCTGCATAATTCATTCTGTGACACGTTTTTATTGTCTACTGCTCATGGAGTGCCGAAACGAATAATAGCGACGGTGCAGCGCTCTCCCAACCTCCTAATGACAAGCGTTCCATCTGGGCTCACACTGCAGAGGAATGTGTGGGAACAACTCTGCAGCGAAGGTGTTAATGTTCCATGTCGCTCAGCTTCTCCATGGGAGCACGAATGAGAGGCACAAACTGACAGGACTCCATGTACAACCGCGGAGCTGTGAGCGAAACCGCAAACAAAGACAGTTTTCAGAAGAATATACTTTCAAATCTGTGCAGAAAGGAAACACCTGAACTGTTGTAACGGTACGGCGTTTAGAGAAGTACAGTGGTCAAAAGTATATTATTTAAAGTTAGGTAGCATCAGGCTGTCGCTCCTGCAGTAATATCCACAGTCTAAGGCCATTCACGCAGAATAACATGCAACATTTTCCACTGACAGTGATCTCAGTAGACGCCACGTCTTACAATGCAACACTGCCCAGGAAGTTCTGGAGACTCTTTGTTTTCTCTTCTTCTGGATCATCGCTTTCTTGTTTTTACTGTTAGTCATTACTGCAGGTAAAAACACAGCTGGATACAAGTCCAGAGAAGCCCCCCAGGGTTTGCTGAATGTCTTGTAGGCGATGGCTGACGGAAGTGGGGAAGTAAACGAGACTGGATGTAGGATGATGGGAACAGCAGAGACAAATAAATCTCTCTTTGATTAGCCTGAAATACAATAAAAAACAAGTAATAAAGAGTTTTAAGCACATTGGCTGCATGGCTCGAGGAGGGTCGTGTCAGCTGAGCACAGATTCATGGTCCTGAGATGATGAACCCTCTTGACTTTACTCTTTGCTCCCCTCTTATTGTTGTGACCCACTTTACTCTCAAATCAATTAGCATCTACCATACATGTCATTTAATGCCAATTAGTGCAGAAATGACATTTAACGCCCGTCAGTGCTTGGCTAACATGATGCTATACCTGATTTCATGATTGATGTCTCGTATTCATCACCACGGAGACGCAGCGTGTTGATGAAATCTTCTAAGGATACACTTAAGGGACAATAAAAACACTGCAAGAGCAAATTTATTATGGTGCTGCTCGTCTCTGCGTTGGCACCTCGCTGGATCTGTTGCTATAGATTATTTCATTTTCGGTACGAATGCCCGGCCTCTTTGTAACAGCTTTATCACGGAGGGGTTTACCTGCGCAAAGTACCGTATTTTCCGGATTATAAGTCGCGGTTTTTTTCATAGTTTGGTCGGGGGTGCGACTTATATATGCTTTTTTTTACAAAATCTGTGAGCGCAGAGACAGTAGCCTACACATTTCTATAACAGGTGTTACAGGGAACTCTGAACCTCCAGAAACCGCGACAGATTCTGACGGGTCACAGAGTTATCTGTCACACCTGTTATCTAAAAACACAAATTAGAAGGGCTGAATGAAAATGGCGCCGAAAAGAAAGTCATATTCCGCGGCTTACAAGCTTCAGATAGTGAAATATGGAGCCGAAAACGGCAATCGAGCAGCAGAAAGAAAGTTTGGAGTGAGCGAAAAACTTGTAAGGGACTGGCGAAAAGCGGAGGTTACGCTTACTGAAATGAAGAAAACAAAGAAAGCTAATCGCGGGCGACAAGCTAGGTGGCCGCAGTTGGAGGAACGAGTTCACGCATGGGTGCTTGAACAACGTGCTGCTGGGAGAGGTTTGTCAACGGTGCAGTTGCGTCTCCACGCCCAGGTGGTTGCCAAGGAGGTGAATATAAACGGCTTTGCAGGAGGACCTTCTTGGTGTTACCGCTTCATGCAACGCAAACGCCTCTCTATCAGAGCAAGGACGACACTGTCCCAAAAACTGCCAGCGGACTTCCAAGCCAAGGTTGACAGTTTCCGCGCGTTCATTGAAAAGCATGTAAGTGATCACAACGTGACACCGGATCATATTATTAACATGGACGAGGTCCCCCTCACTTTTGACATCCCCATGGGCCGAAGTGTTGCAGAGAAAGGGCAAAAAAGTGTGAATATCGTTAGAACTGGTCATGAGAGATTACACTTCACAGTGGTGCTGGCATGTTGTGGAGACGGATCAAAACTGCCACCGATGGTCATTTTCAAACGAAAAACCATGCCAAAAATCCAATCCTCCTCAGTTGAAGTCGCCGTGAACGAGAAAGGGTGGATTGATCAAGAAATGATGAACTTGTGGCTTACAAAGTGCTACAATAAGCGACCGGATGGCTTCTTTAGAGCATGCAAAGCTCTGCTTGTGATGGATAGCATGAGAGCGCACATCACACCACAGTTAAAAAATAAATTAAAAGTTTTCAACTCCATACCTGCCATCATCCCTGGAGGCTTAACCAAAATACTCCAGCCACTTGATATCTCCGTGAATAGGAGCTTTAAGTCAGTTTTGCGTAACCTGTGGGAGCAGTGGATGACGGATGGAGAGCACAGCTTCACGGCAACCGGGAGAATGCGCCATGCAACTTTCCTGGAAGTCATTGAATGGATCGACAAAGCATGGGCTTCAGTGACAACCGTAACCATCCTGTCGGGATTCAGAAAGGCTGGAATAATTGGAACTGCAACTGACGACGAGTCTGATGTAAGCGACGTAGAAGAGGAAGCGGCGTCTTGTCTACCTGCCGAGTTGGGGGAGTTGTTCAAAAGTGACACCGAGGATGAAGATTTCCTTGGATTTCGTGATTCGGAGTAAAACCTGATATTTTGGTAAACTTGTTAGCATGTTCTTTGTGCTATATGTTTGGTGTTGGATTTTATCAAATAAATTTTCCCCAAAAATGCGACTTATCCTCCAGTGCGACCTATATATGTTTTTTTCTTCTTAATTATGCATTTTTTGGCTGGTGCGACCTACAATCCGGAGCGACGTATAATCCAAAAAATACGGTAATTTCAACGTGTTAAGAACATATACTGATCTTTTCATACCTCCACTGCAATCAAAATCAGAATGCCAACTCAGGCAGACTCAGACAGGCATTTCTTGATTTATGTGACGCACACACACGCAGAAAGACGGATGGGTTTGGTGACGGTTTGTGTTACGGCACTTGGCTGAGCAGATAATGATCAGTTTGGGATTTTAGATTGCGATTGCATGGGTAGAAAACAGACCATGGGCACAAACACTGCCAACACGAGGAGCATAACGATGAGCTTCCAGGATGGTGTGGGAGACACAAAGCGAGAAGACGGTAGGGGCAATTAAATCATGGGTAGCCACAGTGGAGGGAGCTCAGATACCTCTCAGGGTTTACGGGGCCGCAGACGGCCCATTGCTGCAACAGTAAGGATCACAACAGCAATAACCCAGCAAACAATGCCCACACCTGCATGCGTGTGTTTGAGGGCCGACTCCAACATTTGAGAGTGTGCATGAGGTTCCATTCCCTTTTACACGGCTGATAGCCTCCTCAAACCAAGAGTGCTTCTAAAAGCTTCAGGAAATGTGATCATTCTAAAAAGACTTCCACTCCTTCTGACATTTAGGACGCATAATGAGGCCCGTTAGCGCACAGCTTTTACTACGAAGCCACAAAGAAGCAAACAATTTGATTTAGTAGGAAACACCGAAAGAACAATGTTTACGAGAAGCTGCTCCAGGGCACCTTTAATAGAGAAGTTAAACTGACACACTAATAAGCCACCGGAGGACCTGAGGCTTTGTTTGTGTAGTTTCTCAGCCAAATCCAGGTCGGACAGGCTCCGCCTTTCTCCACCCTGCATAGGATAAGCGGCTTCAAAGGCTGGATGGATCAACATAAGAGCCGTCAGCAAACAAGAAACCATCTTAAAATCCTGGATTTAATTAAGCTACTGTCACATGCTACAAAGACTCCCCCCACTGCCACACACAAACATGTTTACCATAGGCTAACATTAAAATTATAAATGTAAATACCATATTGTTAAAAGCCATTATATTCACAGTTAGATAAATAGCGCTGTGTGCCAGGCGAGCAGCCTTTCTAATTATAGCTTTACATCTGCTTAACTGGCCGCTTGGCTATATGGACCCGGCAATGCATGTAATTAGAAAAGTAGAAAGCGAGGGGGCTTGGAGCTTTTCTTTAGCATAGCAGCTCACGAGCCCTTTGTTAAACAGTGTTGGGTTTTATTAGTAATAGCACATTTATTTACTGGAGTCCATTAGTCTATTTTTATTATAATTAATCAATGTCAGTAATTGGGCATAAATGGCTTCCTGTTGGCTTGAGCTGCAGTCAAGTTTTAGCAGTGGCGGGCGGTCAGGGCCTGCAAGGCCTTCTCTGCTTGCCTAACATAACCAGAAATCAAGAATACATGATCATATTTATGATAAAATCAATTTAATTTTATGTATATATATATATATATATATTCTTCACATTCATGTCATATTATATTCCAGTGATGTATTTTTAGGTGAGAGTTTTTATCCAATCAGAATTCAGCTAGCTTGTGTTGCCAGGCGGATTTCATAGTACCAGTGACAAGTACTATCCGTCCGAGACCTTCAGAATCAGCGCTGCTTGCCGTCTGTGTTGTGTAAGTGAACGGGCTCGTAGAGTTGAGTTGATAGACAGTTGCGATAGCCAATCAGATCACGAGTTGGTGAAACAAGTCCTTCCTGCTTGTCTCACGTTACAAGTCAATAACGCGTCCTGTGATCGGCTCTTAGAGTTGATAGACAGTTGCGATAGCCAATCAGATCACGAGTTGGTGAAAGTAAGGCCTTCCTGCCTGTGATTGGATACTCCGTGTGAGAGGGCAGCGTATGCATATTGCGTCATCAACTAATGCCCACTGGTACAGCGCGACCGACCAAAAATAAAACCACAACTATTCCTGCGTTTTTAACCCACAATGGCCGAAGGAGGGGAAAGTGTGGATTTGGTTGTGGATATTCTTGAAAGGCCATTTTCAAGACGGACCTTTACAGAGAAGCTAGCTCTCGTGAGCCAACGTCTTCCAACTCCGGAGCTAGCTAACCTGTCCCAGGTGGGGAACGCATTTGTACGCCACTTCCAGGCTTCAAACTTTTGGCTTACAGCTTCCGAGAGTCGCTGCAAATTGTTCTGCTGGGAATGCCTTTTGTTTGCAAGGGATCGATTTAATGTTTGGAGCAACACTGGATTTAGGAACTTTAAGAAAGGAGAATGGATTTTGTTTTCAAATAACTGTTTTGGGGACAGCCGTTTTGGTGAGTACCAACATTTTATTTATTTAACATGATAACGAAATAAAATCACAGATATACTGTAAATGCAATGTGTGTAAATAATGTGGCGCGCCGGTGCAGCTGTGTGATTGTAGTGGAAGTACACAACGAGACAAATGTGGCCGTTGTGTTGCAGTCTTTTTTGTATTAAACTGCAAGTTTGCAATTTAAAGCTTGCCTATATTCTTGGTGGACTTTAAACGTTTTGGACAAATAATGTTAAATTCCCTTTTATTTATAACTTTGATAGTACCACGTATAGTGATAAGTTTTAATTGCTGATGCAGTTTATTGATTTTTAAATGCTCCAGAAAAAATATCCCGTGTTGTACACGATTGAGGTGATGCAACACACAGTAGTGCGTAAGTGTGTGTTTGTACATTATTTCTAAAGCCGTGGTGTCATAAATGATGGTATTATGAGGGGTATTTATTCAAGTCGGACTAAGTAGGACTTCACTGAAGGCCTAGGTGTAAAATGCACCGCCCGCCACTGAGTTTTAGTGCATGTAGAATTTGGCTTTCAGAAATCAGGATGGCTGCATTAAGAATAAAAGAGAGTGCACTATGTGTCTGCGGAGGGGTGGAAGGGTTTGTGCATGTGAGAAGAGATTGTTCCGGCTCATTCTTCTTCGTATGTGGAGGGATCACCTCTGGGTTCCAACGAGATTGTGCACCGTTGTGCAATTTGTGATCATTAATGAAGGGTGAGCGTGTTTTCAAGACCTCGGCCAGCATAACGCTGAATGAAGCTAATCTCTACCATCTGGTCTTGTGAATAGATCCGGAGTATTTCATCTTGAATGGAATAAAGAAATAATAAAAGTAATTTTGCATTGATGATGCAACTGACACATAACCCTACCCAGCCAGTTCCAAGTTATTTTGTGAAAAACTGCTGTCACAAAAATGCCTTTTTACTCGCTCTTGAAAAGGAATATTTCAGTTAAGCACTGCCAAGCCGTTTCTATCACTTCAGATTTAAAGGCAAAACAATTTAACACAAGCCAAATAAAAATGGATAAAAATGAGCCCAGCTGGGTCTGGCCCATGTGCTGCTTGAGAACCCTTGGCTACTGAATTGGCATCGCTTCTTTTGCTTAAGAGCATAGATTAACGGCGTAAACCTGGTGAAAGCGAAATGCTGAGAGCCGTCCTCTATACCGAAGTTCCCGAAATGCACCACAGAAACAACAAGACTGGATGGAAAGGCAAATAGCTGACAGCTGCCTATAGAGTTCTGAGTCCTGAAGTTGCTGATGAACCAATGAACCAATGATGACCAATTATCTCTTGCAGAGTCACGGTATACTGAGGCCCCTCCCAGCTGGGTAAGAGGCCCGCTGGACTTGTATATAGCAGCGATAGCTGGAGAGTGGCAAAGACTAAAACCCAATCACTTAAGACAGCATCTTAAGTGATTGCCAATAATTATTTGGTTTTACTGCAGAATCAATTTTCATAACCGCAGGGAGTGATGACATAACATATTTAAATAAAATCAAAAGAATGACTCAAATCTATCACAATGTCAAATCATTCTACAACAATCTGGTGTGTCTAAACCGCCCAGCACCATCACACACACACACACACTAGTAATATTAATAGTAATAAATCTAGTACTAGTCTATCTGCAGCACAGCCTTAGACCCATGCAGCCTGTAGATGTATTTTCCAGACTCATCGAGGGCTTGTCTACTTCTATTTTTTATCCTGTCTCTCATAAGAATGTCATCACACCATGGAGGGGCTAGCAGTGCACAAACACACATATTCAGCGAAACACCAGCACACATTCACAAATTTATCCTCTAAATGAGTCCGAGCCGTCAGACCTGGCAGGATGTGGTAGCCTTGGACACAAACACTAAATGCGAGGAGAAAGATGACAGACAGGCCGCGACAAAACCCTTCCCTCCGAGGGTGAGGAAAATAACAAATGCAAATTATGATTAAATGTCCAAATGATTTCTCTGCTCCTCGTTTCCTCCAAACATATTTTCGCATCCCAACTAACGTCCAAACATTTTTATAGTCATTCCAAATGGCTGCACTCAGAAGGTGGCGGTGAGTAAATATCATTAATCGAACAGAACAGAATGCCAAAGAGCTTCGTGAACGTAAATCCCTTCAACAAAAATACAGATAGAACCCACTCACCCCCAGCAAAAATATCTAGACTCAATAGAGCGCTAACGTGCTAATGCTTGCTCTGCATGCGACGATGCCGATGATGTCTCTAAAATCTCCTTAAAAGAAAAACACGGCAACAGTTGATTGATGTCTCAATAAAATAAATGGTTAGACCACACTTTCATATGGCACGCCGTCAACAGTCCTATTAAGTCATTTACGTTGTAGGTCCACCTTTTGTTGCCACCGGCCTAAATAAGGCCCATAAGCTAACGTCTGACCATCTGGTCATTACTTCTAACAAGCTAAAAGCCTCCGTAATTCAGAAAAAATTAATTAGCTTCCCAAGCGCTGCCTCATTGGCAACGCACATACTGGCGTTGTGCCATGCAGGCAAACGTGGACGACCAGATCCACACGCGGCCGGCCAACCCCCCCCCGCCCGGATACAAAGGAATCCTGCGAGAGCATGAGTGGAATGGTAAGATGGGAAGTGCCGTGTGATCTGCCCCTCAATTCCCCAAAGTGTGAAGAATACCTGTCGCCCCTACAGACAGGAAAGGTTTCCGACAGCCTGTGAAACGGCGTGGCTTTATCCCAATGGCCGACTTGGCATCGCCTCTTTTCCAGCATCCATGTCGATTCTCATTCTCATTCTTCATTTAAAAATCCGACCCCTTGGTTAGAGAAACCGATGGCGCTAAAACCATTGATCCGGGTACAAGTGCCGGCTATAAAGTAGGGCCTGTTGTGAGTTATTGCTCAGTGTGATGATTTGATAAGGTGGTGGGCAGTTTGTCTTTTGGGTTAGCTAAAGTTGGCTGTCAGGATAATGAACTATCAATCCAGCATCTCCAGATTTAGTATTCGTTTTAGCCACACGTGATGCATTTCAGTTTTCTACGGTGGCTCCATCAAAAAACCGGAACAAGTGGTGGCTTCTCGCAGTCAATCCTTTCTTCGCTCCCGTCTTTAGCCCCACATTTGATTCCTATATAACAAGTTGTCTGTCCTCTCTCGGCCAATCTGTGACAGCTCGCCCAGTGACACTTCACAGATGGTCATTTTTCACTAATGGCAAGTCTGGTGTGGCGATCATGGCGGAACTCCTCGATCGATGTCGGTATATGTCAGGGGCGTCACGTTTTCAGCACACCCCTGAACCCACGCTCAAAATGCCGGAAGATCGGCCCATGTGGTCAAACTTTTCCACAGATGGAAACCCGTGAATGCAGGAGATTGAGCATCACTTCTCTCGAGAAGAAAGAAATACTTGAAAAACAGCATAAGTATGTCCCTGGTTGATTATTTGGTTTCATGTTACAAAGCCATTCCATTCCCATCATGTTAATTACCGTGTAACAACAACTGTATGTTGTAAAAGCAGATAGACAGTAGACATATTAAACTCTTGACGTTCGCTTGGCCGGTGCCCTGAACAATTCACCCCAACCCCCCACTGTATCGATTACTACGTAGATCCACTTGAGATGATTTGTAACGTGACAGAGAGCAAATCGAAATGCTGCACACACCTCTCTCTCTCCAAAGTGAAATCATAAAAGCCAAGAAATCTCTCATCTATGGTGCTTAGAGCGCCTTGTGACGGACACCCAGCTGCCTGCTTCACAGACTCCCCAAGGTCACGGTGAACGTGGTGGAAATCGTCTCGCCAACAGCACGCCGACTGGTCTTAGAACCCAGGCAAGACAAAGACGCAACGTAGCCGCTAGGATGAAATAAGCAACTGTGAACCAGCAGGTTGAAGCTTCGCCAGGCAAAAACACAGGTTTGACAGACGGAAATGTTAGAACAAGCGAACAATTACAAGAAGTAAACAGGTGCGAAACGCGATTCAGTGAAGCGAACCTGAAGCGGTGATGACACCTACCTGCGACCCGTGGCCAAGCGCCTGTCCTCTTCCCGAAGAGCGGGAATTGAATCTGAAGACCTGAATGATTTTCCAGAGATGGCTGCTCAGTTTCCTTTCTTACATTCACTTTGACGTGACTCTGATCCTTACGTCCGGCACGATAACACAGATAAAGAAGCAATTAGTCAACTCAGAACACCTGCGGTAAAAAAAGGAACACCTGTGCTAATGAGTCTGCCCGAGCCACTGCCACGCCCTCCGCCTCCAACCCAACCCGACAGCCACAAAGTGAACAAGCAGCTTGTGAACAGCTGGTGATCCACATTGCTGCTGTCATCTCTCCTCTCTGGTTGTTTGGTTGGATGACGATGATGACATCATGTGCTCAACGTCAACAGACAGGCATGGAAAAAGCCCCGTTAGCGCCTGCATTCTGCAGTATCTGAATGCTATTTCAACTCAGGGATGATGATGATGATGATGATGATGACAGCTAAACATACTCTAGGTTTCCAGTAATCATTGGCTGCACTTTATCATGTTTTTGTCTCACGTCTCTCTCTCTATGTCCTATTTGGCTGAGCAACGATAAATGTCCCTTTGGGAACAATAAAGTTGAATTTCAAGGTATGGCTTTAACTTTAACGGCAGCTCCATGCCACTTTTTGAATCCCTCTGTGTTAGTGGCTTTTCCCACCACACACACACACACCGACCACCGACAGCACCCACTTTACACTCTGTGCTGAGAGGATTAAGGTTTTTAAAAGATAACATCTCCAGAAAGAAATCCAAGCTAACAGTTTGACTAATCTTATTTTACTCCAACAACAGGGTGCTTTATCGCAGAAAGACGAGCTACAAGCGTGTGAGCTTGTTTTGTGAGGTGACGCTTGCGATAGAGAGACTCCGCTGTGCTGGATGCTGCTCCTCTGAACTTATTGTTCTCTGTTGTGTAGCTGTCTGCCCAGATAGCACAGCCATTTGTCACCGTCAAACCATGACTCTCTTTATGGGAGCTACATGGCTACGAGCATTAGAGAGGATGGGAAGTTTTCATTCCATGCGATAGCTGCGTGATTTCTTTAGGGGATAGCATTTGTTACCATATAGCTGATTCAGTATTCTGCGTGCATGTTGTACATTTGTGTACTTTAGAAATGGGGAGTTCATTAGCAGGAGGTCCAGGCCTCCTATGAGGAGCAGAGTGGTAACAGTGCAGCAGTGTGCAAAAAAAAAAGAGGCTGTTCTATACCTTGTGAGAACACACAAGTTGTAACTACATTTCTGAAGCTCCATCAGGTGAATCGCATTAGGCTCATATTGCTTCGCTCCTTCACTTTCATCAAACGTTCTGGGCTTGGCCCGCATTTTCTTTTCTAAGTGCAGGAGATTGTTCCAACTGCAGACGGAGTCAAAAGAAGAAAGATGAGGAGGAAAAAAGCACCAAAAAATGAAAGCGTGTTTCCATAGTTTAAGAGACAACATGCTGCGATCAACCGTTTCCCCTCACACCCAGGCAGGTTGGCCTCTGGCTGGTGCTGAGACAGAATCAGCAAACATGGTTCCTCAGCTCAGAGCGCAATGCTGGGAGCAGGGAAAGGGCTCGGTATAATAGCTGAGATCGCTCACCAATGCCTCAATTATATGGACAGAGCTGTGGCCCCTGGACATGACCTAATGAACATAATAAGGCCTGTCCGTTCAAAATCAGCTTAGAGTGGATCCACACGGACCCAGGATTAGAAGTAGAGGAGGTTTGTGTTGCGTAAAGAGTGGAGGGATTGTTTAGAGGCTGTCTGTCCTTCCCAACCGTGTTCAGTGAATGCACCACGACCCCCCCTGAGCATTTCTGACTCAGTCCCAGAAGCCTTGACGAGGATCAATTTGGACTTGAGCATTTGTTGCAGCTGCGGGTGATTTGTAATTCAGTATGGCTGAGCGCGCTGTGATTAATGGCAGGTACTTAGCTGGCAGTGGGCAATAAAGACGCTCGTCGGAGATTTTGATATGAGGCTATAAGCTGGAGGACAAGCTCGCTGCACTGGCCAGATCAGAGGGGTCAAATGGGAGCAAGAAAGGCACAGCATGCAGTGCGCATCGGGACAGATTCAGCCTCCATGACCCGTGGAAAAGCCCACCTCGGGGACGCGCCGTGGCTTTAAGGCGCATCCTTGTCAACCAAACCGTCACAGCGAGCCTCGTTCTATCCTGGAAGCCTTCACGCTGCTCTCCATGCAGAAGATTTTAGTGGCTTCCAAGTCCCCAAACGCTGAGCGTTAGTCAGCTCCTTGAGAAGGCGACGCGTAATCCTGTAATCTTATCAACACAATTACCACAACACACAAACACGCGAGATAACGCTGCCTGCAGGAGAACGCAGGGGAAAGTTTCCGCTTCGAGGTCAAGCATCTTTCTAACCGGCACATAGATGGAGGATGCTTTCACCCGAAGGCTGCGGGGATGAAATATTGCATAATTAATGTTCCTCCCTCTGGGGCGGGCTGTTACAATACTGACCTCCAGCGTGCGCACAGGACGGAACGGAGCGCGCCGCCAATCACTGCGCTTTGACATCAGTGTCACCTCCGCAGACACTGATTTGGGCTGCGCGTAAAATCCGAATAAAAAGTCAGACTGAGTTGTGCTTGTCTGTAACAAGGAGACGCGTTTTGAACATTCAGCTCTCCTTGATCATTTGGAATATTTCCGAAGAGTCGCTTTTTAGAATAATTGTTTTGGTTTGCGTTTTTTTTTTATTGCCTCCTTGTTCAGTCGCTCTTGTCTGTTTCACACTGCGGAGCGGGTCTCTGCTACTTTTATCGAACGTAAAGCGGTGGGGAAAAAAGAAAAAGAAAGAAAGACACGTGGTTATTCCAACCCTCTCTCAGGAGTCAGGACGCAGCGGGGAGGCGGAGGCGGAGAGACGCGGGCGCAGTCGGGATGGGAGAGGACGCGTCGAGGAGAGAGCTGCTCACAAACCATCATGGACATGCTGCCGCTGAGCATCCTGCTGGCTTCTGGAATAAGCACTTTTCCTTTTGCGTTTTCTCTCTTTGTGTCTTTCTCTTATTGCCTCTGTCCGGCTTTTACCGCGCCGGTGACTTACGTACGGGGTGTGGAAGACCGCAGGTGAGGAAAGAAGAAAATGTGCATCTTCTCTAGACATTTATTCAGATATTTATTAAGTATGCCTAACGGGACATTTCTGCAGATCGTTTCCGCGCATTTCAATTTTTTAAAAGTCACGCACTGACAGAAAGAACAGAATGGATTTCTTAAATTGCTCCTTGGAGGATGAGCTCGAGGCGGGTAATATCTCCTCTAATTCTACTTCTCAGAGCCAGTACGCCCAGCTCGCCATCTGGGGTCTGGTCGGACTGGTCAGCTTTCTCATTTTGTTCACGATAGTCGGGAACGTCCTGGTCGTGATCGCCGTTTTAACGAGCAGAGCTCTGAAACCGCCCCAGAACCTTTTCCTCGTCTCCCTGGCGAGCGCGGACATACTGGTGGCCACGCTGGTCATACCTTTCTCTCTGGCTAATGAACTCATGCGCTACTGGTTTTTTGGTAAAATTTGGTGTGACATCTACCTGGCTCTGGACGTCTTCTTCTGCACCTCCTCTATTGTTCACCTGTGTGCTATCAGTTTGGACCGGTACTGGTCAGTGACTCAGGCAGTAGAGTACAACTTAAAGAGAACGCCGAAGAGAGTCAAAGGGATGATTGTGGTGGTGTGGCTGATCTCGGCTGTCATCTCCTTCCCGCCGCTGATCTCAATGGACAGGAGTAGCAGTGAGGCCAGCCCCCAGTGCATCCTGAATGATGAAACCTGGTACATCCTCTACTCCAGTATCGGCTCATTTTTTGCCCCATGCGTCATCATGATCCTGGTCTACATTCGGATCTACCAAGTGGCGAAGACCAGGACCAGGTCAATGTCAGAGAAGAAGAGGGATGTTGACTCGCCTCAGGAAAATGGGATGGACAAAGCCGAATCAGCCAGAGGAGGATCCCTGAAGTCCAACATGGGAGGAAGCATAAAAGACCAGGAACGTGAGAATGGGCACTGCCCAGAGCGGGCAGCCCACCCCCCGCTAGCGAGTGAACGCAAACATCCCTCAACGGACCACGACGACGACTTCGATGACAGCAGCTCATCAGATGAGAAACCGAAGAAAAGTTCCCGCTCCACTAAACATAACCACGATGAGAGAAAAGACAGAAAGTCCAGCCGGAAAAGCAGCTCCGCCTCAAAATACTCCAGCAGGAAGTCGCGGGCCAGCTCCAAGTCAATGGAGCTGTTTTCATCTCGCCGCAAACGGCGGAGCACCGTCAACCGGAAGAAAGTCTCTGCCGCTCGGGAGAAACGCTTTACCTTCGTCCTCGCCGTGGTCATGGGCGTTTTCGTCGTGTGCTGGTTCCCGTTCTTCTTCTCCTACAGCCTGTACGGAATCTGCCGGGAGCATTGCAAAATCCCAGAGACTCTGTTCAAGTTCTTTTTCTGGATTGGCTACTGCAACAGCTCTTTGAACCCGGTCATCTACACCATCTTCAACCAGGACTTCCGCAGAGCCTTCCAGAAGATTCTCTGTAAGTCATGGAAGCGTTCTTTCTGAATACGTCCTACACGGATGGGGTTTTAGCAGACATTTTTGCCTCGCAGACACTGATTTGAAGGGCTCTCAGCTGTGAGATGAGGAAGTGCAGACCTGGAAGACTCTCACACCTTTGCTTTCAGGAATTACACGCCAACAGAAGGGCTGCTTAAGAGGTCAGATGATAGGAGCAGGAAGGTGTTAAAAGTACAAGATAATATCCATAGGAGGCTTTCAGTCAACGCCATCCAGGCTGATTTGGAGTCAGGTGTGGTCTTCATACCCATGGACTTCTTCTCCCTTCATTTGAACGCAACAAACTGCATGCTCGGGAGACACTTGATTTGCAATGTGAATCCCTTCAACACGAAGGCCTTGACAATCTCAGCCGACCTGTTGTTTGTGACGTCGAGGTATGTCTCCTTACTCCTTTGACTCTAGCGTTCTATGACGTCGCGTGCTCAACATGAGGACCAATGGGACGGAGGGGCTCCTCGCTTACTGTTTCAGTAGCAACAACTGTTTCAAGACTCTTGAGTAAAAACTATAATCTCACATTTCTGCTGCAGGCTTCGTGTGACTCTTCATCAGTGTGTGCTTTTTTAATATTTCTGCAAGAGCATTGAAGGCTCGGACTCGAAGTCATACACACCAGAGTGGCAGGAAAGTATTTGCAAATTATATGGAATACTGCGGTATTTTTGAGCGAAGAAAAAGTGTGAATGAAGTATTTGCCATGAAATTGTATTTTGATGAAGCGTGATAAACCAGAGAGTTTACTCCATCTTAAGCCGACTGCCAGTGATTGTCTTGTGTGTGTGTGTGTGTGAGAAAGAGAGCGAGAGAGACTGTGTGTGTGTGTTAAGGTCTGCTCTCTCTAATGGCCCTAATACTTGTTTCTGCTTGTGCATCTTTCTATTCTCCTCCATCGTATTTTCTGTCAGGTGTTTTTTGTCTCCAGCCACAGTCACATAAAACCATTTCGCTGCAGTAACAACCAACCATCTTATCACTCTGTGGCAAAGTCGCAAACACGTTATCGATATATACACAAAGGTGTACACAAAGGGATTACATCTCAGAGCCTTTATAAGCAACGACTGATGCTTTTTGTGTGTGTGTAAATATTTGAAGAAAGTAAAAAGCTATTGTGTGGCGCCTGCTGATCATGCGTGTCACTTTGATTTAAAATGTATTGTTTGTAAAATGAACAAAAGCTCTGAATGGTTTTCATGTCGCAAAGATCTCCGTCCTTTTCTAAAAAGAACAAGTGTTTACGTCTCTGCTTTGAGAACATTCAATATGATCAAATAAAGGGGATGTGTGCATCAGTGCATTTTTCTTTTTCACTGTTTATCTATCATTCACGAACAACACACTAATATGTTATTACATAGTAGTAAACAGCGCATGATGACGTTTAACGGTAGCTTCAGGGACATTGTCAAGGTGAGCGACCTGAGATAACTGTGTTATTACCGTGTCTGTTAGTTCTATGGATGATTTGATTTGTTTAACGTAATATAGTGACGTCAAATCGCACAACTACCAATGAAAGCCATCAAAACACACAGGGCGCCTCCGAAGGTCGAATAGCAGAAATGTAGTCCACTAATCCACAATGTGAACACAAACCTCTGGTGTTTGAGCAAATGTGTTGAGAGACTGAAAATACATTTGATTTGGAATAATAAAAAAAAAGACCCGGGTCTAAAATCTGCAGCCTTACGAGCGTTTTACATTTGTGCTGGGAAAATCTGCTCACTAGAGACACGCCGGTTCAGTTAGAGGTCAGCTTGTGGTTTACCAGGAAGCCTGGGTGCAGACAAGCTGCTTAACACACCCCTCTTCTCTCCACCTGCCTCTTGCTTCCTTATTTATCCCCTAAAAACTGACTGGCGGTGCCTCCCTGACCGAGCAGAATGGATTGTGTCACCGCTGCCTCTCCTTCCTCGAGATGTTTATGACATGCTGTGTCAGCGGGTCACCGCCTCGTGCTGCTGGTCGTTTTCTCCTGCTCTGCAGATCTGATGCAGGAGATGTATGATCTCAAGGACGCCTTTAACCTCCGGATTTAGCTTTCGGATCACGAGGACCTGAAGGAAAACGTGCCTGCCCATGATTGAGTTGAGAAATGATTTATACCGAATCCCTGAAAAAAAATCACAAAACATGACTTCTCTATTTATTGAACTTTGAATAAATATTTAGCCCCTGACCTTCCAGTGCCTCCCCGCCTTCTTGACATACCTCATAACCAATTCATCAGACCTGCGTGAGTGGACCGGAGGTGTCAAGTCAAGGTGGGTCAGGCTTTATTGTATTGTAATGTATTTTGCTGTTGAATATTGTGTCGTGGGAAATATTCCTGAGAAGTTTTCCCATACAGTGTGTTGTTTTTGGGGGAATATTACTCAGTGAAGTACCAGCAGACCAGTCAGGTGCGTCTGCACTGAGCGGTGGTCGCAGTTACAGGAGGGACGTAATAGCAGAGGACATCTGTCCCCCCTCTTGGTTTCTCTGTCGAGCAATCAGCAGTAAATTAGAAACGCAGAGCGAGGTTCAGACTGTCCTCCACGGCTACAGCTCGTGTGGCGAGAATGAAATCGATACCCTCACCCGAGACTGAAGATCGATAAGAAACATATTTCTGCAAATGTCCAACCATTCCTTTTTCATTTATTTCAAGTTTATTGCCGACAATATAGACAGAGAAGAGGGTGGTATCGATCTTCTCATCTAACTCTCGACAAGAAAGCTAATTAGTCCCCAGAAAGTCCTGGTGAAGCGGGCCCTGTCGGCTGAAACTTCAAATCAGCGCATGCACAGACACACACAGCACAGGATGCAGGTAACATGGCTTCAGGTTTTAGTGTGAGAGACGCACTCCGGAGATGTGATGGAGGAGTGAAACCCCTGCAGCCACCGTCTGGAGTCAGGATAAAGCATCTGCTAATGGACTTCACTGACGTACACGTTCACACACCCCCCCCCCCCCCCCCCCACCCGCAGCGTGGTTTCCCGTGCTTTCCATCTGCGTTGCTGCCGTTGTAGCACTCAAGGAACGACAGCTGATAGTTAAAAAGGAAAAGAAACTCACTGTTTCACACAATGTCCAGCGAGGGTTGTATTTCAGCAGCGAGACGGTAGTTAGACGTCGTCCACAGTGGATTCAGTCGTGGCAGGAAGTCAGCTATCGGCGTTCTCTCCTCACGGCCTGCGTGGAAAAGCAGAGGGCTCAACTCTCTCGCAACCTCAACCCGTCCTTCATCTTGTTTCTTCTTCCTCCCTTTTCAATGTACGCCGTCTCCTCAGTCTGACAGCAGTTGTCCATCCTGTGAGCTTTTGTTCCACCTCAATGATAGAGCAGTAGAGCTCTCTCTCCCAGCCCGGAGCAAATAAAGCCTCACTTCCTATAGTGTGTAGCACATGGCACATTTGTTTTATCATTTAATTCTGCTAACTAAAAGCTACGTGCTTTGATTTTTTTTTATTGACAGGTGAAAAAGCACCTTCTACTTTCTAATGGGGATCGTAATTGGTCCGCATTGATTGTGTTTCCTCCTACTGCTTTGCATTTACAGCTGAACGTTATGTTTTATGAACTGCATCCACTTCTAAGGGAGAGCTTAATTCATGAAACTTATTCGATGTGAAGAAGATATTCTTTCTGCCTTCCTGCCAAGAAGTGCAAAGGAAAAAGGAATGGCTGCTCAGATTAACAGCGGTACATTATGAAAGACTGGGGAGAAGCATGGAGGAAGTTTATCATTTATTAACAGCTCCAGATGCTCCATTCTTCCTTCAACTTGCATTTTCCCCCCCTAATTCTAAAGAGATTAATGCTGCAGCCACACTAGCTGCGCTGTGTTAGCTTCACTGCTAGCAACAGGTACAATGTTTAGAGTTACAATATGTAATAACAATGCAGCCACACTAGCTGCGCTGTGTTAGCTTCACTGCTAGCAACAGGTACAATGTTTAGAGTTACAATATGTAATAACAATGCAATTACCTTGATAATAGCTTGGTAGCAAACAATGGCATTTCAAGTTGAAATGTGTAAAGCAGGATCAAAAAAAGATAAACGTGTTTATAAATCGCGACTATTAATGAATGTTTTGCCTCTTATCTGTGAGAGAATGATATTTAATATTTATTCATTGCTTTTGAATCTATATGTATGTGTCGTTTCGCAATTAATAATTACCGTATTGTAACGCTTTGCTGCTACCTTGTGTCACAGGGCGACATCGCTGGCTCCTCTCATTCGCGCTGTTTCCAAACAACGGATGCAGTAAAATATATTCAGCCATCTGTTGCTGCAATTAACTTCTTTACGCCATTTGTGCAGCAGTCTTTAGGCAATCAAGCACATTTGGTGCAAAATTTGTTGACACAATATATGTCAATGGGAGCATGGGAGTAGTTTCTAAAATATTGTTTGTGACTGGTGGTCAGTGTTATTATTCTGGTCACAGACGTGTTTGTTTCATCTCTGCGGACGGTCTTTTAAATGATTCATTTCGGGCTGATTCTTTTTGAAGTGCAGGTGTCTGAGATTAGTGGAAACGGCACGGCATTTTTAAATGAAGGTATCCCGCACAGGGATGTTGAACAAGAAATGGGTTTATCAATTAGACTGTTTGAGTTCAGTTTGTAATGGTAATGACTGATGGGGCATAGATTGGGTCTGTAACAGGATTAATAATCAAGTCATTACATGTGTTCAAGTTAGACAATCGCTAAACTAATCCCACTGTGAAACTTTATTCAACACTTGAGCACATTATTTCAGTGTATCATATATAATTGAACAGAAATTCTACCTCCAAGGCCTTGATGTATGGGTTTTATTCCTTTCTTTAATCCTCCGCATGCCATTTTTTGGGTGGTTCTGGTTGGCTCTATTTTAGCATCAGTGCAGGTTTGCTTAAAGATGCAGGCCCAAGGATCAAGGTGAGCACGTCTGACTGCTGACAGCAAAGGATCGTACTTCACTGCACTGCTGGAACGTCACGCGACTCCCCAACGGCTATCACACGAGCAGCAGATCGTGTCTGTGATCTATCCCATCCTCTACAGGTGCCATGATGAAGATACAATCAGCGTTAGTCACTCCACCTGTCAGTGGATAACGTAATGGCTGATCGGTGTAGAGCTCTAGAGTACACAGACAGATGTTCCATAACCTGATGGCACTCATTTCCTATTAACAGCAATGGTGTATGCTGGGATTGGCTTCTGCCCCATGTGACCTCCCCACCCGACCTCACAAAGTCATTACAGCGAGGCTGAAGTGGATGGAATGATTGCAGTCGGTGCACCATTATTATACACAGAGCCACTTTACGTATGCAAAATGGAATAGAAGACGCAGCGATGAAATTATCATGAGTGTCGTGCACAAAGTGGCACAAATAGCCATCGCCACAATCCAGTCGCGTTGCATGCTGAGCCAAGCGGGATCAAGAGTCGGTGGAGTTGGCGATGGCGACCGGTCATTATGATGTCAGCCTGGAGGGGAGGGAAACTGCAACGCAAGCACAATCTTCTTTGTCATGAATGTTTTCCATCAGCTCTTGCATGCCTTGCCATATCAGGTAATATAGACATAAAGAATATAGAGATGCACTCACATAGGTGTTAAAGTCTCTGCGTGAGAAACTCCATTCGTGATCTGGTGATTGTGCCGTCTGTCACGCTATCTCTCCCTCAGATCCACTGTCACCATTCAAGCAGGACGGCTTGGACAAACCGTAATAATGTTATCAGTCTCATCCTGTTCACTTTAACATAGATCTGAAACAGCTGAACCTGTTTGTCCTGCAAATCTATCGGCTCACAAATGAGCGACTTAGAGGTGAACTCGTGCTTCATGTAAAGAATTAAGTAAGGTACAATCCATACCCAGTTATCTCTTTTCCTTAACAATGCTTTCTAATTTACCCCCTCTTCCTCTGATTGGGCCAGCATTAAGTGAAGTGATCGGCACTTATTGCCCTGCTAATCACCCTAATTAATTAGACTCTTGGGTGAAACCGCTGCATAATGGCCGTCTCTTGTGGGACGGCGTGGCTGCCTACGCATTCACCGGGTGTACACTGACATAGCTGCACGTCTGCGAGTGTGAACGCTTGCTTTGCATGCAAAATGCACCCAGACTCCCCGTCCATTGTGAATGTAAACCCTGACACAGAATGAGGCTCAGCTCTCAGCGTCGTCCTGTCGCTCTGTTCCGGAGAGGCTGTTGGGACAATAACGCACTAAACAAAGATGAATGTGGTCAATATTTAACCTGCCGCCGAATGAAGGGTGTTAGCATTGTCACTGTGAATGTGTTAGCCATGCTGATGCTAGCAAATAAATGAATACACAGCCTCACAGAGGCAGCAGCATGGCATTAACCTGTTAATAGCTGTCCAGTCTTTGTCCTCTGGAGTCTGTGAAGGCGAAAGCAGCTCAATAAATATCTATGCAGAGTGCGAGGGGATTTTCTGCGCTATGACCTAAAACCTCAACGTTCAAAGAGTCTATGCACGGCCTGGCCTGCGGACCCGTGCAGAAAATCCTCCCAAAATCTTCTTTTTTGCTTTTCTTGCTTCACACATCCTTCTTTCTGAGGGTCACTTCTGATTACCCGCAACTGGAAATCCCTGCAAGAGTACAGCATTTCCCTAAGATCTCACCTGCGGCACTCATTTGATGGTCGCACAAGATGCTGGATCTGCATGGGGTGACCAATTAGCCAGCGGAATCGAAGTTCTGTGGAGTCAATCAAATCTGAAATTCAGATTAATTACACATATACAGACCTGTTGTCCCACATTTGTCCGGTTATGATCTGCTCACCCTAGATCTGCACGGTTTACGGAATAACTAATCCTACTTCTGCTTCCCAGAGGAACAAGCGGGCGTAATGGAATCTAAATGTAACCTGGCTGAACATGTTACAGGTCCATGCATCTCCTGTACAGCCCACGCGTGTGTGACGGCTGCACTGAGGCGCAACCCGGGCTGATATGACAGAAGAGATGACGCTATTCCTTCGTGGGTTTCAATAAACTGCACGCATAAAATATTGCATGTCCTCTATGAATTTATAGCACATAGCAATCTCATACGTGGAGATGTAAATCTCCAAGGATATAGCATTAAATTATGGCTGAACGTGCACGTCTGGTATATCGGACAGCCAGGAGGAACCTATAGCAGGTCTATTAGAAAACCGGATATTGCTGAAGATTGGTATTTCCCCCTTAGCTGCAGCGTCTCGCACCAACACCGAGCCAGGAGGCATTATTTCTGTATATTGTGTCTTCCTCAGAACACGTTTCCTCCATCATCGCCGGCGAGCTGTAAGGCCTGTCGGCTGCCAAATGAAATCATTCGATTGAATAGCATCTGCAGGGAACACTGGCGAGCTGTGATAGTGGGAGTCGGTTTATGGGAAACAGGAAAATGACCGGACTGGGAGGAAAGCGAGATAAACACAAGAACACAAATACCGTCAGTGAAGTTCACGGCAGATAAAAGGCTAAAACGTCTCGCCATCGCCTTCAGACTCACATTTTGTTTAATCTCCAAAGGGATGAAACGGCTGCATCTCTTCAATGCAAAGATGACGTGAGCTGACAGATTTAATTTAAAGGACCCAGAGACTAATGGCTGTACAGACATGCAGGCTGACGAGCTGCATACATCTCTGTATTTGTGGCGTTCCACATATTTCACACCCCATTTCTTCAAGGAAAATAAAGGAACGACTTCACCGCTGACATCCTGTTGGCAAATTTGTTCCTGCAAACGCTGGCATAAATCATCAAGCTTAAACCAAGACAAACGTTTATTCATTGGTTCTTTTCTCTATGAGGAAACCAGCTTTTATGTGGGTGCAGAGGGAATCCTAAATATCTGTCCTCTCTCAATGCATCACGAACGACCGCCTGCAGCTGCTGCTTTTGCTACAATATTATGCCTTGACTTATGTAGACTACAAATTCGGTAACTACTCCATTAGCGCTTGAGGAACAGCAGTTGCCCTGGAAACAAACATCAAATCGGGCTACGCAGCTAAAAAACAGTTATTACACTCAATAAATGACACAGATAGGCTATATTACAAGAGTCGTCTGAAGGCGACGTCCATCAAAATCCTCCCAAATCATTGCACAGCAAATGCATCAGTATCTGACGGATCCTCCATCCCTTTGTTGAGCCTGTGGGGGTTTTTTTAGCTTATTTCAGCTCATTGTTTTGGTCCTCATGTTTAAGACTTATGGTTTTAGTACAGTCAAAGCCATCAGGGTGTCATTGACAGATTGTTGTGCTGCCTCCAAATGGCACAAATCGACTGCAAGTTCAGTCTGCAGTCGATTATTTCTCTCGTTCGGATGAGGTTAAGCTTTCTTCGCTCCTCTTCAGCTCCACAAGTGAGGAGATCAATAGCGCTCCTGGTCCGGAGTTAGAATGCCTCTTGGCTTATCAGCACCAAACCACCCTGGAAAACAAAAACGACTTGCAAAGTAAAACGCTCTTTCAACTTTGGTTTTACTGTCAGGTGTAGTATTTCATTCAAACAAAACAAAAAAACAGCCAGCCTCCACTTTTAAAGAGCTCATGCATGAAACCGAAGCCGCTGCTGTCACTTTGCAAAGTGAATCTTTTGAATATCCGTCAGCAGCACAGCTTCACCGAGCAGTTTTTATTGCTTATCTTTGTGTTTTGTGGAAAAACACTAGAAGATTTGCATTTTATGTCACAGTAAGTAAACAGGAGGAAAATAAACTCCACCAAAATGGAATTATTTTTACCTTAAGAAGGATTTTCTAGCTTTACTTCGGAGAATGGATGAATCACATCTAACACATGAACGTAAAGTGGCTTCACACCTCACAGCAAAACAGCTCACATCTTAAAGTCAGTCAAAGAAGCTTATATAGTTGTTTTAACAGTCTTCTATTTACTTATTGAAGTAACAGCAGCGGCGGTCCTTCTGCTCGATTTCACTTTGCAAAAACAAAGTCATTAGTTCCATTAGGTCCGTATCACTCTGCTCAACTGCACAGAGCCAAATTAAGCCACAGTTCTGCCATTCAAGCCCGTCCCTCTGGCTTAAAAAAAAACACTTTAATATCTCAACGTGTACCACGAGATGAATTAATGAATTTTCTGTCATGAAATTACACTTGGATTCACAGCAATGACTGCAGACAGGGTCTCTGAGAAAAGAGGGCTGATGCTCCTTTCATTATAAAATACATGTGGTAGGTGAGGAAGAGTGTGACATTTCTGCATGCAGCGCACCTACGTACAGTTTATCATACTGGACGCGTGCAAGTTTTTGTGTTTTTGGCCGTGTTTTGTGCATGTTTGAGAAAAAAAGAGGTAAAGGGAAGAAAGTGCTGCTAAAGCTCTGCAATCTTGACTAAAGAATGATATTGACTTATGCATGTAACTGAAAAAGGGTGTGTGTTAAACGAACGAAATTAAACACATTAAAAAAATTAAGCACATTTTATTTATTCATGAATTTTGTCATAAAGCATAAGCCTGTATTTGAGGTAAATATGTATTGAAATGTTTAGATCTCATCAGGGGAGGAGGGCCGACTCGTGGAACCTCTTCTAATTGAAACTGCTACATCGCACCCTTTTTTCCATTAGCGAATATCCCTCTCGTGTCAGTAAACTGATTTTCATTCACGGCGGGAACGCACAGGATGGTTTACTACTGAATCTAGATCACGAGTGGCTAAAGGCGTCGCAAAACGCAGCCATTACATTCAGTACAAGTGTCTCAGCTGATTGCTCTTTCAAATAAAAACAGGCGGGTGATGTCATGTATATTTCATGTTGTCATCTGTGTGTGTGTGTGTGTGTGTGTGTGGACACAAGCACGCCAACAGCTGACTGAAGAAGAAAATAACAGTTTCATGGGCTGAGATTCATTATTTTCTGCTGTTAAAGTAACACATTAATATTTAAATGTAAGTTCTACATGTTTAAAAAGTGAAATTGAATGCACTAAGATTTGCTTTCCTATTTTACGTCAGTATTTTAAACAGTGGACCGTTGTTTATATCATTTATGATACGTCTCTCATCGATTTCAGGCTTTTGTTTTTTTGAGCTTTAATGGTGTTGGTGGAGGTATTACTCTCTCTGAATACTTTCTAGTCGTTCCAGCTCCAGTCGATTCTTCATTGATTGGAGTCATTGAACTCACTGTTTATATATAGAAGTATATACTAGTACGGCTTTAAATATTAGAACGTACGAAAATTCCTGCCATGCTTCACTTTGCTCTGCGTGTTCATAAAGGTTTCTAAAGCGATCCAGTCAAACCACGTTATGGATCCAATAGTCCAAGGACAGCAGAACTATCAGTGACGCATCACGATTCAAGTTGATTCACACACTTAAGATGTTCTTTCTGCAACACGAGCTATTATTATGAAATATTGAAGAAAGTAGAAAATATGAGATATAAGAAATACATAAGAAAATGTGATTTCTGTTCCCCTCCAAAATAAAACACGTTCTCTGAAGGCACAGGTTCAAGCATCCTTCTGTGATTATAAATGTAAGGTGCTATTAACCCTGAACAGCAGCTGGGCCATCGATTCTAATCAAAGGTCCACCCGGCGACAGCACGCACGCGTCAGGCTGATGTCGACACCCAAGTAGCTCTCACAAGCTCTCAGTGCTGAAGACGCTGCCATGTGACGCTGAACCGCTGCACACACAGGGAACTAACACGTGCTTAGCATGTCCATGTGCAGCAGACATGCAACTAGGGAGGCGAATGATAAAGAAGCGTAGCCGGACATCCTTAATGAGAGCCTTCATCCTCCTACAAAGCGCACAATGATACCAACACTATGACCTCAAAACAAAAGATGCTTTTGCTCCTAGTCCCCTTCCGACGAGACAACCCAGTTTATCTACGTCTCCGGTAACCTTTAGTTGGCAGGAACAAATACAATCCAAGTGTTTTCTGAGCTTCCTCTATTGTGGCTAAAGTTCGAGATAAAGGAAGCTGGGCTCCGGTTGCTTTACCGGTGGTTAATCTCGACCCTGACAGGCATATTCATTCCATACTGCCCTGCCCGTCCTCCACACATGAAGGCTCAGCATCCCAACAGATGGGACATCCCAGGTTTTTAGCTACCACTGTGCACGTATGATGAGAAGATCATGTCTCTGGCTGGTATGTTCTTACTTTGAATGCGTTCCATCACTGGAATTTTGCGAAAGTTGGTAGAGGAAAATCTAGAGTCCACTCCGAGCCTCGTTACGTCTCGCTGGCGTGGCTTCATTTCTCCCCCTCGCTCGTATCACTGCCTCTTTAATGTCATTATTCAGTGGAGAACTCAGGAAACCCAGACACTTATTGGGTTTCAAGGACAAAGGAAGTTCACATGCCCACTCACAACCCCCCCCCTCCCCACACACACACACATTGAAGATCAGGGCAGGTAAAGGACGTACTATACACACACACATACGACACATGACCGACCACCTGTTGCTGCTACACAATCAAACACACATTCAACACACTCCACCCCTCCACTCGCCGCCCCCCTATAAACAACATGAAGGGAAAATAGAGCAAAGCGATTTATCATTTCCTCCTCACCTCATGTCAATCATCTCTCCGTGCCCTGCCCCATTAGAGCCTATTACATTATAGTCAATTTCCTATTTGATCTCCCGTTCTTCCAGGAGGAGTTTGCAGCGATCACGACGTCTGCTCTTGGCCTCTGAGATTCATCTGGCAGGCCTCAGGAAGCACTTAGCGAAATGAAGCGAGCCCTGCTCTTCAATCCGTAAATACGATAGCTACTCATGCATTAAACTTTAACCCCCGCAGCTTTGATTAAGGTTGCTCGTCTGACCAAATCACAGCTGCATTTTATACACTTAAGTTCGGCCTTAATGTCACTATAATGTTGCCACTCATTGCAGCTCGGATCTTCAGCCTCGCCCAGTGCATATTTATGGTAACAGGAGGGAGCGCGGGGAAATAAACGCTAATGGAAGTGTGGCTTATCAATGTGTGTTTTTAACTGCACACCAAATTGAGGTATCTGCACGCAGCAATAAAATCCATCAGGCCCAGCCGGTGGAGAAGTCCAACACTTCAAATTCCTGGAGTTCCACATATCAGCAGATTTCACCTGGAGCCGCGACAACACCGGATTAAAAAGGCTCAGAAGCGCCTGGAAAGGAACGTCTCCCAGAGGATGTGCTTTTGAACGTCACCACAGAACGAACCCTCACCCTCGGCTGCACAATCTGGACCGGCAGCTGCATTGAGAGGGGTCGCAGGGTCATAAAAGCAGCTCAATGGGCTGCTGGCGCCCCCCTTTTCCTCCCCTCAGTGGCATCTATTTGACCCGACTCCACATGCGGGGCTCCAGGATCGTGATGGGACACCCCCCCCCCCCCCCCCCCCACACACACACACCCCACCTCACCGAGCAGTCGTACGATAAGAAGAGTTCATACCGACACGACACCTTTGGCAAATGTTTGATGATTCTGTTGACTGTAATAAGTCGTGGACTCTCTATCGCTGCGTTCTGTGCTGCCTGGCAGCACTAATGAGGACCTCTACCTATCGGCCCTGTTCGTGCCTGGTTCGTGTTGTTGTTGCGTTTCATTTAAACCTTCACAATTCACTTTGAGATCTGTGAGGAAAGAGTTATTTATGAGAGAGACCCATGTGAGAGGGAGGTTTCTACAAAATACATTCTGCAGCAGAGGACGTGAGCTGAATCCATCTCTGCCTGCTCACTGTATTGGAAGGTGAACGTTTGAGTTGCAGGACAATGGAAGCATGATGGGCAACACCGTGACGAGCTCACCCTGCTCAGAATCTACAACGCCGCCAACATGCCTATAGGTTCAACCCCCAATCAGAGGAGCCCTTCACATTCTCAGCTGTGACTTTTTCATCTGGTCAGATTAGAAATTGACATTGTTGCTCTAGATCGACTTGCCTCCCTAAGACATCGATGAAAAGCGGGTTTAAAAATGAAGGTTTAGATTGGATTTATCTGCCTGCTTGCCTTCAAATCCAACTGAGCAGCAGGACAGGCTAGCGCAGGGGTGGGCAAACTTTTTGACTCGCGGGCCACAATAGGTTCTAAAATTTGGCAGAGGGGCCGGACCAAGAACAGATGGATGGAGTATTTGTGTGAGCTAATATAAATGACACATGAAAGCTATTGCATTAAAGGATTTGGCCTTTTACAGGTAGCATTACAGGGAAAAGGTCAAATGAATGAGGTTTAATTATAATAACATTTTATTTAATAATATAATTTGGACAAGTTTGGCGGGCCGGATTAAAAAGACCAACGGGCCGCATATGGCCCCCGGACCTGGGTTTGCCCATGCCTGGGCTAGCGTGACCACTAATGTCAGGCTGCTCTGTTAGGAGGAAGAATGGCACCTACTAACGAGCCAGCCGAGGCAAGGTTGAGAAGTGGCAGCCTGGAACATTCTGAAGTCTCCAACACACACACGCGCGCGCGCACACACACACAGACGCACACACACACAGACAGATGCTCACAAACTGTTGCGGCCCATTGCCCAGATTTGAGAGGCCGAGTCTGTCAGGTATGGATTCTCAGACTGTAGTCCAGGCAAACGCACAGCGAGAGGCGAACGTCAGGGGGAAGAGTCACGTACTTCAATCTGCCACGCCCTCCCACGCGATGATGCATGCTGGAACGATGACGCTTCCGGATTAACATTTAACGCAAACATCAGTTCAAGTTCCGACGGTCTTTTCTAAGATGATTAAAAATAGCTCCTGGGGGGGGGGGGGGGCATCGTAACAACATAGGGTTGCCTGGAAACACGTTCCTGGTAGATTAGGTCACAATAGAAGCCTGTATAGAACATTTGTCACAGTCATAACATCACAGAGTAGCATAATCTTTCTTGGGATTTTACTGATCAATAAAGTTTGGAATATATTTTTAAAGCTGTAAATATCATGCAGAAAACACACAAGTTACAGATATAAGCAGCCGCGCTTGTTCAAAGGGGCCTGTTATGCAGGTCAGTCCTGTCACAGCGTCGGCGCGTTCAACTCGATGCTGTGAGAAAACGAGGCTGGCTGGGCTTGCATCTGAATCGTCACTTAACCTGTAATGAATTCTTTGCTGACCTGCGGAGGTGTGTTTGGAATTTCATCATCAGAGAAAGGACAAGTAAACCTGCAGGAACCAAAACATCTGTACAGAGCAAATCTGTGCATGTGTGGAGTTGCATCCTCCATGTAGACTCCAGAAAGTCAATGATGATGTCTGTGTGTCTATGGCAACCTTTGCTTTTGTTTTGTGTGACGTGTTTTGTCCTTAACAGCAGCAGGCGGTGCTAAAAGTTCATCCCAATATGCTGAGAGGCTGAGCTTCTCTAAGTGAAGCTCTAATTCCACCAATCCGTCGCAGCAGCGACTCGTCTCGGCCGCCGCTGCAGGGACTTCCGCTGCTTTGCGGATAGAATTGCTTTGTGCTTTTGAATCCCCAAAGGACTGGCGAAGAATCGAAAAGAAGAAGCCTCGATAAAAACATAAATATCCACCATTGAGCCAAACGAGATGCAACTAAATTGAGCGTTGCAGTTCACACCCCTGTGGACTCAGCATGCAGCATTCGATTCGGCCGTGATTAGCTCTATAAACACACGACGGCAAAGGATTGAATTCATAGCACAAAAACAAACGTCTTTAGAACGGGCGGGGGCTAATCAGCCTCTCAGACGTCAACTATACCGCCTTAACATTGATTGATTATGTCTTTACGTTGTGTCTCTTCAAAGACGTTTTACACTTGATCTTTATTAAGGCCTTAACACCAAGCAAAGGCAGACACATTTAGTGGGTAAAGTGTGTATCCAGTGTGTGTGTTGGCGTGTGTTTGTGTGTGCTTTATCCAATATTACCCTAATGAATAGAGTGACAAGAAAGATGGTGATTCCTTCATCCACTGGGATGTTCTTGTTCTTTAGATTTTCTTTTAACTTTCATCTACAACGGATTAAAAGAAGCGAGGCCAAACAGATGCACAGCAGGGAGAAAAGAAGCGCCCCTCCTCCCCCATCGCTGTCTCCTTCCAGTATAGTTTCCCCATCTTCCTTCAGCATCTTAATTTTTTTCCTTTCCTCTCTTTTCCACTTCCTTCATAAATTCCTTATTTCTGTCCAGTTTCTCTCAAGCCTTTATTGTTTTCATCGCTTCTCCGTCGCTCTCAGCTCTCTTCTTGATTTGATTTCCATCTTCTTTTCTTTTTCATCATCCTTTTTTCTAAGATGTTGAGAGGATTAAATATCACCTTAGATTAGAATCAGGATGACTCCCTCACCATCAATCGTCTACCTCCATTTGGTAAATGTAAGACAACCATGGTTACCGTGATGCTATGGTAATTGTGTCCAAAAGGAATACCTGGAAATTTTGATTTTTTACTCTCTAATAATGGACTGGATGCCACAGTGAGAGAGATCACTAACTTTTCTTATCTCTAAGAAAAATAGCCTTGAAGACACTCAGGGGTTTTTCGGTTAATAGGCCATGGTCCACTTATTTGATCCTAGTCCTTTCTGCTTGGTTTCATCGGCTACTGTCAGCAGCTTTCCCCCCAGAAAGGTTCATTATTTTCTCATCGGGTGCTTTAAGTTTTTCCCAGAGGGAATTACAGGCAGGGAACCAGCCATCATAAATTAGACTGAATTATGAGTCAGAGCCTGTAATCGGTGTTACTGAATCCAAGAGCCGTGTTCTCTGGAAAACATCATCACAACTAATTGGAACTGGATCGTATCATTCACTCCTAGCGTCAGTTTCTCAGATGCTTTTAAAGCTTCGATCAAAAGGGGGTGGGGGCTGAGTGTCCAAGCATCTGAAGCTTCCTCTGATCTCTGCAGCAGGAATTATACATCAAAAAGACAATTATCTTTCTAAGCAATCCTGATATAATAACATTACATTTGAACACTTAGACCAGATTCTCTGCAGACTTCAATCATAATACACACTCATTACTCCATTAACCCCCCCCCCCCCCCTTTGAATTTCCAAACACTCTCCCTTGCTGGTTAATGTCGCAAATGTCTTAAGTAAAGGAAACAGTTATGTCGAATTGTGACGTAACCATGGCAACAGGCACCTGCCAATATCCTACTTTCCCAGCAACGAAAAGTAAAATGGGGCGGGGGGGTATATGTGACAACGGTTTGAGTTGGACGGAGACGTCGCAGCGAGTAAAGTATTTACAGGCAGCATCTGGAAAATACATCATCTCGTTTCTACAACTTCACCGAGTTCCTGCTTCTCACTTCCTGTATTAAGTTTGAGAAAGTCGAACACAAGGGAAAAAAAGAATTTGATTCTTTCACCCTAAAAAAAGCTGTGTCCTGTGAGTCTCACATAACATAACAGGGTCGTCTCACATGGGAGGGGGGGCAATGATAAATCATTCAGCAATAGTGGCCCTGCCAAAGGAATGAGCTGGCCTGTGTGGATGTGAACGAGGCGATGGAAGAGACACAGAATGTAAATCCTGACTGCACCTTTGAGTTCAGAGGAGTCTATTGGACCAAGCTCCTGTGCATTCCATTTCTTATTAATAATGTCGGGGCTCTGTTCTTGGAGGAAAATGTTTCTGGTGTTAAAGACAAGACGGCCCAATTCAAGGGCTCTGTGTGCTTCAAACAGAGCCGTTCGCAGGCTAAACACATTCGTGCCGTTCTGAATGGCCGCCTTTAAAGCCCACAGTCATAAAGACAGAGGAGACGCGCAAGAGAAGACGAAACATCGACTCTCTCACTTCTGCAAACCAGTCAGCCCTTTTGTCATTGATGCGTTTCTACCTTTGTGACATTAGAAAGACCCGGGGATGTCAAATCCAACTTCAGGAAGGTGAAGAGTGGAAGGAGGAGCAGCTTCAGGAGCCGACCTGCAACGAGGGGGGGAGGCGAGAGGCGGTTTGGGTTTTCCTGATTCCTTCAGTGGGAAAAGATGAGGAAGAATCAAGCTGTAAAACAGCCAATTAAAACACTGCTAGAGGGCCGGTTTTTGATTGGTCGTTACTAAATTGATGAAACAAGACCACTTGAATCTAAAGGCTGCTTTCATGAAACCCCGAAGGATGAAAATGACACTAAAAATATTTTTTGTGCCGCTGAAGTGTTCTTTATATTCACAGCAGCTGTCCACATGCCACCCTGGAAGTTATGCCTTCATCGAGGCCGACGAGGCCACAAATCTAGGTCAGTCCCTGGAACGCTCCTGCCAACAGTACACACAGTACCCCATAATACCCTGCCCACATTATAAGACCCAGTGACCGCAAATTGGTGTGATTACTAGATTGATGCTCGTACCACGTTAGATGTCGCCAGTCTCAGCGACACTTTGATATCATTTCGGGATTTTCCACGAGTCCCAGAAATGTGAACATTCTGGATCACACGACTCGGAATATTGCTCCTTTCAGTCCAGACATTTTAACAGAAGCCATGAAATTAGAATCAAAAATCATGTCATTGCCTCTTGGGTGGAAAAGAATCCTAATTTCATACCTTTTTGTGTAATCCTGCTAACAGAGAAACAAACAAGCAAACAAACAAGCCCTCTTTGTAGAAGAGCTAATTCAGACTTCCTGTCCTAACATCCTCACCATCCTCCTCTTTCTATCCTTGTCTGTGTCGGTGCTTGTTGGGGACATTCATGCCTCACTTCTCCACAAGAGTCCTCACAATACCCTGACAGTGCACACCTGTTCCCCATCACCATCTCATGTCATCCCCCCCCCCCCCCCCTTGTTGCACCCCAGTGCCTCATTAGCCTCTCTGTATATGGTCAGCATTTTTCCTGCCATCATTGGTCGATTGCCTTTGGGTCAGCGTCGTGGCTACGCTTCCACACTTTGCCCTTTTCTCTGTCTGCTGCAGCTGACAAGCTGCTGATGTGACACTTTTACTTCAGTTCTTGCCTCAATAATGAGGACTGTCTGGTTTTCTATTCATTTTCATGCCATCCAAGTTTAAATGATTCCCTGTTTGATGTTCGGATGGAACCCAGCAGTAATTACAAGGCTAATGGGGTCCGTGCCATTTCAAGTGGAATCGTTTCAAGGGAACTTCGCCAGGGAATGAAACGCGACTCAAGTTCTCATTAATCACATCACAAAATCAATTACAGTCATGCAGGTGATGTGGAAACACCAACACAATTCACTCAGCAAGAGCGATTCTGTCTCAAATCACTCATCGCTCCAGAAACACACACACACACTGCATCTTAATCTGATGCAAACGCTTGCTTAAATTTCTCCGAGACGCCGCTGCTTATTTTAACAGTAGAGGGTTTTTCAGTGTTGATCATTAGCCGATTCCCCTCTAGGTAAAACCCTCTGAGAGTTAATATCCTCCACGAGGTGGAGAAAGGTTTACCTGTTTCCATGACAATCCCTGAACAGAAAGTAAAGGCTTGAATTTGTTTGACTGTAGCGCCATCTTATGGATGTAATTTATACCAAACACACAAGATTGAGTGTGTGTGTGTCTGGGTTTGGCAAATGAACCAGTGTGTGGCTTTATTTATTATCAAGATAACGCCCTTTAGAAAAAGCAGAGGGTGAAAGGTGGACTCAAAATGTATTTGACGGTTTAAACAAAAAATTACATTTGTGCTGAATTAATTTGCAAATGAAATCTGTTTGATGAAATTTTGGAATAGTAAGACGAAAGCAATCCCTGCAAGGAGAAGGATGGGGCGTGTAAGAGCTTGCATGACAAGAGAGAGGACAACAGTGTCTGTGACACACCCACCCACCCACACACACACACAAAACGGTATGTGAGGTCAGGTGTGATGTCAGTACAACACCAACATTTGTGTGGATGGAGCTGACTCACAGAGAAGCATCGTTAATTAGATTACGCACATTCTGATGGAAACTGTAACCATGACAACGTTAATGTTGATTACTGTCTATTGACTGTGGATTCCTGTTTGACACCTATCAGTATAATGAATCGCTTCAGTGACTCGTTTTGGCCACTAGAGGGCAGAAAACGCTCTATCTTCTAAAGACGTGCCCCATAATGGCAGCTTGTCGTGATGGAGGAAAACATTTAAAACCATGGATTGAAACCTCAAATAAAATACAGAGTACAATGAAAAATGAATTTAATAAAGATTAAAAATTTTAAAAAATGAAGATAATTCTCATTTATCATTTATGTCCCACAGTCAGGAGCTCCACCAGCAAACGCTGGTTCCCTTCGGACTTTAAATGGGATACATAAGTCAGCAAGTTTCTTTGGCAGCAGTTTGCTGTTATTTAAAAGGACAGGAGACCTCAGTCACATTCAGGGATTAGGGCTTCAGATCACCCTTTCTGTTTACTGCATCGATTTGTAGTGTGTTTGATACATATTTGTAAAGTTTTATCTTTTCTGCACCACATTTGAAATTCAGTAACTATGAATGTTCAATTAAATTAAATTCAGTTTTATTTATATAGTGCCAGATCACAACATAGAGTTATCTCAAGGCACTTTACAGGATTAGCAGGGAAAGACAGAACCTAACTTGGCCCACAAGAGCAAGAACTCTGGCAACGGAGGCAAGGAGGCAACTCTGGCAATGGAGGCATCATCTCTGATGCTTCAAAAGGCAATGAGAACAAACGCGCGGCTTCTGACTTTGATGAATGACTTCATCTCGCCGGTGACGTAGTGGTCCTCCCAACCAGTTTCATTACAAAGCGGTCTCTGTTCCCCTAGTCTTCCTCTTCCTCCTCCTCCTCCTCCTCTCTCACACGATTTTCAATCGCTTCATTTAAACGCGCTCACGAGCCTCACCCATTGGATTGATCTGTTTGCACCTGATCCAACATTGCGATCGAACAGCCACTCCTTTTTTTAAATTCCTTCTTCCAAGGTCTGACTGATTTGCAAAGTTGCAGGTTTTGGTTCCTTAGACCTGCAGAAAAGTATGAATTAAAAAAAAGGTAAATTATTATGTTATTTTCCTTTACATAGGAAAAAAAGACGACAGTTCCTGAAGGAAAATCGACAACATTGACATTTCTAAATTTATTTTGGTGCTTTTTTTAATTCTCTGATTTGTCTACTCAATAATTAGACAGCCGCTGGTCTTCATATTAATTAATTTATTCTCCATACTGACTTTTATGATTTTTCTGTTCAACTGCTGTGCGTCTTCCTTATCCCTCGGCAGGGATAGGGGACCCGGCATTGGGTCTGTCCCCCGCTGCTCAGCCCCCTTCGTGCTGGGCTGAGGAGCGCGTCCTGACAGGGGTTAACATACCGTGAAGAGGTTAAACAAACTGACATCAGACACAGGGGGCATTATGGGAGGGCAACTGGCGGCAGTGGAACCTGGGGTGGAATCTAAATTCACAAGATGAATTAAATGCTTTCCCATTTAGAGTCCTCATAAATTGATTTTGGTCTTATATCTAAGTTGATGTGATCTTTTTCTTAATTAAATAGTATTCGTGGTATTTAAAAGTTTTATTTATTTATTATTATTACAGTTGTAAAGTGCCCGTTTATCATTTTTAAGGCATGATGGAAAAAATAAATGTTTCTATAGGATCTCTGAACAAATCGGAACTCTTAGTGTTATAACTTACATTTGTACATACTTTAGTTTGATGTGCTGTTTTCATTCAGTTTAATTCATTGTGTGTTAAAAAACAATACTATACACAAATCAAAAATCCTTCAACTTGAAAATTTGACTGAAAGAAAAAGCTTTTTTGACGCCTTTCAGTATTTTATAAATTAACTCCAACACAACATGGGAAACTTAAATTAAAACTATTTCACAAAGGCAGTAAAGTGTGACGTCCCCTTGCATTTTAGTAAAAAAAAAAAAAGAACAATCTTTTAAGTAGGATATGAATTGGGATTATCTGAAGAAGGAAAACGACATCCCTGAGCTTTAAAGCTCCTGCTTTGTTTTTTGTTTTTGGATTTACTGAGTGAATGGGAGAATTCCCAAACTCTCTAAAGTCCTTCGAGTTGTGAGTCAAAAATCTCTTCCACACATTCCTTGTGAGGCTGGTGCTGATACGGAGCTGGAAATGCCTTGCCAAGCGAGGCCTGGTATTTGCAGGCTGCTGTTGATTTACACTGAGAGGAAAGAGAACGGCAGAGATTATGGGCAATTAAAGCCCACTTTATGCTGATCTGCTGGCGTCACAAAGTCTGGCCAAGAATGCTCACCTCGCCTAAGACTATCAATGAGAACAAACTCTGCAGCATCAACTTATACGGTGAATTATTAATGGAGAGCTGGCACGGGCCTGACTAAGATAGCTTTGCAGGAAAGCAAGGCTAAAATGAGGTTTTGTTATAATGTTGGGCACATAAATGAGATGTTAAATAATGAGAAGAGGCAAAAACACTCTTTTCACTTACCTTCACATTTTAAATGAGCTTAAGACCGTTTTTTGGGGGGTCTGTACCGAGACAGAGCGTTCCCCACCTTCGAGCAGCTTCGAGCGTTCAGCAGGTTGCAGACAGTAATCGGTGGTTATGGAGAACTTTCCCTGCTTGCTTTCTAACTGAGGTGGATTCATGACCTCATGAGGAAGAACTCCTTCAAATCTGAGTCCAAAGTGCAGCTCCAACACACGCCGCTAGATGGCGCCCTTACCAACCAGCAAGTGACCGGTCACAGGAGCTTCCAGATCCGATTCTGGATGCTATTTATCTTCAACATTTAGGTGCACTTTATTTGTAATCTATTTGTTAAAATAAATTGTTCAGGTGTGCTCAAATCCAAGTCAGCTGAGGTAACTCTGATTCACTGAATCACCATGAAGGCCCCTTAATGTAAAGAGGTCTGTGAAGTGCCCCAGAGGAGAGACATTCTGACCCCAGGGTTAGGAACTAGGTCAAATGGTCTTATTTTCATTGACTACATCTACAAACCCCTACCGAGAGTGGAGACTCGGCTTAGGGACTTGCTGCTGCTAGAAAACGGGGTTTATACCGGATGATTGTCTTGCATTAAGAGAAAATGAAACGAAGAAGGTGCCAAAGATGTTTTTATGAATGGGGTTGCTGTGTGAGATACCCCAACCAAATAATACGTGCTCTAAAAAGCATCCAAATTAGTCTCATGAAAGACCTCTAATCTCTCCGGCTGCACTGATGGAAGGAAAACGCAACAGTTCCACCAATAGAGAAAACGCGCTCACTTTGATGCAGCGACCTCAGCACGAAGCTGAAGATGTGGTTCTGCTCGTTGAAACTTTATTTTAAATTAAATAGACGCACCGGCTAAAAGAGAAAGTTTTCATCATCCACCAATGAACAAAAGCAGAAAAAGATCAGAGAACCCTTGAAATCTGAGATCAGCTCGGCAGAACCAGCAGAACTTTGGTTCTGCTTCATGTGACCTTAATGAACTCGAACACTGAGACTCATTCTGTGATTTTTTTTGGGGGGGTGGCGATCTGACTACAGGTTGGGGGGCATCAATGGGAAATTTGTGTGTGAATAAAGTCTATATCGCTTGTTCATAATCCGTAAACTCGCAAGAGACAGAAACCGAGCTGGTTGTTAACTTTCATCAAGACGCACGGCTCACGTTACTGTCGTCTGCGCCGAGTGTTTGGATGAACGTTACCGCTGATCCCCGTTTGTCAAAGGGTAAGTTTGTCTCTCTGTGTGTGTGTGTGTGTGTGTGTGTGTGTGTGAGGGGGGGGGGGAGTTAAAGGTCATCGCCGCTGACTCCATTGAGAGTAAAAAGCTTAAATGTCTTGCCATTTCCAGCGAAAAGGGTAAAGACGCCCGTCAGCACAGATTACACAACAGTGATACGGTTCTCTTCATCCGCCCGCGGAGAACTAACGCACTACTCTTCCTCACAGAACTCGTTTGCGTTCGCGCATTGTAAGTGCCGCAAGCGACCTGTTTCCGGGCCTCAGTTGCACGCATGCTTCTCCAATAAGGGTGAAGAACCTTTCTTTTCTTTTTTTTGGAGAAGAAGAAGAATCCCTGTTGCACCTGTTGCAACCTCCTGCCTTTTTTTTATCCTTTTTATACGCCAGCACGAAGATATAGGGCTACTCACAATAAAATGATGCGCACTACTGTATCCTTAACTACAAAGAAAAACGAGGTGCTTATAGTTGGAGGAAAATAAACCTATTATCACTAATATCTGAGCCTTTAGGCAAAGTTTGGATAACCTTTGACAGACGCCGCATCTCCAATACGCACGTGCCACGCTAAGCCTGCACGCACGCCTCACTGCACACAACTCTGACGTCGACGTCTGGTCGAGCTCTCTGATGGCTGCTGCCCTGAAGATCTTTGTTTTGATATATATACTCTAATTGACCCAAATATAGAGTGCTGTACCCGGAACAGAGGCTTTCTCCTGGCTGCACTGCCTCGAGGGGATGGGCGTGCACTTGCTGGCGTTGGAGAGAGAGAGAGAGCGTGCGCACACACACACACACACACGCAGAAGTTGGAAAACCCTATTTGTCATTGCTCTCGTCCAATCGCTGGCTTCCCGGAGACGGCTTGACGTTTCACTGTCCTCCTGCTTCCGCGTCCCGCTCCCTCCCGCGGCACCGAGCCCCCCCCCCCCCGATGACGCCTCATCCGATCACAGCGCAAACGAAACGACGCCAGAAATGACTGCTGAGACTTTTGGTTGTCGTGACGCACAGCCGAGAACAGAACAGCCCGGTTTTTGCGTAAAAACACGGTGAAATCGGGACAACATGCGGGAGTGGCTACCTGACAACAAGACGTCCACCTCATCTCGGGCCTCCTCGTTTTTTATCGAGGATATATTAGGAAAAACACGGAACGGGCACGAATCGATATCAAACAGCAGCCGTGGGGCGTCTGTTGTGGAAGGGGTCTCCATCGGCGGCGATCTGAAAGCACATCAAGCCGAGAGGATCGCTCCAGCGCCGGCTGGCTCCATCCCCACAGCTCGGTCCCCGCACAGAGGCGCGCAGCGGCAGCGGCAGCGCGTCGGGGCTGCCTTAAACTTCAGATCGTTGCAAACACCGCAGAGTAAGTCAGAACGAGGCGCGCAAACAAATCTCAGTTTCCTCTCCAGAGGCGCAAATTGCAACACATTATTCCACGTTATGGACACGTTATTCCATTAAAACAAAGACTCTGTTCAGTTGGAGCTCCCGCAGATTTATCATTTCTATGTTTAACTGTTTTATAAAGCTACCCGTGTTCTGTTTCTCTGGGTTGATTACGGCGGATCCGTTTCTCTACCCGAGCTCACCAAGACTCCAAAACCTTTGAAGGGACCCCACCCCCCCCTCGTGGATTTTTCCTTTGTGATGGTTTTCAATATTTAGCGACATTTTCGCGGAACATAAATTGTGGATTGATTTGCGGGGAGCCCCTTTTCACCTACAGTATAAACCCAGACGATGTTTCAGGACTGATTGAGAGACGTCCTTCTGTAGATTACGCACGTGGATTGCGCGCACTAATATCCAGAATACACTCCCAAACTGAAGCGCGATATATACGGCACGCAAACTCGCCGCCTTTACGCAGACTCGGTGACTTTTGCACCCGCCACATGGGTGGCGGGTGCAGTCCGTGACAGTGTCTTTAAATTCAGATGGCTTTCTCCAGAGAACTATTTACGCATTTATTTATGGCACGTTATTATAGCCATGCGGGATCCTGTTCGATTTGCTAAATTGATAATAAATGCATATCTTATCTCATTATGGCTGCCAGGCAGGTGGATCCTAATCTCATTCGGTAAAAACTCAACATTCTGGTCATCAATGAACTGCAAAAGTCTTTTCAAATATTATTTAAATAAAATGTATGTGAAAATGCAACGTTTTATCTTTTCCAACTTGTCATGTGGTGGAATATTTTATTTATTTATCACTGTTATTTATGATTTCGGGAACTTTTTCCTCTTTCTTAAAAGAGAAACATTTTAAGTTTTGGCTGAAAATAAATTGGGAAAATGTGTGTATTTCTTGTTTCTCCTTAGAAGTTATGATCTTGGTTTTTATGTCCTTTCAGGTCCAAAAGAAAACGCAGACGCCCGCTGCTGCTCCACATCCCCTGGTGACAGATGCTCACCTGCTGTGTCTGAGCCCACGACGGAGGGAAGCGACGAGGCCGACAGGAAGACCGGCGACAGTAACCTGACAGACGACAACGATGACGCGCAGAACGGCTTTGACGCACGGTCAGACCAAGATCCCTCACCGGGCCCGAGCCCCAACAGAAAGAAGACCCGGACCGTGTTCAGCCGCAGTCAGGTGTTCCAGCTGGAGTCCACCTTCGACGCGAAACGATACCTGAGCAGCTCGGAGAGAGCCGGGCTGGCCGCGTCTCTGCGCCTGACGGAGACTCAGGTGAAAATCTGGTTCCAGAACCGGAGGAATAAATGGAAGAGACAGCTGGCGGCGGACCTCGAGGCCACGCACATACCCCACTCCACGCAGCGCATTGTTAGGGTGCCCATCCTCTATCACGAGGGGTCCTCTCCAGCTTCAGCACGCATGGGTTTCAACGTGAATGGACATGCAGCTTCTCCAGCCGCCGCAGGCTTCCCCTGCAGCGCCATCAGCTACCCGCTGTCTTCCATAGCGCACTCCATGAGCGTGTTAAGATCACAGATGAGCGGCTTGGTGTAAAGACTGTATGATAGATCACAGGGATAGGATAAAACACTTTAAAGTCTCAAACGTGCAATAACTCTAAAAAGATAAGCGCGCCATGCAGAGACTGGATCACAACCCAGTGAGATGCGCTCCTATAACAGCAGGAGCAGGCAAGGATGAGCCTGCAGCTGCTCATGTACTGTACTGGATGTCTGCATATATACTCATCATTTTTTAAAATATTTTATATTTTAAGCCACACGGATTCACACGGATTTTGTCACCCCCCCAATTAATATAAATAAAAAACAAATCACATATTGTACTTTCCTTTTGTCTTTTTCAGGCTGTCCAAGAGAATCCTGAATCCAAATGCGCACAAGGAAAGCGCGAAAAGCTTAAAACAGGACCTTGTTTAATTGCCTGATCTCAGGCGATCAGGCCCGCAGGCCTCCCTTGGGACTGCTCAAGGTCACGCCCTTGCTGCTCTCGGCTTCTGAGGAGTTGTAGTTCAGAAACTAGTCAAAGCTATAGTCTATATCTTAAATTTGTTTGGGCAAATCGGTTATTATTTGAAACTGGGGTAATTGTCAGATACGGCATTCCGTTTTAGTTGTGTTTTAATAAACAAACCAAAAAGCACAACTCAATATGCGCACCGTGATTTAGGAAGACCTCGGAACGTAGAAAATAAGTACCTAATAAAAAAATCTCGTATAAAATTAACTACATTTATTCTGTGGGAAATTCCGAGGATCAACTTGTTTTGTTTTTTTGTTTGGCTTTTCTTTTTCCAACAACGTGGCACGTAAACACATTAAACGCTAACACAAAGGAAATTGTGGACGAAAAGTTTCTTTCAAAAAATTATGTCACACAGTGAGTGTAAATTTTCTTTCCTTCCATTTAGCCGCTTCAAACGAAACTGGAAATTTCTAATCAAATACTGTAAAACCAGTAAATGTGAATTTTTCTGATGGAAAAAGCGAAAAAAAATATATTCTAATATGGCTTGGGGAAAAAAATTGTTTCTAAAATACGAGCAAAAAATTGCTCGTATTTTAAGTAATCAAAAACACAATAAGCTCAAGACACTGAGAAAAATAAATATTACTCTAATTTTAATCTAATCTCTGTCTTTGCCACAGAAAAAAAGGCACTGGCACGATTCGCTCCCAATTCTGATTAATTTCAGGTTACAAATCGGTTGACAAACTTTTGCTCAGGTTTTCTCACAATGGCTGGGGCTGCTGGTCTGTTAGGGGGGGGGGGGGGGGGGGGGGTCCAAGTGTGCGTGAAATGACAGTGAGATCACACGCGACCTATTTACTCTCCCGGGGGACCCCGGGTTTCCTTGAGGAGGGAGGGTGGGAGTGGGGAGAGAGGAACTGAGAGGGGGCTCCAACAACACTCTCCTGCGCGCCCCCCTCCCATCCGAACCCTTCGCTTTTGGACCGCCCTGTAAATTCCTCTTGACCAATCACAGAGGACAAAACGCGCCCCATCCGGTATGAGTTGTTGGTGCGGGCAGAGCATCCCCAGCCCGGCAGTGTCTGCTCAGTGGCCGCTGCTATGGTGCGTGGAGCGTCGAGACGTTAGAGGTCAGATTGACGTCTCAGTTTATTTAGTGGAGTCGTGGAAGTCAACAAAAGAAAAAAGGGAATTAAGCATTGGAGAATATGAACAAAGAGGACGCACCATGCCGCCCCGCCGCCACGCTCAAATTCACTATTGACAATATCCTCAATCTCAAAACAAGCGGGAGGAACAGCTGTCATCCGGCCGGACTGCAGGATGGCTCTGACACGGCCATGCGTAAAGATACTCCCCGGGACCACCACAACGCACGCGGAGCCCCGCAGAGGCAGGTCGAAAGCGGTAAGACGGCTTTGGGTTATTTGTAGCGGAGCCTACATGGAGACGTTCTGCGTTCAGGTACCATTACGCACAAAGCCTGAATAAAAGATGACCGCTGTGTCACTGTGATTTTGTTCGCAGAGCATTCCGACTGCAACGGAGCACCGGAATCTGTCGCCGTCGGCCGCGGAGACCCGAAGAAGACGTCGGAGGTGCGCTTGGAGAGCGGGGACAGCAGCTGCGAAGACAGCGGCTCGACCGCGGCCACGGAGCCCAGCAAAGGAGGCCGGCCTGCCAAGAACGGCAAGATGATAGCGAAGAAGAAGACGCGCACTATTTTTTCCAAGAGACAGATTTTCCAGTTGGAGTCTACCTTCGACATGAAACGCTACCTGAGCAGCGCGGAGCGCGCCTGCCTCGCCGGTTCGCTGCAGCTCACCGAGACGCAGGTGAAAATATGGTTTCAGAACCGCAGGAATAAATTGAAACGGCAAATCTCGACTGAAAGCGACGGACCTGTTACCGAGTTCCCCGAGACCGGGAAGCCGGTGGTGATGGGGCAGATCCCGGCCTTGTACAAAGAGAGCAACCTGCTGGGGAGGTGTTTGCTCCCCGTGCCTCTGCCCGTCGTGTACCCGGGCAGCAACACGCCTTACCTCTGCTTCTCCAACGCCAGCAAGTACTTCACCCTGTATGACGGGGACGTATGATGGCTTCATGACCCCCCCCCCCCCCCCACCTAGAGGAGAAACGCTTCGGTGGTCTGTTAGGTGGTGTTAGGATGGGGGGGTCGGACCTGCGGCCTTAATGTTCTGATAAATTACATATCAAAATAAGCCTGTTTGGGATTATTTATTCTTCGGTAGGTCCGACGGAAAACCTGCTCGAGTCAGTCGTTTCTAACAAATAACAGGATGGTTCCATGGGGGGCCTAAAACACAGTCAGTCGCGACATTTTGTTGACATGTCATTATTATTATTACTATTATTATTATTACTATTATTATTATTTTAACAGCGTTTCTAGCAGCTTAAGCCACCAAAGAAATTACAATAGCCTAGCTATTTGCATGCATTTCCTGTATCATAATGAATTTTGAATTACTGAAATTGTATATGTATTTAAATGAATGTAATTAACATTTTACTCTGTTTCACGCATGTCTATTATTTCTTTCTGACTGTCCTTCTATTTTATTTTATTTTTACTTTATTCCACGTTTGCCTATAGGCCCGTTACACCATTTACTGAAACTGTAATTAAAACATCTTCATTCAAGAATTATTTTCACAGAATCTACTAATTTGAATGTAATTTTCTCTGCAGGTTTATTTCTTAATAATATAAACAGGGACAATATATCGTATGATAAGTCGGTTTATTGGTTAAACATTTATTTAAACAGAAATTCCAGCATGAATTTTATGGGTAAATAAATATTGGAAGACATTGATTGAACATCTTTTAAAGATATGATTTAAAAAGTAAAAATCTTAAATCAAACGGAAAACCAAAACGTCTTGTCAGTAAAACTCCCCTAAATTATATAATATAAAGCGTATGCAGTTTGAAATGGGGCGAGCATCAAAAAAGCACTAATTAAAGCCCAGCTGATATTTTATGAGCAGAAGGAACTTTAAAATATATATATAAAATAGAAAGACGTATCAAAAATAAAATGTGTAAAACCTTTTGGAGTTTAAATTATAAAGTATACCATAATTTAATAATAAGACACCTTTATTGTTTCCTCAACAAACTAAACTTATTTTTCGGTATTGATCCATTTAGGTCAATATTACTGCAGGGGATGATTTCAGATTCATGCAAACTAAACAACAAGCTGAGCAACTTCTCCCTGGTGTTGCGTGTGCTTTCTCTGTACAGGTAATGTTGACATTCTACTTTATACTCGTCTACATTAAGGGGCCGGCGGTATTATTAGCTATTTCTTCAACCAATAAAAATCAATTTAATACCTAAACGTGTGTGAATAACCAATAACTGCACGATGGAGAACATCCAGAGCCCAGAGCGCATCCCAACAGAGGGGTCGATGCTCCAAACATGCTGGGAAACTCCTCACCTATTCCCCAAAACGTCACAACAATATAATAATAATAATAATAATAATAATAATAACGTTTTATTTGAGCAGCCATCCAAAGAAAAGCTGTTTCTCATATTTTAACATGAATTAAGATTTTATTTTATGTTTTCTTTGTCACTTGGAACTAGTTCGTGATTTTGTAAAAGGTTTAAGCTCCTCACTGAGGCTCCTAGTTCACGGCTCTAAACCGCTGGACTACCTCTGGCCCAGGTTCTACCAGCCCACTGTGACGAGCTGAATATAATTTTGAGTTTGTGATCAATTGCATGATTAATTGTTCCATTATGTGTTGAGTTTCTGGGCATGGAGCACATCTGTATATTAAAATAACTGTGAACAGCTACAGCGCTAAAATACAAATTTAAAAGATGGACGTGAACATCTTGCTGCACAATAACTGCATTTATGGTTCATATTTTACATACAGGCTTTTGGGCCTTTTATTTGACAGTGACGTATTAGTACCTTTACTTAGGTAAAGGATATAAATACTTCTTCCATCATTGGACTGATCCATGCAGGAAGTGGTGGATGGCTGGAGACAGGAGGTGAGGCTCGTCCTCTCCTAAGTTCTGCGTCAGACGGCGTCAAGATCCTCGAGCCCTTTTCCTGAGTGGAGGCCACTCTGCTGTCGTAGCACAGCCACAGACCAATATATCAGCCGCCTCAGCATAATTTAAAGTATACACAAGGCTAAGATGTGTTCACAAAGCCAAGGGGCGACCCCTTCGAGTCAGGCCTGCTGCTGGAGATTTGGATTTTGCTGCCTTGCATAAAGATCTGAAATTTCTGTATCCCAAAAAGTTTGTGCTGCTCTGAGCTTGGCTTTCTGATCAACTAAATTATAGATCCCTGAAGGGAATTGTTTCCCGTCTTCATCCATTTGGAGCCTAAAACTTTATAACCCTTGATGTGCCAGAGCCGGTTCTTCATCAGTGCTGCCCGTCCACACTCACCCTTCCCATGATGATGAGTGTGGACATAAATCATCCTTAATAGAGAACTAAAACGCTGAAGGCATAGTACATACCTCTGATGCAAACATGATTTTAACCAGGACATTATTTGTTCATTATTGATCTACTGCACACAATAATAAAGAAATCTCCAAGGCATTTGCATGCATCATGTTGTGTGTGTGTGTGTGTGTGAGTTTCAGGGAATCTGGCTGTGTGCTTGTGTGTCTCTTATTCCGTGGGCTATCTCGTGCTTTAGAGATGCAGGAGAGTCGCGCTGCTACTCACTACCCACAATCCCTCACGTCTAACGGCCCAGACATGACGCCGGACGGGATGCGAGGTGCAGCCTCTCCGGCTGGTTGTTTGGAAAGCAGAGAATGAGGTTAAAGTTTTATCCATCACCTTGGGTGACCTTGCCCACGTTGAAACCCGTGTCATCGGCGCTCGCTGCTGATACCACTGTGCTCTTTTCCTTCTCCTCGCCCTCCTTGCTGTGCTTGTTTTCCCACCTCCTGTCCTGTCATGGTTCGTCACAACAGTCCGTTCACTCAAGCCTAACTTCGCTGAATGAGACGGAGCGGGGGGGGGGGCAACAAAGGAGAGATCAGTCAGCGCCAGTTGATGAGTGGGCGTTCGTGTTGGAGGAGCCACCATCATGTTTGTATTCCTAATGGGTCTGTGCCTCCCTGTGGCTGGGCTCTAGTCTGGTTGGGAGCAAGGAGGGCCCTGGTTTGGAGTGTGTGTGTGTGGGGGGGGGGGGGGGGGCACTGGGTTTGTGTATAAATACATATGTGCATTACGGCTGTGTTAAACGTTTTTCTGCATGACCAGGTGGGGGGCCCCTTTCTCTGCTCACTTGGTACCTCAACCCTTGCTGACCCCTCCGTCCTCTGACAGAGGTTGGCGTGAAGACGATGGGAGTCATCGTCTCCACCAACGTGAAAAAATTCTTACTGGGATTCCACACTGATCAACACACTACGGAGACATGAAGTCATGTGTGGAAAATGCTTATCAATATGTGCCAGTAAAACAAGAGTAAGTTAAAAAACAACAACAATAACAATAGTAGAGGCAATAATAATAATAATAATAATAATATGAACTCAGCAGGTCCGAAAAGGAGTAGGATGAAGCATCAACTTATTTAAACATACCCATTTTTCACTTCTCAGTCCCTCATATTTTACACATTTACAAAAAAAATAAAGTAAATAAACACATATGTAAAATAAATAGAGAATAAGCAGAATAAAAATGACTAACAGATACACAGATCATTTATGAAAACTCCCGATTGTTAATCCACTTCCTCTTCTCTGCACCTATAATGAAAACCATGTGTTTATGCCGCTTTTCAAACTGGCTCGTGTTTGGACGTTGCTTCCACAACCTCACAAACACAGACAAAAAGAAACACGAAAACCTTTCAAAGTAGTACGTGCCCGCTGATGTTTCAAGTTGAACTCCCCCCATCACATTATAACTCCCATCTCTGTTAAAAAACAATTTTTGAATATTACCAGGAAGTACATTATGTATTGCCTCGTACATGATTTGTGCTGTTTGACAATGAGTCCGGTCAGTGAGTTTTAATGTTCTGGATTCTAAGACCAGAGTATTTATAGGAATTATTCTTATGGCTCTTTTCTGTAATTTGGATAGTGAATTTATTGTACATTTATAAGTTGCCCCAAACCTCTGCACAGTAATGTAAATATGGTGGAGTGATCCGTGTTTGTTCCAGAACGCGTTTGGCTTTGCTCAGAACTGAAATTCTTCCTGATTGTTTGCTTTGTATACGTCTGATATGAACCTGCCAGTTAATCTTATCATCAATTATTACCCAAATAAATTTATTTCATATACCATTTCAATATCCACCCCATTTATATGTATCTGTATTTGAATGTTGTTGCAGTTGCTGAATATCATTAATTTGGTTCAACGTTAATGATAATTTGTTTCACTCAAGCCACAGTTTCAGTTTGCATATTTCACCAGTGACCCTCCTTAGTAATTTCTCTAATCCCCTCCTCCCCCCGCCCCAGAACAAAAACATATTGTGTAATCTGCAATTAAAACTAATTTTAATATTTCTGAGACTTTGCATATGTCATTTATATAAACAGTTTTGGACCTAACACTGACCCCTGGGGGATGCCAAATGCAATGTCCAAGCATGATGATGAATAGACCCCCCAATTTCAGAAATTGTAATCTGTTACTTAAATAACTTCTCTCTCACCCAGTGGAGTACAACCCCCTGACCCCATAGCTTTCAAGTTTATTGATTAAAATGTCATGATTGATTGTGCCGAAATGCTTTTTTAAGATCTATGAATATTCCAACTGAATGCAGTTTGCGACAAATTATATTGGTTTATAAACTTGTCTAATCTGTTTCCAGAATTGTGAATATTGTAAGATGTATTTGAATAATCCCATTGGGGTGTCCCATACACCCAGGGGGAGGTGGGGGACAACCAGAGATGTAAAGAAAACGACAAGGCTATTAGTTAGAGAACCTGAGACAGGAGGTCTGCATGTATGTCACACTCAAAGACCGTTTGATCATCTATTGATGCGCTAAATTAGCCCCCTCCCTTGATGCAAATTGCTGGAGGAAACTGAAATAATGCCATGACATCAGAGAATAGAAAGCGATATGGAGACAGGAGGTGAGAGAGTGGGGCGGACTGGACCGCAGCCAAACTCTAAGAGCAAAGAAAGTTAAGTTAGGAAGTAAAAAATGAATCAGTTGAAATGAATGAATTTCTATCATGCAGCCACAGGATGGGCCGATAGTGGTGAATTAATGCTCACAATCACGCATTCATATTAAATTATGACTGAGTAGCCAACACTGCTGTCAGCTCTTCATGACGTGAGGAAATTAATTATTATATAGTACTTTATTACAGTACTTTATTTTCTGCTCCACAATAAGTATTCCCAAAACATTCCCAAATCCATGTAAAAGAAACGAAATCCAATCATTTTTTTCAATTAGCTCTCTTTCTCACGCATGCAACCCACGTACCAATTAAAGAGCATCTTGTCTGACACCCTCCCTCGTGCCGTGTCCCCTCAGACACCCTTGTCAGGATAATGTGCCATTAATCTACCGCTGAAAAGGCATTATTGGCCAATCAATAGGGAAGATGGAGGGATAAAGGAAAAGGAAAGAGGAGAAGGAGCGAGGAGAAGGACAGCAGGCAGGAGAGGGATGCTCTAAGTCAGGGGGGAAGCATTTGAGAGAGGGTGAGGGTGGGGAGGGGGCCAACACTTATCCATAACACCAGAGGATGACCTCCACTATTTGCAGACATGCAATACTCAATGTGGTTTCATGCTAACAGTCAATACAGGTCCATTAACAACAGATAGAGTTGTCAGAGTGCCTTAACTTTTTCTAGTCCCCCCCCCCCCCCCCACCCCGCAGCGTCCTTCACGACAATACAGTCCTCGTCTGGTCTAAACAAAATTCTATAAAGAAATCACAGTTTGTTTCTATTGAATTCAGATTCATGCTCGTCTCCCTCATGTTGTCGGATCGGCGGTCCCGGGAGTCTTCAAGGGTCAGTGTGTCGGATGTAGGGGGTGTCTCACACAGAAAACCAGAAAAGCACTCGGAGAGCGCAGACCTCCACCAAGCAGCTCAGTTTCCCACATACATGGATTCACTCCAAAAATAATGGTTTATTTTATCCACATTATTAGAGTCTTAACCATGAAAACACACATTGGATTCACTTTGATATCATTATTATCTCAGCGGTTTTTCAGGGAAATCACTTTTTTGGTAATGGCGGTTCTCTCCTGGATCTATAGCATTTGAAGATACAACAAATCCATTAGAACTCAGAGTCTCAGCTGCAGTTTGGTGTTTGCTGCATGCTTTTTCCTTCATTTGTTCCCTTGCAGTAAAGAAAATTCCCAAGATCCTCTATTTTTTGTTGTTCTGGATCATAGTGTCCATAAGTTTTCCAGGATCAGGATCAATAGTTGATAAATTCTTGAACTTATCTTGTATTTTTTTTTTTTTTTTAAATTAAACCAAGGACGCGGACCAATTGTCATGGAGTTAAATGAGCACATGCTGAAAACACCCCCGTCGCTCAATGATAAAGAAGTCTTTACAAAGATTCCTGGATCTGGACGGTGATCCGGATCACCTCCAACATCTATTGAGACCCTTTTCGGACAATATCCAGAAAATGTCATCAAATGGAGACAGTGTTTTTTTTTTTAAGTAACTTAAACAGAGCAGAAGAGACCTTATTTTTGAAACCCAAAAAGACGGTTAAGTTTGCATACTCGTGACGCCTTCATGGACATCTAGGTGGATAAACTGTGTGGCTCCAAGCTCAAAAAGAGCAAGTGGAAGAATTCTAGCAGGATAACTTGTGACAAAATGAAGAGGATGGAAGAAAACGGAGTATTTAAAGAAATCAAATCACTGGGGAATCTTTAGCTCACGCTGCTATCAAAGAGGAATTCATAAGCACGTGCACTTTATTTATTCATTGATCACGACAGAAATAGTTCTGCGAAAACAACGATGAAAACTGCTGCAAGTGTGCGACCGAATTCTCGTTGAACACAATTTTCTCGTCTTCCATTCAAGCTGATTTGTGTATCGCTCTCGTGACAACTGCCGGTACTCAGGAACACACACAACAAACACACCTCTTAGCCCTGAAGCGAGTGGATCTCCTGAGGACGACGTTCCCCCTCCGGCCAGTTCAGGAGAGGCTCTAAGTGCTCTGTAATAGCCAGCAATCAGCGCAGATGGATAGAAACCAACGTCTCGCCCTAAGGAAAGAAATATAAATAAATAAGATGAATAAATAAAAGCCCTGTGTCCTCACAACCACAGGCTGCATCGGGCATGTGTTTTATAATGAATATAGATTGAAACGTTGAAATATTTATGGCACAGGGGTGGCGCGAGTTGGAGGGTAGGCTAATGGTGTGAAATCGCATCCCAAGTGAACAGAAAATAAAAATAAAAATTTCCTCTTGGTCCGGAAGTTTCCAGGCGAGCATTTGGGATGCCTCAACTGGGATTCAGCACAACATGGATCCGGCTAAATATCTACAGGAGGATTTTTTTTCTTCTTCTTCCGCAGCAAAGAAGACAAATGTTGCTAAAGCAATAAAATCTAACATCGCTATGAACAAACATGGATGCATCGTGCATAAGCGTTCCTTTATAATCCCTGTGTGATGTCACAAAATAGCCTCAGTCTGATTAGCCTTTACAAAATGCCTTAACACGCAGCTAGCTTGCCCTGCACACCCCCATTATCTAATTTGCTCCTATGAAACCTGCACCTAATAGCTATAAACAGTTAAAGCCCTCCATTGGTCAGTGGAGAGGTGTCTGGGGACACTGAGCGACTAAGAAGAGCCCAGGGGCCGGATGAAGGATGAATGAGTCGACCGCTGCGGAAGGAGAACATACCGTCCCTGACAAGAACAAACATCAGGCCGATAAGCAAAGGCTCGGGGTGATCAAGCGTTCTGGAGCCGCATGAGAAACCATACGCTGGAAGAGAAAGTCTGCGAGACGAGCCGAGATGAGCGTAGGCTCCTAAAATAGTCCCGGCGAGGCCTGAGGGGCCGCGGAGGAGTTGCCAGGGATCGGCCTCAACACTTCCTTTGTGCACCCCCCATGGAGGATAAGCGGGTTATGTTTATGTGCAGACCTGCTAACACGGGAAGGACACATAAGAAATGTATTTTAAAACACTATAAAGCAGTGAGGCGACCCCGGTTGACCCCGGCGATGCTAAATAAATGGCGACGCTCATAACGATGTCTGCACGCCAATTAAGCGGCAGGAACACGTCGACAGTAAATGCGTCTGAAGCGCAGCACCAAGTCGGTAATGCACGAGCTCGTAAAAGTGTCACTCTGCTTCTGCTGAGGATAAAGGGACGCTTCATTTAAGAGCTTCCATTTCAGAGCTGCACCACTCCTGGAACTTTCTCTATTTCAGAGGCATAAAGACTCCCGATGGCCGGGCGGAGATATATTCCTGTCTTGTACTAAATGTTTCGTCCCACGTGTGACGGTTGGTTTTAAACGTAAGTGTTTTAAAACTTTGTTTGGGGTTACGGGCTCGGCTGAGCGCCGGAGAGGCAACTTCCAGAGTAAGAAGGAATCAAAAGTTGACAGTCATTTGGGAGGGTTTAATAATGAACACAGAGCACGTGGGCTTCGCTGGGGTTAAGTACACTTAGGAGTGCACTGGGTAGGGCTGTGGAAGAGATACCAGATGACGAGTTAGGACGAAGAGGCGCGATGAAGGTGGTTAACAGACCACAGTCGGGAATCTGGGTCGATTTTCTGTTGATCGAGAAAACAGATTTCCATTTATGGTAAATTAACGTAATGCAATTAAAATATTCAGTTGATATGAATGAATACCAAGTGCTGCTCTCCAGCTATAACGGTGCACATTGAACAAGTATATTTGCACTTAAATGTGCATAAAAATAAGAATGTGTGTGTGTGTGTGTGTGTGTGCGCGCACACGCGCAGTGACTGTGTCTGCCATCAGGAGGTTTTAATAGAGCCGTATAGTCCTTTGCATTTTACATGACTCCAGGGCACGCTGCTCTCGCCTGTCTGCTCTGCTCAGATCAGACGATCAAACTGGAGCACAGAACTGACTGCAGGTCTTCATAATATCCTGCTTGCTAATCTCTGGGTTCCTTTGTGTGTTTGCAGCGCGCACGTCAAGCCCAGCTCCGACGTGATGTCATCAGCGTCACCAGGATCCTGATGGAACCTCAGCAGTCCATCTGAGCAAAGTTAACTCTTATGAGGTGATGATCCATCCATCCATCCATCCATGATAATGATGTTGTATGTTTAACATCCCCTAAAAATCCTATAAAAAGCAGGAATCAGCCGAAAGAACTCTGTTCTGTGCACCATTCTTCTAAGTTGAAATAAAATCCATCAACCTGGAATAAGTATAAGTCTAATAAAAAGGTAGCAGCATCTAGTAGTTTATAATAAATAGCTAATAATTATAATTTAACCATGCAAAAGGAATTATATACGGAATACTGAAATTCATATTTAGAACTGTGAAAAGAGGAACGAGAACTGAATAAATGTTCTTCAATACAATTAAACTGCTTGAATGGATTCATAATAGACATAACCTTTTTTTCTAAAATGTATGAAATTTCCTAACAAATATGTATTAATAATAATAAAAAAAAGAAGATCAGGCTCAACAAATACATCACACCTTCTGTGTAGAAAATAATTCAATAAAATATTCATTTGTGTTTCAGATAATAAGCAGCAACGAAAGATCTTCAAAGTAAATACCACAAAGTATTTATTTTTGGCTTTTGGCAATTCAAACATATTTTTTAAATTTGACATGAAATAGAACAGGCAGAGTTCCCCTGTTTGTAAAAATATCAAGTGTTTTCAGCACTCTCTCCTGAACTATCTGAACAGCACTATCTGGCTGAACGCACCTCAGTTCAGAGTATAGGTCGAGTCACGTCCATAAATATTAGATGGAATACTTTTATTGGGCAGCGCTTGTCGTGTTTGTTGTTTCAGAAGCCCCGTGCTCATACTTACACATCAAACCAGAGGGCGAAAAACGAAACCTCCGTGCGACGAAGCAAACTAACAGAGATAGTGCCCACGCAACACAGTAAAAAAAAAAGGTAGAAAAGATCAAGGGTGCCTCTACTTCTTCTGAAATCTAAAAAGCTTTAAAAAAAAAAAAATGCTGCAACATATTCTTGATTCAATCAATATTGCAGGAGTATTGCGTGGAATAAATAAATAAGTGAATAAAATGCATTTCAAGTCTAAAATGCTCTTATTGCTGCGGAGGCTCCATGTATGCCCTCTGGCCAAGCAGCTGAGCGTCACGTGTCCCATTCCAGAGTGGGGCTGCATGCAAGAGACAAATCCATCAGTTTGTATGCAGAATCAAAATGAAACGCGCTTTGCTGCTGTCAAAGGAGAATTCTATAAAGGAAGTAAACATTTCTCAGCGCCGCACCATCAACCTTCCGGTCCTTTGATTCCCTTTGTCTTTAATCGTCTATCAGGTTACAGGCAGCTTGAGAATGACTTCATCTGCTTGCCTGTCCGCTGCCAGATTTATTGTTACCACTTCATAAAGTCCATGTGTGTGCATGACATTGTGTGAAAGCAAGAGGGAGAGCGAGAACGAAAGTGAGAGAAAAATAGCTGATTTATGATTCCTTATTGGTAATCAATATGGCTCTTTAGAGTCATTTAGATGGCGTGATTGATAGTTGGAGTGGCCAGCATATGGACCGGGAACTCGAGCTGTAAGTCTGACTGTTCCCATATGGGAAACACTATCTGCAGTGAAACCAGCGCATCCATTGTTTACGCTCAAGTAAATTAGCCGAAAATACAAAGGAAGCAAAAACCACAGAAGAAGAACCGAAGCTCATCTGTGAGGATTAAAGAACTTTAAATTGGAAGTAAAACATCTGAGAAGTCAAATTTAAAATGTGGTCATCTGTTCTTCGGGTTCCTAAAGACACTTTTTTGTTGTTTTTCGGGGTGAAGGGTGTTGTGGGTGTGTGTGTGTGGCGGGGGGGGTCTTGTCTCTCTTTCATGTGCAGGTTGATTTGACAGGAGGGTTTGAGGAAGATAAGGACATACAGAGTCTTGTCTTTGGTCGTCTGTCAGCAGCCGGAGACCAGAGTCCCCTCCGACAGACATATTTTACCTCCAACCAGGCCCTTGATCGGCCTTTGATTAAATGTTGTTAACAATACAGAGAGCTGCTTTGGCCTTTTCCTAACTCTGCCGTCGCATGGGAAGACGAAGCACAGAGCGAAGACTACAAAGAGATCCTGCTTTCAGAAACACGAGAAAAGCTCAGAGACGCTGTCGGCAACAGAACCGAGAGTCTCAGCTATATTATCCGGATTTTGGGAGGAGATCAGGGAGTAGTAAAAGAAAAGTGCAATGGTGAGACCTGTTTCCCTAAAACCACTGAGTAGAGGAGTTTTTAAATTATGGAGTCAAACATTTGTAATGACTCCAGACAAAAATAGGAAGGTGTATTTTTCAAGAATATCATTGTTTCTTTCTTTCTTTGCAGTAACGGTTCTAATTTTTCCGGTGGACGGAGGAGGTAACAGCGCCGTCTATGCTGCGATCACAACCTGCGAGGCTGAGCCAACCTATTAGAGAGGAATGTTTCATCCAGGGCGACGAAAGACGACAACTACGCTCATCTTATCATCTCCTGGTGATCAGGAGATTAGTGTCCCCCCCCCCCCCCCTCACAGACACACACACACTGCTATAATCTCAGTCATGACAACCTACAGAAATAATCCACAGAACAACAGCTCTGTTATTTCAGTTTTAAAGCCTCTTACATTTTGGAATTATTTCAAACAAATATGTAAATTTCTTCTTACAAATTCGGACCATTAACAGGAAAGAATTAAATCATTAAAATACCAATCCAAAGTATATGCAGGACCGTGGAGGATGAGTGTGAGATTTCTGTGAATATAAAAGAGCAAGCAATTAAAAGAAATTCCTAAAAGCGAAGTAAAACCGGGTTCATATCTTGGAAAACAGCATCTCTAACTTTCAGAGCAAAATGCCATTAATAGATGGCGTGCCTATCCAATGAACATGAAAGGGCGCTTGCCGGGACGCAGATCCCGTTTCATGATTTCACAAACGCTCCACCAAGTGTCTCATTGATTATTTTGGACTGACACTGTAACAAAAAGCCATCTGAACGCAAACAGGCGCGCTGGCACACGTGTATCGGATCTCACGGGCCCACATTTCACGTCCAGCGCTGCGCTGATTGCAATAGATTTCAGATGAGGATCAACACTTTGAAACCGAGTCTTTGACCTGAGGGCTCAGAAGAAAGGAGGAAAAGAGAGCGAGAGAGAAGATAGGAGGAAGAAAGATGGTTGGCGGAGGTGAGAGAAGGAGAACGTGAATTAAAGCAGGCTCAATCGGAACTTTGTTATAAGCCCTGCTCGGGGGCCGGTCTGCATGTTGTGTCTTTGCTGTAACACGAGTCCTAATAAATAGCCTGCGCTTATGTTTTCCTGTGTGGGCAGCCGAAGAAGGATGCATTCATAACGGCGTGTTCATAATCCAATCTGTGACTGATTTAGCCGTCTGCTGCTCAGGAGCCAGTCAGGCGCTACGGGATACCCCATCCAACACGCCGCTTTTCCCACATCGGGACAGCGGGACACTGGGATACCCCCGCGGGGCTGGAGCTGGGCTGAAGCGGGCCGATCACCTTAGTCTAAACTGACATGTCTGCTTAACACACACACACACGCTCCAGGTAGCGTGCATGACGAGGCCTGGATGATACCGCACCAGTAAGGATATGTGCTTCGGCCTGCGGTGTTGAATGTCGTCGCTGAGGGGTCTCGGGAGGCGCGTGGGAGTCCGTTTGATCTGCTCCACGTATTTTACGTTTCTCTTACCTGGGGAGATTGAGCATTGCATGCTTTGGCATGTTCCCTCACATGTAACGGAGACGTAAAGACCCTTACAGATCTTAGTGGCCAACATGGCAATGGCACGTCTGATCGGGTTGGAACACCTTCAGAGCCACATGAAGCTCACTGAGGAAATACTCACTGGCATTAATCTGAAACTGAAATTGCCTTTCCCTTGACGTCTGCAAAATAATCGCCACCCTGGTTCCCACCACCGAGTCACCAAAGATCTTGGCCATTACCTCTGGCTCCCTTTGGCTTTTAGCATACCAAATATCCAAGCTTATACACTGGAACGCTGCACGGATGAATATTTGGAGCAATTGCTCATCCTGAAATCAGGCTGGCCTCCGCGAGGGTAGAAAAAGAACTCAACCCAAACCCTTCGTCTGAAAACCCGAGTCGTCTTTCAAGGCTGTCAGAGCCAACAGCCAAAAGCCAACAGAAAAACATCCTGGGTTCCAGGGTCAAGGAAGCTAAGGGGTATTGTTGTCCCCTGGATCTCTCGCCTCTCACCCGCTCTAATGAATATGAGAAGTCTAATAGCCCCCGAGTCTGACCTCCAATAAGTGCTCCACGCTTAGAAACATCAAATGCTGCCTTCAAAGTGCTGCCACTTCCTGAATGTTGCCCTTTCATTTAACGTGCAAGGAGTGTGTGTGTGTGTGTCTTTGCACACACTTGAAACCGGCGTGGCAGAGGTGATGCCCCCCCCCCCCTCCCTCCCTCCAGAAGTGAGGAGAACCAGGGGACTCCGGACTCACACATTACACCAGTCACAATTATTCATAATTGCAGAGAAAAGCAGCGTGCGTGTTGAAAAGAGCCCAAAACTAAAGAACATAATTTGGCTCGAAAGAAAAGAGAAACTTTCAATTAAAGAAAGAAACCAAAAGGGAGACATTGTCGGGAATCTTTAATTTGAATATTTCAAGCTGACCCAAATCTACAGAGCAGAAATAAATCAAAGCTCATGTTGTAACTGATGCATCTTATAAATTATTGCAGTTAAAGGTGTACTTTCACAGGCTTCCTCACACAGGACACAATCAACTGCAATTAATCTGATCAATGGAATGTTAAACGGCGTACAGGATATGCTGCGGCAGGACTAAGTGCCCTCGAGCCCCATTGAGGATATTCGAAGTGATGGAGAAAAACCATGTCCCCATCTCCTCAGGGTAACCCCCCCCCATGTTAGATAAATTAGTCTGGGTTAGTACCTGGACTTCCTATAGTCAACTTGCAACCTTTTGATCTCTAACAACGGCAAAATGGATCCAAGCTGATGAATTTGGATGCCCGGTTATGATTGATTATGTGGCCGCTTTGGACGGAAAGGCCTGCCAAAGTTTATTTGGAGCGTTTCGTTGCTGAAATGAGAGTTGGTTTCTTTCAACGCTTGGATTTTAAGAGAAGAGCGTCCGAGAAAAGGCAGGGCAAAGCTACACGAATACGCACAAACCGAAAGGCTTTGGGGACATCACGTTGTGTGCGTGTGTGTGTGTGTGCGCGTGTGTGTGGTATGAGACAACAGAGGTCTGGGGAGGGACTGGACGGAGGGCAGATCCAAAGTTAAATGACGACTAATGAACGAGGCTTTAATGATCTTCGTCTGCAGCGGCTGTTTCTCATACAGACCTGGAGAGTGAGCGAGAGGCTATCTCACACACACACACACACACACACGCTCTAACACAGGATAAAGTAGAAACACATGGCGAGTGTGTGTCTGTGTGTAGGAAACACAAAGCAGAGCAGAAAATGACTTTGCAGCCACCGCTCGCTCCGTCCAGGCCTTCACACACTAGTTGGCTCCTCGCTTTACTCCGCTGACAGGTTGACGGGAGCGTCGCCTCCTCGCCAGGCTGCAGAGGCACGTTTTGTCCAACCACATTCACACAGCAGGGGTAACAGAGTGTTTGAAGAATGCACCTCAATAAATATGGGCTAAAATGGTGGTCGTGAGGTCACGCCTCTTTGTGACGCTGAACGGAGTTATGTGTGAAGTCCGTTGACATGGAACTCTGGTTGGCACCTAACGTCAATGCCAGCAGCACTATGTTAGTAATGAGTCAGATAATTACAGGGTCAAAGGTCAATATTGAACTGTTATCCAGTGAAATGAGTGATTTAACAGGGGGGTTGAATGCATGCCACATGCTAAGCTGCTGGCTGACTGCTGTCAAATAACAGTAAACCATCTTTTTATTGGCCCTTAACACTACATAAGTTAGCATACTTAGCATACACAGACTGTATGACTGCATCTCTCTCCTCCTGGCATGCTCTCCAGTGATTATAACATGCTCTCCAGTGATTATAACATGCTCCCCAGTGATTATAACATGCTCTCCAGTGATTATAACATGCTATTTGAGCAGAGTGAGACGTCTGTCTTCGCTACTTGTGTTTTGCGTCTTTGCTTCAAAACAAGAGCTTTTTTTTTTGTCAATGATTTATATTTCTGTGCTTCATCTGTCATCTTAATAATTTTAGATTCACTCTATTCAGTATTTTTCTGACTGTAAGAATGATGTCTATGTTCATTTCATATCTTTGGAGAATGATTGAATGAAACTCAGTAATGGTTTTCTCCTTATCGTTAGTGGTTAAATATTCAAAAGCAGATTTGTCCTAACAGCAGATGGTCACACGGGGGTTAAAATCTGTACACCAGGTCGTCTTCGGGTGAATTTGGATGACTTTGTGGACAATTTAGAGCCACAACACTTTTTTCTGAAGACACACAAGAAATTTGATTATATATATCTATATAGACTCACACGCACACATAAAAAATGAACAGAATGTAAACTACTGTCACTGATACACCTTTTCATTCTTCCATCTTCGAGCCCCTCCATTTCCCCACCATTGTTACCATGGAGATGACCAAATGCATATCATATGCATGCTTGACTTTGTGTGGCTTGTGTGCTCAAGGCTGGGCAGCAGGAAGAGTTGGGGGGCAGTGGGGTGGGGGGGTCGGGGCGTGACACAGAAATGTGTTCTACTTAAAATGCTAATTTTACATATTTAATGCCATGGAGTGATTTCTGTTGGGAGATGAGTGGAGAGCCAGTGGAGCGAGAGGAGAGGGGGATGTAGCACTGTAGCACACACTCCGCTGTCCGACAGGAGGTGGTGGGGGTGCGAGCATGGAGGGGGGGGGTTGGCAGGGGTGATGAAAGAGCCACAAATTCCCTTCTCCCCACTTAACTCATTTATTTATCCGTCTGCACCCCCCCCCCCCCCCCCCCCCCCTCTCTCCTGCCCTCCTCTCTGCCTCCCTCTATCTGTGCTTATATAATTGTTCTGCATTGAGATTCACTGACGTGAACGACCGTTTCATTTCATTTCACTGGCCTGTTGCCGAAAACGCCAACACACGTATGATCTGTAAATGACACAGGGTGTCACTGGGAGGAGAAGGGAATAGCAGAAAATAAACAGATATTGATTAAAGGCTGGAGTTATCAAGTATTCATTTTTAAAACTTCTATAAACTAGAAAAGTAAAAGCGCAGACCTCCGCCAAGCAGCTCATTCCCCTCCTAATCTCGATCATCACCAAAACGTTCTAGATTGTTTTTTTTATCTTTATACACCAACCATGATAAGTAAAAGTGAATCCGAGTTTGTGTATTTTTAACTAATATTTGAATCCATAAATGGATTTCAATGTTAAAATGTAATATTTTTTTTCTGACCTCATTCTGGATCAGATCCAGAAGACATTTTTCCTGATAGTTCATATCGGACCCCTTTATCACTGTGATTTTTGGTGAGCGAATTGAATGCAGATTTTACAAGATTTTGTTTTTTTAAGCCTCCATTATAAGTAAATGGGAAAATCCAGATTTTTTGGGGGGTATCCAGACGGCTATCCGGATCACTCTCAGAATTTAATGAGATCTAAGTTAGACCAAGAACCATCTCAAGATTTTTTTTTACATTAAGACCCATCCAGAAATGTTTTCATAATCTTTCCATAATCCATAATAATTTCCACAATCCTGCTAACAAATGAACATGGACAGAGGCCGTCAAAAACAGAACCTCCATGGTGGAGGTTACTAAAGAAACGTCACAAATCAATATTGTACCAAGAATAAACCAGCTTGTGATGATTCGTTAAGTCTCTTCCTGTTAGGCTCCCTGACCCGAGGTCGTCGGCCGCGCTCGCCGGTTTCATGGTTGATTTCAACCGTTCCTGGATTTCTCCCTTGTTGTTTTTGGAGCTACAGGTAAAACCAGATTAACTCGACTTTAGATCTGTGAAGTCAGCTGGAAGGCCGGAGGGGTGGGTCTCATGGGGAGAGGACGAACACACACACACGCACACACACAAATGCTGGATGCATGATGTACAAAGAATGATGACATCATCTGCATTAACACAGATTCCCACAGACCTTGGGAATCACTGGAATTACTTGGAATCACTGGAGGGTTTCTGTTTAGTGGCCATCGCTTGAAATAGCCACGCCCTCTATCGTCACCCTCTCTGCACACCGACTCCATCAGCGACGCTCTCACAGCACGCTGCTCATAAAAGAGCCTTAACTCCAAACCCCCCCTGAGGCCTTCTGCTTTGTGCCGACAGGCTGCCTTTGCTGTGGAGCTCAGTGGAGCCAGCGAGTCCTGAGTCTTCATGGCTGATGATGCCCATGGATGACTGGAGCTATTGACAGCCTGGCACTGACAGCAAAGCAAGCTGCCTCCAGAGCCCTTGTGCTGAACATATGTGTGTTCGAGCACAAGGTCAGGTCGACTGACTTCCAGGACTTCCAACGTTTTCTCTGTGGCGTTCTTTTAATACCACAAGAGCTGCCTCCCCGACTCAGTTGGATCCAGGGAGTGCTGAAGGGGTTGTCTTCCCGGGCTCCAGATCATTCTAGGAACCCGTAATGTTGGATCTCCAGTGATTTGTGTTTCTGATGCAGAGCAGAATACACCCCTCTTGTCTCCTCCTGCGGCTGGAGGTTTGGAAAGACCTGACGTGGTAACCTTCTATATGGTTTTATATTAGCGCTGTCATAATTTCTGTGCACAACATGGCCTTAAGGTCACGGAAAACTGGAATAGGCGTGCCATCCTGCCAATCACAGGCCTCCCCGGATGCTGTATTTGTCTGAGGGAGTACAAATAGCACAAGATAAAGCTGACAGGTTAACCTTTTCAATTATCTCATAGCCACGAGTTAAAAACGAAGCACGCTGTTAATGTGACTGGACACGGAGACAATTGAAATATCATCATTCATATCCCGGGGCCGCTGCACGCTGGATCATCTGACACCGCATACGGAGTTACTGCACTTCTATTCCTGTGTGTGATTTCAGTAGGAAACACAATCAGGGACATCCACAGAAACATGCACACACACCTTAGTGAGTGGCTTGCTAGACAGACACAGTTTTCCCAGTCCTCCCACAGGCACCAGTCCAACCCATGAGGTCATCGCCTGCCGAGACCCCGGATTAAAACTCCAAAGGAACCCTCGGAAGCATGCGTTTATATGCCCTGACAGCCCTGCACCCTGATTAAGCCCCCTGGTTGCTAACGCTGATGCTAAGCTAAAATTAGATTTGTTCTCACCCGGCAAGTTACTTTTTCAATAGCCCAACCATGCTAAGATGTGGTAGGCGATGCTAAAGCTACGCTAAATTCACGCAGTGCCCGAATTCCCTGTGCAAATGGCCCCACCGCGTGAGATTCATCAGAGCACGAGCTAACGCAGGATCGCTTTGAGCAAACACAGGATTACGGAGGGTCATACGCAGGGGATTTGGCTTTAACTAGTTTGAAGGCTAAAGGGAACAGCAAGACTGGAAAGGTGAAGTGTTGGGACGCAGGCTTAATGCTGCCGCTTGCCCCGTAGCAGCTGATTCAGCATATACATAAAGAAAACTACATTATCGTAATAATATCTCAAGACAATAATTCTGATTCACACATACAACTATTTAAATGCATTTTTTCCTCATTGTTAGGGTTGTGCCTCCTGATATTCAAATAAGACATTCCCATTTTCAACAAGGAGCGATAACAGAATCAGTGGCCTTGTGGTTTTTAATAGATGGTGCAGAGATGTTTCCCTGGGATTGTTTAAAGCCAAATGGTTTTCACTAGAATTAAATAAATGATTTCTCATCTTGAGATGAATAGACGGCCACATTTACGACTCGGGTATTTAACTTCCCCTGAAACAAAGCTGCTTTGGGGGGGAAATACCGGCGCCTGAGGTTCAGATGAATAAAACATTTAAAGCAGGAAAGAGGAACTGGTTTGTGACTTTTGGTAAATAGAGCTTGAAGAAAACAGGGACTACATTTGGTGTGTCATTAATTGCCATAGCAACTACCATACCAAGAACATCCCTACCAGTGGAATGACAAGCATGGAGGTTCACCTAAATATAACCACGTCAGCATCGCTCTCACGTTGGGAAAGCTTCCGTCCTACTTCTTTTTTTTGGGGGGGGGGGTGGGTTCTGCCGTTCCAGATGGATCTTGCAGTCCCATTTCTCTCACACTCTCAGCACACAAACACGAACAGCCCTCTGAGCCCTTGGTGGTTTTATCATCAATTAAAATCCCAGCGCCACTTGCTGAGCTGCACTGTGCACTGTCACATCGCATTTAGGTGATCTCACGGTGAGATGGGCTGTGGAGCAAACCTGCATAGTGCTCCTCTGCAACGGGCACAGCCATGCACAATGGGAAAACCCTCTCCTCTCTCCTCTGCTGCATGCAAACATGGAGAGATGTGTCTCTAACATGCAGCCATTACAACAACTGCCCTTAGGAACACAGCTCCATGCATGCCTGCACAAGCAAACACAATTACTACACAATGAGCTTTGGCTGTGAACTCAAATAGAAAATGCCATTAACTACAAAGAGGGAAGAGAGAGGGAGACTTGTGCGAGAGAAATCAACCATCATCATCTCCATCCGTACAAGTTGTCCGCTTCATTCTCCCTGTCCCAACACATCGGCCCGTAAACAGTCAGAGGCCGCTGGCCGGGCTCAGCACCACCACGTGTTACGCCTCCCTGGGCTTAATCAGCGCCGACAAACCCAACATCTCTGGAGAGTTCACGCCACTTGGTTTAACTTGTTGGTTGACTTCTAACTGAGGGGCAGATTGCACGGCTTTGGGGTCAGCTGCGAGTCCGGCAGCCATTTGATATCTGAGTGAATCGCAAAGCCGTGTTATTTTTCTCCTGAGACATCGAGCAAACTATGAGGAAAAAGACGTCGTACTTTGCATTGATCCTTGTCGTCTGTGCTACAAGAGGAATACGTCTAAAGCTGTGATGAACTAAAGCTGAAACCTACAAATAATGTTCAATCGTCCAATGAGCATGAAAGATAGCTCTGAATCATCATCATCCTCCTCTTCACCATGGCTGTCTGCGTGTGTTCAGTGATGCTGACTACATTCTCTTGCATGACAGCTAAAGTAGCTCCGTCTAATGGGACTGATGTTCCCCGCCGTTTGCCTTCAGGGCCGTTTCCTAATGCGCTCTCTTCATCGCTGACTTTTTAAGTGTTTTTTTCTCCTCGAGGAAACATAACCAACAACGCTTGGCTTTGGATGGAGTAAGGTCGCTGATCCTGGTGTGTTCATTGAGTTATTACAGCCCTGCTACAGTCTTGCACGCCTCATTCAGTAAAATACAACATGTGTGAGAGGGTGACGTTAGCAATGAAGCGGCGCTTTGTGAAACAGCTTTTGATTTCGTGGATTGGGGAATTTGTCAATATTTACTATTGACTGCCAGAAGAGTACAGCTTCTTTACTCTTGTTTGTTTGTTTGTTTGTTTACAGAAAAACTGCCAGATGGATCTTGATAGAAAATAAATCTGAAGATGGGTCTTGGTCTAATTTAAATCCTATTAAATTTTGAGCACAATCCGGATACATGTCTGGATAAAAAAAAAAATCCGGATTCACTCGCCAAAAATCCCAGTCATGAAGGGGTCCGATATGAACTATCATGAAACTTATTCTGGTTCTGATCCAGAATGAGGTCAGGAACAAATATTACATTTTAACATTAAACCCATTTATGGATTCAAGAATCAGTTAAAAATACACATCAACTCTGATTCACTTTGACTTTTCATGGTTGGTGTATAAAGATACCAGAACAATCTAGAACCTTTTGGTACTGATCCAGATCATCGTGTGGATGGTGTAGATCCAGTTAGGAGGGGCATGAGCTGCTTGGTGGAGGTTTGTGCTCTCTGAGTGCTTTATATTTAGGACTGGAATATTTGGCATCAATCAACAGCAAATATCCACATTGATCCGATCAATTTTAAATATGTTCTAAGCGCTGCTGCCTGATTGCTGTAGGGTGCAGAGAGCAAAGTTAAAGCATCTTTCTCATGTCAGCTGGACAGTTGGGGCTTCCTCTTGCTTAGGTGATCAAACAATAACCAACATAGATCATCTTAGGCTGTGACACCATCAGACTCCCATTGCGTATCTGGCACACTGTCCTCGCTCGACAGGAAGTGTTCCACATAGCCAAGGTTCTCGGCAGGCGCCCAGGTCCAGAGGGTTTATTTCTAGGACTGTTCCTAATACCATTTTTGGGGCATCAAAGACTTTGGGATAGTTATACAAGAACGTTTGAAGCTTTGTGAGGAAGAGGATGATGGGATATTGATGCATGAAACACAGGATATTATGTTATGCACCGGATCAGCTCTAATCTTTATGGATGTCCATCACACAGTCCAGGTCCATACGGAGTAAAGCGTCGTCTGATGAATCCTCGGCTCCATCACAGCTTTCAGGATATAAATCAAGTTTATTACTACAACTTTTCATTTTTCTTCCTAAAAGTCCAACTGCATTTGCTGCAAATCCCGTTTGTTCCCAAACAAATGCCCTGATTAGCATTCAAGGAAGCCCACTAAAGATTTTAGTCTTTTTGTTTTTGTTTTTTAGCTTTAATTGAAAGTGGTAAATATTCTGCATTTTCAAAATGCTATCAAAACAAGCAACTGATATAAGATCCTCTAGAACATGTCAGTGTGCTGACATTTCTATTTTAAATTGCAGCTACATTACAGCCAGCCGCTCTGATCACAGCAATACTCCGTCGTTGAACTGTCGAGCTTCTCCTCAGACTGAAATATGAAGTACTTGGATACTACCTGTATTCAGGTTGCATGTATGAGCTGTCCTTTAATAATTTAATCCAGCTGTTTATTAATTTATACTACAACTTCAATGTACATTGGTCTCAGTTTAAGATGCGTGTGTCGTCGTCCCCCCCCCCACTGATGTTTAGCAGACGCGTGTACTAATAACAATACTGCATGGTCTACTTCTCAACATTGCATAAGGTAGTTAAAAGAGAGGAAGAGGAGGAACATCATTTGCCTCGGGGTAACAACCGCCTAATTGAATGACATTTTACTTCACTACTTTTTACAAAAACTAAAAGGATGGGAGTGAGGGAACGCTGGACGTAAAAAAAAAAACAGAATGATGCAAAGGCTGCAAAGAGAGACAACGATATCGCTGTGCTGGAATTCTACCGGACAGTAACGTAGGAAGCTTATTTACTGGCATTTTATTTATTATTAAAGCAAACAACCAAATGATTGTGAATGAACACACCTTTTCCTACAAGCAGACATCATCCTCATTTACTTATCTGCTAAGGACGCAGCTTTTCTCCCACTTTTATGTGTGCTTGGTCATTTTATCACAATAAATATTATGCGTACACCCGTGCTATGCAACTCCATTTCTTCAGTGTCAGCTGGTGTGAATACTTTCACGGCCCTACTAATCCCTTTGTGCCCTCATCTCATGGTGTTATGTATGAAAAAGTCTTCACAAACGCTGAAGGGGAAAAACAAATTCACACGGCTGTAGTGTGTATTTAAAATCATCATCAGAAAGCCAACCGGGCCTGCTTCCTTTCATAAATCCCCGTGCTGCGGGTGTGAATCTGTCTGGGAGAAGGTGCCAGCAGAAATTGCCCTAGGAAATCGAAGTAATCACACACAAATGGCGCATAGCTGTGTCAAATTTCACACGCCGCGTCGCCGCTTACGGCTACCCTCCTCTGACCTTTGACCCCTTCAGCAACAGGACACTAGGCGCGTTTTGGTGCGATGCGACAGCAGTCCAGCCAAATCAAAAGCAGAACCTGTCTGAGAGCAAATGATGAGAAATGAAACAAAAGGAGAACGGCTTGTTCATTAAACATCTGGTAACACGGCACAAGTTTAGTTATAAATGTAAAGGTCTGATAATATGTGAATAATGAAACACCGATCAAGCTCGGGGGCCGGGCGACCTCTCCTTCCTCTCCTTCACAGCTCGTTGCACAAGAGCTAAGAAAGAGAAAGGAGGAAGAAGGAAAAACAAACTGAAACCACTTGTTTCAGAGCTTAAACTGCCAAATGAGTTCAGGGGTCAGATGCTGACGCGACTTTATTGTTTGTCATGACACTGGTCGGCCATGATGCCCCCGCAGAGCAAGCCAGTGAAACAGCTACAGACTGGCGAGAAAGATCAACCTCCGGGTGGCCGAGTCATGGATGGGTAGCCCTGAGCGCTGGGCAAAGGAAGAGACGTCCAACTTGTCAAATGTAGACAGTAAAATAACATTCTGACCAATGACCCATCGTTGGACTCAGTGAATAATGGACAACCACTTCCTGATCAGCAATAATCGGCAGCCATTCTTGCTAAATGGCTAAATACAATGTCCCTCTATCAATCTCAGCATCACCACGCTTCCCTCTCCGGTGTCCTCCCACACATGAACGCACCCACACACCTCGTTCAGTCCCTTCAGGAGCTGCTTCAACTCCAAATGCAGGAGCTTCTCTTGGCCGGAGGCTCGGCGGGGCCTGATTGGGCCTCCCCGAGAGGCGGAAGATCAGTCCTGAAGCTGTTTGGAAGAATGTCTGGGTTCCACGCCGCCTCTCACCCAATGTCAGCAATGATCAGCTCCAGAAGATAAATCAATGGTCCAGTTCCACTTCCAGCTATGCCAACAGTCTCCTGACTTCATATTGGTTACCTAAATGTCAAATTATTCTATTGAGAGAACAAAAGCTTCCCTCCCCTGTACTGATAATCAATCAAATGATCTGATTGCAAACTAGAAAATTACTCCAAGCAGCTCGTTCCCCTCCTAACTGGATCTACACCATCCACATGGTGATCTGGATCAGTACCGAAAGGTTCTAGATTGTTCTTTTTATCTTTCTACACCAACCATGAAAAGTGAAAGTGAATCAGAGTTGATGTGTATTTTAACTGATTTTTGAATCCATACATGGGGGTTAATGTTAAAATGTAATGTTTGTTCCTGACCTCATTCTGGATCAGAACCAGAAGACATTCTTTGGACCCCTTCATGAGTGTGATTTTTGGTGAGTAAATTGAATGCAGATTTTACAAGATAGGATTTCTTACATGAAGAACATCAATTTAAGTAAATTGAGAAATCAGATTTTTTTATTTTTTTATCCAGACAAATATCTGGATTGCTCTCAAAATGTAATAGGATTTAAGTTAGACCAAGACCCAACTTCAGATGTATTTATTTTATTTTTTTTTTGTACATAGATTTTATTGAATTTTTGTTACAGAACATAAACAATAACAAGCACTCTGTAATCAAATATATCAAAATACAAAGAAATATACACCACCATCCAAGATAAAGTCGCTACATATAACTCCATACCATCGTCACTCAAAAACCCAACCCTGTAACCCCGCACCGCCCACTCGTTTCGCTCTAAGAGAAAAGAGAGAGAGAAAAAAAAAGGAGAAAATCTAACAAAGTTAAGAATTAAAATATAGAAATAACTGAAATAAATACAACAAAAATAATAACATGCACAGTAAATTAAATCAAGTCACCAGGAGACAAAAACAATAAGTTCTGAGGTAGATGATGACATTAGATCACGGGGACACTCCAGTTCAGCGCATATCTCCCCTTATTTACTGTGTCCCGAAGGGACGGGGGCAAGTACATCAAAAAGGCTGACCACGTTCTCTCGAAGAGGCCATCATCCCCTTTCATACGTGCAGTAAGCCTTTCTAAGGGCAGAACTTTGTACGCTTCTTGGTACCATTGTGTAACAGTGGGAGGTTTGTCACTTATCCACTGTTTCAGAATGCATCTCCTAGCCAGAAACAGCAGCTTGTCACAGAGTCTGAAATCAAATCTGCTCAGGGATAAGGTTTTTGAAGGCAAGCCTAAAATGAAAAGTCCTGAATCCTTTGTAACCCTAACAGGAAAGATCCTGCTCAGTTCCTGGGCTACATTGCTCCAAAACCTGGAAATTAGACGACAGTCCCAGAAACAGTGAATGTATGTCCCCACCGACCGTTTACATTTAATACAAAGAGGGGAGGTCTGCTTATCCATCTTATTAAGGAGATATGGTGTTATATGGGATCTATGAATTATCTTAAACTGGGTTTCTCTCATTCGATTACAAATAAATGTGGATTTGGCAGAGGCTATTGCCTCATTCCAGTCATCTTCAATGTATTGCCCACCCAAATCACGTTCCCATTTCTGTATGATCCTACTGATGTCTGATGGATCCATGGAGTAGAACAGTGAATATGTACGGGAGAGAAAGCGTTTATTGTCCATCCGGTCCAATAAAAATGAATCTAATTCGCCAGAAATGGGAGTGTTTGTGGGGAGATCTTTCATCTTTGACAAAATAAAATTGCGGATTTGAAGATAACCAAAGAAGTGTTTTGATGAAATGCCATATTTTTGTTGAAGTTGCTGAAATGACATCAGCGTATCACCTTGATATAAATCCTTAATAAGTCGGATGCCCCTCACGTGCCAGTCATCAAAAACACTATGTCCAATTCCCGGGACAAATCCCTCATTCCTAGTCAAAGGTACCAATGCAAAGGATGATGTGCCTTCCCCCAGATATTTAGTTATGTCTCGCCAGACCCTGATCGTGTTATAAATAATAAGATTATGACGCATGTCTGCAGGTTTCTTTTTGCCATAGTTCGACAGTTTGCTCAGCAAGGAATAGGGAGAGCAGTACCACTCATCGACACCTGTCGTAGACTTGTATTTATTTTTTGATCAAGATCCATCCAGCGGTTTTTCTGTAATCCTGCTAACAGACAGAAAAAACGGCGTCAAAGGCAGAACCTGGCAGAGGTAATGGTGAAACGCCTTCCAGATGCGTCTCTGGCACATTTCCACCATGCTGCACCCCTTCTTCTTCTACCAGAGCAATAGTGAACCCACACAATGGTTGCTATTAACAGGACTGTAAGCATCATCTCTAAACACAGCACGCTACCTGCATGACTCTGGCGTACTGTGCAGCTGTGTATTCTCAGGTAGAGGAGTTCCCAGGAAGTCTAGACACGCATATTAGTTCTGCCCAGCGGGTCAGTGGAGTGGAGGGCTGACTTGGAGCCAGCCGGGCGCTCAGGCATGAGGAGGGTTTGAGCCGGGCTCAGTCCGCGGCCCGGTGCTGGGGCTGACGCCGGGGTTGTTGTGCCGGCAGCCAGCGGCTGCTGCGTATGCCTACAGTCCCCCCTGATGATAATGCAACACGGCAGCCCCGAGGGCACAGCCCATACAACGTTCTCAGCCCTCTCTGAGTAAATGGTGACCCCTGAACCTACCCTTCGTATAAAGGGAGGGGAGGAGAGGAGGGAAAGCCGGGGGGGGGCGAGGCATTAGCAAAGGGTAAGGAAAACAGGACTGTAAAGAGGAAAGGATGACAGAGGGCAGAAGAAAGAAAGAAATCAAGGCGGTGCAATCGGAAGAGGTTAATCTCTTTTAGCGAGGATCGTCTGAACGTTCAGCCCGGACAGAAAAGGTCTGCAGAACGGTTCTGTTCATCACACATTAAAGAGAAACAGAGAGACCCTTCACCTATGCGTTCTGTCAATCAGTTTCAAACTAGGTTTGAACAATTTAGAGTCCTATTATTTAAAAGCTAAAAAATAATCTGTTAGGGATTAGAGGCCTATTGTGTAACGGACAGAGGAACTAACTCATCTTGGAAATTCACGACAACAATATTTCCCGCCGGAAATAGTTTTTATAAAACGATCAGTGTTTTAAAAGCATTTTATTCGTGATTTAAAGATAATGTAATACCACAGCGATGCAAGGACAAGCTTCCAAATAACAAATGAACTTTGAATTCTGTAAATATTCAGTCACTGCAAATGTGTAACCAAAATTAAATAAATAAAAAATATGGTTAAATATCCTAAACAAAAAAAGCACATTGAAAATAAATCTACTGAACTCGAATATTAAATAATTGACGTCTGCATTCAGACATGTCCAAACATTAAACTCTTCATTCTTAACTCTCAGAAAACAGTCCTCAATCCATCGTTCAGTCATGTCTGAAATTATACAATTGATAAGATGAAGATAAGAAAAGATTTTGCATGATCATGGCCGAGCGTTAAAGTTTGCAGGTCATTTTGGACCCTATTTTTTATATTAGATCAATATTCTGCAAATATAATGCAAAAACGTGGCCTGCGACGACACCATGCTGTCGCTTTTAATACGGTGCAGCCACATGTCTCTGAGATGCTCTTCGTCTTAGAGCTTTTTAAAGGCTGTCTGTTCTTTACCCTCGATTCTCTACGTCCTCCATCTCTCTCTTTACCTTTCACCATCTGACCTATTAGTCCATTCCGATGGACTCCTCGCTCCGGCCCTGTCCGTGTGTCCGGATTTCTTTTTTTTTTTTTCTCCAGTATGAATCCATTTGTCTCCACTGATGGAAAATAATTGCAAAGCAAACAAATCATGTCTGCCACATTGAGCAGGCCTCTAATCGCGGGGCATCGCAGCTAAATAGCTAAAGGAACGACAGACAGACTTACTGACTGACAAAGAGAGAGAGAGAAATAATGAATGGAGGGAGAGGAAAACTGAAAGAAAGATCACAGGAGTGTAGTTTGGTATTCAAAGTTTATGTGCAGAGTTTAAACTGGTTATGTTGGAGAAAATGATGCCAGAGAGAGAGAGAGACCTTAGATTAAAACCTCGCTGCAAGTATTTTAGGGAAGGTAATTGCTGCATTATTGAAAAACAGACTTGAATACAATTTTCATTTGACTGTAAATAAGTTAATAAGATATCATTAAGCAAGCGACAAGCAAAGTTTAAATTTAAAAGGGTCATTATTATTTACATGTCCTGTGTACCGAGAGGTTTTACCAACAACCAGGGTTTAAAAAGTTAAAATAAATCTGTGATCTCCTTCTAAACTGCAGATATTATATAAATAACTAGAAAAAAAATCTGGGCAATTATTAGATTTTTTTTTGTCTCTCAATATGAAAAAAAGGACATCAAAGTATTATTTTCAGGGATTAAAAGTCCATTAATGGCTGTAAAAGTTTCGTTTTTAATGGTTCCATGTTTAACTTCACTATTATTAACAGCAGCTACAGCTTTGACGGCTCAGTTATGTGTCCAGTCGGTGAACAAGCACAGAACCGATTATCTCTTCTAGCCGACACACACACACACACTCACACACACACACACACACACACGCACACCCACACACACCCACACACACACACACACACACACACCAGTGGAATCAGTGGGAACCGGCTCCAATAGGCTCTGGACTCAGAACCGCTCCACACCTCAAAACATACAATCATGGATTATTAAGTCATTACATGTTTTAGTAAAGGGAAATTTAGATATATATTTTTTTGGGATTTGGAACATCAAAATATTGTGTTCTATTTCCTATTTCCTGCTTTAAAAATGGATCAAAAATGCAGAAACCTTCACAGTTTGGCTTCAATAACACACCGACACACAGAGGCGCCTATTCTTATATTTAATGTTAGCTTCCAAAGCGACTTTTGCACAACTTGTGTATAAAACGTATGCGTTATAGATCCAGATATGTGAGATATACTGAGAATATTACAGGAGCTGCAACACTATGCTTTAATTTAACACTAATGAAGTGTCCAACGTTTAAGGGTCATTTAGGTGGGATTTAATTTAACTTCACCGACACGGCCCCATAATGAGGAGGCTCCTCCACATAGTGCAGCCTTGCATGAAGCTCATCATCATAAAATCTGTGCCGAGCATATATGACCAATCTACAAGGTCAATAACTACTTTAGCTTCCTTGTTAACTGTATGAGTTGCATCGTATAGACTTTTCTTTGCAGACCCAATATGCTGGAGCTAATTATGTTATAGATTACGGATATCAATCGTGTTCTTTTTTAACACACTCTCTTATGAACATTAGTTCAAGCACTGGCCAGTGCGACTCAGGAACGGACTTCAGTTCAGAGAGTTCTCTATTGAATCTGTAAAAAAAACCTGCTAACGTGGAGGATGCAGTCATGATAGCAGTCATCATTTAAGCAGATCTGAATCTGGATCTAATTGTGCAGAGCAGTGGAACATGATTCGCTGTCCATACCTGGGTGTTTCATTTAGATTAGACGTCTTGTTATCTTATCATAATGTGAAAAATCACTCCATCTGTGCCCTGATCCCCTTTAAAGCTCAACTCGCCCTAAACGGGCTAAAGTTCCGGTTTTAAAACAGACACACAAACCCATGTATGATCACACACCCTCCTGCAGGGCAGATTACATTAACAGGAAGTCATTAATACCCCACACACATGCAGCTCGTTGCTCATCTGCATGCTTTTGTCAGGAGGCAGCGTTTATGATTGAAGTGAAACGACGTTGATGCTCTTGTAAAAATGAAAGTGTCATAATCAAATGTCGTATCTCCAGTAAAAATAGTTAATTGTCTGTTGTTTCCCAACTCAATTTACTACAGTAAAGCGGCCCATAAAACCTCCTTCTCCGGCCTTTAATGGGCTTCATAAAGATTGTCCTTTTGTCAACACTATGCCACGAGTGTACATTTTAAATTAAGGACCCCCCCCCCCCCCCCCCCAACTCCTCCAGAAATAATTATAGTTCTTCACAAAATGTTATTTCCCTGAGAATGAATCCATTTTACGGTGAGATGCGCACTTACCCGCACGTGAATGGAGGAACCCATTGCAATATCCCCACCCACTTTGTCGAGGGGTAAATGAATTCCCTTCTGATTGAGGAGCACAGAAACTAATCTCTTTTGGCCTCCCATTAGACAGACTCTACTGCGAGGAGTCAGCATCACCTGTTCTTTGGCTCCCTCCAGTGATCCAACATCAGCTTCTCTGCATCTTCGTGTATTTGAACTCTTAAAACCAGACTCATAAAGGTCATCATTCCCTTCGAAATTTAAAAATATCACAAATACATATATATATTCAGATCTGGTGTTCATAATCGACAGCTTGTTGCTGCTACTGCTATTTGAAATGCGTTTCTCAATACCGGATGCTGTTATACATCCAAGAGGGGTTCACTGCGGCCCTGAGGCCTTGCATAACGCACAGAAACCAGACTAAATCACCAGTGGTAGAAGAAACAGTCAAATCTGCAGGACATGTTTTCCAAACTCGATATTTTAAAATGTGCAAAAGTACAATGCATATAGATGTCCTCTCCTGCACAATGGGATACTCAAATAAATGCACATCATTGTTTTTTTGACAGTAAAAAGTCTTTCAAAGTTGGACATTTTGGGCATCCGTAGCTCACGTTTACTTCTCAGTGGTTTTATGTTACTTAAATGCTGCAGAGAAAACTCTGAATTAAACGTGTTGACCTGATGAGAAAAAGCTTGTTCACATTCTTCCATGCAGTACAAAAAGTGATGTCAGTGTGCGCTGCTGCGCGGCACTGGCCGTCTGAGCGTCTGTCTCCAGTGTCCCAGTGGAATTCTGGGATCTTCCTTTTCCTGCGATGTCGCTAGATGTTTCGCAGGAGCCACTGTGGAGGTGTGATGCCCGACTGGGAGAAGTAGTTCCACCACCAGGGCTTTTCCTGCCGCTCTATCCCTCCCTCGCCTACGTTTGGCTCGGTGTAGCGCTCAAACTGATTGTAGGGGTCGAACCGATCCCATGTGTCCACGGTGGGGAAAAGGTGGTCGTCCAAATCAGGCTCGAAAGGGACCTGGGCCGAAGACGAGGGAAAGGTGAAGAGGAAAGGATGAAAGACCGTCCTGAAGAAGCTCTGCCTTTATCAGATTATAGTGAACGGTATCACTCGGTCATGATATTGAAGTCCAACCTTCTCCAAGACGAAGTCCACACGGCCGGCCTTGCTCATCGTGTGAGGCAGATAAACCCTCTTGCTGACCCTGGAGTAGCCCTTGGCTGTGGCCGTCAGGATGTGAGTGCCGGGGTTCAGCAGCCGCCAGTAGTCTCCGTCTTCAGCTGGAGGAGACGGGGAGAGAAGGCAGACGTGAACGGGACATACAGGAAACCAAAGATAGCTCCACAGCGTTGGGTGTACCTGTGGTGACGTCTTTCCTGATCCCCCTGACAGAAATAGTTGCACCTTTGATACCGCTCCCAGCAGTATCCTTGACCACTCCCTTTATCCCTCTGTGGACCTGTTCAGGGACGAGGAGCACAACCGGAAGCAGCATTATGCCCATTGTTTGAGGTCACCCCAGCTGAGGAGGCGAAACATGACTCCTTAATTCATCGCTGCACTTATTTAAACATGCACAAAACCTATATTTCAGGTTGGGGGGGGGCGCCTACAGATTCCATGAAACTGAGCAGAGCTTCTTTATTTCTCTTCCATTCCGCATAAAGCTCCACCTCCGCGGGGAATTTGTCGCAGCCGAGCTCCACGGTGATCTCCAGACAATTTGTGTGCAAGTAGTTGAAGTCTGACATCCCTGCAAAAAACAGACACACACACTGAAAATAATACCAAAGAAGGGGCAATAATAATAACAAGAGTTGTTTTTTTTTCTCACCACCGGGAAAACTGTACCACAATGCCCCATTAGTGATGCCCCCAGATCGGTAAAAGGAGGCCCCACACCGATCTGTGTCATTGTTGGCCATGGTGGTGTGGGCATCTGCGTAGGTACGCGCCAGCTGCTTGAAGGCCTGGTGATGGAGAGGCTAGTTAAGCAGCCATTCGTCTATAGCCATCAGCCCCACGCCTTCCATCCCTACCTGCTCATCAGGAGTGGGCGAGAACATCTTCTCCTCGTGCAGGTCTCTGGAGAAATCAAAGGGATACGAGACCACCAGCTCCCCCCCGTGGAGGCTGGCAGACTGAACGAAGGGAAGCGACCTCATCCACTTCATCACCGCGTGAGTCTCTGGCGCCACCTACAAGCCCAAAGGCAGAACTGTAAGACTGCGTCTGCCAAAGTGTCCAGTCGGCCTGATCCATCACAGCCATCATTCCATCACCTTTCCAAACCAGTAAGCATCGGGAATCGGGATGTGGTCAATGCGGTAGTGCCTGCTGCGGCGGTTCCGGTAGAACATGGAGGTGAGGTCAGGAAAATTGCGGTTGAGATCAATATTCTGGGCGTTGGTCCGTCCGTTGGTCCAGCCGTTCAACAGGTGGCCCTGAGACAGTTCAGGTCAAACAGCTGAGAGCATTAAGGTGTGTGTGAAAGGGTGGCATTTAGAATGAGGGCGGTGGCTAGTAGCAACAACACCAAGAGCTGGACGTGAATGTTAATATCAGACATAAGTACCAGAAGGAACCTGTTAGACTGTTTCTTGGTCATTCCTTTGTTAACATGTCGACAAGACCGTATATCCACCATGAATGAAGCAGCCAGCAAATGCATTTAGTTTGTGATCAATCCAGAAGGATGTCGTCAATCGATAAGTCTCCACATTCACGATGCACGTCACACTCTGCAAGAATTCCGTGTGCTGCTATTAGATGTTGCATCATAAGATTTTACATGCACATTACATACATGGACAACGCTTGCTTGTTAGAGACACAGAGGAAATGATTAACACGTTAACATCGTGTGCTTTTTGCAGATGTCGGAGTGAAGTCGGGGTTAATGTTTAAGACGCCGGTATTATATTATATATAGAATGAAAGAGCTGGGAGGAAGAAGATGGAAGGCTTCGGTACTCTGACATCCTTTTATAATTTAGGCCTCATCGGAAAGGAAAATGTGGTCTTTTGGTAGATACTTTGAAAATGGCAGCATCTGTGTTTCACGAAGCCTGAAGCTACAAGCTTGCTATGATGTTGCTCCACGGTGTCCCATTTCACAACCCATAAGCAAAGCCAAGGATCCCTGCGCATTAGCCCAGATCAGTCTCAGAGTACAGCAGGCCGCCACCACCAGAGTTCAAGGTGAGCAGACTTAGCAGGCAGCAGGTGGAAATTGGATATACAAAGTTTGTCTTCAATTCTGCTAACAATATTTACTTCCTGGTTGCTGAGCTCCGGGTCATAGCTATCCTCTACCTCTGAGGCGGCCAGCTCATAGCCGTCTGGATTCATGGAGGCCAGGAAGTGGATGCGCGTGGTATTAACAAGGGCCTGAATTCGATGGTTCCCCAAAATGTACTCTGAGCAGAGGTACTGGGCCATGTAAATGAGCAGCTGGCGCCCCAGCACCTCGTTGCCGTGCATGTTGCCCACCAGCTTGATTTCTGGCTCCACTGCAGTTTCCAAACAATAACAAACATTGTCAGCGTTCAAGTTAGGACAGAGATGACGACGCCTACGGATCTGTGCGGCCCCTCTTAACTCACGCAGATCGTGCTGTCCTGGGTTGCTGCTGAACTCGATAACCAGCAGGTCCTTCCCGTCTACGCTGCGGCCGATGCTGTACACATGAGAGATATGCGAGCACTTGGCGGCTGTTCTCTTCAGTATGTTGTACATCTGGCTGTTGGAGGTGTAGGTGAACGGGATGATGGTGCCGGCCTCTTCAGGAGAGAGGCTCGACAGCTCCTCTCTGGCTGGAGGAGGGATAGCAGGATTAAGAGAGGGAGGAGAGGGATGCTTTGTTGATTTCACAGAGCATTGGGTAATGCATTGATCCGATCAGTGCAACGCAACAGTGTGACTTATACCTCTCAGCCCTACCAGTGGGTCAAAACAGCCCTCCTGCTCACTGGCAAAGAAGCGGTCACAGTCTAGGAAGTAGGGCCAGGCCATTTCGATGGACTCAAACGCGTGGGCGCAGTTCTTCCGCAGCGCTTCGCAGGAGCTGCGGCAGGGTTTGATAGTCTTGTCATTCTGGCAGGGCGAGGCGAGGACGGAACAGCCCATGAGGCGGATATCAGGGGAGCACTCCCCGCTGAGCAGGCCATGGATGACGCTCAGGAGGAGGTATTCGGCTCCCGACTCGGCCTCCATTCGGTCCCGGTGGCCAAGGATGTTGGGGAACATGGTCCTGGAGCGGCAACATTTCAACAGAAGCTGGTGAACCGACCTCAAATGTATGTTAAAGCTTTCATCGGGGACTAAAGGCCTCCTCCACATTCACGGTGGCTCTCACCTGGAATATTCCATATCATTACAGTAGCCCAAGTTGAGCTCTGTGCATGTCGCTGCGGGAAAGAGAAGGAAGAGGAAGAGAAGGAAGAGGGAGCTGGTCACGATGAGAAGGGATGTGTTCGTCCATTAAACTAAAGTGGCTTATCCTGAAAATGCTGCAGACACTTTGATCCATTAGAAAAACATCTGTGAATGAAACCTGAATAAAACCCACGTGATTTCACTGAAGTCCTTAAATTCTACAAAGGGGAGCAACAGAACGAAACACCTACGTTTTTCTCCAACGACGCTGTTGCTGCATTTCCCTGTGAGAGAAAACAACCCGACACACAATGGAAACGTTAGCGCTGCAGGAAACAAAACGCTAGGGGGCGACATTTCCAAAAGAAACCGGCTCCAATCACTTTATGTAAAGACAGGACAAAAAAAAAAAAAAAAGAAATACTCACTAGTGACAGAATGTAAGAAGCAAAATATCAAAAAGCTTTCAAGTGGGCTGCAGTATTTAAATTGCAATCTGTAGAAATGTTTAAGGCACGTCTTTAACACGTCCTCCTTACCCAACGCCTCGTCTCCGGGATAACAAGTCTGCTGCGGGGCGCACCAGCAACCTTTCGTCAAGGAGAAAAAGAGCACCGCAAGTCCTAAACGCATGTTGGAGCGCGGCGAGCTGCGGAGGGATCGGCGGTGCGGTGCGGTGCGGTGCGGTGTGGCAGTGTGCGGTCCAAGCCGTGATAATTAGAACCCACTGCACGGAAATCTCTGTCTTTTATTTGCGCGGAGCATCCCTCACCAGGAAGGAGTGCAGAGCGACGGGGTTGGATTTCAGTGTGCAGAGGCGTGTGTGTGTGTGTGTGGGAGGGGGGGGGGGGGGGGGGGGGGGGGGCGTGTGGGTGTGAGTGTGCGTGGGAGGGGGGCTGGTGTAGAGACGTGGCTCGTGCAGGGGTGGGAGGAGGTTCGGGTATGAGTCTCTGCCTATCTCACTGCTTAACTTCACCTGTGAAACATCGGCTAGTATTTACCTCCGTGGGGGGGGGGGTCGGCTTCCGGGCATGTGTCCAAAGGTATGATACGCGTTTCCATGGAAACCCTCTTGATTTTAAAGCCATTTGGCATTTGCCTGTTTTTTCTTGCAGCACCAGAGAACCTCTCCAAAGATTTAAACAGCTGCAGCAGATGTTTCCAGCTGTGATGCTGATGCTGAAAACAAGGATGTGGATCATTTATGTTTGGACTGAGTTCATATTGATTCATGATTGATTTGATCTGTTTGATTTGTTGAAGACAACATTTAACTTTCTCTAGCACCATAGTCACATCAGGTTACTGCCAGAACCTGAGTGGTACTTACCCCCCCTCACCAATCCCACTTTAATTACAGCTCATATGATTCTATGGGGGAACCAAAAATATGCAACCAACTGATACAAGCTGCACCTATTTATAAATGACCTGTACGTAATGATCCACGCAGAGGTGTCTAGACCTCAGCCGGCGTCACGGCGAGCCCCGTGGAAACGTCTTCGCCACACATGAGACGCCGGCCTGGTCACACTGTGGATGCAGTGTCCTTCACAGCCCTCTTAGAGCAACACTGAGTCCTGTGGGCCACGCTTTAGGCCGGCCCGCCGTCTGTGAGGCCCCTCCTGACCTCTGACCTCTGTGTGCATGAAACAACCAATGGCGTCAGTGGGACCGGGCCACCCTCAGAAAGCAGAGGACGAAGAGGCAGAGCGCAAAGCTGCTGCCGTGGAACAGAGCCGTGGAGGTCGCGTAAGCGGCCAGGTGCGACCCCCCCCAGAAACGTGCTTGTGAGCGCGAGACGGGAGAGAGCTGTCCGGTGCTGAAATATAATCCCTCCTACCAGCCAGTGACGCGAGCTGCTGTTCATATCTTGACGCACAAATCGTTTCCCCAGAGCTAAAGTGAAAAACACTGAAACGAAGACTTCTGCTCGCACCTCCTCTCGAGCTGGCAATGGCGTGCGCGGCGCACGTGCAGCCGCTCGCTGGCTCATGTGACCCTGAGACAATCGCCATGCTGCGACCATTACATGACATCACCATTTCAACAGCAGGGAACACAATCTGGAGCTCCTTCATCACCTTATTTCTCTACTGTTGAGCTGGAAGGTGAATCTGCTCTCGGCTGCATCGTCCCGTCCTTCCATTCCTCCATCTTTCAATTCCGTTTGAACACGTCTTCAACAGACGACTTCTGTCAAGCGTTCCTCGAGGCTCAACGCGGTGACCCTGATCCGTCTACTCCGTTCAAGTCCATCAGCACCCCCCATGTCTGTCTGCAGTGGGGGGGGGGGGGGGGGGGGGCATAACTAGGCCTGAGCCCAGCGAGCTGCTGAGCAAACGCTCTTCACATTTAACGCTACCTCGCACTGACACACACACACACACACACACACACACACACACACTTTCATGCATGCTGCATGTCAGTCTCTCGCCCTGCCTCCCCGCCTCGCTCCTTGTCTCACGTTCAGTCATGTGATAATAGCGTGGGAACCAGAGAGTGCGATGATGTAAGGATGAGAGGACACTTTCCTCACGTATTTCATGTTTGGATGTTCGTGTTTGTTTAAAGGACGACTAAAGACTTGAGCGTACGAACTCCAGCTACTAACGTCAAATGCCAAAGAGCGGCTAGCCCAAAGGCAATCGGCTGAAAATGTGTTCACATTTAACAGACAGCAGGTTTTGTAGCTCGCTACGCTCTGATTGGAGGACGATGATGTCAGAGGTTGGAAACAAGATGCTGATGGGTCTGGGTTATTTTTCACAAACCTCTTCTGCTTTTTAAAGTGTGAAGGAGTGAGATAAACACTGACGTGGACAAGCACGCACACACACACACACACACACAGAGAGGGACGACAAATGAAGACAAATGAAGAATTTTTCAAAATCTGCAACAAATGCCTTTGTTGGGGGGGGGGGGGGGGACTAGATTTATAAAATAATAGAGAGACAGTGAGGGATGGAGGGATGGAGGAAGGGGGGAAGGAGGGAGGAGTGGAAAGCCTGAGTCAGCAGTCTGAAAAAAAAAGAGGAGTTGAGGAACACAGCAAAGGCTGACAGGATTTAGATATCACTGGAGCTCGGACAAAAGATTTCTGGGCTCACGACTCGCTTTAGTCTAGTGTGTGTGTGTGTGTGTGTGTGTGTGTGTGTGTGTGTGCGTGCGTGTGCGTGTGTCTGTGCTATGCCAGGGATTCAGTGGTTGCCTTTGAAAATGACACTTCTAACGCTCCTTCTTACAGATCAACATGAACTCCGTGTTTTTACAGTAGAGTAACTATTTTTTTTTAAATTATTATTAATTAAAGACTCCCCTTTTCTCTGGGACGTGCTTAGAGGTTCTCTTTGCTCCTCTCATCTTTTTAGAAGTTTCCCACAGCCGACCCGGGCTCCGGACAGATGGAAGTTGTTCGGGCCTGTGCTACTGTAATGCATGGTTCAACGAGATCTTTTTAATTGAGTCCAGTCTGCCTGTAGCTCTGCTGCAGTGGCAGATGTCCTGCTCTGCAGGCTGCGCCTCCAAACTTCCTCCGACTCCTAACTTCACTGTGATATTCAACATTCTGCAAATGAACAGCTTCACTGCAGCTTTCAGGTCTCCCAGTGTCGCATTGCTCAGTTAAAGAGACGTTTAATGACCAGCGGTGGATGAAACACTCAGATCTTTATGGAAACTGGCAATATAGTTTTATTATGAAGTAGTAAAAGCTGACGCCAAAATGTAATGGCTGGAAAATAACGCTGGTATTTTATGTGTCACCCAAATCTCCCAGGAAAATGGAAACTGACTGAAAATGGAGACCACGGGGCAGCATGATGCCCCCCGCCTCCTTTAAATGTCTCCTTGTCTCTACCTCCATCTCTCTGAACGATGAACATTATTTCCTGAAGATCCTGAAATGTTGACCAAAAATCGTCTGTTTTGCTTACATTTTGCCGTAGATCGCAGTTCAAAGTGGGGATCTATGATTTTCAATTATCTGATTGATCCTTTTCTCTCTCAGACCCGAGGAGGCAACAATGAGCAGACGATTCAAGTCGAGAAGATAAACACAAAAACATAAAGTAAGGCACAAAACAGCTCCTCAAAGGCCGTAATGCTATTTGGGAATCGTACACCTGGCAGTAGGGCAATTATAGCTTTTATGTGTGTATGTGTGCAGGGGGCTGGAGGTGGAGGGGGGCAGAGCCGGGAGAGAGTTGAGCATCCTGACAGGCTGGTGGAGGAAACTCTGCTGGTCCTGGCCTGGAGACTCTGGAGTCTCCTTCCTGGTGGCAGCAGGCTGGAAAGATTGTGTGACTGGTGGTGGGATCACCTGCACTGTCATGTTTGAGGATGGTTCATATCGGACCCCTTTATGACTGTGAAAATAGAAATAGAATAAAGGCTTTCTATTCTATTTCTATTTTTGATGAGTGAATTGAATGCATATTTTACAAAATAGTGTTTTTGAAAAAAGCCTCCATTATGTAAATGAGAACATCCAGATCACTCCGAAAATTTAATAGGATCTAAATTAGACCAAGACCCATCTTCTGATTATTTTTTAAATAAAGATCCATCCATCCGTTTTTCCATAATCCTGTTTACAGACAGACAACCGCTGTCAAAAACAGAAGCTCCTTGGCGGAGGTACATCATCCATGCATATTGTCCTTTATGTTGCATTAGATCGACCCTGCTGGAGACCAGAGATGTGCAGACTGTCTGTCCCACAGAATAACAGGATCCCAGCGTGGGCTGCCACGTCAGGAGAAAAAATGTTGTACCCAAAGCGCCATCTAGTGGCCACTGTGAGAACTAAAAGTTGTGTTTGTGCCCAACTGAGGACTGTAGTGTACACTACATACTGTACATCATATAGTATTCCACTTTCAGTTGATTTAGACTGAATTCAAGAAGTATAGTTTTAATCTGCATGTGTTTCATCCTCCATCTGTCACACTGCGGTCGTCTGGAGCTCAGCTACGGCAGAATGTCACAGTGAGACTGGAAACCGGCCCACACATCTGGGTCAGCGCCGCACACCGAGGACTCCAAGAAGCAGGCTTTCTTTTTTTATTGCCTTCCACTGTGGGACAGCCAAAAGCAACACAGCACTGTCTTTCTTCAAATAAACACAGGATGTCTGTCTGGGGTCCAGTTTATGAACTTTGTGCACACTTCACACACCAGCTGGGGTCACTTTCAGGTGATCTCTTCATGGGGGCAGTTGGATATAGGCGAAGATGTTTAAAGGGGAAAAGTAAAGAATATTTGTGTCTGTGACTGCATCCAATTATAGTAGGGTATAAATATAGGGTATAATAAAAGGTTATTCAGAGTAGACTCAATAGATGTTTTGCAATCTTAACAATGATGTGTTTAGTTCTTAAAATTGACATTTAATTTATATTCCATCATTATATTTAAAAAATAATCCAGCCCAACTCTGGTTCTAGAGTCTCAACAAGGAGAAAGTTGGTTCACAGCCTTGATACTTTTATTTATTTTGGACTAAATGTGTTCGGAAGATTCTATCAAAGTCGCCTCATGAAGATTTTATGTCCTGAGCTTCAAGCTTCAGATATTATTACGCACGAGAATTTCCATTCCCAAAAAAGGAGCGGATGAAAGTGACTTTTCCAATAACAAAGTGTGTGTGTGTGTGTGTGTGTGCGTGTGCGGTATCACTTTAAGTTTGTTTGAATAAGAGGACATCTTTCCAATACAGAGGGAAGCGAGGAGGGACGAGGAGACATAAACAGACAAGCCGCTGGAGCACCTTGACGACAGCTGTGAACCCGACTGGACAGAAAACATGTCAGTGTGTGGATGCTTTTATTCTGAAGGTCTTCAAGCTTCTTAAATATACAATGCAACATATTTATTACGCAAAAGATTGTAATAATAAACACAGCAAGTTGTCAGAATCACTAGAGCACAACCAAAATCATGAACTATGACTGCAGAGCTTTGGTTTTGTTCTTTTCCATTTCACCAGGAAATAAAAACGCCTTTGCAGCAGCTAACGCTCACATGACACACAACGTTAATGACACACAACTGTTTACAACACAAGAACAGCGTCGTTCATCAGTGGGAAATGACTTGAGGCTGGATGCTGAACAGCAAGTCGTTATCTCCTCGCCGGATCTCAAGCAGGAGGGGCCGATCGCATTGCAGGGCCTCGCGGACGTCTCCAGCGGTGCGAACTGCTCGCCCATTTATTTTGAGTATGACGTCACCTTCCTTAAGCCCTCCACTGAAACACAGACACCCGGCGTGGAGCAGCGCTCATCATCAACCCGCCATCAAACACGCCTCAGGTATTGGCGGGTGTGTGTGTGTGTGTGTGTGTGAACATACTTTTGTGCCGGAGTGTCAGGAATGACCTGCTGCACCAAAGCTCCCCCGCTGACCTCTGGGAAGTCTGGAATCTGCCGTTTCAACTCGGCCACCAGACTGGGACACATGAGACACAGCAGCGCTGGTGTGTTACGGCTTTAAACATCGGCCCGTGCTTACGTGCAGTGACGACATGTCTCATTACACTGACAGAGAGTGTGTGGATGTGGGTGTGGGTGTGTTGACTGACACTTTGGTGACGGTGAGCATCCGGATGCCTAGAAACCGTCTCGTCCCTTCAGAAGACCCTGAAAGCAGCACATGAAGTAGAAACTGGCGAAAGTTGCACCACAAAAAAATGAAATGTCATCGTCGCTCACCTGCGTCAGACTGAGGCTCCTCCGGAGGTCTCGTCTGCAGTCTGGACTTTTCTGTTACAACAACAACTGGGATTTACTAGGAAGTTACCTGGAATAAAGTTTGTCTGCAGGGATTACAGCCGACAGACACTGAACCCATCTTCGCTCTTTCTCTCTCTCTCTCGCTGACCTTTGCTGTGTTTAGTCTGCGACTCGGCGAGGAAGCGGGTGATTCTGTCTGCGGGTATGGCGAAGGAGATCCCCGCCGTCACTTTCAAAGTGTTGATGCCGATCACCTCCCCATCCTGGAAGACACACAGACAATAAATCAGCTCCCAAATCAGTCTCATTTCATAAACACGGTCATTTACAGCAGCACAAACTCACCAGGTTTACAAGAGGGCCTCCGGAGTTGCCGTACTTCTCCCAGCAAAAATGAAATATGAGACAGTTGCATGAAAACAAAAGAACTGACCACAAACACGTAAACTGTGTGTGTGTGTGTGTGCGTCAGAGCTCACATTAATGATAGCATCGGTCTGGATGTAGTCCATGTCTGAGTCTCTGATGCCCAGCTCCTTGCCATCCCTCTGGGCGGTGCTGACGATGCCGGTGGTGACGGTGTTCTGCAGGGCAAAGGGGCTGCCAATAGCCACCACAAACTCCCCCGGTCTCAAATCAGCCGAGCGACCCAGAGACAAGGCGGAAAGCTTCTTCTATACTCCCACACAGACACACAACAGAAGTGTGTCAAAAGCTGGGCTAAAAGGAAAGACCAAGAGGACAATGAACAGAACAAGATGGAGAACACACACAAAAACAGAGTTTAATGCTTTTAAAACTGTCCAAATAGACGAGATGTGGGTGTGAGAATACACACATCTCACACAGACGCAGTTTATGAAAGTATTCTTGCACGTCTGGCAACGCACAGTCAGAGTTTGGCGTGCGCACCCGTCGGGGTTCTTGTGGAATAGTGCGGTATGTTTTTGTTTAAAGGTGGGGGAGATGTCTGGAACAGAACGGATATTTATTTTACCTGAGGGTTGAATTTGACTTTGATCGTGGCGATGTCGGCCTTCCTGTCGACATCTTTGACCACAGCCTCGTACGCATCGCCATCATGCAGCTGTACACGCAGCTGGGGCGTCCCCGGCACCGCGGCAATGGCGGTTACCACGTGAGCGTTGGTCACGATCAAACCCGAGTGGCTCACGATAAAACCAGAACCGCTGGAGAGACGCATGTGGCGTCCGAACAAAGGATGTCTGAGGATGCGGGGGGAAAGAGACGTCTTGTTTTCAGACAGCTCGTGAGTTTTAGGATTTAGAGAACTTTTGTGTCACGCACCTCACAAACAGTTCAATGTGGACAACAGCAGGTGCGATTTTCTCCACCACGTCAGCGATGAAGTTGAACTTGTGGCGCGGGCTGCTGGGATGAGAGCGACCTACACCGACACGGAGAACACGCTGCAACATTAACGCACGCGTAATACAGATTGATTAGCTTTACTTCATCCTGATACTGAAGGTTCATACAATAATTTCACATTGGGGTAGCAAAGGAAGATTCGTCATGGAGCACATTCCTCTACCTGAGCCCGAAGTCGAGCAGGATGGTTCCCGCGCTCGGCCGATCGCTGCTTTTCCCTGCTGCTGAGCTTTACGACTGGCTGCTCTCAGCTTGCACACGTTACCGTACGTCTTCCCGTCGTTTCCACACACTTCATCCTCCACTGTGCAACGGCAGATCCCTTTGGAGCCACGCCGACTCCCCGCGGCGAGCAGCCTGCATTCCAAGCCATCCCCGCAGGGCAGGTCGCCTTCACGGGCGCAGGGATCTCCCTCCCGTGGTGAACACACCAGGCAGCAGTTACATCTATCCGTGACGTACCCGCTGGGGCAGATGGGGCTCGGACACAAGCTCAAATCGCACTTTGAAGGGCACTTGTGAGAGTGCGCAGCCCCGGTAACGTCATGCGTAAAGAGCAACGCCGCTGCAATTAGAAGTAAATGCATCGTGAGCCTGGAAGCTGGATTTGATTTACAAAAGTTGGTCTTCTTGCATAAATACGTGGTCGGCTCCCCGCTGGTTCCTTTAGTCCAGTTCTTTAGTTCAGTCTAAGCCACGGTCCAAAAGCGACTGATCCAATGAAGGTTGGGATCCAGACCTTGCTGAATCATCCTCAGTCACTCATCTTGACAAACTTGTGCCTCTTCATCAGTGTGCTGAAGGAGTGATGCCGGAGTCCTCAGGCGCACTGGAGCAGGGGAGTCGCTCAGGACTAGAAATGAAGGTGTGCGCCACCTAGTGGTCTCAGAAGCACACAACACCTTTCTACGACATAATAAACCGGTGCTATGAAGAGCCAAAATGTCTGCCGACTGAAAGTACAGCATATTTATTTAAAGTATTTTATGAGTTAGAAATATCAGACATTTAATCTTAACTTATAAACTTGATTTGATTGATTTGGTTGCATGCGTGCTACAGATCATAGCATAATATTGACCCCAAAATTTCAGTCTTCTTTTGTTTTTATTTATTCGTTTATCAGGGACAGCGCACATTAATAAACATTTCTGTAAATGTGCCAGAATTAGCCAAAAGGCTATTTTACTAATCGGATCGGATTTTTAGGGTCCATGAACACGGCACATCGGATCACAATTTTACTCTGAACTCTGATCGGGATAAAGAAATTTTGTCCATGTAAACGCACCTAAAGACTGGTTGTTTTAGTCTTTGTGGTTTTGGTCTATATTTTATTGTAAATATTTCGAAATGCATTTATTTAATTTGATTTAGCTGCCTGGCATTTGTATTTTATTTATTTGCCCTGTATTTTGGTTTAGTCCTCCGCCCTCTTCTTCACTGGTTTTCTGGAGGCACTGCTATAAAAACTCGGGCCCCGCCCCTTCCGCTTCCTCTCATGGCTGCCTCGTGTTGGGGAAGGTAGGCTGTTTTAGTATCTGTTGTCATCGTCTATTTTCACGTTATTTTTATCTTCGTTTTAGCATTTATTTGTTTCCTATGTTGTGATTGACTATTTATTTTACTGTTATGTTTGTCGATTTTGTGTATGTTTCATAGGTTGGGGCTGGGTGACGTTTGGGGCTAATTTTATTTTATTCTATTTTTATATCCTGCCAGAAATAAATGGGTGTCGCCCCCCCCCCCCAGAGCCCACTGTGTCCCGGGTCCACTTTTCCCACCACGACAGAGCAAATAAGACACAACGCAGAAGTTAACCACACAGGTTACACCTGCACCAGCTGGTGGAAGAGAGAAGTTTCTTCCCGCTCCGCATCTGTGGAATTCGCCTTCGCCTCGTATTTCTGGGCCTTCAAGAAGCATGAAGACATCCCTGCGTACCCCATCTTCGCCTCGCTGGGACGTCCGGTGAGAGGACGGATTTAGATTTGTGTGTTCAGTCCTGCTGCTTTGTGCGTAGTGAGGCTTGTGTTTAGGTCAGACCTGCGTGACGGGAGCAACGCTTCGTGTTTCCTTCTTCCTGTCCAGGTACCACACGGGCTCGCTGGCATTCGGCTCGCTGATCCTGTCTTTGGCCGATGTCACGAGGGTCGTTCTGGAGTACCTGGATCACAAGTTAAAAGGTAACGAGTTGAATTCATTTTTGATTATGTGTTTATGCGTTTTCACTCTTGTTGTCGCCAGTTCTGGTTCAAGTAAGATTATTGTACGACTCATCTGAACGGTTCCTTCCTCCCTTCAGGGGCTCAAAACAAGTGTGCCAAATTCCTGCTGAGATGCATGGAGTGGATATGTACACACTACACATACACACTACACATACACACTACACATACACACTACACATCCACACTACACATCCACACTACACATCCACACTACACATCCACACTACACATCCACACTACACATCCACACTACACATCCACACTACACATCCACACTACACATCCACACTACACATCCACACTACACATCCACACTACACATCCACACTACACATCCACACTACACATCCACACACACACTACACATACACAATACATATACACACTACACATACACACTACATATATACACTACACAATACACGTACACACTACATATGTACACTACACATACACAATACACATACACACTACACATACACATACACACTACACATACACATACACACTACACATACACATACACATACACACTACACATACACATACACACTACAGATATACACTTGCACACTACAGATATACACTTACACACTACACATACACACTATACATACACACTACACATACACATACACTATACATATACACACTACACTTACACACTACATATATACAATACATATACACTACATATCAGTCTACCTCAACAAGGACCACGACTACTACAAACGATTCTGCGAGGAAGGCGTGCATCAAGTTCCTGAACAGAAACGCCCACATCATGGTGAGTTCTCGCCGCGACACGAGTGGCTTCGAGTCTTGATGGGCTTTAAGGCGATAAATCGTTTGGTGTTGTTCTCCAGATTGCCATCGATGGGAAAAGTTTCTGCCCCTCAGCTCAAGATGCCTTCTTCCTCCTCATGAGGAACGTCGTCAGGTGGAATTCCCTTCCGTTAACACACGTGATGCGTTCCGTCTGTTTGATCCTTGCTCTCTGCTGCCCCCTGTTTTTGGCAGGGTGGCTGTTTTAGATAAAGTGACTGACTTCTTGCTGTTTCTTGATCTTTTCCATACTACAAGTTTGAGTAGTATGATGCGCTACACACTACATATCAGTCTACCTCAACACACTACACATCAGTCTACCTCAACAAGGACCAATAGTGATTCTCTCATGATTCTGTCCCTGATGCCGGATCTTGTGTTCCTCCGCTCAACAGGAAGAAGCCTCTTCTATTTATTTATTTATTTTATTTATTTATTTATTTGAGGATCTTCGAGTGGCGGGCGTAATGTCTCCTGCCACTCTTTCTCCAGCCGGATCTTGTGTTCCTCCGCTCAACAGGAAGAAGCCTCTTCTATTTATTTATTTATTTATTTGAGGATCTTCGAGTGGCAGGCGTAATGTCTCCTGCCACTCTTTCTCCAGACGTTCAACACCTCCAACGTTTCGGCTCGGTGTCCCGATGCAGAGTGCTTGTTTGCCTCCTACAGCGGTGAGACCATCTACCACAAGTACCTCATTTTGATCCAGTTCTACAATCTGTTCCTCTTCTTCTGGTTTGCCAACTTTGTGACAGCCCTGGGCCAGGTCACTCTGTCGGGGCCCTTCACAATACACGTACACACTACACATACACACTACACCTACACATACACACTACACACTACACACACACACTACACACACTTACACACTACACTTACACACTACACTTACACACTACACTACACTTACACAATACATATCTACACACTACACACTACACTTACACACTGCATATATACAATGCATATACACACTACACTTACACAATACATATACACACTACACATACACAATACACTTACACAATACACATACACACTACATATCGGTCTACCTCAACAAGGACCACGACTACTACAAACGATTCTGCAAGGAAGGCGTGCATCAAGTTCCTGAACAGAAACGCCTACATCATGGTGAGTTCTCGCCGCGACACGAGTGGCTTCGAGTCTTGACGGGCTTTAAAGCGATAAATCGTTTGGTGTTGTTCTCCAGATTGCCATCGATGGGAAAAGTTTCTGCCCCTCAGCTCAAGATGCCTTCTTCCTCCTCATGAGGAACATCGTCAGGTGGAATTCCCTTCCGTTAACACACGTGATGCGTTCCGTCTGTTTGATCCTTGCTCTCTGCTGCCCCCTGTTTTTGGCAGGGTGGCCGTTTTAGATAAAGTGACTGACTTCTTGCTGTTTCTCGATCTTTTCCATACTACAAGTTTGAGCCATCTGCATTGTTTTTGTGCGACAGCCATGACACCCGGTCCAAATTGTGTTGCTTTCTTTTTAAGATGGAGCGCGTTGTGGCACGACAGGGTAAGCCGCCGGACCACGTGCTCAACGCTGGCGTGAAAACAAGTGTTTTCTTCAGGAGAAACGCCACCACCAGGGCCTGGAAACTGATGGTAACGCCACTACTGTCTGCCTGCTTGTCCGACTGTACTGTGAATTTCACTAACAATGCTGTCTATTCAGAAACCTAAAGCCAAGAAACCCAGGTCAGCGACTTGGACATCCCTGGATGATCTCCTGCAAGTAGGTTCCTTTTTGTCAACTGTTCATGTGAAAGCAAATCAAACGTCAACTTGTTTGTGATGCACTACACACTACATATCAGTCTACCTCAACAAGGACCAATAGTGATTCTCTCGTGATTCTGTCCCTGATGCCGGATCTTGTGTTCCTCCGCTCAACAGGAAGAAGCCTCTTCTATTTATTTTATTTATTTATTTATTTATTTATTTGAGGATCTTCGAGTGGCAGGCGTAATGTCTCCTGCCACTCTTTCTCCAGACGTTCAACGCCTCCAACGTTTCGGCTCGGTGTCCCGATGCAGAGTGCTTGTTTGCATCCTACAGCGGTGAGACCATCTACCACAAGTACCTCATTTTGATCCAGTTCTACAATCTGTTCCTCTTCTTCTGGTTTGCCAACTTTGTGACAGCCCTGGGCCAGGTCACTCTGTCGGGGCCCTTCACAATACATATACACGCTACACGTACACACTACACGTACACACTACACGTACACACTACACGTACGTACACACTACACGTACGTACACACTACACGTACGTACACACTACACGTACGTACACACTACACGTACACACTACACGTACGCTATACACTACACATATACACTACACATATACAATACATATACACACTACACTTACACGACTACTACCAACAGTTCTGCAAGGAAGGGGTGGACTTCGCCAAACGGAGTCCTCCAGAGCTCCTGAGGGACGGCCTCTGTCCGGCCATGCTGATTCCCAGTAAAGCCTGTGAGTCACGACCGTTCAAGCTTCATTTTAAAGCCGTCTGAATCTCTCAGCTGTCTAAACGGATCATCTCCTCATTCCACAGTCACGCGTCACTGCCGAGTGCCTGTTTGCCTCCTACGGCGGTGAGACCATCTACCACAAGTACCTCATTTTGTTCCAGTTCTACAATCTGTTCCTCTTCTGGTGTGCCAACTTTGTGACGGCCCTGGGCCAGGTCGCTCTGTTAAGGCCCTTCGCCTCGTATTACTGGGCCTTCAAGAAGCATGAAGACATCCCTGCCTGCCCCATCTTCGCCTCGCTGGGACGGGCGCTCCGGTGAGAGGACGGATTTATATTTGTGTGTTCAGTCCTGCTGCTTTCTCCTCTAGGAGAGGAAGAGTGGCACAGCTCAAACACGTGCCAGCAGAAGATCAAGGTTGTCAAAGAGGCCTTTGCTAGACATGGAACTCCAGAGACTGTGGTATCCAATAATGGGCCACAGTTTGCATCAGAACACTTCAAACAGTTTGCAACTGGATCTAATGTGCAGTTCCAGTCCCCTGCAATTATAAAAAAAATTGCATTTGAATCTCTTGTGTTATTCATGACTTGTTTAATCTTTTTAATTTTCTGTAGACCTCTACAATTCGGGCGGAAACATGCTGACTCCAAACCAGTGAAGGAATAAATAATGCACAATGTAAAGTGTCTTCGAGTGTCCAGAAAAGCACTATATAAAACCAATGCATTATTATAAACTAGTACTCACAAGCTGTTTTTAACTTGCTCCTGTGGTTTCCGTAGTGTAGTGGTCATCGCGTTCGCCTAACGCGCGAAAGGTCCTCGGTTTGAAACTGGGCGGAAACATGCTGAATGCTGAACTGCCGCTAGTCCACAATGTTTTTAAGCAGTTTCAGTTCTACAAATCGGTCCGGAGGAGAACACACGGAACACAGGCGAGAACACCAACAATATCTGCATTAATTCGAGTCCGACAGACCGACAGGTTGGTGGTAGCTAATTGTTTTACCAGCTTTTTCACCACTATCGCCATCCTGTTGGTCAGCAAACTCCCCCGCACTCAGGTCTGTATGGTTCTGACCACATCCAAACTCACTGAGAATCCAGGCGCCAAAAAGGACACTTTCTCTTTCACACCTGTAAATACTGTTGATGTCCTCTCAGCACAGCCTTGAAGGCGTCCCGTCTAACCGCAGCAGTTGTTTCTGTTGTATTCTCTCTAGAATAGTTATCTATTATATCGCCGATGTGTTTAACAAAATTATTATCTAGTAACCATTTTTGATTCAAACTCCATCGAGGTGGATCTCTAACAAAGGCCTTGTCTATATATATATATATATATATATATATATATATATATATAAAGCTGCATGGGTTGTGATCGGACATCAGTATACTATCGTAATAACAGTTATCTATTTTAGAGATCAAAGTAGCCGAGATTAGAAAATAGTCAGTGTGAGAAAAAGATTTATAGGCTGCAGAATAACAAGAATATGCAATCTCATCAGGCTTAAGGTGCCTACAGACATCAATTAAGTTCAGCTTATTTGTAAAATGATTAATAGTTGTCCTACATTTATTGTGAGTTTGGTCCACGCCTGTAGAACGGTCCTTAACTGGATCTAATGTGCAGTTCCAGTCCCCTGCAATTATAAATACCCCTGGGAGGGAAGAAAGAGTCAGGAAGAGGGCAGTAGAAAAACTTGGATTGTCCACATTCGGACCATAAACATTCACTAAATTCAGACTATTTGCAAGCAGTGAGCCTTGGATAATTAAATACCTTCCAAATTGATCTTCAATTGTGTTAAGCACTTGAAGAGGAACCGAGCTATGAACAAGGGTCAACTCCTCTTGCCTGTGAGTTAAATGATGCTGCATAAACAGCCCCCCTGCCATCTTCTACTTATTTTAATCTGGTCTTCTTTAAGGGTATGTGTCTCCTGTAGGAATATAATTTTTGCATTTGAATCTCTTGTGTTATTCCTGACTTGTTTAATCTTTTTAATTTTCTGTAAATCTCTACAATTCGGGCGGAAACATGCTGAATCCAAACCAGTGAAGGAATAAATAATGCACAATGTAAAGTGTCTTCGAGTGTCCAGAAAAGCACTATGTAAAACCAATGCATTATTATAAACTGGTGCTCATAACTTGTTCCTGTGGTTTCCGTGGTGTAGGATCTTTAATTTTGCGAAACAGCTTGTGTAACGTGTGTAGGATTGACCAATCAGCAAAAAGCAGTGAAGCGATCGCAAGGCTGACCAATCGCTAATCTGTACCTCTGTGGGTGTGTCCATAAAACGCGGAAGTCTTCTGTATTTGTAGGCGCCACGATACAAAAACGTTATAAAAACAAATTTAAAAAGTCAGTAAATTAAAAACGTCAGTGAGCCTGTAAGTCATGACCTATAAAAGTGAATATTATTCTGTTTAATAACCAAAGCGACGCAAAATGAGAACGTACCACACAAGAACTCCGTTACCCAGAGTGCTTTGTGCTGGCCTTGCGTCAATTGTGCGACGACAATTTGTAGCTAAACAGACCAAACACGGGTAAGCTAAGAGAAATAGCTCGATTCGTTTTGGAATTCATTGTGCATATATTTGTTTAATAAAAAAAAAATCATGAACACAATTAAATTCTGATATATATATTTTGAGAATTTTCGTTGTCTGTCTTTGATAAACACGCATTGTAACCGCAGCTAAAACTAGCTAAATTGGGAAGGTAGCTAGAGTTGATTGCAAATTAACGTTATCGATTACGTATTTAGATCATTTTGTTGGATTAATGGACTTGTTAAGGGTGTTGAAATAAAATTATAGTTCTTTTCACTGCTAAAGTTATTCGACACTTCTGTTAAAAATTATTTCAGTCAATATTTATCTCACTGTTCTCCTTTTCTGCTTTTCTTCCATGATCAAGATGTTTAAAATCAATTAATAATGGAATCGGATCAACCAAACTCAAACTGCTCACCATCCCATCCAACACCAACACCCCCGTCCCAATCAAAGAAGCAAAATCAAGACTTGCATCACCCCAAGCAACAGAATCGTAGCTCCAAAGACAAAATTCAGAATCAAGGAGAATCTAAACCAAGACCCAGGCCTCGCTACACAGACAAAGCCAGGAAGAACACCAGAAACAAGAGGGACAAGGGTGGGGCAGCGGATAAAGGGCTGCCGGTTGGGGGTGAGATACAAGATGGTGACAAGGAAGCGCAGTTACTGGAACCGGATGTGCAGCCGAATGACGACTCTGTCTCAGCGAGTGCGGAGGACGATGCTCATTTGCAGCTGGAAGCAATTTCTCTCCAGGAAGACGAGGGAAATGAGGAAAGCTGGGACACCTTGTTCAATGATGATGGCGATTGTCTGGAGCCACACCCGCTGTCCGAGGTGAGAAACTGGCTTAGGTGTCTCACCACTCAACAAAGTCACAATGTAGTCCAGCATGCGCTCTCTTACAACAGCAAAATTGTCAGCCTGGTCTCTTCCCTTTTTTTCTCATTTCTGCCTTCTTCTACTTGTCCGACAAACACCATCCAAGCTGGCTGTGAAGGAAGGAAAAAAGAAAGCATCGATCCAGGAGCCAAGGTTCGATTCCTGCAACATGGACCGGGGTGATGATGATGATGATGATGATGATGATGACATCGACCTCACCGAGGATGAGCTTTCTCACGTCGTAGAGATCTACGACTTCCCTGCAGAGTTCAGGACAGAAGATCTCCTCAAATTATTTCAGAGCTACCAGTAAGTGTAATGTAATAATACACCAATGCTAGCTTTAAAAGTTTGAAATCTTAAATATAGTCCTCTTTATCAGTAAACGTAAGGTTTCATGTCCTGCAGCATTTTAGGATAAACATTAGAATCAAGCAATATGACGTATAGTAGAATATATTAGTGAGTGTAGGCTCCTTTTGTTTTATTCCAACAGGTTATTTACTACCTTTTTGTTGTCTCACAATGTTTTCAGACAGAGAGGCTTTGACATCCAATGGATTGACAGCTCTCACGCTCTGGGCCTTTTCTCAAGCCCCATCGCTGGTTGGTAAAATGCTGCTTTAGAGACATGTTTTTCTACCGCAATAGGAGGAAAGCTGTTAAATATAGAGGACAAAAGTCTGACTAAAAAACATCCCTGAGGAACAAAGGCTTCCAGTTCTGGAATATTCTTAGTCAAAAGCTGCAACCACCTTCAAATCTTTCCTGAGATTTTCAGTGGGATGGAGCAGGGAAAGCAGCCCCAGAGAATCACTGAGCCACTGAGCTGATCCAGGGGCCCCAAACGGCCCAGCGTGGTTTCAAGGCTCAACAGAAGAGCAGCCCAAAACCTCTGAGTCTGATCTTAATGGTTCTGAGCTACTGGAACTGACTTTTGGGTCAGTGGTGGTGAAAATCTTGCAGTCCTTTCATGGAGCCTTCTGAAATTTAGTCCAAATCAACATCGAGACGCTGCTGATATCGTAAATCTTCCAAGCTTGGCACATGGAATTTTGGTTGTGTGCTCTGATGAGGGTTGCTCTTCTTCTTCTATTTAAACTCTGCTTATGTCAAACAGCAGCTAACTTTATTTTTTCAATAAACCCACTTGGGGTTGAATAATTTAGATTCCCGCTGCATTAATGTCCGACACCCTTTTGAGCAATTTCTGTTTTTGCCTCTTCAGCCAGAGAAGCTTTACGATCCAAACATCCGCTGATGAAATTACAACCACTTTCCAAATCGTCCTCTGCCACGAAGGCCAAAGCCCGTAGCTGCTCAGGTACGAAGACAAAAATCTGCCCTCGCTGTTCTTCATTCTTGTTCTTTTGTATCTTGCGCACGTAAAGACCTGCGCTAACGGGTCCTTGCTTTCTATCACCCAGACGACCTCCTTCCTGCTAAAGAGAGACCCCAGACGAGCGCAGCACTTGCTCGCAGACTTGTGACCGGTGCCCTTGGTGTAAAGACTAATATTACAAAGGAGCAGCGAGAGGCCGAGAGGAAGAAACTCCAGGAGGCAAGAGGTAAGACATTCAAAATATATTGACTGAAACCGAAACTCTGTGAGGAGCTTGTATGTTCTCCTTGTGTGGCTTTCCTCCGGTTCTCTACAAAAACATGCAAATTAGGTCATTTGGCTGCCAGAAATTGTCTGTTTTGTGTGTGTGTGTGTGCGTGTGTGTGCGTGAGTGGTTGTTCGTCTCTGCGATGCGCTGGCGATGCATCCGGGGTGTACCCGCCTCCCGCCCAAAGCAGGCTGGGATCGGCTCCAGCAACTCCTGTGACCCGAGAAAGTGAATGAATGAAAATACCACAGCAATCATCTGACTGCTTCTGCCAGCAGGAGGCACTGTCTCCACTGGAGCTGCTCTGTGTAGCTTATAACAGGTCCTATAATTAGTGCAGCAAGCATTTCCTTTTACAGATGCAACAAAGTATATAGGCGCCTAAAACCACGAATGGCCGTCCGCTACACAGCCAGTGAGGAGCAGGAGTACAGACGACTTGAAAAAGCTCTTTGTTCTTTGGTGCAGCGCTGAGTCCTTTATTTAGGATCGCAATGAATGTCACGACTGCGTCCCTGGAATGGACGCCACGTACAACTGCCGCTGGACCGTTTCCCAGCGATATGTTCAGCTGTCTCATTTACCTTTCAGATCAAAAGCGCTTGGCGGCGAAGCAGAAGGAAGATGCCTGGGAGGGAAAGTGACCAGATGAAAACTACTCCCTCTCTTTCTTTTTAGTTTCCTTGATTCGGCGGAGGCTAAAGTCGCCGCTGTTTTGCTGTATTTCCTCCCTGCTAACCACGCATCCCACCATTTTTATTTTGCCCTCACTTGTTGCTGAAACTGTTACTGAAGGCCTGATGATGATGAATATATTTATTAGATAGAATGTTAGAGTACAAGTACAGTCACACAGTAGCATGTATTGCAGTACAAATAAAGTCAAACATCCTGTCTAAGAGGAACATTTCAAAAAAGCCCTTGCGGTCTTGTTTCCGTTGAAAGTCCTTCGTACATAAATCATCCACAATTAACAATACAAATCATCATCGGCTGCTGTGTTACATCAGACGAGAGCCCCCCCCCGCTACTGTTCCCTCACCTTGCCGACCAGCGCTAACACACCTGTTCTCGTATTACCTTCAGCATCGCGGCCACAGTTTGTGTCGAAGCACTGAGTCTCACCGTTTGTAAATGTAGCTCGTCATTGGAAAGACATTATCTGTCACTGTGTAGATGTGATTATTTTACTGCTTTTAAAGATGATTCAAGTTGATTGTTATCCCTATATATATATATATGTGTGTGTGTGTGGGAGGGGGGGGGGTACCACAGACAAGCCCACTAGCCCGGTGCCTCGCACACAGTCATTAGATTAACACAAACCGCTACTGAACAAGCGAGCAGTTCAGGAACGCCGTGGAGCAACGGCAGCGTGGGCCATCTTTGAGTAGAACTATAAGGGAGGAATAATCTAATGTCTCACCACATAAACGACTGCTGGGGGGTTTGGTAGTGTCAACCACTTTCAAAATGCAAAGCACTGACTTATTCAATCAGCGATCAGCATCGTATTGATCGGAATATGCATTCAGCATCACCCGTTTCCATTATGTGTAGCTGCAGTGGCTAAAGCTAAAGGCCTGATCCCAGATCCCGACTCGGGACTACGGTCCCTGTATGGTGGCGTGGGCCCTGTCTTTAGGGGATGGAGGGGGGGCGCGGCCATCTAGCTCTCGAGACAAGGTGTGTTCCGATGCAGACTCAAAACACAGGGGTAGAAAATCCCAGAATGCTTTGCGAATAGAGGCAGCGTGAATGAAAGATGGCTGCCGGTCCAGTAATAGAAGGGCGTAAATGTTATACATGTTTAAAGAAACATTCGTGTATTCATATGATTATTGTAGATGAACATAATGTAATGCAAGCTTTATTTGTGTGTTTCCTGCAGTTTTGTTCAATAAATGTATTTTTTGCATGCAGTTCATGGTATTTTCTCCTTTCCCTTTGCTGTCCTGTAAATGAGGTCAGATTTAACACAACAGCGACCGGCTTGTACAGAACTATTCTGGTGTGAGAGTAACATGACGCTTGGCTTTGTTTGTCAGCATATAAATGTCTGTTCAGTTTATGCCTGTCTACCAGACCATACAAATATCCGCAAACATAATAAATAAATAAAAATAATAAAAAAAGAAAGAAAGCGAGAGAGACACTCAGTATATTGACAATGCTCAGTAATAATGCATCTTTTGAAGATGCATTATTAGCTTTGGAAAGCTGTCCTGAGAGACACCTGACGTTGATTAAAGCCAAGTTAAACAGCAATGACCACGACTACTACCAAGGATTCTGCAAGGAAGGGGTGGACTTCGCCAAACGGAGTCCTCCAGAGCTCCTGAGGGACGGCCTCTGTCCGGCCATGCTGATTCCCAGTAAAGCCTGTGAGTCACGACCGTCCAAGCCTCATTTTAAAGCCGTCTGAATCTCTCAGCTGTCTAAACGGATCATCTCCTCATTCCACAGTCACGCGTCGCTGCCTCCCCGCCTTGGGAACCATGAAGGGCGGGGTGGTCGTCGTGGGCAACGAGACCACTTTTAAGTCTGGGGATGGAGCCGATATTAACGCCACAGACGTTCTGGAGGCGTCCAAGTGAGTCTTCTCCGATGCGCAGCAGTAAATGCTGGTTTTAGAAGAACAGGAAGTCAAACATGGCTGTTGAAGCTCGCCAGGTGGCCATGAGGATCTTTGAGTGGCAGGCGTAATGTCTCCTGCCACTCTTTCTCCAGACGTTCAACACCTCCAACGTTTCGGCTCGGTGTCCCGATGCAGAGTGCCTGTTTGCCTCCTACAGCGGTGAGACCATCTACCACAAGTACCTCATTTTGATCCAGTTCTACAATCTGTTCCTCTTCTTCTGGTGTGCCAACTTTGTGACAGCCCTGGGCCAGGTCACTCTGTCGGGGGCCTTCACCACGTATTACTGGGCCTTCAAGAAGCCTGAAGACATCCCTGCGTACCCCATCTTCGCCTCGCTGGGACGGGCGCTCCGGTGAGAGGACGGATTTAGATTTGTGTGTTCAGTCCTGCTGCTTTGTGCGTAGTGAGGCTTGTGTTTAGGTCAGACCTGCGTGACGGGAGCAACGCTTCGTGTTTCCTTCTTCCTGTCCAGGTACCACACGGGCTCGCTGGCATTCGGCTCGCTGATCCTGTCTTTGGTCCAGGTCATCAGGGTCGTTCTGGAGTACATGGATCACAGGTTAAAAGGTAACGAGTTGAATTCATTTTTGATTATGTGTTTATGCGTTTTCACTCTTGTTGTCGTCAGATGTGGGTCAAGTCAGATTATTGTACGACTCATCTGAACGGTTCCTTCCTCCCTTCAGGGGCTCAAAACAAGTGTGCCAAATTCCTGCTGAGCTGCATGAAGTGCTGTTTCTGGTGTCTGGAGAAATGCATCAAGTTCCTGAACAGAAACGCCTACATCATGGTGAGTTCTCGCCACGACACGAGTGGCTTTGAGTCTTGACGGGCTTTAAAGCGATAAATCGTTTGGTGTTGTTTTCCAGATTGCCATCGATGGGAAAAGTTCCTGCCCTTGAGTCTGAGTTTGATCTCACTCCTTCTGTCCGTGTTGCAGTGGAGGATCTGGAGCGTAACGACGGATCAGCGGAGAGGCCATATTTCATGTCAAAGGACCTGTTCTCCATCCCGAAGAAGACGCATAAAGTGGCCAGCGTTCCAGATCAGGGAGAGTTTGTTCTTATGCGTGTGCAGGCGTGGTGCGTTAATGTGTCCGTGTTTTCTGAATGATCTTTCTAAAAAGAGTCAACGGTTCAATGGAATGTCTATAGTAGAAAGTCCCATTCATAAGTTAAATGTATAATGCTAAAGGTATTTGTTGACCTTTAGCATTTACAAATGGAGTAGCTCCTCTTCGTGACGCTTGTTCTGTCTGGATTCTGACTCGCGAGCCTTGATTTGCAGCCCCTCTTCTAATGGTTCATCTCGCTGCAGCTGTGACATTTCTCCCTTTGCGCTGGATGGCTGTCACCGCAGTTGTTGCAGCTCATGGTCGGCTTCGTGGTTGCTTGACCATACCTCGGTCTATGCTGCCCTCTTGTGGGTCTTGGCTGTAGCGCATCAACGGTGAATGTCACCTGGCGCCCCAATTTCTGCCGCGTAGACGAATGAACGCTCACGTTCTATCGCTTCTGCTCCTGCGGAATTGAGGAGGATATACGATATATAAGATGTCATATTCCCTCTCGAAAATACGCCATTTCTTGGCAATGTCTCCCTTAAAAACGAGGGGGTCGGGTCTCCGAAATCCCTCCGCCATAATTAGCAAGCACGTTTAAGACGTTTAAAACTGTCTTATTCTTTTTTTTTTCTTCAAAAAAATAACTCACGTTATAGGTCCGAAATCTCTTCTGACGCCATTTTGTGAATGTTCGCGCGAGGAGAACCAGGATATCACGCATGCGCAGTAGGAACTACGGCAACTGGTGGAGGACACACATCATTTTGTGTTTAGCGGTTGCTAGGCAACCCCCGAGCGCTCGCTAGCGGAGTTCACTAACGTTAAGCTAGCCCTGAAGGTCTCTTCGTTTATTCAAATTGTGTACAACGACAGCGGAACAAAGATGCTGTTCAGTGCCGATAGGGTTAAACCTCCGTTGCATGACCGAGTAACGGGGATGCAGCATAAAATCCAACTACTGGGTGAGGATGTTGTGTTTCTTCATGCTACGGAAGTGTCCACTCTGAGCTAGCTAGCGGCTATGTTTCCGGCTAAAGCTATAAAGAGCTTTGTTTACGTTTAAAATGTACATGTATGTGTAAATCTATTATGTTATTATTGTTTATAAATTATATAATTAATGATATGAGCTAAAGATAATCGATAAAGTATGAGCGAGTAAAAAATAAATTAATTTATATACATATTTAAATAAGTAAACTAGGAAAGCACTCAGAACTCCCAGAAAATCCCAGAATGCTTTGCGAATAGAGGCAGCGTGAATGAAAGATGGCTGCCGGTCCAGTAATAGAAGGGCGTAAATGTTATACATGTTTAAAGAAACATTCGTGTATTCATATGATTATTGTAGATGAACATAATGTAATGCAAGCTTTATTTGTGTGTTTCCTGCAGTTTTGTTCAATAAATGTATTTTTTGCATGCAGTTCATGGTATTTTCTCCTTTCCCTTTGCTGTCCTGTAAATGAGGTCAGATTTAACACAACAGCGACCGGCTCGTACAGAACTATTCTGCTGTGAGAGTAACATGACGCTTGGCTTTGTTTGTCAGCATATCAATGTCTGATAATCTTGGGGTCGGGGGGGGGGGCGATTTATAAAAGCTACGGTTACATGACCAGGAACAGTCGTCCAAAAAGCTCTTCCAGTTTCAACCTTTGAGTATTTGATTAGTTTATTTATTTTGGATCATGAAAATGATTGTACTCAAACTCATAAAAGGAGAAAAATAAGGTTGTAGTCTAGTTGCCGAGTTAAACTATAGCCCATATAATGGACAATGAGCAGCTGTGAGTTTTCAGTGTCGGCATCAGTAGGAATGAGGTTGGAAACACCCATAAAACACGGCTTTGCTCAGGCTGCTTGGGAAAAGATGGGAAAGCCAGTCCCAGTTTAATCTTGTTAGATCTTTTTTAAATCGGCCAAAGGAAGCAATAGAGTCGACTTGTGATTGTGATGAGACGATCAAAATGCTCATGGAGCTGCAGGAACTGCTAAAAGGTTCTTATTGACTATCCAGTTAGTTGAATCTTTTAGGAAGTGGGTACTTTTAGCAAATATCCTGCACAAAATTACATTTTTCTTATCTTTGTTCTACGTTGAAAAACAAGCATGTTTCAAATAACAATACGGGTTATCATCTTGATGTTTATTCTTCTGCTACCATTACCACATACTTTTATTTTACGGCATTTTGCAGCCAGATCTCTTCTAATGTTGCCGCGGTTACAGATAAAGAACAAGATAATAAAAAATAAAAACGTTTCAGAATAAAAGGAACAATACAAAACTTTCAACAGCCACACAGGCACAGGTTTCAAAAGTACATTAAAATTCTGTATAAATTAGAGACCTTAAAAGACAAATATTCCAAAGAGGTCATATAAAACTGTACATGACAATACATTTGCAAAATATTACAATATTTATTCAAATAAGGCAAAATAGCACCAAGGAATGAACAGTTCTTAATGAAAACCAGGAAGCACATGGCTGCATCTGGAAGGTGATCTGCGGAGGCACAGGAAGCGTGGCCGGAGCTTTGCGGACTGTTAGCCGGGTCGCTACCACGTGGCGATGTTCTCACGCGCCGCCGTATCTTTCCTCTCCTAACTGTGCTCGTGTTTTAATCAAGGTAAATACATCTGATATATAATTCCAGAAACTTGTCAACTAGCCTACTCGGTATGTTTTCACGGTGACATGAAACTGACTCTCTTTTGTTTCCTCTTTCTATTTATCCATATATTTCTTTGACTTTTGAACAGGACCCATCGCTGCTGATCACAATCAAACACAAGAACCTAATATTAGTCCTTCCCGTATCACCCTCCTTCTCCTCCTCCTCCCTTTCATCCCCGTCTTTCATCATCCTTCGGCCTCTTTCCTCCGACACTGGGGTGTGGAGAGGAGTTCACTGGTTCATCCTTAAATTGGTTCATTCCTTAATTCACAGGAAGTTGTTGGAGATCTGATGTTGGTGGTCGAATAAATCCTCCACCTCAGCACTGTAAGCGTCCCCTGATCAAGCAAAAATAATTGAATGCAAAGCACTGCGCTTCAGAAGTGGAGACGATTCTTCATACTATACCTGCATGGCATCCAAACATGTAAACCCGAGCGCCGTCGTACTTGCACCGACAGCGCATCACATTGTTCTGGAAATCCGACTCGGCCATGTCTAAGGAAGGGTTGACCTCCACCTGGCAAACAGAGCAGATGCAGCGGGTTTCAGGGCAGCCCAAGCCAATCAGAAAGCGGTTTTATTAAAAGGGATGATCATGTAGCATGTAGCCTAGAAGCTAAGGGAAAGTGCTAGCTTTGACTTTGCAACGCCCCGCTTCAGGCGGCGCCACGGTCGGTCTTGCTCGTAGCCGTTTGTCGGGTTGTCTAGAGACTCTTGGATCGTGTTCTGTGCAAGTCGGGAGTGGGAACGAGGCAAAGCTTCATCTGACCATAAAGGGAAGTGAGAAATCGACACTTCAGCTGGTTTTTGGAGGCAGCTACTGGGAAGCCACAGGATTATTGTTCTCTCCTTTTCTATATGAATGGTATAAAAATGGGGGGGTTCGTGTATGACATCACTTTTCCACTGTTATCACCACGCAAGAGGGGGTGGGGGGGGGCGTCCGTAGATGCAGATGACAGATTTGGGTTTGGGTTGAAACTGCAGCCTATCATTAGGCTGTCGTCATGGTTTGTTGTTTTCCACCCTGCCTGCACCACATATATGTAAGAAAAGAACACAAATGAATATTCCTGATGCACACTTCAAACGGAGCGGCCCAGTTTCACTTTGTTTAATACGGTATCAATTGTGCAGCCACAATTATACTTAGAGCCAAAGGGTTAAGATTTGAACCATTATAACATTATGATCACGCTAAGAGGTGGAATAAAAGTTTAGATTTAAATCTGCTGCCGAGGCCTTCGTTTATTTAACGTGCTGCGTTCTACGGTGTAAAACGGCAGCGCTCCTGTAATGACGTGAAACACCGCCTTGATTTACAGAACGATGAAGGGCCGTCGCCGTCGCCTAAAACAATGGGAGGTTGCACAGCTGATTCTTAAACGTGGGATCAATCAGCCCGAGGAGGACATGATTCACCGGGCCTTCGACTCTCTGTCCCAGCTGCACGACAGGACGGCGAGCGTCAACGCCCATCTTCCATCTGTCATGTCTTACATGAATTTATGAGCAGCTCAGCTGCTACAGAACCACAATCACATCCACAAAGCGCCGCCGGCGGGTCACGCTGCCGTGGCAACGGGGGATCCCCACTTTATTGCATGCGTGTGGGGTTTATCTCTGAAGTGTGCGAGCGTACACGGGCTCGTAGAGTGCGGGCGGGACCACTCCTGCATGTAAACTATATAAAGTCTGCTTTTATGTACACTCAAAAATAATTAGACGCTGTAAACATCATCACTTTGTTGCCGCTTCGCTGCCAGGGAAAAATAGAACAAATGACACAGAGCAGCGATGAGTAGGTCGCCACAGCAGATTGGGCGTCTGGAGACAGACGAGACACTCGATGTCGTCCCTGCGAGCTCTGCTTTTAAACATAAAGCCGTCTGTACAACGTAAAACGCGACCTGACGCGACCTGAGAGGGTGGACTAATGGCACGTCTACGCTCTATACAAAGCATGAGCTTCCTTACCTGGAAGATGTATTCTCCGGGGCGTATGTCTGTTATATCGATCCACTGGCAGTCTATGTCATGGCGGTAGGTGTCCCAGCAGCCCACTGAGATGCCCTGCTGGCCCATGTTGTAGCAGGCGTAGCGCTTATGGATACCTGGCAGCAGGACGAACACCAGGAGAGGAGGGTATGCCCTGAAATCTTTCTTTAGCGTGGATGCAAAGATTATCCGTCTTACCTTCGGGGCAGTAGGTGTCCTCCAGGCAGAAGCTGGCTTTGTGACCTTCGGCGACCTTGGTCCCGTTGAATGTCAGCAGGTCATAGTGGGTGAACACCTCGATGCTGTGGTAGTGCCTGATGATCAATACATGGAGGTTAGGTAAAGATAATGCTGCTTTTTTTTACTTCAGCATCATCATTTAAAACAGATTTAGAAACCAGCTCGGCCTCACCCTGCCTGCCATCGCGGAACCGTTCCCATAACAGAAGCTACAAAAAGCTGCGAGCGAATTGGTGATGAGACGGCGGCCGAACGAGGCGCCGGGCTGCGACTCTCGTTACGGGACGCAGAAACACAACCGCCGAGATAAGAGACCAGCCGCTCTGGGTGCAGCCGCGGCTCTGAAGGTAGCATTTAGGCGACCGCTAAGGAGGATCTCTTGTGGTAAACATCACTTTGTGGATAAAATATTGTGTTTATTGAGCTAAATAACAGATTATGTGTGTTTGTTCATTTTATCCTACGGCTCTTCAAAATGTGACGGCGCTGCGACGAAATTCATCCTTTGCTTTATTCATTTCAGTATATTGTCCTCTGCTGATACTGGAACTCCTTGTGCCACATCAGCAGGACCTCCATTCCTGTGGGAGGAGGAGCTTATGCACCACATAGTTACTCCCTGTCTGGTTGAAGGAGTAATTTGAGCTTTGGAACGCTCCTCTTGATGAACCAGCGGCTGGAAGCAAACATTTTAAATGCCTGGTTGGGGTCAGGAGATGCTCCTCCTGCGCCGGTCCTACCTGTGGCACTGGTGCCACGTCCAGCTTTCCCTGCTGGCCCGGGGTTGGAAGTCGGCGCGGCCCATGTTCATGATGCGGGAGGAGAAGCGCAGCAGGCGGCGGTGGCCGTAGGGCCAGTTCATCCTGGCGGCGGAGGAGGAGAGGCAGTTCTCCTCGTTAGCACAGGCCAGCAGGTGGAGGGGGCGATCTTCAATGTAAGCTGTCTCCTGGACCAGCTGGGCGTCCAGCACGAGGTCGGGAGCAGCTGCGGGGGGTCAGGACACGCCGTTAACTCCACCCCCCCGATGTGGACCATACATGGATTCACATACTTTTTTTTTTTAATCGCTTCTGGACTCACTTTCTACACATGTGACTCCTGCAGCTCTCCCATCTCCTCCTCTGGGACAGTAGATGTTGGTGTTTCTGCGACACTGCTGGATGGACATCTCGGTGCCGATGCAGTGGGTCCCACTCAGAACCAACTCAGAAGCGTCTGAGGAACCGGACCAGTACCACGTCTCCTGCACAGAGAGCAAACGAACCCGGCAGATCTTTAGAACAGAAGAGGGAAAGCGGTAGCCTAAACCCCGCGACAGCCATCAACACATATTATTACACTTTCCACTCTTTCTCACATTTTTAAAACGGCCTGTTAAACGTTCCCGGCAGCCCCCCCCCCCCCCACCACCACCACAGGCAGCATACTCACACTGCCCTTTCCACACACAGTCCTATTTCCAGTTTGTTTGCTCTTTGAATTTCTTCCGATCTCCCTTTGCCTCACTTTCCCTCTTTTATTTTTGGCGCACTGGAAGTGGACGCTTTGAGAGGCCTGTAATTACCCCAGGCCTCGGTAATAACACAGCGCAGACACACAAACAGCAGGATGGCGAGGGAGGGGTGGAGACAGAAGATGAGAGAATGAAGCAGAAGCTTGCAGTGAAACAATCAATACCTGATGGGCCCTCGAGGCGAAACCCAAGCCCAGCTGTCGACAGACCACCATGGCCTCGTTGATGCCCCAGTTCTCACTGCAGATGGAGCCCCAACGCCTCGCCCCTCCGACTTCCATCAGCACCTCCACACGGCCCTCTGATTTCTCTCTGCCTCCTGCCAGACGCACCTGGAGTTACAGGAGAAGCGTTGTCACCACTCTGGGAACGCTGCTCCACATAAATGCATGCTCTGCGCTCCTTACTGTGGCCTGCACGCCGGTGTCGGGCACGTTGCATCGCACCGCCACATCCTGGCTGTGTTTACAGGTGTAGAGCGGCACCGGCCTATAGTGACACTCCGTGATGGAGCGCTCCCTGCCCGTACACTGCACACTGTTCATGTGAATGGGACCGGTACCTGGAGAAGGCGGGCGGGGGGGGGCAACAGTTGACTGACTCGGACGCGTCTCACTGACTGACTGTGCTGTTTAGCCTCAGATGTCCGCAGGGCGTGTCTGAGAGTCCGGACACGATGGAAACCTCTGATGTGGCTCTGAACCTGAGCCTCGCCAGAGAGCGGGCGCGCTGTCTGAAAGGCCGTGCCGCTCGCCGGGGCCGTGTTCCATAAACCAAAATAGACAGCAGAAGTGGAAAATGGGGGGAAATGTTTGAACACATCTCTGTTTGTGTAGGAGTGTGAGGCCCGAGCTAAACCTCTGTGATTTGGCCGTAAATAGCTAATGAGTAGCAGCCATTAGCTCCTGCAGCATGCGTTAACCTCTTCACAACTCCTCTGGACACGCAAGCCAAGACTTTAAAATTCACACTGCTCCATTTAGCCAGGAAGGGGTGTTTATAATAGCTATAACACCTCATTTACTAGCGCTAGACGTAACACTCAAATCCATGGACGTGCTCATTTGAGCAGAAAGATAATGGGAGGAAATGAAAGCGATTACAGAATTACTGCGGAGGCTCGCCAAGTGAAAAAAAGACAATAACTCAAATCTCTGGAAAATGTTTCTCCAAGACAATTTAGCGGTTATATTTTCAGGACCACAACAAAGGCCGTGTTAAAGCAATCACGGGCTTGCGTGTTTGGTTCCTGTCCGGGCCTGATTGTCCGAAATGCCGGTTTCAGGGCTGCGTTGACTTCTCTCGCACGCCATTGTTTCGGCTGCTGGAACCTCCTAGCAGAGTTTACGCTTGTATAATTGTTCATGGGTAGAGTTCCTGAACAATCAGCTTCTGTAATAGAAGTAGAAGTTGGGCTGTAAACATGTACTCTGGGTCTATTTGTCTCGCAGAGCCTTCGGTTAGTGTTTAGTCTCTAAAAGATCTCTGATCTAAACCGGTCATGCTCAGAGTGCACGGCAAACAAAGTCGGCAGCGTTCAGCTTGTTATCAGATCAGCAGCCCTTTTGAATTCTCTCTGGGGTGTCACAGACGAGGACATTGCGCCCTCTGAGGCACTGTTCAGTCTTACCCTGGCCCAGCTGAGCCCTGCTCAGGGCCTCTTTGGCTGTCCCGAAGCCCAGCTCTCTGCACACCACGGTGGCTGCATTGATGTCCCACAGATGGTCACACACGGTGCCCCATTTGCCCTCCTTCAGCACCTCAACGCGCCCCTCCCCGATTCGGGGGCCGGCCTTCAGGCGCACGACGGGCTGGAAGAAAAAGGTTTAAGGGATTGGAACCTGAACACTTTAGAAAACACCTTTCTGAACCCACGTACACTGGACTGCTACTGAGAAGCTAAGCTAAGCTAAGCTAACATTCAGATTGATGTTCTACTATTCTTTCACCGCCTTCTCCTCGCTCACCGGTACAGCAGGAGGCGCAGGAACTCTTCCATTGCGTGTGAACTGTGATCCAGGGACACAGCGGACCACAGCATGCATGCCCCCCCTGCACGGGACATCGCTCCTGGGGTTCGACAGCTGCACCTGGCACTGCGACAGCGAGACCTCCACACCTCGACACTGCACCTTCTCCACCCAGAAGGCCTTCTTACTGACCTGCGCCCTCAGCCTGGGTGGAGGAGAGACGAAGCGAACAGACAGGACTCAACGTCGCCTCACGCATGATCTATTCTCCGTCGGATATAAAGGAATAAAATGAAGATGTTACCTAGACGACGGATCAGACAATTTAGAATCCCAGAGTTTCCTGAAAGAGAGAGAGACATTTTTTTTTGACTCGAGTTTAAAACTGCATCCTTGCATCCAGTAGACTAAACAACCTATACCCTCCCACAGATGGCTCCTTCCTCCCAATCTGCCCTCCTCTTCGCAGTATGACCTTAAATATACAGGCACTAAACACACATAAACACGCCAAAAAGGATGCACAATGCTGGAAACGCTGCGTCTTTAAACATAACCCTCGTGTAAAGGATGAGAGGTGATGAAAGAGATTTACAACGGCCTATCATATAATTCCCTCCTCCTTTCTTTCCTCTCAAAACACCACTTTGGTGTTATACAAGAGTTTCTTTCTTCCACTTCTACATTTGTGTGTATTTTTATGTCGGTGTTTGTCTACATGTCTACAGTGGTAGTCTGGTTTGGTGCATCTATGTGGAAGAAGAACTGAAAATGCAAATCAGCTATAATAAATTCAACCCTGTGAGGAGCCTCTTTGATGTCTGCCGACCACGAGAGAGCTTTGAGCTTCAGTTCAGGGATAATATCTTGAACCAGAGTCAAATCCTTCAGGATTTAAAGTGTGTGTTTGCAAACTGAGCCCCTGTAAAGCCTGGGCATGGGCACACACGCACACACCCACACCCACACACACGTGAACACACACTTCATGATGTGTAGACTAAAGAACTGAAGAAGAAAAAAAGCGGCAATTCAATAAAAAGAATGATTTATACACCAGGCTAGTCTGGTAAGTTTCTCACACACACACACACACACACACACACTCGAGCTGACCGCTTGCATTTCCTCCTGCGACCGCAGACAGGTGCTGCATGACTAACGTCCTTCATGAATGTGTCTGAATTAAGTAAGTCGCAAAACCAGGGATGGGGTGGGGGGTATTTACTACACGATCAGATTAATGACATAATATTTGGGACTCTGCTAAAACAGGAGACGCTTCCTCTCCAGGTGGACCCCAGGATCCTGGAATTCCAGGCTTTTTTTATGGATGTTTGCAGTCAAAACTGGAAAAACACTCGACCTTGCCAGCAACGTTCCCGTTTTCCTCAGCAGCAACAAGAGGCTCAACGAGAGGCTTGGTTTAGGAACGGCCGACCATTGGAAATGGAAAACGATAGCATTGTTCTGATGGGCAGAATTTCACCATCTAATTACAGAGGAACGATAATATTATCATAGTCATAAAATGTGTCTGTAGTCGTGGAAACCTTTCATCGTCTTTCTGCTTTTCAGCCTCGTCTACCATCAAAGACTCTCATTTAAGATGACGGAATCTTAAATGAGTCTTCCCGTCCTTCCTTCTTTTTTTTTTATCTCCCTCCATGTTTGCTTGTCTCGTTCACCTGAACTCAAGAATAAGACTCGTTTGGGGGGGTGTCATGGATTGTGCCCATCTCTCTGTTTGTTTGTCGATCTTTAAAGTTTCATAATGTGGCGGTAAATTAAGAGACAGATTCTGAGGGGGTGTTGGTTCAGCCTCAGGAGAGGACGGACAGACTGCTACCCATATAACTGCTCGCCCTGCTTGCCAGCGGCTACTGTGTGGCGGAGCGAGTTGGTTCGCACCCACCAGATGCAGAAATATGCACATAGTGTTCATATCGACTTTCCCTGCCTTGCCTCTATAAAACCAAAAGCTCTTTAAAACGCCGCCATTGTTACCCAAAGCTATGACCGCATGCTGGGGCCCAAGGGGTGCGTGATGTAAGACCCAGCCTCTGTGAACTCGGCATGTTTTTTTATGGGCCTCGTCCAACCTCACAGAAGGAAGGAGGAAAGGCATGTTCTCTGCAAGGTCGACGAGGGCAGAGCATCCAGCGTCACGCACGACATCCTGGGTGCGACTGCGGAACGACTGGCTCCTCTTAACCAGCAGAGTAATTCTCCGGATCTTCGGATCTTTGCGCAACCCCGGCCACAAAATTCCATAAGCCGCACTGGAGATGGAAGCTGACAGTCAGGAAAGCAGATAACTGTCAGCAAAGCGATAACCTGTCATTACACCGCATGAATGCAGAGCTGCCTGACTGGAACGACGGAGTCATTTAGGAGACCGTAGGTTGCCACATTGACTCCACGAGACAATCCCGTCAACGTCCACGGAGCGACAAGTCGATGGGATCCTAATGATATACTTTACATGAATTCTGGGGTTTAGTGTAATTGCCACAAAGGCTTTAAAAGGTCTTTGTAAGGAGGAGAGGAGAGGAGAGGAGAGAACAAGAGCAAGGGGTTAAAAGGAGCTGAAGAAATTACTGTCAGCATCAAAGAGCGCGTGGATGTGATGACACACGGGAGCTGGAAAATGGCTTTTGCACTTGCCTTTTATGAGCGCCACAAAGTACATGAGTATTTAAACATCTGTAAAAATGCGCTGAGTAACTTAACAGGCTGAGATAAAGCTGCAAACCAAAAACCACAGAAGCAGAGGGAACTGCTGATTCAGCAAAGGGTGTGCAGCAGGTTCAGTTGCAAGCCCGTTCTAGATTAGAGGATCGCTCCGACCATAATTACTGCTTGCTTTTCCAGTGGACACGAAACCCAAGGAAGAGCAGGCACGCCGGTCGGGTTCACACCAGGAGGACGTGACTGTTATTGAGCCTGGATCGATATAACAGGAGTCTGCAGCCATGCTAAGTGGATGTGGGAGGTGTTGTGTGGCATTAGCATGCTGCCATGCACACACTGACCATGCTAGCATGCTGCCATGCACACACTGACCATGCTAGCATGCCAATATGCACACACTGACATGATCTCTGCACATACGGCAGGTTGAGTTCTTGGCATACAAATATGACGCCCCCCCCCCCGACACCTCTGAGGTGTTTCCAGTCTTCATGTCCACATTGTGTTGTGATGGACAACCGGACAACCGAAAGGGACAGCAGCTTCACTAAACGCACCCACTCGTGTGAAAGGTTCTCACATGGCTTCATCTAAACTGCACAGACGCTTTGAAAGAGAGGGCTATTCATTGCCACTTCTGTGGCGTGGCGGCAAACGGCAGCTGAGGCGAAGCGGCCTTCATCCAACGACACAAGGGGCAATTATTGGCAATGTGGAGAAACAGATGCTGCAGGGCAGGCCAGCGGTCAGCACAGCCGTCCTGTTAGCCGGGCCATAAAAAGACCTCTGTGGGCAGACAGACGGACACACAGAGGATTGTGTTTGCGTGTGTGTTTATTTGTAGATGTCCTACATTTTTTATGTAACGTCCTGTGAGATGCTGCGTGACGCGGGGGGTGATACATGAGTGTCTGTTTGTAGGTGAGGTTTGGGGGTTTGACGGGATGTGTGCAGGCTTTTAAAGTTTGCGTAGCTGCTTCAGTGGGTGTTTCTGACTAAAGTTAGACAGGAGACCCGACACCCTGGTGTCGGAAGGACGGTAAAACGCAAGCACACCGTACAGCAAATGTTTAGCCGAAGTCCCATTTCTTTTTCCTTCCTCACTACTCGGTTGGTTTCCTCTCCATGGACCTTGTTAAATTTAATGTTCACCTAGTGCCTAATAAAATAACAGCAATGTGCAATTTTAAGCCGTAAAACACAACAACAATTCTGTTCAGATTCTACGGCTAACGTGCTGCGCAGCCGTAAACGGAGAGGTTAGCAACAAATGTTGCTGACGACATGTTGAGAATTTACAGCAACAATCCACAAATAATAATCCTTAAATTCCTCCAGAGAACAAATTATATTTATGAACTGATGGGTCTTTTAGCGGCTAAATGCTCCAGGACCCGCCCGTCTGAACTTGACAAAGTAGATCTTAGTGGTCTGTAAAGTAAGGTGATAATTATCCATCGGTTTTGTCTCCATGGAAACCATTTCTCATGCACATATTCCTCCGTCCGGCTCCTTTTTGTAGAATGGCAGACAGTTGAGTGCAAACTTAAACAATCTCGCATCCATTTAGCTTTCTTTGACCTGCTTTTAACCCCTTTTTCATATAATTAGGGAAAATATAACAGAAAGAAAAAAAAACACCAGAGCAATGTTAAGGGGGGGGGGGGAAAAAAATCCCAAATCCACCCCGTTATCAGGAGCTGCATCAAAATGTTCTTTCTTGTTCCGATCCGCGCCCCCTACTTTGTTGTACCAAGACATTACATTCAGGAAGGGGGCTGGAACCTATCCCAGCTGACTTTGGCCATGAGGCGGGTACACCCAGGATAAAGCGCTAATTTATCGCAGCTCAATATAGAAAGGTTAGTGTTACATTCGTGCCTAAGGTCAATCTAGAGTCACTGATTCACCTCTCCTGGATGCTTTCAGTGGTGGGAAGAAACCGGAGACCCTAGGAGGGAACCCATGAGAACACGGGGAGAACATGCTAACTCCACACACAAGAGTCCCAGTCGGACCCGGGAGTCATCGATCATAGCATCACATATGTGGGCTAAGCAGCTGCTGCCCGACGAGACTCCAGACAGTCTCAGTTCTCTAATGCTCTGTCTAATTAATATTCACACATACTTTTTCTTTTCACTTACTGTTTAAAGGAATAAGGAAAAAAAATCTACCCCTGGGTTCAAATGCAGTAAGGGAGAGACTATAGCGTCAAGAGTTTTCTTGCCTGTCCGAGCAAATTAATATACTCGACAGATGTAGAAGCGATTTTAGACTCTGATCTCGATTTTATTAGCCATTTTAACAAGGTAACAAAAACATCACTTTTTCGCCTGCCAAAATGAGAACATGTTTATCCCAATTAGATGCTGAAATGCTGACATAATGCTTTATAATAGATCGCTGCAACTACCTTCAGTCTCAAATGTCTTATCTTTTAGAAATGATAGAAAATCTCTTAAGCAATTTTGTACTGCCACACTGTATAAAATCTAGAACCTTCATCCCTGGAAGAAAGTCTTCTATATCATCCTCTAAAAGGAGGGCGGAATCTTCTACGCCATTCCCTTCAACAAATACGGCATGTCTTCTTTCTGGTTTTTTTCCGCTTTGCGGGTCACGGGAGTTGCTGGAGCCCATCCCAGCTTCCTATGGGCGAGTGGTAGGGCACATCTCGGACACGTCGCCAGTGCATAGATGGGCAACCATCCACCAAACAATCCAATTCACTGAAATTGCATGTTTTTTGAAGGTGGGAGGAAACCCGGAGGTAAACCCATGCAAACACGGAGAGAACATACAAAGTCCAAAAGGATAGGATTCAAACGCAGTACCTTCTTGCTGTGAGGCAACAGCGCAAACCCTTACACCACCGTGCCCCCCCCCCCCCCCGCTTAGATTTTAGACCAGCAAATTCCCTCAACATCTATTTATTCCTTGCTAATTTAACTTTGGTTTGCACCTTTGCATGAAAAGTAATTTAAAAAAAATACAGTTATTATTATCATTATTAGAGAATGCTGCTGCAGAGAGTTGCCTCTGAAGCGTTCTTAATTATATGAGATTACAAGACATGTAAGGGAGGATTCACGACCATAATGATGATGATGATGCTCTTGTAGTCTGGCTCTGACCCTAATAACATACTCTTTGGGACTATTTTAAAGGTCCGAGATGAAGCTGGTTCAGCCGACAGGGAGGACAGGACAGCCGGACTCTAATGCCACAGTGGACCTGTCACACCTAGTGTGGTCGCAGTAATGAAGCTGTGGTTTTTACTCTGTGGAGCATGTATGGAAGTCATCTGTGAAGTACTAGAAGTGAACTGCACTTTTCCATCCCCGTTCATAGTCACTCTCATGGTTTCACTGCCCACATACTCACCTGTAGGCATTTTGGTCAAACGCTTCTGCAGCCGGATATCCCAACATGGCACAGGCTACACGGCTGCTGCTGAGGTCCCACCCGTGGCCGCACACGTGACGCCACCTCCCAGCATGCTTTACTTCTAACACTCCTTCCGTCACCAGGCCGCCTTGGTTTCTGGACAGCACAGGTCGTAGTCGGACCTCCTCCATGGAAGCAGATGACTGTCCATAAGGAAATATGCAACTTTTAAGGAGGAGAATAATGGATTATGTCCCTCTTTATCCCTCGTGAAGACTTATTCCCTCCCAGAGGATAGAGATGGACCTTCTGTCAAATGTTATTGTAATTGACCACAGCCCACAACCACCGAACTTTTGAGATGCACACTAAAACAGGACATTGTCTTATTATGCTCGCAGACACAATGCGATTTTACGGTAATAAGATGAGATGCAGTGTCTCTAATCATCGTCTTTACGCTCTGCGTGCAGCAGGAAGGAAGCCAACAAAGAACAGAGCCCGTTTAATGTCGGGATTTGGTGATTAAAGAAAGTCTAAACTGTGCAAATTGGAAGGAAGGAAAGTCAAACACAAGTGATTAATGTCTTCCAATTTCCTCTGGGCTCCTTTTGCATTTAAAGATTCAGGCCCGAAGCTCTTCTGGTGGTTGGGTTTTAAACCTAAAGTCCTGCTGATGCATAATCTGGAGGTCTGGCTTTAGGTTCGTCTCTAATTATATGCATCTGATGGCTTACGGCCCCACAAAGGACATTTATGCATGGGATTCTGGATAAAGTTATTTTGGAAAGCTCCTTTGGAGATAATAAGGGATCGCGCCTGTGTGTTTTACCTGTGGGTAGTGTGCATCAAAGTCCTGTCCCATGTCTGGATTAACAGGATCCGGTTCGACATGGTTCCCACTGAGTTGCTGGTTCCGGTCGCTCCTCCGCTCTGACTGGTGCTGGGCCTGCCTGTCTGCCTGTCCCCCTGCCGCTCGCCTCAGGCTGTTCCTCGCCGCCTCTTGCCTCTGCCTGTAGGACCCGCCGTTTGCCAGACGTGGAGGGAGCTGGTGCCCTTGTGGAGGAGCCGAGCCAACCTGTGAACCTGGCCTAGAACTGCCCCGACCCCTGCGCAGGATCTGGATCTCGTGTCCATTTTCAAGTGGCGAGATGCTGCTGCGGCGGGATGCGGTAGCATTGCGATGGAGGGCGATCTCGTGGCCTCTTGCAGAAGAAGAGGCGATGTTAGCTGGCGCAGCGGGTGGAGCTGGGGGGGACACGGGCTGTGGTGAGTTTCTCTGTCTTGACTGGTTCCTGGAGGATGGAGGAGACTCTTCCAAGGACACAGGTGGGAAACCAGGTATCCTTTCTGGGCTGCAAATAACCCCCAGGTCCTCCGCATGGGTGCAGTCATTGACTCCCCAGCCATTGGAGCGACAACCTGCAATTGAAACCTCTCTCCCCGTGCAGCGCACGTTGTCCAACCAGATTAAACCTAACGACAAGAAAAGAGGAAGTAGTTATCAAATGAAAAGGGCTACTTTTATCTCTATTAGTGGCGTTCACACATACCTTGTCCCTCTCCGAACCTGGCGCTGTGTGCCCAGGTGAAGCCGCGCTGGAAGCCCATCTGTCGGCACAGCACGTTGGCCAGGTTAATATCCACCTCGTCGTCACACACCGTGCCCCACGCGCCGCTGTGTAACACCTCCACACGTCCCTCGTTAGCATTACGCCGACCTACACCTGCCAGACGCACAAGCACCTCCTGGGCAGACAGCGGAGGGGGGTGGAGGAGCAGCAGGAGGAGGAACGTGGACAGGGAGCTGAAGAGCAGCATCCTGGATGAAAACAGGAAGCATATGGAAGTGTTTTTGATGGAGGGAAAAACAGAACGGTCTGGAAAACAGAGAAGATACAGAGTGAACACGGAGTCCTACGTGCAGTTGTTACCACAAAAATCCAAAAATCATGCAAAGTGCCGAAACTCCCAGTCCACACTCTGACAAAACATGTAATTAGAAGCGTCTCCTCTCACCCTGCTGCAAGATAGATGTTGCTATCCTGCAAAATACTCAGTCAGTTAAAGGACGGCCGGAGGTTCGAGAAATATTGTGAGAGTGCAGTTCAGCGAGAGGAACAGGAGTCATAACCAAATCTAAAAGTATCCTCTCCATCCAGCCAACGGAAACTTTGGCTTGCTGCAGAACCCTCAGGCTCAACTATAATTTTAGCCAAGCCAGCAGACACAAAAGCAAATAAACAACATCATAAAAACTGTTCTCACACGTAAATAAAGCAGCAGACACATTTGGTTAATGAGCAATAATGAATCCATCCTTTGGCCACCCTTGAAACCCATTCTTCTAAACAATGGGGCCAAATTGGAGAAAGAAGGATGAAGAGGAGGTCTGGAGGATGAAAGAAGCACCTTGAAAATAAAGTCATCCAACAAGGAGTCGGTGAAATTCCTCTCTCCTTATGCTCACATGAAATAAATGTACATGTAAAAGTGATCAAGCTAAGGATGAATTCAGGTTGAATGGGAATTAAGGCACCTGCAGTGATTGAAAATGAAAAGAATGAGAGAAAAGATGTGAGATAAGCGAGGGAGTACCGAGAATGAGGAGAAAACTGCTGAAGGAGAACTCACCTATATGTCGGTGTCAGCCTGGAGTCAGCGGGAGAAAGAAGGGAGTGAGAACTGGAGGAAGAGAAGGCAGAGAGTTTAGTGCTGCTGTCTCTATTCTCCTCTTTTCCCTCCCCCGTTTTTTCTTGTCACTCCCACCGTTCTGCTCCTTCATCCATTCCTCCCATTCACTTCATTGCCACAACTTTTTTCCTCCTTTTCACCGGATAGAATCTGTCCTTCCCATTAACTATAGAAAAAAATAAAAATAAGAATAAAACAAATCCAAGCGAAAAAGAAAAAGCACAAAAAGAATCATAATCCACACATCAGAAGACTTTTTTTTTTTTTTTACATTATTTCATTCCCCATCGCAGATTTAGTTTCTTTTGTGCACAGACTTGTTCCCACTTGTTTTATGGCATGTCGCTATTTTACAGCAGGTTGTTCAAATGAAACCACGCGTTTTATTATCAGATGCTCACGCGGTCAGGCTGCCACGAGATGTGAGTTCATCTTATAAAACAGCAGCATTTCAAAAGGATTTTCCTCTCTATTCTCTCCTTGTTCCACACTGTTGTTCCAGTTAATGCATTTTGTTTTATTGTTCAAGCAATGAATGTTGTTTATGAAGGTTTTTCCCCAATCCTCAGACTCATGCTCTCGTTGTGCTGAAGTGAACGTTTACCTACAAACACCTGACTATCGCTGCCACGCAATCTGAGCATCTCTCTCCACGTCAATAAATATTCATACACTTCCGTTTTATGCCATCGCTGTAATCACGTGACAGGAGAGCAGCTGCTGAGGTCCTCGCTCGCCTTTAGTGGAGGACATGGTTACTACAGGAACAAAGACAACCATCAGACAAGACAAAAAAAATTAAAATAAATCCTCCGTTTTTTCAACAATTGTATTATTGAGAAAAATATTGCATTAAATACAGACAAAAAATACATTGTCATCAATTTGTCAACCCCATCTTCATCTGTTTCACCGGGTCATCAGCCACCGCCACCAGTGTCTGGTTTCCCAGGGGGATATAAAGCTGCTGATACTCAGGACAGACAGGAAATCAGCATTGTACACAGTGGTATTATTTACTACATACAATTAAATTTAAATACAACTAAATGGTTTTCAGCTTTTCGTGACCACACTTGATCTCGTTGATGCGTAGACCACAGCACAGCAAACGGGTGAAGCATCACAGCTGAGCGCTCGTCTTCAGTATCCTGACAGCGCAGAGATTGTTGGGTATCGCTTGCGGCGAGACATGCACTTGTCTCTCTCGATGAACAGCGAGTGGTTTTTGCAGTGGATGTCCTTCTCCAGGCTAACGCGGGACTCCTCCAGGCGGGACAGGCAGCCTCTGGCTTCACTCAGCTGCTGATGCAGAGCTGCAAGAGAGGCATTGATCTGCCTCACCTCCCCTTCCAAACTACAGATAGAGGCCGCAGACAAAAGCCATGAGCGATGACCGGCGAAGCAGCAGCAGAACGAGGTGAGGCCAGGTGTACCTGAGCTGGGGCTGATCTCTGCAGAGCTCCATGTTCGGCCTGAGGGAGCGCAGGTGAAGTCTGGACTGAGCTACTCGCAGTGGGGGATCTATGTTGTGGATGGCTTCCTGCAGAGCCACAATGTTCCTCTCCTGGGCTCCGATCTCCTCCAGGATCTTCACACACAATCATTTACAGACAAGTCAATCACAAAATGTGTGCGGTAACTAATCATTTACACAAGTCACTGGAATGAAGTGGGAACTGTTCTACATTAGCGCATTCTGGTATATGTATATAGATATAAAACGGCTGACTGATCTGTACCTTAGCCAGCTTTATTTGCAGCTGGCTCCTGGCCTCTATCAGCTCCCCACAGTGCCGGCTGAAGGCTTGGTCCACTCTGGAACACTGGACTCTCAGATCCTCAGCGGTGTCCTCCAGCACCTGCTCTACCAGCCGTCTGACCCGCACAGAAGCAGCATCGCGGTACGTTGACTAAAAACGGGAACTCCCCAGTCACATTTCTAGACGAGTCTTCAAACACTGACCGGAGACTGAGCGTGGCCCGCTCTTCGTGGAGGGCCTTGGTCAGGTTGTTTTGTGTAAAGGTCGTCCACAGTGTGCAGTTACTCACTCTGCAGCAGTCCAGAGGTCAAATTGCATCAAATGAATTTACACACACACACACATTCATGTGCACACAGACTCACTGGTCCTGCATGGCGGCTGAGCTGGGGTGGTGTTTTGTGTCTGGGCTCATGTTGGTGCATCTCCCACTGTGGTCGTCAAAGTTGTAAGCCTGGTACTTGTCAGACCAATCCATCTCCAGAGTCTGCTTGGCCTCTCTGTTCATGCTGATCCACAAACCGAAGGAAGAGCTTCAAACTGAAGACCCCAGAAGTGGATTTCAAGTGTCGGACGTCCAGCTTCCGACGAACAGGATTCCATCGCTCACCTGACCTGAGTGACAACCTGCGCTGCAGTTCTCTTCAGGAGAGCCTGGACGTTCTTGATCAAGTCCACCTCCTGCAAAACAAGTCACGCTTTAAGTGGGTCGCGTTGCGCCCCCTGCTGGTGCTGCTCTGCTGTTACATGACTCCAGTAGGAGACGCGTGATGCTGGACGTCGCTGCACTGGGAGAAGAGGGCCCCAAAGTAATGATGACGTTTCATTATTCCTCTAGAAATAAAATAATGGTGCTGGGGAAATAGAAATATGTTCCGTCTGAACAAGTTATCTCAGAAGGTGCGAAAGGCAGCATAATGGGAATCACTTCTTACTGCATTACTGTATTGATCACCTGTATGAGCTCGTCCTCCACAGAGTCTCTGACCAGGTCTGCTCCCATCCTTCTGGTCCTGCAGTTCAGGTTGTCCGTGGCGATGGCGTACGGGGTCTCGGTGGCATCCAGCGCCTTCTCCAGCCTCCTCTTCAGCGCCAGCAGGGCCTCCGTGTCGGCCTGCAGCTGCTCGATCTGCCGCTGCAGCTCGGACTTCCAGGAGTGGATCTCTTGCAGCCTCTCTCCCAGCAGCCGCGTCCCATCGGCCTGTGTCTGCGAGGTGTCGGCCTCCGTGTGCTGGGACAGGGTTCTGGACTCTCGCTGGATGCTCCGCGCAGCGTGGCTGTCCGAACCGGCCTGTTGGAGGAGAGTCCGGTAATTGGAGAACCACTCCGAGGGGGTGTATTTAGCCGAGCGGTACCCCGCCGTGGCTGAGCCGGACGACGGCTTCGGGTCCGGCTCCTTCCCCGGAGTCCCTTCCTGTGACACAGCTCTGCTGTCATAGTGTGGCCTCGACACTAAAACCTCCGAACTCATATTACAATCAAATGACAAGTGCAAAATAAAAGTAGATTTTATCCTAAAGTAAAAGTGTCGCCAGAGCTTCCCGTACCGGGCCAGAAGAGTTCGGTGTTTGTTTTGGTGTCTCCTGGTTACACAACAACAGCGATTAAATATTAAATGAACTGACAGGATTGAGGTCAAATAATTAAATATGTACCATAATAAGATGTGCAGAGTGATACTCATACGGATAATAACACTACGTCCACGATAAAAAAAAAAAACTTTAATTATAATCCACATTAAATACTGATGGGTTTGGTTTTGACAATAAAAAATAAAGAAAATACATTTTGCTAAAACGTGACCAATTCTTTTTCATATTTGGACAGGTGAACACAAATGGAGCTTCTTGTCAACCACCTATAATGAGAATTGCATTTACTATGTAAAGATATTTAGATCTGGGATTTATATAACTCAAACCCTGATTTAGTAGTGTGATAATTATTTTAGCAGGTATATTTGTATATTGATAGTAATGGGTCAGACATTTATTTCATTCATTAATTTAATTAGATTTGATCATATTAAATTATGGGCAGATGGCTTTGCACAAATGATTAGGCATTGTAGCCATTGATTGACAAATTTCTCGCTGTATTTATTATTATTATACAGTTAATACTGTATAAAAACAGTAAAAACCATATTTATAGAAAAAACAAATTCTCAGGTTTTAATTTCGCTTTAACACGCCACAAGCAAACTATGCACGCAAGGCCCGCCTCTGGACATGTCCTCCAATGATAATAGCGCCTTTCCCAGCGGGCCGTCAAGCCATCCAATGATATCTGTATTTACGATGACGTAAGAGGCATACCGGAAATGGTTCTTAAATCGTGTAGTCACTGTGGTAAGCGAGCCGCCATTCATCGTTTCCAAATCTAGCCTTCAGGACTATACCAGAACGCTTTCACAATGGTAAGAACATCATACGTTAAATTATTTGCGAGAGGATTTTAGGTTAAAATGTTTTAAAAGTTCCAAAGCTAACTGGAAAGCTTAGTTAAACTAACGTGGGCACGCCATGAACGTAACCTAGCTAGCTCATATTAGCTAGGCTAAAGGTGAATTTAACGCGAAGAGTTTCAGATTCAAATATTCTGCATAAATTAACATTTTCCAGAAATGCTTCATCTTCTTGCACGCAGCAACATAAAGTAAGAATAGTACCTGGTGATAACTTGGATAGCGTTACATCACTAGCTTGCCCATGCTAGCTGCTAACGAGTTTGTTGTCAATTCGCATAAAGAACATTATCCGTTTTCCTTTAAAATATTTTTCATAACTTTTTGTTTAGCTATTAGCTATATCTTAATCGTGATATTTTGCATTAGCCCTGTCCTTGGCTGTGATTCACATTTCTAACTTTTGATTCTTTAATAATTTGCATCAAATTTCGTTAGTTATCGATTGATTGAACTGAATTGATGCTAATGTTTTCAGACAGATGGTTAATAGATACATCTAATTGTCTCACCTTACACCCTCTTATGCTACCTGCCTTCTCCCCCATCCAGTCTATCATGTCCTATAATGGAGGGGCCGTCATGGCTATGAGGGGGAAGAACTGTGTGGCGATAGCAGCAGACCGCAGATTTGGAATTCAGGCTCAGATGGTCACCACAGACTTCCAGAAGGTTTTTCCCATGGGCGAGAGGCTGTACATCGGACTGGCTGGATTGGCCACTGACGTTCAGACAGTGTGAGTGTGTGGAATCTTGTTCAGATGCATGCTGCTCATCCACTATGACATGAGAAGTGGGTTTTATCGGTGTTGATTTCTACATAATCCTGGTAGTCAAAGCTTGGGGAAAAGTAAAAAAAAAATAAAAAGCATTTTGTGACATTATTTTAATTATAAAACATGTCAGGAGAGATGAGTAACAGTTGTGGTAAATGGCTGTCTTGTGTTTAGATCGCAGAGGCTTAAGTTCAGACTGAACCTGTACGAGCTTAAGGAGGGTCGTCAGATCAAGCCCAAGACCTTCATGAGCATGGTGTCCAACTTGTTGTATGAGAAGAGGTGAGCACAGTTACTTCACTTCCTGAAGATCATCAATCTTCAGGAAGTGAAGGATAATCTGGTTGACATGCGATCTTCTCCATTAGGTTTGGGCCGTACTACATCGAGCCTGTTATTGCAGGGCTGGATCCCAAAACCTTTGAGCCATTCATCTGCTCCCTGGATTTGATTGGCTGCCCGATGGTGACAGAAGACTTTGTTGTGAGCGGAACATGCGCAGAGCAGATGTATGGCATGTGTGAGTCTTTGTGGGAGCCAGACATGGTAAGTATCTTGTGAAGTTCACCGTTTACTGCTTGACAACCAGTTTTTTTGTATTTTGTCATTACTGTTACATATAGCACGGCTTCACCGAGAAACATTCCTAGTCTGTGAACCCTCACTGACAATGGCAATAAACTACTTCTGATTCTGATTCTGACATTTACATGCAGATTTCTTTTAAGTCTTCATCTTGCTTGGGTGTGAACTTTTGTACAGTAAAAATGACTAATAACATCTGGATGGGGAACTTTAACAGCAACAGTAATGGTTTCAACACAGATGAGAATCTGCCCCGTTATTTAGGGCGTAAAGGAGGTGATTGCTGAAGTTTCTCTTTCATGTTGTGATCACGCAGGATCCAGAGGATCTGTTTGAGACCATCTCCCAAGCGATGCTGAATGCAGTTGATAGAGATGCGGTGTCTGGCATGGGAGTTATCGTGCACGTCATGTGAGTACGCTCGGATCAGGTTCATGTGGAACGGCGGGTTTGTCGTGACTAACGGGTCTCGTTTTCTCTGGCAGTGAGAAAGACAAGGTCACCGCACGAACCCTGAAGGCCAGGATGGACTAGAGCAGTTTCTCCCTCGTCAGCCCCAAACAGATGTTTCGTATACAAATAATAAACGCTTCTTTTCCTCTTGTTGGTTTTGCTCAATAAACGAAGATTTTTTAAACACGGAGCGTGACTTGAAATGCCACATTTTAGATTCCTTTGTTGTACGAATTCAGCTTCTGCACCAAAACAAGCCACAGAGGGTAAAATGTGCACAGGCTCACCTCGATGATCGGTGTCATCTTCTGAAGGCTACTTGCGACCACACGGAACAGTCGTGGCAGGAATCAGCAAGCCGGACAACAAAAATAAGATAAAACTCCCTTTAATATGCAATGAATCACTTTCAAGTAACTTTCTAATGTCTGTTGGTAACAAAACAATACTGTATACAAACACAAAATTGCTACATTAATGTAAACAAGATATAAAAATGATCCATATGGTAATAAAACAAGTGTTTGATGCAGAATTCCCCTTTAAACGTTTTTTTTTTTTTTAAACCTCAGACCAACTTCCACAAAGTCCACTTACAAAAAATATTCAGAAACAATTGGCAACTTACCATCGAACATAATTTTTTCTTTGTCGCTGTAGTCGTAACACTCAGGTGCTGGGTTCAGTGGTTTGATGTTTCAACTTACTGGTGGAGTCTCGTGGACACAGCAGCCATGCATTTTAAATATTGCATTCATTTACTTGATACAACATTTGATTGTAACGTTTATCCCGTCTTTCCAATTTCTCAGCTCTACATTTTGTTTCTGCCGCCGTCGCTGAGGGGGCAATCTGTCCATTCTGCATCTGTGCAAGTCGTTTACATCTGTGCGTGTGTCTGTGGTAGAAATAGAATCAGAAATCCGAAGGACGCAACGTTGAACGGGAACTGCAGAGATGTTGCTAAGGGAAGCTGGCACACTCGTTCAAGGCATTAGTGAGACTGTTTCCGTGCTGGCGTGAGGAGTAGCGAGGTGGCAGAGGACGACCTACTGGATGGGGGAGCCAGGGAGGTGCTGGGGGGGGGGGGGGGGGGGGGTGCGTCCCTCTGTGGGGACAGTGTAACAGGCTCTGTGCGTCCTTCCTGCCAGAGCGCCGGCGGCTGGTCGCTCGGTCGATATATTTATACATGTATGCGGTTGGCTGGACTGGGAGTCTATGACAAGATGTTGGACATGAACTCGTAGAATCGTTTGGAGTACTGCTCTGGATTCACCGTCGAGATCTCCGCCCCCGCCTGGGAAAACATAGACTTTATCACACACAGCTTCCTCATTTAGCTTTCAGACCCCATTTGACATCATAAATCATTTGTCCTCTTTACGCGTGTGAACTCGACCCTTTTGAGGTTTCTCAGTCGTCTTCTTCGAGCTATGGACAGAAGAATCACGAAGTCATGGCGACGCTTACCCCGTGCTTCACAGTTTTGGCAGCATGTGCAGCTTTTTTCTTAGCATCGTAGTGCGTGAGGATGTCGATGATAGCCATGAAGTACACCTCCTTCTTCACAGCGCCTGAGACCAACACAGAAGAGAAACGTTACTTCCACCTGGAAAATGCTGCGGCGGCTTTACCTCTGATTAACGATAACGATCTCCAAATCAGCCGCCATCAGTTCAATTCAAGATAAAATGGAAGCTCAGGTCAGAGGGAACGGAAACACGACCCTCACCGTCATGGCTCTTCATTGCGTAAACGTCCACGGAGGGATCAAACTCCCCGGGGCCGAAGAATCCCCCACAGTTCAGTGGGTTTCCGGGGCTGTCGGGAGGCGTGCCAAAGGAGCCCCCGCCCATGCCATCGTTTTCATACTCCTCCTCTTCTCCAACGCCCTCCACATCCATCTCCTCCTGCTCGGCTCGCTCCACATCATGGATGCCGACCAGGAGACTGTAGTCCATGATCTTTAAGGTGGCCAAGAACTGACACACAAATACACCCAACGCCATTTGAGTGTCACATCCTCAGTTATAATCTGGCCAAAGTAAAGTCACAAATATTACTATGGCGACACCAAGACACACCCTACTCTGCCTCTGATTGGCTTGGCATGACAAAGGGAGGCGGTCTTTACCTCGACGTCCCGTTTTAGCTTCTCCAAGAAGTACTTCTTGTTGTCGTCTCCTATCTGCAGCTTGTGTCCTTCGTTCAGGAAGTCGTTGTCTTTGAACGTGGGGAGTTCTTTAGCCTAACGACAAGGAACAAAAATGCTGCCATTGTGGATTACGTGTCACACTTTTGTTTGATGACCTGGTCACAGGTCATCTCCGGTCCGGTTGGACAGAGAACATCCAAGAGTCATTTGTCAGTATAATTCAAAGCGTGACGTACTACTGGATTACAGCTTCTTACTTACAACCGTCTAATTTAGCCGTTATGTGACGGGTTTATATTCTGGTAAGAGCCGAGTGAATTTATTTCTGTCCCGTCTCCGCAGAGTAAAAACGTACCTTCTCCTTGTCGCTGGCTTCCCTCGAGACCGTAGAACCCTGGAGATGAGAGGGCAATAAAAATAGAGGGAATTCAAAGCTGCTGAAGACACATCAGAGAGAGTGTTAGCGTGTTAGTCACTTTTAACTTTGCTAAACTGTCTATACTGGAAAGGGAAGGCTGCTTCTGAATCGTCTGACTCTTATGCAATGAAGGACTTTTTCCTTTTTTCCCCAGTGCACCGCGATCAGAACTCGCGGTGCACATTATACTACGTGAACCCGTTGTGTTTGGCGATGCACGATCGAGCTGCGACTCACGCAGGCCTTGTGCTTTACCGACACATCTTACCTTCAGGTCATATTTGCGATGTACAGTGAGGCGGTGGCTAAATACATTCCTGGTCACCACCATGTACGTCTCCACGCCATCCACCGTTAGCCTGTACATACCCAGGAACTGAGGGAGCAGCGTGTTGCCATGACACTCCACTATAAACTGGAGAAGCAGGAGACGGGGCAGAGAGTCAAAGACACCTTTGACGGGGGTAGTTTAAGTTCGGTGGTGCGGGGGCGGGGGGGGCTTATACCTGGTGATATTTCTTTAGGATGTTGTGCATCTCAGCGATATCCTCGCTGGAGACGGTTTTGATGACAAAGCGGTGGTCGTAGCTAGACAGGAAGCGGTTGCCAAAGCGACCCTGGGAGTCGCTGTTGAGCGGGGCGCTCCGGGTCAGGGAGTTCTGACAAAGACAGAAGGCTTACGTCCCGTGAATCATTCCCATTTAATCCGGCAGTTCGTTTGCATCTTCTTGGCGGACTGGACTCACCTGGTAGTCCTGGTCATCGATGCAGAACCTCTCCCTCAGGTTTCTGAACACCATGGGACAGTACTCTTTGAACTTAAAGCGACTAGGCAGATTTTCTCTGGCGAGAAAGAGCAGCACAAAAGAAAAAGAAAAAACAGAAGCTCATTACTGAACACAAGGAACACGGCTGGCATGGTTTCAGTAACGTTTCTTTGCATTACCCAAAACGCCTCATACGTGACTTTAGCAAAAAAATAAAAAAATATGTTCTGGAGTTTTGATAATGACAATTAGATGATATTTTACTTCCTTTATAACGTGTATAAACACTGTTATATTGTAGCTATTTAGTCAAAATAATCGGATATTAATGACCCTAGTACAGCCCAGCGTCCTCCTGGTGCTGGCCCAAAACCCATATAAACGGGGGGGGGGGGGGGGGCATCCGGTGCGAAACCAGTACCGGATCCATCATGCTAATGTTAAACTCAAAATCAGCAGCAGTGGAGAGAAGATCAATATCATGAGTAGTGGAGCTTAGTCAAGTTTGTGTTGCAGTGACCATGCTGCACACGCCTATGCTGTGTTCAACCTAAAGCTTTATTGACAGGAACATGATCGGCTATTGGTCTGACCGCTCATCTCGGCATCCATTTTGTTTTCTGAGCTGATTGTGTGAACGGAAGCTGGAAATGTCAAATATGTGATTGAGTTTATTGTCTTCTTAGAATAGAAAGCCTTTATTGTCATTGCATAGTGGACATACAACGAGATTAGGAAGGCGGCAGTAACACACAACTCTAAACACGCGGACTCACAACATGTGTCTGTGGTTGCTTTAGGCAAAGCAAAGCAAGCGACGAACTCAGCTCCGCATCCTTCAAACCATGAGCGGAACATCACAGAAGACGTATATCACACCTTTAAAAGACGCCGCTGACAATGCAGAAGCTGGGGTGCCTACTTGTTAAATAGATGGTTGTCCACTTTGATCTTACTGTAGGCCTTAAAGTCATCCGGCATCAGCATCACTGGAACAGGCACGTTACTTAACTCGTTAACCTGAAGGACAGAAAGAGACACGACAGGAGCATGAAGAGAAGAGCAACAGGCTGGTCTGCACAGTGAACCTGGTTTCAGTGTAAGCCAAGAGTCAAACAAACCGACATCGAGGCACCACTGAATGCTAATCTTCTTGGCAGCACTCACATTTACGCTTAAAACAGACTCCTACACCAACAAAACTATTTGCTGCAGTTCCACTGACACAAGTCACGTATGATACCAGAACGTTCAGACCCCATTCTGTCCTCGTGTCCTGCAGATGCTGACCATCAGTAACACGCCTCAGTATCCAAGAAAAAGATTCAAAAACCCACCGACCGGGATCTTGCTGAAACAGATCCAGACACTAATGACCTTACAGAAAACCCAAGTGACGATGATGAAGCTAAAGAAAGGAGATACCGCTACCGCAGAGAGAAGGAGGGCTCGAACCGCCTCAAGGGAATAAGAAATAAGGGATACCAAAGTGAAAGCGCTGCCCTGAATAATCACAAACTCACTATAAAAAATAATATTTGTTTACATAGCAGGAGTATAATTTTTAATAATGTTCTAATATGCTTATTTCACAGAAGAAACATGGAGGTTATTTACTCGTGTCACGACAATCGACTCCCACTACGAGCTTAGCGGCTGTAAACTGGCTGCTAATGTTAGCGAACTGCATTCAACTCCAAAAGACACCGCGTGGAAGTGAAGTCTTTGCAGCATCCCAGTGAAAGGGTGCTCTGAAAAATGCATTCAAGCCCAGAATGGAAGACCGGGACTCTGATGAAAGTCTGTTTTCTGCTTGAGATCAGCCTCACACCCACACAGACGGCAGCCTGTGCGCTTCACCCACACACCCACTGCAAAAGTTCACTCACTGAAAGCTGGAGATGCTGCAATGATAACCATATCATTAAGTACCCACTAAACTCCAAACAAACTAACCAGTTTGTCACTCTATTAATGCTGTGCAGAAAGCAGAGGGGTTTGATGCAGACAGGAAAACACATTTGTCCTGTGATCCGTGTCAAATCTCACCAGTTTCAGAGGTCGATCTGCTCACGGGTTCATGCCTATTAAAAGGCATGTTATTACTCAAGTAATAAATGTTTGATCTCTGCAAAACAGTAGGTCTAGACATCCTTATTGGGAAAAGCAATGACATAACCGATCAAACCATATGAACAAAGAGCCATGCTTATTTACTGAAATAAAGGAACACAGAAATAAATAAAGGATTTGAAAAGGTCGACCTGGCTGGAAATGAACCCACACTTTATACTTCCAGAAATCAACCCGTGGATGTGGGCCTGCGTGAGAAAGCAATTACACGTTAGTTGTGTATGCTGGTGCGAGCCCACGGCCATCAGTGGAAGCCAACTCGCCGTGGGCAACCTCCACTGAGAGAGAATGTGATATATATTGTTCTTCTGCTGAACGCTGGAGCAGCGGGTTCAAATCCAGGCCCACGTTCTCCCGCCGGGTAGCATGGGTTCCTCCCACCGCTAAAAGAACAAAACATGCACCGGTAACCCTAATCACCAGTTCATTAATAGAGACATAATGAATGGAGGGAATACAGGTTGTCAGCTGGATGTTGACACACGCCCGGGGGAGATTGAAATCAACAGGCGGGGTGCTGTTTACAGCTGCGGGGCTGAAAATCTGCGCTGCCTGTCACACCCCTCCCACTTCATGCCTGCGCGGACCCCTCCCCCCCCAGATCTCACGACCAGCCTTCAATGCACGTTTACGATTGGCGATTATCGGTCGAAGCGACTATTTCAGGGAAGCCGCACAGCCTGCCTCAGACATGCTGATATTCTGTTAATCACTGCAGATTCACTCCGACCCCCCCCCCCCCCCAGACGCGGAAAGCCGCTGCTCGCTAGCAACGCGGCAGTACGGGGGCGAGAAAACATGAAGAAAAAACGCACTGCCACAAAGGCAGCAAACAGAAGTGTGTTCGGACTAACACTGCTGGCAATACCTGGCGAATAGGCTCCTTAAATAGCCCACTGTTAGCCTCATAGCTGACTTGACAGGTGAGAGCAGCTGGCTAACAAGCTAGCAAGAAACCAAAACAGCAGCATAAACGAGACGGGACATTAAGGTGCACCTACCGTATGGTTGACACCCCACATTAAAACGCTGAGAATGGGCTCGCTTGCGCGGAATAATTTCACTTTCTGTCCGATAAAATGTTTCTTTTTCGTCTTGGTTTTGCTAGCGCTGACGGGCGCTACGCTGGTGCAGTTGGATGACATGTCTCGGGCTGGATTTCAGGGTACGCAAGACAGCGCCGCCCGTCGCTCGGAGCCGCTACCGTCCCACGAAAAAAGAAAGGAGGAAGGTTAAAAGGCGTTTAAAAAAAAAAAGTCTATAAGTGCATTGTTTCCAACTCACAGAGAGTCTCTGAGAAGGTTCTTGCCGGGAGGCAGCGTTAGAGCATTTTGCGCCGTCACCACCCTTCCTCCTCCCGAGCAGGCCGCGGTGGAGTCCAGCGAGCAGCTAGCCAGCCATCCGGCTACGGCGCAGCCTCTCTAAGCTAAACAAAGCCAATAAATAACCTGACGCGATGCCTCTTGTCCTGCTTCATATGCTGCGTTCCAGCTTCAGTGCTCTATATTTTCACTTTTCAGGGAGTAAATCCAACATGATGCGCCCGAGACTGTTGCCAATCACCACCAAAAAGCACTACGTTTGGGGGTTCCTCAAGATGGCGTCAATATTTTGTTACACGAAGCGATCAACAGCGCCCACATTCGGCTGCTGGCAGAACTACAGGGGTTCCCACATATCGGAACCGGTACTGGACTGGATTGAAAAAATGCTTATCAATTGATTTCTATTTTTTATTTATTTTAATAGCCCCTTTCTTCTGACTTTGTCTTTTATTTATTTGCATCTTGTCTTCAGATTTTATTGATTGCCGTTTTATCCGCTGTGTGTGTTTTTTTTTACGTCTGATTGTTAGATGTAGAATTTTTACTCTGTTTATTGTTGATTTATGTTCTGCTGGCTGCACATTAATTTCCTCCTCTTTTTATGTGTAACGGAGCTGATAGGACTTTTCATGATTAGCACCAGTTGCTAAACGTCTCACCTCTTGCGATTCTATGACATAAATAAATGCAGAACACACGTGCGCCATTTAAAATAAAAGAAATTCCATAATCCATTTTCTGTGGAATTTTCTTTTCCACAAATGAAATTAATAAAGTTTTAGATGTCCTTATTAAGTTACAACCTTATGACACACTTTATATGTTCCTTGTAACGCTGTCATGCCGGGACCCAATGTCAGCTTGCCTAAATAATAACTAATTCATTTATCACTAGCCATTGATTTATAAACTAAGACATAATCGCTATTATTAATAAAGTGTAATTAAGACATAATTTGTTGCATAGATGCTGAAACTTCAGAACGCATTTACTGCTCTGTGGGGGCCCACCCTGAGGTCTGCCCCGGGACATGAGGCCTTCAGGGCCTCTCCTCCGTCTATTTAATTCACAATCACGTAAACGCGGGGCGTGGCAAGACTTTCTCCTGCGCGGCTCGGTGACGGGAATAAACGAATAAACGTCGGTGTCCGGTGTGACGGCGCGCACGCACACGCAGGACGAACGCGCGCAGGTCGTCCGGGCCTGAGGAGGATACCCTGCGCCCTGAGAACGAGGCGACAAAATAATGTCACGTGATCCAAAATGGGCAGTCCTCTGACGGTGCTGAAAAAAAGCCATTTTCTGGCGCTGCTGCAATTTCTGTCCAAGTCCCAAATAAAATAGCTGGATCCCCGCTGGGAGGAGAGCGACGCTTTTATGCCCGATCAGGTAGGAACGACGCGTCCGCGGCGGCGCTTCACCGGGCGCATCGCCTCGCCGTCTGCGGGGCGCGCACACAGCGCACGGTGTCACATTTTGAGCCTCTCTTGTTCGCCTCCTGATACAGCCCTGTCAGTGGATTTAAGATGGCTGCTTTGTGTACCAGTGTGATTTTTCTGCGGCTGTGCACCCCCCCCCCCCTCCTCTCCGAGGTGATGCGCGCCCGTAGCGGCCGGACGGCGCGGCGCGGCCCCGCACAAACGCTCTTTGTTGGTCCGCTTGTCGAGGAGCGGAGCGGCGCTGATGCGGGAGATGAGGCCACGCAGGGGCGGACTCGATGGTCGGCTGCGGTGCGCCACCGCACAGGCTGCGTGACGCTGCACGGCGTCCACGCCGCGCGCGTTATTTATCGCTGCAACGTGTCAGAATCCGGGTGGTCGTGCTGGTCTGGTCGTGGGTTTACAGCCGGCTGTCCCGGGGACGAGCTCAGACTCAGTCTGGGGGGGGGGTGGCTGCCATTAACAAGCCCACCAGAAACACAAAGTGCTAATCCCGACCAGGTTTTACGCACGCGTTTGTTTCTTCCAGCAGATCTGTCCAGATGAATAAAATGCAGCCCAACCGGATTAAAATCACGGACCTGAATCCACACCTCACCTGTCCGCTGTGCGCCGGCTACCTGGTGGATGCTACGACCATCGTGGAATGTCTGCACTCCTGTAAGTGGACTCCGTGCATGCTCGGTGTCCTGCTGACCTTAGAGCTCCTGCATTGCTGGAGTCTCTGAGGAGGATGAGGCTGGTTTGCTGCTGCTTCCTTGAGGCTCTCTGGAGGGGAGCGGGGTGATGGAGGCCATGTTTTCCTGGAAAGCGGAGGTCCGAACAGTGAGAGGGCAGGGCGTGCAGCGTCCCCGGTGCAGCCCAGGATGCTTTCTTGTGTCTCTCCGGTTTAAGAGTCGCGTTTAAAAAGTCTCCTTTTCTGTCTCTCTACTGCGCAGTTTGTAAAACTTGCATCGTGGCCTTCCTGGAGACGAATAAGTTCTGCCCTCGATGTGACGTCCAGGTTCATAAGACGTGTCCGCAGCTGAGCATCAGGTCAGTCGCGGCGCGTCACGCCGGGCATCTAAAGCCCCTCTGAGCGCTACGCCTTCAGGAAACGCTCTCTCTCTCTCTCTCTTTCCAGAGCGGACAAAACTCTACAAGACATTGTGTATAAGCTTGTCCCGGGGCTATTCAAAGGTAAGGCGGCACCAATTCGCTCGTCGCCAGTCTCGGAGCGTCGCGCCGCATTCCTCTTGTGCTTCTGCTCTCAGATGAGATGAAACGGAGGCGGGACTTCTACGCGGATAATCGCGTGCTGGAGCCGGGGGAGGTGGTGGAGACGTTCAACATAGCGGAGGATGAAATCATCAGTCTCTCCATCCAGTTCTACGAGAGGAACCGGTCAGTCGGCGATTCATCGCGCTCCCAAAACGAAAACGCCTGCAGAGGCGGCCTCTGGAAATGAAATGGCGCTTAATCAACTCCGACCTTTTGCTTTGTCTTGTTGCAGAAGTAATGAGAGGCAGCGCTCGGAGATGGACGGAGACAAGGTAAGAGCGTCTGCTGAAGCCGCCGCTCTCTGTGTCCCGTGGTGCGGCGTCCTCGGCCTGGATTCATGCGTTCTCTTTATCCCCAGTCCAACGGTAAACGCTTCCTGCAGTGTCCGGCCGCCATGTCCGTCATGCACTTAGCAAAGTTCCTCAGAAGCAAGATGGACATTCCCAACAACTACCGGGTAATTCCACACTCCTGCTGCGTCCATTTCGCTGCACGCTCACCGTTTCACACATTCGAGTGGGTTTCAGGGAAGTCATGTGATGCTCTGAGCGTTATTCCATTTAAAACTAGAAAAGCACCCAGAGAGCACAAACCTCCGCCAAACAGCTGGTTCCCCTCCTAATTGGATTCACGCCGTCCCCACATGGTGATCTGGATCAGCGCCAAAAGGTTCTAGATTGTTCTTGGTGTCTTTCATACACCAACCGTGAAAAGCCATAGTGAATCAGAGTTGATGTGTATTTTTAACAAATACTTCAAATGAATCAATGAGGTTGGGGACCTAAACTCATGACCGTGTTTTAGCCTCCTGATGGATCTGGTTTCTAAAGGCAGCTTGCATTGGGGTCAACGCTTGTTTGTTTGTGACCATTGTCTTGACCTCACCCTCCAGGTGGAGGTGATGTATGGAGACGAGCCTCTGAAGGACTACTACACACTAATGGACATCGCCTACTTCTACGAGTGGAGGCGGGTGAGTGATGAAAACCGGATCCGGATCGCCGCCAACATTTAAACACCTGCAGGATGTGTCTGGGTCCATCTTCAGTGAAGAAATCTGCAAATTAATTCCGCTAATAACCTGATCCAATCGCGTGACCAAGCAGAGATTACTACAAACAATCCGACGTGAATATTTCACAGATTTCACCGATTTTATTCCCGACCATTTAAAACCACGACATTAGCGAGGAACGACAGATGAAAGGGGAAAACCTTTCATCTGGACGATCCAGAATTTGTTCCTCAGCAGTAAATCAGCGCTACACACACACACACACACACACACACACGTGTGCAGGGGATTCTCCATCGGTTAAAATGGAAACGGCGCTTTGTCCTGAACACGTTTGGGGAAGCTAATTGCATTTCTTGGGTTGGGCTCGTTTCGCCTGCCTTTAAATGTGCCCTCCTGTTGATTCCTCTCTGCAGACTGGACCCATCCCCCTGCAGTATCTGGTCAAACCCACCCGGAAGCGCAGGAGGCTGTCCCAGTCTGCCGCCCGGTGCCACTCGGACGGCGTCAACACCAGCCCGACGTCAGAAAGCGACTCCCACAGCGACAAAGTCCACAGTCCTGCCGCGGCGCAGCCGCCCCGAGCGTCCTCGCAGTCCAGCCCCGCGTCCCACGACCTCTCTCCTGCCGTCCAAAGCCCCAACGGCACCACGGTCCCCAACAGCGCACAGCGGCACGGCCCCGTCTCCAAACAGGGCACCATCACGCGGAAAGTGACTGTCAACGGCACAAGCTCCGGCGCCGGAAAGGAGGAGGCGAGGGGGGCCGACGAAAGCGATTTGCCTCCGACCACCTAACGGGGCGTGCCGGGCCGACGGGGAGGACAGTATTCGAATTGCTCCCCGGCAAAGAGGCGAGCTCGAGACTTCTTCCTTCCGGACAGACGAGGCAGAGCTTCTGCCCCTCGCCTCTGAGCAGGAAGTGCAGCTAAATAGACGCTCGCGTGCGTGTTTGTTTGCGTGTTTAGAATAGAACGGTGCACACAAACAAACTGTACAGTACAGTATCAGACGTGAGCATGCGTGCGTACACACGTACAGACTTATCTTTTATACAAGATACTGTCATTGTTTTGTATTGTGTATGCAGTGGGTCTGTTTCATTTCGTTCATGTGGCTCCAGAGAAGTGGAGAAAAAAAAAAAAGAGAAGAAAAAAAGCTGAAGCTCTGCAGGAGCTGGATGTAAAGATGAGCGAAACAAGCTCACCCTCACCTTTTGAGCAGTCGTGTTAATCACTGCTGTACGAGTGTCCAGTATATTGTCACCAGGTAACGCCATTTCATCACACGCACTTTGTTACGGTTCACACAGTTCAAGCCGGCTAGTATTTTGCCAACAGGAGCGTTTCTAAAGACGGAACTGTCGCAGGCTGTTCGCCGTCAGACCGCCTCCTTCCTCACGGCGGTCCAACAAGTTCAAAGGGATTTTAATATTCGGCCATTTTGTTTTTTTTGCTACAGTTCCATAAGGCTCGACATTCCCTTGCTGTTCTTTTTCACAAACGTTTTTCCAGCCATATGTGCATGTTTTAGGTCAATAAAATGTTTACTTGTAATGCCTGAGAGTCCCATTTGATTCGCTGAGGATGCACAGGATTTTAGGGATCATCATCGGCGCCACAGCAGAAGAAGAATTACAGGCTCAGATGTCTTTGTTGCATTTAAAAAACAGTTTAACGTGCAGTTTTATTCATAAAGTCATGACAGAGGATTCACGTCAGTCGAAAGTTGATCTCAGAATGCCCCCCCCCCCCCTTTCAAGAGTCTGTCTGCTGGCGCGGCGGGGCGGACGCGATGAAGTCCTGCTTGTGCGTCCCGTCGCAGTACGGTGGCTTGCTTGTGTGCTTGCAGCCACATAACCAAACGGTGGCGTCCTGTTCTGGGACGAAGCGTAGCGGGAGCAGGCCTTGGGCTCTGGTTTTATGGGCTCCGTCACAGAAGGGCTGAAATATTCAGATGGGGGATCAGTGAATATTTGGGGGAGCATATTTCAGATGGAAGCGATACAAGATGATTATATTCCAGGTGGGCGTACCTGCTTCTTGCTGTGCCCACAGGTGCACCACGAGTAACGCTTTCCACCGACCAACTGCACTTGGAAAGGTTTCTTGGAAGGGATCACAGGTTCTGGAGGAAGTGTGGAGACCTGTGGACAGGGGCAGACGGGAATACCGTCAAAGCACCAATTGGTCAACTGTGGACAGGTGAGCAAAAGCATTGTCATAAACCTACAATGAAAAAATTTATAAAAAAAGAAGAAGTTTATCTTAAGTTGCTGCTCATCAGTGAGTGTAATAAAGTAGGAAATTGATCATTTCAAAATCGCAGGGAAATGTCAGCTGACCAGCACAAACTATGGCAACATTGCAGCCTTCACTGTCAAAGATTATAACGGATCTGAAATGTTATCTATTCAAACAAATTACAAAAATTTAAAGAAGTTAATTTTAAAACCATAAATAACATGTATCCTTCAAATGAATTTATGAAAAGTAGATTTAAATTTGTCGTAGATAACTGTTATATTTGTAATACAAATCTGCAAACAACAGAGCATTTGTTTAATGAATGTGCGACTGTCCACACGTTGTGGCAATCTCTCTGATTTAATATCATCCAGATCCAGAGACATTGATTTTTGGTCCCCTCAAAATATTCTATTAGGAGTAATCCTCAAAAACAAAAAAGAATCATTTTTTAGTGAATAATTTAATTATTACAAAATACTATACACGCAAATGTCGGAATGCCAAATCACCCCCTTCACGGCCTGCTCTTAAGAATGAGCTGTCCCTGTTACAGAAGATTCTGAAACAAATTAATAATCTCCATGCAAATAAACTGTACACATTAATATCAGAACTGAACTTTTCCCAAACTCCTTGTTTGTAATTTAGTTTAAATTTACCTGTATATTTCTATTTTTTTCTTCTTGTGTTTGTGGTTATTTTTGTGTTTTTTATTTTCCTGCTCATTCTTTCCTTCCTTTTGAACGTATAATGGTATAATTAGTGATATTATATTATAAAATATATTATATTCCTGTTAGATTTCTTTCTATTTCGTTCTCTGAAGATGTGAATGTCTTGTGTAATGTCGAAGGGTGAGACCTGTACTGTGACTTTGTACTGTGAGTTATGTTAATAAAGTTTTTTTTAAACAACATTGCGGCCTCCAGCTAAACGCCAGAAAGGCCGTGATTTACCTGGTGAGCTGCCAGCGCCGCTACCAGAGGCTGCCTGGAGGTCAAACGGAGCAGGTTACGGTTTAATGTAGCCGCCATTCTGCTCGTTTCCCGATCTGTTGTAAAGGTGAGCGGCGCAGCTCGTCGACACAAGCCATAAAGGTAAATAAATCAGTCACAGAACTCAAAGCGGCGCTTCTGGCTGACGAGCGACTAGCTTAAAGGTGCAGTAGCGCAGTGGTACGTCCACAAAAACACTCCGACTGGAAACATCCGCTTTGTGATACTATTTACAATTATTCTGTTGTTGGGCGAGACTGGTCCGTCCACAAAAACACTCCGACTGGAAACATCCGCTTTGTGATACTATTTACAATTATTCTGTTGTTGGGCGAGACTAGTCCGACCACAAAAACACTCCGACTGGAAACATGCGTTCAATCCGAAACAGACCCAGAAGACATTTTGGGAGTGACGTCCCAGTTGTGACTTCCCAGTTGTCCCATTGGTTCAGGAGTGATTCCAATGTTGCCAATGGTTGCCTCATGGGCCTTTCAGAGCAACAAGCATCTTGTCCCATGACATTGCTAAGCCCTAACGCTTCCTAACAAAGCATGTTATTATTATTATTATATAAATATATATTATTCTACCTATTTGTTTATTGTTGACAAACAGGTGAGTTCTGATTATTTTTTTCTTGTCCTGTATTCCACTCCTGTTTTATAAATCCAGAGGAAAGCAGAAATCACTTCTAGTAGGATGACATGTTGGAAGCTCGATAAATCCGGTGGTAGATTTCGGATCGCACCTTAATGTCAGGTTTAGTGTTTGCTCCCAAAGGACTTCCTGATTGAACCCAAAATACATAAATATTTTTTTTTTTATGTGAACGCATGAATTATCCAAAAGCTGCTTGAACAAATTTCACCAGACGTCTTTGACACAAAACAAATTGGCAAAATGCAGTTTACTGAGCGAAAATATAAACCTAGTGCAAGAAGAGGATAAAATGATGCAGGACATCGTTTCCCCACCAAAGTAATTATCATCTTCTTCTGCATTCCGGCTTCTGCATTTCGACTCCCAGCGCAGACGTCATTTAAAGACGCCTTTCACCGACTTCACGAAATCACGGAAGATGACCTTGAAGTGCGAGCCGTCACAGAACGGTGCGTTTTTGGTTTGCTTGCAGGCGCACAGCGAGACCGTCCTGCTGCTGTCCGGGGTGAAGCGTACGGGAGCGATCCCAGGTGCTTGGGCCTTGTGGGCGCCGTCGCAGAAAGGCTGGGGGGACACAGTGAAACAAGCGTATGATGTCACGCATCAATAGGGCAACAAGACCTAATCATCCCTAACCGTTCCATAACTTCCCCACCTATCAATAATTATTATGAGCCCAGATTATTGTCCAGAATGAGCAGAACGGTGTTGGATAAGATCCACACGAGTTCTGGACCATGTCATTTAGTTGAAGTGAATGGAACGTTGATCCCAGGAGCCTCACCTGCTTCTTACTGTGTCCACAGGCGCACCAGGAATAACGCTTCCCAGCAGTCACCGCCACTCTGTAGGGCAGCCGGGCAGCAGGGACAGGCTGGCTGGACTGCAGGCGGAACGGGACCTGCAGACGGGATGAAGATTGTCCCACAAGCGTAAAGAATCCATTAAAGACATTCTGGATCCAGATAATCTTCCGGATCACGATCGGAATCTGATGTCCTGATCCTTGGATGGTCCCATGCGTCTACGGAACAACTCAACAAACAGCCAGTAAAAACCTGTGCCGAACCCAAATCACTGGTTAATTTAAACAAGATTTATTAAGGAGGACGCACCGAAATACTCCCGTCATTGAACGCATCACGTCAACACCCTGCGGAACAACAGAGACGTGTGCGTGCAGGATTCACCTTTGACAGGAAGACCGGCGTCACTCGTGTTGTTCTGACGACCATTGCGTATCCTCTGCGCGCTGCGCGCAGGACGCTGCTCGTGCTCGGGTTCATTCCGGCGCCGCGTTCACGGACGAGTCCGGAAACGATGGGACTTGAACGGGGCCTGGACCACACTCGGTTGTCCGGAACAATGGCACCAACTTCAGGTAAAGTTCACTCCCAATATGGCCCCCGTCGCGCTCGCTCCAGCTGGAGCCACTCCTCCGCAGCTGAGAGCTCCATTGCTCCATTGCTCCATTCCTCCTCCTCCTCCTCCTCCACCTCCACAGAGGCGTTTCCTTGGTCTACAATCAATCAATCAATCAATCAATCAAATCTTTATTGCAGACACAATGGTCCAATAAAAAAAACACACAACAGTTTAAAGTCCTTTTCTTTTATATACAGATTGGTTAATTAACCGCTGTTAAAATATTTTCTGTTCCAAAAACTCTTTAAAGAGTCACATCGAGCTAAAGGAGGAACAAGAACATTTATGACACGCACGCTCACGTTACATTAGAATGTAATCTAGACTTAGAATAAACGTCACAACACGTGAAACTGCGCGTTAAATGTCATTTATAAAGCCAAGTGTCGGTCGCCACCAGGTGGCGCCAGGGACCCCACTCCAAATCACTTCTGGTCACGTGACAGAAGCTCGACCAATAGTCATTGATAAATGATTGAGGGAATGGGCTGCTGTTCCTGCTGCAGTGTTTTCAGATGTTTGCCCCCCCCCCCCCCCAATCCAGATCCAGATCCAAAACCTTTCAAGATCATTTCCCCCTTGAGTGAATCAGTAGTTTCAGATCCAGTCTGATCTCAGGTCAGTCTGGATTACTATTCATTTTGCATGACTATAAATGCAAACATTCTGGATCACCAGAGAATAAATGCTGGATCCAGATTAGAATTCCAGTGTGTGTGTGAGATCTAGAGATGCAAACACACCAAAAGTCACATGATGTCAAAAAGAAAGTGTGACAACTCGGTAAAATACATTTATTGACAAAAACAGAACTAAAAAAGTTGTCTTCATTTTGTCCTTTCTTTCATTTTACACAAAAAAATATCAAAATACTTTACATGACTTTTAATCTGAATATTGTCAAATTCTTCTGGATCGATTCTCTCAAACAAATACGCTGTACAACGAGAACATGCTTCTCCTTCTTACGATTCAGTGCTCATTTATTTGTCAGGGAACAATGCATTCAAAGCGATGCATAGTTATTTCTTAATATTTTTGCACTCCATTTGAGAGACGTGGCTGCATTTCATGCAATTCATATCCCGATGGGTAATGCGCTCTCCGTTGGAGCCTCATTCAAAAAGGTAGGTGCTTAAATGCTGCAAATACATAAAAGATACACAGTACGACATTCAGAACATGGATTATCTGGGTTACCCAAACTTCAAAGCTTAAAAATGCTGAATGTGTCTTTACACAAACATTAAAGTTTACACCTTGTATTCCAACAAAAAGTGAAAAAGATAACAGAAAGATTTACAGTTGGGCCCGAAGCGCCCCAGTGCAACACGAGAAAGAAGCCGCTCGAGTCGATCTCGCGGACACGGTCGCGTGTCTGGACCTCCAATAAAGACATTTTCAGACCCGTCCCCGAGCCGGCCCGCGTCCCCGCGGACGTTCCCCTTCGCTATTTGCTACAGTATTTCTCTCGAGCCGCTTGGAGTTCCTTTCTGACGCCTACATTAGATGCTAACTAAAACAACAACGCACTCGAGATATCACATGTGTGGGAGATCATATTTTAAACGACCGATGACCATATTGTTAAAGAACACAGCAGACAACATAATATATATATATATATATATATTTAAAAATAGAAAAATCACTTACTGGTCTTTGCTAGTGAGCCAAACAGAAGCATCACATGATGAGAGAGGAGTGGGGGGGAAAAGAAACTTATCGTTTCCACGTTGGTTTGAACATGACCTCGATCGGGCCTGCAGTAAAAGACAACGTCCCCAGTTGTCCCCGGCAACGCCACGGTGCAAACCTAAGCCCTCCTCTCTAATTGTGCGAGGCACGAAACAACTAAAGAACTTTGTCTCTGAACACACACACACACACACAAAGAAAATGATTTGACACTGCAGTTGTCACTAAACGGTTATTCACACATCAGTCAGCTATTAAAAAGTATAAACGGGTCGCTGTCACTGAGCGCCCCCCCCCCCAGGTAGAAAGAGGAGAACCAGCCTTCCGGGCTCCGGGCCGAACCTCATTAAGGCATCATCAAGCCAGTATTGCTAAAAGGAGATCTCGGCGGAGAGCGAGAACAGAAGACAAACGGACCCTTCGGGGGAGGGGGGGAGTGCAAAATACAGATTTATATCAGAACATGGTCGACTCGGTACCGAGCGAATAGAAAGTCGCCGATTTGCTCTGTTGGCTACGGACATGCAAAGTGCACACTTGACTAGGTCAAGACGAGTCACTACTAACTTAGAATTTCCAACTGTTTGGTTTCGAAGTGTTTAATCTCAATAGCAACGAGAATATTAGATATAAAATAAAAAAAAACAATCTGTAGAAACCCTTCTGGGGGTTTCGGATGAATTTCAGTCCCTGTTGGACGATGGCCCCGTTTTCGGACACGCGGGCTCTGTGCTTATTAATGAATTAAATTTTTTTACATTTACAAAAGTTAACTTTTCGGTGTTCGTTTCTATCCAGGCTATTGTGGTAACGAGTGTGCAACGGGAAAGAGGCGGCGGAAAGGTCGCAGGTTAAATGTTGATGATTTATGTACGAAGGACTTTCAATGGAAACAAGACCGCAAGGGCTTTTTTGAAATGCTCCTCTTAGACAGGATGTTTGACTGTACTTGTACTGTAATACATGCTACTGTGTGACTGTACTTTATCTAATAAATATATTCATCATCATCAGGTGGAAACGAGCACAATGTTGAAATGCCACTAAAAACACGGAACATATTCATCCTGCACGATGCAACCTTAGAAGATCTGGAAAAAAATGAGTGGAGGCGAAGACAAAAATAGCGAGGAAGACAGTGTAGGTTTAAGAGGCGCCGGAAGTCTGTAGTTCTGGCCGGCTGAACGGAAACTCTGGTTCCAGCCACGGAAGGAAATCAAGGGCGGTCGGCGCTGGAGAGGTCAAAGAACCCAACAAGCCGACGTAGCGTAGCAGGGACCCGGTTCTGCCCTCGTCGGTGCGGCTGAAGAATTAGTGCAATTTAAACGAGACCATTGAACTCATGCTCTCTGGAAGCTGCCTGCAAAAAACCCGCGAGGAGAACCTCGGATATTTCAGAACGTGGAAAACTTCACCTTGACCTTTTAAGACCGTCCCGTTGTACATTCATAAAAGAGGGCGGGAGATAAAGACAGAAGGAGAAGTCACTGGACTGCAGATTTTGGAGCGGTCTGCGGCGCCCGAGGCCTTCATGTGCTCCGTGTAAAGTGGGCGTCACCCGTTCTTATCTCCGCCCTTCTCTCCTGCAGCCTGAGAACACAATCCAACAGTATCGCCTTACTGTGGCAGCATGACGGACGCCGCTTCTTCTTCTACTACTAGATTCTACAGCGACTCACCCCGGGCTTGTGAAGCACGTTGTCCTGCAGGCCAAAGGCGCCCCCGCCACCCCCCTGCAGGGGCGAGGCTGTGGCCGAGGTCAACAGGTTGGGCGAGTTCGGGGTGGAGGCGAGCGCTCCCGCCAGCGTGAGGCGCTGCAGCTCCCGCTGCCTCTGCTGCTGCAGCATCTGGCACACCATCACCTGCTGCTCCTGTTGGGGAGGAGACGGCAGGATTAAGGGACACTCAGAACGCCCGTCCTACTCAAAGGGGACCACGGCGGGACTTTCAGTTAGCGGTAGCGCGCTAGCAAAATGTCCTCGTCTGAGTTTCCCCCTGCTGTCGCATAGGACTCTAGAACCAGAGCTTACAGGAGTGAAGTTTTGTGAGGCGAGGAACTGCTGGAGCTGCTGCTGCTCCAGGAGAAGCTGCTTCTGCTGCTCGGTCAGAAGGGAGGAGCTGAAACACAAGCGGCAACACGGGCGCGGTAAGCGGCGCCGCACGGGCCGAGCAGAACCGCAAGGTAAACATGCTTCCGATGGACCCGGGTACATACGGGCTCGCACTCTTGGGAAGCTGAAAGCCCTGTGCCAGTGCAAGGGGGTTGAGAGGCAGAGCCTGGGTCCGCAGAGCGGGCTGAGGGACGCCCTGCGCCGGAGACTGGATCACGCCGTTCACATTCAACTGAGGACTTCCCGCGAGGGAAGCCATGAGCCCGCTCACCGCCGTCAAAGAGGAGCTGCCGACCTGACCGATGGCCCCCAGGCCGTTCAGCAGGGGCTGGCTGAAGGAGGCGGGGCTCTGCTGAGGAGGAGTGCTCTGGAAGGAAAGGGAGGAGCTACTGTGGGACGGGCTGCCAGAGAGGAGCTCCTGGAACAAAGACGTGAGAAATCAACCTGGATGTGAGGAGTAAGTTCAGGGTTGGATGGTGCGTTCAGGGTGCGTAGGATCTCTCACCTCCGAAGAGGTAGCAAAGGAAGTATCATTCAGGAAGCAGCTTTTGGACAGAGGGCTCTTATTGGTGCTCAGGGGGTCTAAGGAACGGACAGGCGCAAACACAAGGAGAAAACGTCACGTCTCTGTGGCAACAAGGCTAAGGCGGAGATAAAGAGCCCGACCTTGGATGGATGCCAGGAAGTTGATCTGTGCAGCGGCGTCCATGGCGCCCTGGGCAGAGAGAAGATGTTGAGGAAAAGGCACGGCCAGCTCCGTGTTGAGCAGCTGCAGACGCTCCTTCCTGGCCGTCAGGCTGAGGATCTGGTCCTGGAGGCGCTGGTTCTCCTGCTGCAGCGAGTGCAGCGACTGGAGCATTTCCACGACTGGAGGATGGACATGAAAGCAGCAAAAAGAAAAATGCTTTCATCCGTCTGCAGAAATATTTTACAAAGTGAACCGAGCAATCTTTACAGAAATCTATTTTTTTTAAAGAACAAGAACGTTTTCTTTCTGTGCATGCCAGTCCAGAACCTCAACCGCCCCAGGAACCGTTGATGAAGATGCATATAATACGAGGACAGCCGAGAGACGAACCAGCGATGAAAAGTTAGATGAAGTGTGAACTGAGACGACACCGGGTGGAGAAAGGAGCAAAGAAAAGACTGCTGATGGTTCTGGAGGGAGCCCACGCTCCCGAGGTGCAGGTTCTCCTCCCGAGACCCGTTTAGACAGGCCAGAGGAAGTGAGTTGAAATGGATTTGACACCCGAGACCGACCCTCAGCTTTCTGGGTTCTCTTCCACGCTCACTCACTGTTGACTCCCATCTCTCCGTTGCCATGCTTCTCCAGCAGGAGCTCGATGTGAGAGCTGGCGGGAGGGACGTTCTCAGGACGGGCTCGGACTCCGGCTCCCATCCCGTCTCTCTGGTCGAACAGGAGAGGAAGACAGCTCATGGGCGACCTAGGACGGGAGGAGGAGGGAACAAACAAGGAGTCAGACGGGATTAGAGCGGGGCGAGCTTTTACATACGGAAGAAGAGGATTCAAATAGATCAAACCAAGAGGGTGCAATGCTTTTTCACACCACTGTGAGGTGGAAAACTACCGGAACCATCACGACTCCGTGGCTGTGGTTTCATCACTGGGCGGTTGTTTCCCCTTAGCGCGTCACAGAAACAGAAACCGATCCGGGCGGCGCTACAGAGCAGAGGAACTTCCACGCGGCGCTTCATTCGACGGATGACAGATGAGTGGACAGTGGGATCCGAGCGGAACGTTTCTCACTCGCTTCCCGCAGCTCTGCAGCACGAAGATCACTCACGGCGACCGAAACTTAACGTCAGAACGGCAACAAAATGGCACGTACTGTGAGGAGAGGCTCTCTCTCGGCGAGTTCCCCTGACACGGGAAGCGACAGTCATCGAGGTCTGGCTCTGAAAAACGGGAACAAAGAAGTCATGAACTTCCCGAACTTCTAGACGGCGCCCTCCAGCATTCGGCCTCTGAACCCGGGTTCCTCTCACCTGGCAGGTGGGCCTGGGCTTGGCCCAGGACCGCGGACAGACAGCTGGCGAAAGGCTGAGAGGCGGTCAGGCTGTAGGACGAGCTGGATGGACCTGGATGGACCTACGAGACGGATCGATTAATGATCCAGACCGAATTTATGCTCTGAGGTTTCTGATCTAGAAAATCACCAGGAGGGAAACGTAGTTTTCTAGAATAACCGTCACAGCAATAAAGATACCAATCTGATCCAGGTTTTCATGGTCCGGATGAAATCCGGTGGAGGGATAGAGACCCCGCCCCCGCCCTACATGACTGTCAAATTACATAAACATTGGAGATATTGAGCTCCATTGGCCGCAATGCTACGGAAACATTCCAGTCATCCAGAATCTCTTCTGGATTATCACCAAAATTCACTCATCTGGTAGCATTCCCAACATCTCCTGAACACGTTTGGAGTTCTGCAGACTTTCATTCCCACCTGGGAGTTTGCTGGAGCGCTGCATGACGGAAGTGAGAGCGAGGAGACATGGGATTGAAGCGGTCCGGAGGAGAATGGCGTGCTGCACATGCCCCCTCCCAGCGACAAGGGGCTGCAACACACTGCCCCGCCCAGGGACAGAGGGGTACTGCAGACGCCCCCACCCAGCGTCAGAGGGTCCTTGAGACTGGAGTAGATACCTGAAGTGTCAGAAAGACAAGGACGAGAACCAACGTGAGCCTCTGAGGGATGGCTCGGCAGCTGGCGCTCTGCGGACGTGACGCGTGGCACCGCCCACGCCCTCAGACTCACCCGTGGAGAGCAGCGAGTTCCCACGGCTGGTGGAAAAACTGCCGGCGGAGGAGGACGAAGAAAAGGACGAGAGGGTGGCGGTTGTTGTGGGAGTGGCTGCGAAGGGGAGGGAAGGGTGGGGGTAGAGCGAGGAGGTTAAGGATGGAGGAGGAGGAGGAGGAGGAGGCGGCGGCGTGTGGTGATGGTGGTGGTGATGCTCCTCCCCCCGCCGCTCTCGGTTCTTGCTCCCCCGTGGGCGCCCTGGACCGTGGCTGCTCTTCTTGTTGCCGCGGTGCCTCCTCTCTCTGGGCGGCGGCGGAGGCGTGGCTTTCTCCTCCTGGTCCGCCTCCTCCGGGATGGGCTGCGTGCTCAGCTGAGCGGGTTTACAGAGCGACTTGGACGGCTTGTAGTCCCCCGAGGAGGACATCTTCCGGACTTTGCCGCTGCCGCCCAGGGACGACGAGGAGGTGATGCGCATGATGGACCCAAAGGTGGAAATGGTGACCTTGTTCTCAAAGGGGCTCGAGTTGCCCTCCGACCTCTCGTGACCCTGCGGCCCAGCCAGGAGGCCATCAGCCGGGGTCAAAGCTGGTGGCTTGTGGAATTTAATGTCCTCTTCCCCCTCCCCCTTATCTTTGTCCTCCTCCTGCTCATCCACACCCTCCTGAACTGCTGGCCTCCTGCGGTGCTCCTTGCGCTCCTCCCCGCTGTGGTCGTCGCCACCTCTGTCGTGGCCGCGCTCCAGGCGGGAGGACGAAGAGAACTGATGGAAATCCTGAGTGGAAGTCAGGGAGCCTTGGGGGGGGGGGGAAGAGAGCAGAGAAAAGAATGTCATCACTCTGTCACCGACTCCGGGTTCGGGTTCATTCTGCACGCCGTACCTGCGTTGAAGGGGCTGGAGGAGCAGGAGGAGGAGCAGCTCTTGCCAGTGCTTCCTGTCTTCTTACAGCGATGGCCATGACTATGCGAGCTCAGCTTTTTGGACTTCCCTTCATTGTCCTTGACGCTGTGGTGAGTGGATATCTGCTCCGGAACACAAAGAACACATTTGGTTGTTTTTTTACATCACGTTAAACTCAACCGATTTAACGGCAGACGGGATCCGGGATTAATCGCTACTGGAGCGCAAGACGGAAGCTCTTAATTTGAAAGGGGGGGGGCCGACAGGAAGTTGTCGTTGCTCTGAGGTTGGTAACGGCGGTTGTGAATAGATGTGAGGAGGCGTCGTCGTAATGCGACACCGGAAGCAGAGGGCAGACCTTTGATGGACGGAAAGCCTCAAGGGAGATGGACGAATGAAACGTCCCTCAAAGAGGGAAGAGATCAAACTTCCCAATGTGGAAATACAAGATGGAGCTTCCCAACACAATGTTGGCGTTTCATCAGCAGGCTTGGATGAGAACGGCTGACTCGTATCAGGAAGTCATCTCCAGCTGAAGGAACGGCAGGAACACGCTGGACAAAGATCGCCTCCGCCAGGAACTAACCCCCCCTGGACAGGTGGCAGAGCCCGCAGTGTCTTCGTCCCTCAAGGGAGTCTTCACGAGGAGGACAAGGATCCACTTCGGTCAAAGACGGGTCACATCCTTCGGGTTTGCGAGACACAGCAGGGCTGCTGTCGCGTGTGACGCTGGACTCTGTACAAACAATCCATGACGCAAACAGCAAATTGTTTCATGCCATCCTGTAATGGCGAGCAAGCGGGAAGCTCTTATTGTGAAAGGGGCCTGGGCTAGCAGGAAGCCGCCATTGTGCTGAGGTTTTAGCCGTGAATGAAACGTCTGGGATGAAAGTGAAGGAACGATGGCGTCAACGCGCTCTCTATGATCCGGCGTCACCAACGGGATGCATCTTCCTACCTTTTCTATGCTGCTGGTCGTCAGAGAAGCGCTCAGGCTGTCGGAGGACTTCTTGTGGCGCTCCCTTTGCCAAATCTTGTCCTTGTGACTCTGGACAAACAGGAAGGGCATCGTGGACAAATATTGGCAATAAAATGTGCGCACATTTGAAAGGATATAGAAGCACGACCATAAATGTGGCCCGATGGCGCTGCACGGGTGCTGCTCACCTTTCTCTGCCTGTGGTGGTGGTGTTTGTCCTGAGACGGAGACCCGGCGCGCCCCCGGGAATGACCAAAGGTGCCGCTTGTGTTTTCACTGGAGCGCAACTTCTTCTGCTGTAAAAACCAAAGCAGAGCCCACGTATCGGCGTCAAATATGATGTCTGACGCTGTGGTTACTTTAATCCAACGCACAAAGGTGCCGCGGAGACGACGAAGCGCATCGTGAAGCCTTAAGGTCAGGGGTCGGCAACCTCAGACGCGTGTGTCGCGGCTGGCACGCGAGGGCGTTTATGTCGGCACGAAGATAAAATTAGGAGGCAAAAAAAAAAAAAAGATACTCAACACCTCAGAAACGGAGCACACTAAATGTTCTCACATACCAATACCTGTTTAATGTAGTGTGAATCATTATGCTGCGAGTGCGAGTCCTTGATTCAGAGTCAAGGATCAAAGAGACGCTTCTTTCAGCACGGACCGTGGAAACGCATTTTAAAGTAAAATGTCGTTTGTGTTTTCTCTCATTCGTCCTGTCCTCGTCTCTCGGCAGAGGACGGATCGGCCGAGCGTGACCGGTGCACCCGAGACTCATCTCCCCATCACCCACCGCCGGAATAGGCTTTTGTGCTCCGTGACGCCAGCCTGTCCTCCGCCCAGTTTCAGCTTATCTTTGTGTTTTCTAGTTTTGATTTTGTATTCTTTGTAACTCCAGCCTGCCGGCCTTGCTTCCACTTTTTGCGGCTGTGAATGTTGTGTTTTATTACCGACGACCAGGCCTGCCCAGAGCGTAACCGCAGACGGATTCTCTCTCGCCTCCGTATTTTGGCGTCGACACCTTCTGAGTTCCCGAGTGGAGCGTCGCCCGAGTACACCGTGAGGTGGCACGCGCGCCCTGAAAAAGGTTGCCTACCCCTGCCGAAGGTAAACAGGAAATGATGTCGGGAGCGAGTGAAACGCTTTGATTTCCTTGTTGCAGGAACGCTTGCGTCTGTTTTTACCATTTTGTTGTAGTGATGTTTGCAGTAGCCGCAGTATTTAACGTTGTCGGCTTCCGGGCCTTCCTCCTCACAAAGCAGGCCCGCCATCTGAGCACTGAACGCAGATGAGAGGAGACAGGAAGTGCACACACACACACACACACACACAGGTTTGGCAGACACTTCGCTTTGGCTTTGTAGGGCAGAATATTCTTTCTTGCGTGCTGCGCTTCTCCTTCGGCTGCACACGCTCTTTCACACTCACCAGGTGACGTGGAAGGCCTGGCGGCAGCCCGGCCTGTTGCAGGTCATGCAGGCGCCGCAGGACGCCTTGCTCTCCCTGCCATGGTCCTCGCAGATGTAACACGTCTGTCCCGCAGCAGAGAGACGGACAGAACAGGAAGCGAGGCGACAGAGACATGTCAGTTATCGCCGTTGGGAAGGAGACGCGCTTCGTTCCGGCGCTGTAAGTGAACCCGGTTCAAACAGACTCCTTCCTGTTTCAAAAAGGACATGCAGATGTGGAATCCTGCGTCCGTGCATTTGACTCGCTCCAGTGTTCGCCGGCCGTCCGATAAAGGGAACCGCTGGACGAGATGAAAGGCTCCCGGAGCCGAGGCCTGCCGCAGCGATGCTGTAAAACCGAATCTGCTCGCCAGGACGAGAGACGGGGCTTTCAAACAGAAACCATCCGCAGGAAAACTGTCGACCAGATGTTTGGGAATGTTGGGGGGGGGGGGGGAGATAAGATGGGACTGAAGCGCTTGTGGCTCGTTGGCTATTTGTTCTCACAGGACTTTTTTTTTGTCTCTTAAATCGGAACCTTATTTCCGCGCCTTGTGACCTACATTTCTGGCTCCTTCCTTGTTTTGTAAGAGTAGAGAAGCGTCCCGATGAACGGTGGGACATTTCAAATAAAAGAAAGAATCCAAAGGGAGCACCGTCCCAACTGGGATTAAACGGAGAACCACGGACAAACACAGCCTTTGAGCTTTTGTCTTCTCACTTTAGATTTTTCTAACTGATCTAGGGAGGAGGGGGGGGGGGGCGAGAGGCCTAGCAACAGGTGCAGGACAAAGGAACAGCAGGCTCTTTACCTTTTGGCATCGGAACCTCGTGCTTTTTGGCTTCCCTCTCCCTAAACCGACGTTCCACAACCTGCTCGCCGTTACACTCAGAAGATGTCAGAGACGCAGTTGAAGGGAAGACACGAGAGGAGAAAGGGCTCCTCGGCCCATTGTAACGCCGTCTAGGAATGCAGATGAATGGGGCTGGCTGGGGGGGGGGGGCTGCATGTAATTTACCGTAGCTGACAAAGTAATATGAAACCAGGCACCCAAAGATTCACGTGCGTCCAGCCGTCTGACGGGGAGGCGCGCTGCGTTCAAGGCCTGCTCCGATGCCAACCATCAAAGAACTCTGCACCAGAGGAAAAGCAAAAAACGCCGTCCAAAGACACAGAAGCTGAAATGTGTCAAATGAACTTGGAGAATCCCGTCAAGCAGACTCTGATTTATGTCCAGAGAGACAACGGCATCGACTTGGACAGCAGCATCGCGCGGGAACAAGCGGATAAAGCTTCGGAGCGCGTCTTAAACGATGAAGCTGCGTCCGCAGCGACGAACCGGTTCAGTCGGCGTTCTGACGCCAGGCTCGTATAACGCGGGAGATTTTCAAACCCAGTTCGATCGCACAAAAGAAGATTCAAAGCATCTTGTGTCGGAGGGAGCAGTGAATGCACCGTCTCACCTGATCTCTGGAGGAGCCTCGCTATTAACCCTCCCGCCATCTTCGGGGACAATTTGGGGTCTTTTTTGACCACATTCAACTAAACGCTTCACGTCTGTCAACAATAGCGTGCTGGCTAGCATTAGCCTGAATGGCTAAACTGTTTGCTGTTGCTCGGCAGCCACCATCGGCTGCTCTCATTGGCTGCGGTGACCTCGCAGCATCGGATCTGTTCTGGAACGCCGCGCGTTTCTGCTTTCCCTATCGGGGTGCAGACGTGATTGGTTCTGGCCACGCAGAGGCGGGATCAGTGCTGCGGACAGCGTCCCGGCAGGTACCTTGATGTATCTGTCGTGCGGGACATACTGCAGGATGACGGGCTCCATGGTGAGGACGTTGGCAAACTGCACCTCCGGGATGTAGAGCGCACACACGACGTGGGCCCAGCCTGCCGGAGAGATCGGGAGAGGAGAGGAGCGTTGGCGTGAGGGTGAGGGGGCGGTCTCTACTGGGTATCTCAGGGGAAACAGGGAGGGGGGAGGGGGGGGGCGCCATTTACCTCCACTGTCTGTCCTCTTGAGGGCACCATCTTTGTGGGGACACAGCTCACACCTCTGGAACGGGACGAGAGAACGCAAGAGTTCGTTTGATGGGAGAAGCGAGGACGGACGGGGCGTGCTTGTGTCTCGCCCTCGGGCGGTGTCACTCACCACGCGCGCCGCCCTCTCCTGGGACTCACACTTGCGACAGAACCACGGCCCGGTGGGCACCTGGACGATGCCGTAGCATGCTGGGGGGCACAGAGGGGGGGGGGGGTCAGTACTTTTGTTCAATTTCTGCTGGACTTTGCATTTTTATTTGCGAACAGGTTTGGGTCTCCCTGCTGGTTGACGTCCCAGTGTCCCGCCCAGTGCCCCGCCCAGTGTCTCTGCAGGGAGACGCTGTCCTTTTAACGGAACTATTTCTGGGGTTGGCCTCGTTCCTCGGATGCTTGATCTGGATCCGCCGTCTTTCCAGTTTGTCCTCTATTGTTGAGAGACATCGAGGACGTCGATGTCCTCCCCACTCGTCCCCCGAGTCTCGCCAGAACCGGTCCCTGTCAGCACTTGGACCTGCTACCCCCCCCCCCCAGGTGGATTATTAAATGAATCATCATGTATTAGATTATTATTACATTATTACTCCTTATTGCGGGTACTGGAGACGCGAATCAATCCAAGCCGCGCGCCAAGTTGGTGCGTCACAACTTCAGGTGTGAAATAAAAGCCTCTCACAAAGAAAGTGGAGCCGTGCGGGGCCGTGCGGGGGGCTGCGGGGCCTCGGCGGGACTGTCCGTCCCAGAAACAAAACAAGCAAGGTGCCGCGGATCCATCCGGGATCGGCGTCACGCCGCTCGGCCCTGCGCGTTAAAACAGTGCGTCGAGCGGAAACAACAAACACACGCCCACTTACCCCTCCCACACACGCCGACATACACACAAACACGCACGTAGACAGCTCCAGCCCTGCCGAACGCGGATCGACCGACCCGGTAGTGACGCGCAAACCCCGGCTAACGTTACCTTGGTGCACGGCGACGCTGCAGCCGTGTCCGTCACAGTAAACCAGCGGGTTCTCCGCCCAGCCGCGTTCGTCCGAACACACGCAACAACCTCCGACCATTTCCCGCATGCTTTTCCCATAAGAAGGAATCGACGCCTCCGCCCGGCAGCCCGCTCAGACCCCGCCCGGGCCTGCGGTCGTCCCGCACGCTGCCGCCGCGCCGCGCATCGGAGAGACCGAATCTCGGCGTGGGGGGGGGGGGGGGTTCGTGGTGCCGCTGCTGCGTTTTTCCGTGATGTCCTCCCTGTCCCCTTCGAACCGATGCAGTGCGCATGCTCAGACCGGCTCGGCTGGGTCGAACGAGAAGTCACAGCGAAGGTAGCAAGTTATTGTTACCGATAAGCGCGAGCCCCGTGATCGATCACCGGCTTAAAGTCCGGTTTAATACGCGTGGACAGGTGTCGTCGGTGTCACGGGTTGTGACGTGGGATGCGCCTTTCTTCCTGGCAGCGCTCTAAATTAGAGAAATAAATCTCGTGGATCAATCAGTCAACCCGCTGGCTGCCCCGCTCCGGTAGCAATTGTGCTTTAGCAGCGCCATCTTCAGGCCGTCGGCGGAATGACAGGGCAACAATTACGCGTGATTCCATCATCCACAGTCTGCGTTTAATTCCTGCTCTGTCGTTCATCAAGTGTTTCGTTCGTTACTAAAAATATATTTAACTTTAAGCCGTCTATTTATCGTCTGTTCGTCTGTCCATCCATCCATCTGACATGACATGCATGCTGATGTCTCCATTTGCTGCCTGTCTTTTATTACTTCTCTATTTATTGACTTAACTCTCAATAATCCAAACAGACATGAAAACCAAATTCCATTTTTTCATGTTCTGAATCTTTTCTTTGCTCGTTCTCGTGTTTCATGTTCAGTATATTCTGTGGTCGTTCTCGTGTTCGGTATATTCTATGGTCGTTCTCGTGTTCAGTATATTCTGTGGTCGTTCTCGTGTTCGGTATATTCTGTGGTCGTTCTCGTGTTCGGTATATTCTGTGGTCGTTCTCGTGTTCAGTATATTCTGTGGTCTTTCTCGTGTTCAGTATATTCTGTGGTCTTTCTCGTGTTCAGTATGTTCTGTGGTCGTTCTCGTGTTCGGTATATTCTGTGGTCGTTCTCGTGTTCATTATATTCTGTGGTCTTTCTCGTGTTCAGTATATTCTGTGGTCGTTCTCGTGTTCATTATATTCTGTGGTCTTTCTCGTGTTCAGTATATTCTGTGGTCGTTCTCGTGTTCAGTATATTCTGTGGTCGTTCTCGTGTTCAGTATATTCTGTGGTCTTTCTCGTGTTCAGTATATTCTGTGGTCGTTCTCGTGTTCGGTATATTCTGTGGTCGTTCTCGTGTTCATTATATTCTGTGGTCGTTCTCGTGTTTCATGTTCAGTATATTCTGTGGTCGTTCTCGTGTTCAGTATATTCTGTGGTTGTTCTCGTGTTCAGTATATTCTGTGGTCGTTCTCGTGTTCATTATATTCTGTGGTCTTTCTCGTGTTCAGTATATTCTGTGGTCGTTCTCGTGTTCAGTATATTCTGTGGTTGTTCTCGTGTTCAGTATATTCTGTGGTCGTTCTCGTGTTCATTATATTCTGTGGTCTTTCTCGTGTTCAGTATATTCTGTGGTCGTTCTCGTGTTCAGTATATTCTGTGGTCGTTCTCGTGTTCAGTATATTCTGTGGTCGTTCTCGTGTTCGGTATATTCTGTGGTCTTTCTCGTGTTCGGTATATTCTGTGGTCGTTCTCGTGTTCGGTATATTCTGTGGTCGTTCTCGTGTTCGGTATATTCTGTGGTCGTTCTCGTGTTCGGTATATTCTGTGGTCGTTCTCGTGTTCGGTATATTCTGTGGTCGTTCTCGTGTTCGGTATATTCTGTGGTCGTTCTCGTGTTCGGTATATTCTGTGGTCGTTCTCGTGTTCGGTATATTCTGTGGTCGTTCTCGTGTTCGGTATATTCTGTGGTCGTTCTCGTGTTCGGTATATTCTGTGGTCGTTCTCGTGTTCGGTATATTCTGTGGTCGTTCTCGTGTTCGGTATATTCTGTGGTCGTTCTCGTGTTCGGTATATTCTGTGGTCGTTCTCGTGTTCGGTATATTCTGTGGTCGTTCTCGTGTTCAGTATATTCTGTGGTCGTTCTCGTGTTCAGTATATTCTGTGGTCTTTCTCGTGTTCAGTATGTTCTGTGGTCGTTCTCGTGTTCGGTATATTCTGTGGTCGTTCTCGTGTTCATTATATTCTGTGGTCTTTCTCGTGTTCAGTATATTCTGTGGTCGTTCTCGTGTTCATTATATTCTGTGGTCTTTCTCGTGTTCAGTATATTCTGTGGTCGTTCTCGTGTTCAGTATATTCTGTGGTCGTTCTCGTGTTCAGTATATTCTGTGGTCTTTCTCGTGTTCAGTATATTCTGTGGTCGTTCTCGTGTTCGGTATATTCTGTGGTCGTTCTCGTGTTCATTATATTCTGTGGTCGTTCTCGTGTTTCATGTTCAGTATATTCTGTGGTCGTTCTCGTGTTCAGTATATTCTGTGGTTGTTCTCGTGTTCAGTATATTCTGTGGTCGTTCTCGTGTTCATTATATTCTGTGGTCTTTCTCGTGTTCAGTATATTCTGTGGTCGTTCTCGTGTTCAGTATATTCTGTGGTTGTTCTCGTGTTCAGTATATTCTGTGGTCGTTCTCGTGTTCATTATATTCTGTGGTCTTTCTCGTGTTCAGTATATTCTGTGGTCGTTCTCGTGTTCAGTATATTCTGTGGTCGTTCTCGTGTTCAGTATATTCTGTGGTCGTTCTCGTGTTCGGTATATTCTGTGGTCTTTCTCGTGTTCGGTATATTCTGTGGTCGTTCTCGTGTTCGGTATATTCTGTGGTCGTTCTCGTGTTCGGTATATTCTGTGGTCGTTCTCGTGTTCGGTATATTCTGTGGTCGTTCTCGTGTTCGGTATATTCTGTGGTCGTTCTCGTGTTCGGTATATTCTGTGGTCGTTCTCGTGTTCGGTATATTCTGTGGTCGTTCTCGTGTTCGGTATATTCTGTGGTCGTTCTCGTGTTCGGTATATTCTGTGGTCGTTCTCGTGTTCGGTATATTCTGTGGTCGTTCTCGTGTTCGGTATATTCTGTGGTCGTTCTCGTGTTCGGTATATTCTGTGGTCGTTCTCGTGTTCGGTATATTCTGTGGTCGTTCTCGTGTTCGGTATATTCTGTGGTCTTTCTCGTGTTCGGTATATTCTGTGGTCGTTCTCGTGTTCAGTATATTCTGTGGTCGTTCTCGTGTTCAGTATATTCTGTGGTCGTTCTCGTGTTCAGTATATTCTGTGGTCGTTCTCGTGTTCAGTCTAAGCGGCCTGCTGTCATTAAGCTCATTAGAACGGGTGTCTCGTCAGCTTTTAGCTGTCAGGGTGGCTCTTTCGTATTTCAGTCAGCAGATGTCACCGGAACCTCCTCGCCTTGACTCCTGGAATGACTCCAGTCTCTCAGGCTGACTAAACCGTCTCTCAGGCCGGTTTGATGCGTGGAAGTGGGACGACTTCTCAGATGCTATTCTAAAGTTTCCCTGCATAATGAAGTTGAGAGAAGCCTAACAGTGTTTTATCTTCCATGATAGCCGGACTTTACTTCTGACCTCGTACCAGTGAAAAGAATGCTGAGTTTTACTCTGGCGTTTGGACGTGTAGCGTTGACGGCAGTTTGCCTAACAAGTGTAACTTCTCATCAAAGCCAAAGAAAGAAAAGGGAACCGTCCACTGGTGAGAGGGCCGATAGCATTACGGCAGCTGGATGAAGTTAACACCCTGTTCTGGTCTGTAGGCAGTAAGGCGTGAAAAAACACAGCTGGATGCACAGAGGAGGCAAAAACCCATTTTATATGCTCACAAATATATCCCTGATACACTCGGCAGGAACACATTTAGCCAGCAGTCGAAGTTTCCAAACTTTTCTTTGTGCTAAAATTTGCCCAAAAGCCTAAAAAAAATAAAATACAAAAATACAAAATCTTGCCCCAATCCACATTTCATGAGTGGAGTGGGGATGGAGTGACCATCTGTCATGGATGGGGTGAAAGTTAACTGGGTAGAGTAGACTGATAGAACTCATTTCTTTGGTACATTCTGTCATCCTGATTAACAGACTCTTCTTCATTTAGTTTGCCCCCCCCCGTAACGTTTTCAGGAGTCCTGAGAAACTCTCTGAAGTGAGAATGTCTAAGCGTTCGAGACAAAGCTGTGAAGAAATCAGGATACAATCCTCTATCATTTCTCACTGAAGTCGAACAGAGCTAATTTGATTTAATATAACAAATTTCAGTGGTGAAAAAGCGCCGTTAATTTTAGCGCTAACTCAGCATCCATTTAAATCCCTGATAGTACTTTTTTCAGTGTAACTTAAACGTCTGCAGAGCCGTCCGACCTTTCTGACTTGTGTTAGTGCAACGTTGAAGCGTGAAACCAGCGCAGAGTGCAGCGACATCCTTTGAAGCAGTGAAACGCGCTTCTCTGAAAACCACAGCCCAGGAGGAGACGTGTGACCTTCTGCAATGCTAAGATTGTTTCTTCCTAAAGTTGTGAATTGCTACGGTTTTCTTCTTCTCTTTTTTTTCTTAGCGCAGTTAGCTCACCTCAACAAATCACAGATCTGTGTAAAGAATAAAAAAAATAAAACTTTTATTTTCAATTTTGTAGAAAAAACAAGATCCGATACACAAAATTCAGGATTCTAATTTGTTTAATACTTCATTGAACTTTTAAATGTATTTATTGCGTAAAATAACATGAGAAGACGTCTCTCCAGATGAGTACAACATGACTAAGAACACGCAACTGTCACACTCATAACGTCTCTCTCTCTCTCACACACGCACGCACACACACACACGCACACACACAGCTTGTGTGAAGCCACGGCCGACTGCGTCTTCTAACGCTACTTCACTTCTAGGCGGTGCTCGCCGCGGGCTATGTGGGAGGAGAACTCGTAACGGTCTCGACTGCGGTGGCCGCACACGTTGCACTCCAGGGGGTCCCTGAAGCCGTGGCACCCCATGTGGATGGTGAACATGACATAGTCAAGGAAGATCACCCTGCAGTAACCACAGGGGTACACTGCTCCGACGTCCCCGTCGGGGCGCGCCACCCGCAACGCCTCCGGCGACAACAGGGGTGCATGCTGGACGTGTTGGGGAGGGGCGCCGTTCTGATGGCTCAGCCCGCCTATCAGGTGCCCTAAACTGTACGTGAGAGGCTGCGACATCTGGGAGCTGTCGGCGTGGAATGACTCCACGCTGAGGGGGGGCTGAGCAGCGTGAGGAAGGCCCAGGAGGGGCATGGCCATCTTGTGGCCGTTGGCGAGGCCCATGGGGCCGGTGTCGCTGCGGATGGGGTAGGGCCTGTGTGACGGAGCTTGGTCGCCGTCCAGTCCTGTCAGGATGGGCTGATGGTGGGAGGCGGGCCCCGGGGAGCCCGGCAAAGGGTCCATGGTGTCAGCTCGGGGGGGCGTCTCTCTGTTAAAGCTCAGGTCCAGGCAGACACCACTGTCGCCTAGGCCAACAAATCGAGATGCAGACACATCATCAAACCGCCGCCCACTGAAACAACAGGCAGCGAGGAGAAGTCAAAGCAGACGCCGCTTTGGAAGCGTGACCTCAGCGTGGTTCTCCGGACGCACGGAGAGGGTCCTTTCATTCGGTGTCGAGCGGAATAAAGGCGTGCACCCGTCGGGCGGCGGCGAAGAAAGAGAAAGGAAACTCTGCACGGTGAAGGGAAGCATGGCTGGCAGGAGCGAGAGCAGCAAGCTCGCGTGAGAGGACAGCGGAAGCAGACGGCGCAGGCAGGCGGAGACGCACCTGCTCACGTTCCTCGCCTACCGCCTGTGGAGCGGCGCTCTGCGGTTGCAGACATTACTTCTCTTTTCAACCCTTGTGGTTGCCATATTGAAAAGCCCTCACTTCATTTGTCTTGCTGATAGAGACATGCAGGAGTGGCTTTTCCTGGCTCTGTAGCAAGCCAAGCTGCGTGGCTTAGCCTTTTACAGAAATCATGGGCGTGTTTATTTGTTTAGTTTGGATAAACACACGCAAAATAAGGAACTGCAAGCCAAGAAGTTCCCAGTGGAGATCACGCTCTGGTTTGTACTCATAGGAGGAAAGTGATCTGCCCTCAATTCCTGATTGGCTGAGATGAAGGCCCGCAGAGACAAAAAAGACAGCAGAGACACACACATTCTAGAATGTAATGAAAAAAGCAAAAGCACCAGTGATGAACGTTTCAAGAGATATTATAGCTGAGCAAGTCAGTCAACAGGCTGTATACAAAAACCTGAGAACAGCACAGCGTCTCAACGCATCGGAAATCAATGCCTCAGATCGGCTCCTCCTCTCTTACCGGTGAACTTCTGCGGCATGGAGCTCTTCCGTTTGGCGACGTTGCTGGCGAGCCTGTCCAGCAGCAGAGCACGCTCGGCGCCCATCTGTGTCCTGGATGGCTGGCCTTCCTCTCCTTGACAGGGAGACAGTAAATGCAACGTGGAAATGAGGACCCCCCCCCCCCCCGCTGCTGTCCACCTGGCAAAGCTTTAGAGGAACATAAAGTGAAATTAAAAAGAATGCAGAAGAGCGATGCTGGGAGGGACTAGATATCAATCTGAGATCAGAAGCTCAACTTGACTTCACTTCCTGGTGCTTTTTACTTCACCGGTGCCGGAGAGGTGGTGCCCCCCCCCCTCGGGCCTAAACCACAGAGGCAGAGCGTCGCCTGCTTGTTGCAGAACCACAACTGCCCCGTCAGAATGTAAACGAGACGAAGAGGGTGCGTGCGTCTGGCCTACATACACGGCGTCCCCTTTGCCGCTAGAGAACCAAGGAAACGGCCTCCGACGCGCTGAGCCTTCACACTGCAGCAAACCGCAACCTACTTAGCGCCAAACAGTCGGCCTGAGTCTCGACGCGACGCGACGACGCAGGTGTGACGCGTGAAGTTCGGCTGCAGGGCCGGCGCGCTCACCTTTGTCCGCGAGGCCTTTGCTCCGCTCGAACACGTGGCACCGCTCCCTGTGCTCCTCCAGCGAGCTGCGCTGCTTGTAGCTGCGACTGCAGTGGCTGCACTTGAACGGCTTCTCCACTGCGGACGGGAGTTTCAGCAAATCAGCAACACACGAAGCATCAACAACAACATCGGGGGGGGGGGCAAAGTCGCGGCCGGATGTGAGCGGTGGAAAGAATGGGCCGGTACCAGAATGGGTGCGCAGGTGCCCGCTCAGGGCGTCTCGTCGCCGGCAGGCGTAGCTGCACATCGGGCATTTGAACGGCTTCTCTCCGGAGTGCAGCTTGATGTGACGGAGCAGGTTCCCCTTCTGCGTGAAGGAGGCGCCGCACTGGGCACAGTGGAACGGCCGCTCGCCTGAGAGAGAGAGGGGACGGTTTCATTGGAGGCTATCGGCTCTCGTTCCGATCACCCCGATTATGATCGGCCCGCCGTTGTGTTGAGAAGCAGAGCTCGTCACGCCGAGGAGGATGTTTCACAACCTCCTGCGGTGACATTGGCTGGAACGCGTGACGCGGACTCTGATCAAACCAGCCGGCCTCGGCTTTGAGGTCGGCTGTTCGGGCTGTGTTCCTGTGCTCACCCGTGTGACTGCGTTTGTGCACCAGAAGCACGTTGATGCTGACGCAGGACAGGCCGCAGATGTCGCAGTTGAGCTTGCCTGATTCGTGGACGCGCGGGGGCACGCAGTTCCCTCCCCCGCCGGCCGTCGCTGCTGCGTGGGACAGATCCTCGCCGTCGTAACGCGAGTAGTCCATCAGAGAGAGGTCCTGTGGTTCGCTCAGGATGTCTCCTTCTTCATCCTCCTCTTCATCCTTCTCGACGTCGTCATCATCATCTTCTTCTGTTCGCTGATCATCGAAGCCTTCCTCCATCCCGTGCCTCTCTGCCTCCTTCGTTGGCCCAGACTCTTCCTCCCTGTCAGCACTTTGGTGCTGCTCGCTGTCTTCACCCTCCTCTTCCTCTGTCTTCGCTGGACCTACAAGCAGAGAGGAAGCAGCAGAGACGCGAGTGAGATATTTGGACTGACAGTTTCTCAAAGACATTTGGAAGATGTGTCTGAGATAATGGGACCATTTTCACCATCTGTTGTTAAATAGAGGCTGAAAAACATCCTTAAATCGGGCATCGATCTACTAATCACTAAATAAATGTTTACCTGTCAACTAGCAGAGTTCGAATCCACCATTATTCAGAGTTTTTCTTGTTTTTTTATATTTTAATCTTCCATATCTTTACCTCCAGTAGATCAAAATCCCACATCATACAATATGCACAGGATGTAACATTCTGAAGACCACATTTGCTGACGCACAGAGTCCCAGGGCCCGGCTTGCAGGACCTCTCACTTAGCCTCTTGCTAAGTGTCAAACACACTAGTGAGTTCCATCCAGAAGCCGCACTGTGGTTTTTGTGGCGGGGGGGGGCGCTGAGCTGAAGCACAACGCCTTGCATCGTGGAAAGCGCTCAGAGGTGCGATGGAAACTTTGCACGCACAGAACCCTGACAGGCCTGATGTAGAGCCCTGTAGGGTCTCAGCGCAGCGAACCGCAGGCTGCACATTAGCTGCAAAGTGCACCGGTGTGGCAGATGATGGTTGGGGGGGGGGGGGGGGGGGGCAGAAAGAAGTATAGGGGACCTGTCAAATGAAGGACTAAGACATTCACTTTCTAATTAGCCACCAGCTTTGGAACAAAAAAGATGGAATGATAATGGAATGGAAAGACTTTAATCAAATGTTACTGGAGGTGTGGAGGGGAAAGGATGGGCGTCTCACCTTCAGCACAATGCATGTAATCCTCCCTCTCTTCTTCCTCCGGCCTTGGCTTCACATCTTCAACTTTGCAAGTGTCTGGAAAAGTGACACCATTGAGCGAGCGTGAAAATTGCGGTTAGTTTTTGTTTCAGTGGAAGAACTCCAGCAAACCAAACCACAAATAATAAGAGGAAAGTAAATTCACACTTAAATCCTCTAATAGAACAGCTGCTATAACGCTGCGATCATGTTCGCTCACCCATCTCGGTTTCCTCTGGACTTCTGCTCATGTCGTCAAATGTTCTGTTAAGTGAAAGGACAATTAATAATAAAAAAATGGGATTAATCAAATCAGGTCAAGTTTCTTCTTATGATGCTTTCACAATTCTGAAGGAAAAGAAAATGTTATTTTCAGTGATTGAAATGACAGGTAGATTGCACACTCTCGTGAAGTCACATTCTTCATTTTACTGACACTACTACAAACAGACGTGAAAGGCGTGAGTCTTTCACGTTGTGTTCAAAAGAGGCTTCTGTAAAAATAAAAAGCATGTGTAACATGGTTGATCGCTCGAACCTGTCACTTTGAGCAAAAGGACACGTGTACTTCCTGCCGTGTTTGTACACAGGAGCAAATCTAAAAGTGCTCTGCACGCCCGCAGCCATGCAGTGACACGGTTTGAAAATGAATTAGGAAATCAAATATCTGGCTGTGCACCTTAAAAAGAAGCTCTCTGTCCGAGGTATGAACTGATGCAAACTCACAATCCAGAAATGTGTACCACAAAACAAAACTGTACGAAACAAATATAAGCTGCACATTTCAGAAGCATCCAGAAACTTCTCTTTGAGCACGGAACGCACCGCATGCACAAAGTCCCTCATGTGGACTAAATGAAACGGAGAAGCGCATGTTGACGTGTAACAGCTAAGTTATTTATTGTTTCTTTGTGCCAGTATGTTTGAGTAAAGATGGAATAACTATTTACCTGCTCTTTGTTCAGCACCCAGAGGAGATCTGCTCGAGGAGATTCCACACCCGGCCACTGGACCTCCTCTCAACAGGGAATATAAGCGACCTCACGGCTTGTGCAGCTTGGAGAGAGCCCAAAAGGAAGAGGAACTTATTTTGAATAAGGTGGAGCAACAAAGAGCAAAGCGTGGCATCACACAGAGGAGCATCGCCAGCGAGCTAGATTCCTCCGTACCATTATAATGAGTGGAATCAAAGCATCCGTTCATTAAACCCGCGGAGTCTATATAACTGTATGATTATGATTAGAAATAAATGGTGTGTCTTGTCAAAGTTCAGAGCCTCTGCATGGCCCCTGGCTTTTTATGTTTAATTAAAGGGGCTGTAGCGCCATCTAGTGGCCAACAACAGAGCGACTGGTCAGGCCTATAAAATAAATTGTAAAAAAAAAAAAAAAAGTCTAGGACAACATTAGTGACGTCATTTGTATGGGTTGAGGACACAATGTTACTGAAATCATCTTGTCGACAGCATCAAACCGCCGCACAATCACGTTTCGACTTGAGGCTTGCTTCCAGTGGGTAAAATCAAGTCAGTAACCAGCCAGAAAACACACACACACACACACACACAGTCACACTGTCTGAGCTGTTCAATGCCGAATACTCTTAAGGAACGGGAATGTCCTCAGTTTGTGTGTGGACCTTTGGGGCATGTTACCCCCCACCCCCCACCCCCCCTTCCATCTGCCTTTCTGTTCACCAGACGCCATGAAGAAAAGCTCTAAACATTACAATGTAACCATGAACATCTGAAGCCCTTGTGTTCCAAAACCTATTCAGAGCACAAACTCACACGAGAGCAAATACCTCCAAAAGAGCAATTCTGAAAAACACACAGTAAAACACCTCATAAATGGAGCTTAACGAAGCTGCTGGCTCTCCGGCGAGCTCCGGCACCAGCCAGCGTTTTTCGCCAGCTGCTTCAGACATACAGCCATTTACCCCAAACCGATAACCCGACTAGCATCCGATCAGCGGTGGGTCGGATGAGGAATGTGGGTAAGGCTGGGGCACCCACCTGAGCGGTGTGCGGCTCTGTAAGGCGGCCTGCTGCCACTGCTCTGCCTATAGCAACCAGCTACCCACTGGAGGAAAGACTAAAACACAAAGGCATTACAATGCATGCTGGGTTTCCATGGCGAGACTCTGACAAAGGAGCACAAGAAGAAAAAAACGACATGGAGCAGTGGAAGCCACGTTTCAAAGGGCTGAGGGACGGACTGTTTGATGAAGGATTGCTGCTTGGAGCATTGGTAAAATAAATGATCCTATCATCCTACTGGTAGGAAGCTGTTTTAGGGCTGGTGGGGGGGCAGGGCAGCAATGAGTGGGGGGGGGGGGGGGTCTCTCTCTCTCTCTCACTCTCTCAAAGGCATATGGTGTCCATATGCCTTTGATAGTTTGGATGCAGCAGTTAATAACAAGAAGACAAGACAAAGAGAAGACAAAGGAGGAAGAGGACTGGCTGTGTGTGTGTGTGTGCTTGTGTTTGGATAGATATTTGTAACTTATCATTTGCAACAGTCAAAGGGGTATCACAGGTCAAAAATATCCCATGAGTGAGGAAAAAGTTAATTCCGGATGCGTGTGAATCGGTGAGGGGGGGGGCCAACCGAGTTGCTGTTTTCCTCTCCGAGCACTCAGGGCTGAGGGAGGACGAGCGAGGGAGAGCGTGTACAAGCTTGTGTGGAGAGAGAGAGAGAGTGCTAAGGAGAGAGACGGAGGGAGACAGAGGGCTTTAGGCTGGCTATTCTCCACTCTGCCTTTCAGCTCCTCGCTCATTGTAGAAAGAGGCGGGCCCATGGACCAGTATAAAGTCCAAGGAGAGCCACTCGCGTTGAGCTTTTCAGGAGCGACTCTTTCGCACCGCGATCCAGCAAGAAGAGGAAACTGCAGCTGTTACTTAACACTGGTTTCTGATGACCTACATTGCATTCGGACACTTGTAGGCATCTTTTTTTTTTCTTCCTCCGGTGCTTCACGAGAAGTCGGGCAAACCTCTGGACTGAAGGTCAAAGGGCGGGGGGGACGAGACTCACCTGGACGCAGTGGTGGATATCCTTCCTGCAGCCGCTACTTCAACGAAACAAAAAACGAGTTCTTATCACGAGCAGGCTCCGATTTCTGCGCTGTGAAACCGAATCAGAGGAATGGCGAGGCAGAACAGCAGAGACATTGTGTCCCTGCAACTGATTCACTAACCAGCTGAACCTATCAAAGCGTCTGGGACAAAGCGCGCCTCTCAGACCTTCTCTCTTGGTCTAAGATCTGCTGCTGAAGCAGAAAGTGATCAAACCTGTGCAACACTCAAAGAGGAAACAGGGGGGAACAAAGGGAAATCACACACGAGGGCAAAGGATTGCGTGCAGGTGCCGGGGCGGCCATGGTGCGTGGAGGTGGAGCGGCAGCAGCTCCGTCTTGCTGGAGCTTTTGGGTGTTCGGCACCCTGTCGCTGGCGGCGCTGTGCGTGTCAGACCAGGCGATCCGTTGTCCGGTGTGCTCCGAGGAGAGGCTGGCCAGCTGCCGTCTGCCGGAGGGCTGCGAGGAGACGGTGCGGGAGCCCGGCTGCGGCTGCTGCCCCACCTGCGCCCTTCCTAAAGGGGCCCACTGCGGCGTCTACTCGCCCCGATGTGGCACTGGCCTCCGCTGCTACCCGCCGCGTGGCATGGAGAGGCCACTGCACTTGCTGATGCATGGCCAGGGGGTGTGCACTGATGAGAGAGAAGTGGAAGAGAACTCAGGTGAGAGAAATGGGTGCAGAAGGGGGGGTGAACCAATGATGAATGCGCTTCTTTCCACTGAGCACTGAGCTCTTCGTTCAAGGTATTGATTACAATTGAGCCGACACACCCATGCATTTATTCCATATTTTAAATACCTGCAGATATACATGTCAAGATGTTGTGAAAGTAGAAAGTGTGCCTGCCGTGCCATGTCAGCCACAGATGACCACGTCTCCCCAAACCTAGGCTAGCGTGTCGGTGCAGACCAGAATAGTTTCTGCTGCCGCCCCGAGGCCTTACCTGAATCAGGCGGGGTCAGGGTTGCGTGGGGGTGACAATATGCTGCTTGTTTACCCTAATCTCCGCTAAGCTCTGAACCAGAGCGTGCACACACATCACCTCCTCACGCATGGCCTGATGGGAACGCACACACAGTCCTTCCGCAGTCTTACGGCCTTTCTCTGTCGAAGGGGCCTCGCTGCGAGACGCAGACCAGGCTTCAGAAAGGAGAGCACCGTGGCGATAGCTGTGAGGGTGTGTGTGTGCGTGTGTGAAGCCTGTGCTGCATGCGTCTCCTACGTGTGTCTGCGCTCCGTGTGCGTGATACCTGACCTCTTTCAGTGCAAGACACTCAAAGCCGACTCTATCAGCCATCCTTGGGCGTGCAGCTAAATCAGGATGTCAATGCTTAACTGGGATCTTGCAGGTAGTCGTGCACTGCAGGCAGCAAAATGCATTGTGGTGGGACTGGGAATGTAAGTGTGTGTGTGTGTGAGTGTTTGTAATGGGAGAAGGTAATAAAAGCTGCTGTATGAAATGACCATAATGGAGTACGGCTAGTCTGGGGGCTATTACAGCTCTCAGCAATCAGCAGTCATTCACTTGGTGCTCTTTCATGGATGCCAACCCGCCTTCCTCTTCCTCCTCCTCCTCCTCCTCCTGCAGAGTTCTCTTCTTCAACTGGTCTCTATCTCAGTGCGACGCTTCCTTCGTAAGCTTGCTCTCCTCTTTGTTGCTGCATTCCTTTTGCAGAGAGCGAAAACCCGTCTGTTTCCACTTTTACACAGCGGGATGTCTAAAGCGTGATGTCTTATCTGCATATCCAGTTCCAGGTCACTGCTTGGGCATTAACTCTCCAGCGTTTGTCTTCCTCTGCCATCCCCAAAGGGAGTGGTGTTCATTTCCATTATGTCGTATGACACAATTGTTACAGTGCATCACAGACAAGGCAGCGCCTTCATTTGTTCCAGATTAGTAACTATAACCGGGCCGCCGTTGGTTCCTCTGAGCCCAGACTCCAAGGCAGCTCCTGGTAATGATGGCGGGCTATCAGCTCGCACCAGAGATGAGGCTCAACTTGGCCGATATGAAACTCCCAGGACGCCCCCACCACACGCACACACGCACAGCTCTAACGAGCCTTTGAGCGCGCTGCCCACCGCGTCCAGCTCTTTCATGAGGGTGAGCTCATCGCTGCGCTCGCTGCCAGCGCTGAAACAAGAGCCTTCTGCTCCCTGTGCAGGGCCAGCATAGGTTAGGCCGATGCGTAGCGTGACTACATGGAATCAGGAAGAAGCAACAAGCTGTTTAGGGCTGGATTAAAAACACCCCAATGCTGCACTGTCCCATCAGCTGGCCAGAAACCGGTTTATAGTGCACTGGGAGGAGTCACGGGTCATTTCACCGGGGTGGGGCGGCTGCACACGGAACATTTTGGAAAGTTCCTACGCTTTGTTCTTGGTGTTCTGTAATCTTAGAGCCGAGCGCTGTTTGCTTCCACGCTCCTTCTCACCCCCGGAGTCTGTCATAACAAAGGCTGGGGAGACTCGGCCCAATAAATCTCACTGTAAATCAATTCTTCTGGGCAGGAGCTCAGAGCCGCTCCATAAGAATGTTCCATGTAAACAATGGCAGCAGAAAGACAATCAAAAAGGCACGGGGGGGGGGCAGCTACTCTAGTTGCGAGCAGGAGATTTCCTTTGTGGCACATTCAACCTACTTATGCATTATTAAAACAAGGGGGGGGGGGGTCTGCTGGATACACGTCTGACACCGGCCCACTCCTAGCAACAGCAATCATGCTAGATAAAAATAGAAGAGGGTTTTTAATCCATAATGAAAAAGATGGCGGAACGGAGGCAGGCCTCCACGGACCGCCGGGGGGAACTTCCGGTGTGCCGGCTCATGTTTATGGAAAGGAGATAACTCGAGTTCATCTCCCGGAACATTTGTCTATTTATGATCAAAGCTAATCACAAAGTGCTGATTAAAAGTACCAAAGTCAAGGTAATGCATTACATCGGGCTCGGGGAGCATTATGGGCTATGATCGAGATTCATCAACTCTATTCTAGAACCATATCGCCATAGCAACAACAAGCCCGATCATCTGTCATGACTAAAATAGCTTTAGCGTAGCCCGCTCTCAGAAACCCAGAATAAATCATAAAGTGTTCTGGCCTCTGTTCCTTCATTCCTGGTCAGTCTGCCCTGGTGTCAAATTGAACCCCCCCCCCCCCCCCCCCATCCCCCCAATGGTGAAATTAATATTATTGACAAACTGCTACACGTCAGATTAGAGACATCCTATGCCCCCCCGTGCGCTTTAGGCATTGCTGTCAGCGGAGCTGAATTTACTGTGACACAGGCCTTTATGAAAGCAGCGTGCTCACATAAATCTTCCTCCCTTTTGCGCCGAGGACTCCCCACCAGGTCTTTTTAGGAGCTGCAAACCGTTTAAAGATGTGGATTTGCTTCTTTGGGGTGTTATCTGAGGATTTCACCAAACCCTCTTTCAACAGCTGTCCCCTCAGTGCGGTCTGTTTGCTTTCCTTGGGTTGTGCAGCACATTTGTACAGCTGGAGCTCTTATGCAGGAGTAAATGGGATGAGCTAATTGCTGCCTCTGTAGGATAGGGACCCCCCCCCCCCCTCTTCTGGTGTTGGAGTTGAGAGATACATAAGTATAAACAATGAAATGAACTTTTAGCAATTTTCAGCAGTAAAAAAATGACATAAATCTCCATTTCAGTGTTTTGCCGAGGGATGATTTACTGATAAGTGTATTTTCTGAACTTGTTCAAAGAACCGAATGATATTACTCTGAATTGTTTGACCTAATTTAGCGAAGCTGCAGGTTTGCCTCTATTCATAGAGGAGAGCAGAAGTGTCCCAATGGGCCACGGATGGCTAAGACACGATTCTCATCGAGCTCCAAGTTAAAAATTTAATCTGCATGACAATAAAAAGTGTCTTGAGTCCCGAGGGAGTTTTGTCCCTGAATTTAAAGATGTCCAGAGTATCTCAGTTCAGTTTGACGTGGGACAGGAATGCAGGAATTCACCTCGCGCTGACACAGTTCAGCGATTTAATGGAGACGATGAAGGATGAAGGATGAAGGACAATATTTATCCCGGTGATGATCCGTCTGGGAACGTGTGTGTTTATGCGTGAGGTCTCCTTAAAAGTAAATCAAGGGCGACAGTCGAGCGGCGCTGATCTGTCTGGGTGTATATCTTGGCCTCGGCTGAGCGGGAAGCAGCCAGAGCAGCACCGGACGGCAGCAGGTCAAAGGTCACGAGGGGTTGCCTTTGCAACTCAGCGGTGATTTAAGTGACATTCGGGCCATGTCGGTCATCACAAACGGCGCTGCTGCAGCTGAACTACATATGAACTGTGATGATGCCCGATACTCTGGCAGGAACCAGTGTTTACTGAAAGCACCGTTTTTAAATCCGTGTTGACTCTTGCACTCTCGGCCAGAAACACACTTATCAGAGTGTTACACAACATTACAAGGAGTAGCCCCACCCTGAATGATTCATTTCCAGGAGATAAGTCATTTTCAACATAATGTCATACAAGAATTTCTCTGTTGCTTTGAAATTTATATTAATCTTTAAAAAAAATAATCATTTTTTTTTAGACAGGCAGTTTCCAATAATTAAAAAACACTCAGAGAACGAAAATCCGCTGTGAGAACAACCACGAGGCACCTCTGACCTGCTGAGGAGGTTGTGTTATTACACGTGTTTGTCGGCAGGATTTTGCACGTTTTATTTTGAGAGACTGAGACATTTAATGAAGACTCAAGGAGGAAATAATGCAAGAAATAACGTGTTGAGAAAAACACGCTTGCCCTTGTGCCTCTGCCTTGTAGCTGAAGAGGGAAATATGATGTCAAGTAAAAACCCTTCTCTTATCGCAGCTGTGAACCGGTGGATGGCCGTGAGCGGCAACGTCTCAGCTCCAAGGCTGAGAAAGCACAAGAGCTGCTGATCCAAATAAAATAAAACCACACAGAGATGTGGCAACTTCCTCCATGGAGACCAGCAGTGGTAGCAAACAGTACATGCCACCCCCCCGACCCACTTCTAAAACACTTGAGGCCTTTTTACGCAGCCTGATCAAAGCAGGACTGTTGACTTTATTATGCTTCACTATCCTGGATAAGTATTGTGCATGAAGGGGGAAGGGAAGCTCATTTTCCTTCCATCTCTGGTAGCAACGGAACCAAACTGATGTCTGATGTGAAAAGGAATCAACATCGTGTGTGCCACCAGCGCCATGGGATTTAAAAAGCTAGCAGCGGTTAGTGCTCCAGTAAAAAGCAGAAAAGTCAAACATGTCTTGAACAGGGACAGGCAGCACAAAAATAGCTCTTATCTCTCTGCATTGTCGTGGCATGACTGTCTTCTCCGCCAGCATGCTATTTAAAATCATATAGCTCGATGCAAATTAATGAACATCTTCATTGCATTGCTCTTGTGCAAGCGTGTGCAAAAAAAGAAAGGTGTTTTGGATCATAAAGGGGCGTAGACTTGGAAAAGTGTGAACGAACAAAAGAGAGAGGGAAATACTTGAGAAAGAAAGTGCAACAGGAATAAAAGTCAAAAACAAAGAGATCCCCCCCCCCCGCTGCCCCTGACGAGGTGTCTGTGAAGACCAAAAAAAATATTGTCACCATCCAAAAAACTAGTCAAGTCATTATCGTGTTCTGCCGTCCAAATACAGGAAGGCCAGGATTAGCACAATGAAAAGGAGAAGCTCACGTGTGGATCTAGGCTGAAGAGAACCAGAGAAAAGGTTGAACATTGCACAAGATTAAAGAGACAACTTCTGCCTCCATCTTCATAGTCCCCCCCGCCCCCAACACCAATTATATGGCTGCCTGAAAGTGACTTTAGATGTTAACCAGAGCTCAGATCTGGTTCAGTGATAAACTGCAGTTTAAAGTCCTTTGATTCCGGTGCCAATCTGCTTGGAGGTAAAGCACAGAAAATGTAAAACGCTGACAAAGGTTCAAGCCGCAGGTGAAAAGCAACATGCGTGTGCACAGAGAAAGACGCGCCCCCACAGACACGCCCACTTGTGACAGTGCAAATACCCTCTAACAATTTCCAGCTGTCGCCGTTGAGGGGAGAAGAATGATGAGGAAGGGGAGGATTTCCTGAGGAAGCAGCTGGCTGCCTGCAGGGCCACAGAACTGCAGGATTACAGGGATGCAAAGGTGAATGTGGGTGGGGGCAGAAAATGGGCGGTGCCATTTAGAAAGCCCTCAAAGCTCACAGCATGGCAGTACGGAGGCAAGAGCTGCAGAGCGGGAGCAGAACTCTCCGTCCTGGAGGCCGACCTGGCCTCGTTTTTTAGCCTACATCTCACCACGTTCAGCCGAATCAATGTAGGACAAGGAGAATAGAAGAACTGCTCTGAACCCCTCAGAGAGTAATGGATGATGCCAAACATTAATGTTCCTGCGGTGCACTGTGACGTCATTATCTTGTACTGCCAATTGTGCAATGCGAGACCTACAAATGATTAACAGTTTGTGCAATACAGCGAATGGTTTCGACCGATGCATGCAACTAAAGTACAATTATTTCCTCTTTAGCGATGGAGAGGCAGGAGGAGATCATCCCCGAGCACCCTAACAACAGCAATATCCGGTGCAGTCCGCAAGACAAGCGCTGCATCCAGAAGACGCTGGCCAGACACCCTCCAAAATCCACCAATCAGAGGAGCAACGCTGCCAGGGAGGAGACCAAGGTGGCGCTGGTAAGAGGTGGTCATATCCGTTTAACAGACTGGCGCAAACCCAGGCAGTCACCTGGTGGCTGAGGCCCAGCTGGGCAAGCCTGATGATCAAACAGATCAATCAGGTTATGTTTTAGTACACTAGGTTAACACTGGAAACCAGTTCCATTAATGGCACACATAGAGCACCCGTTTTTTTATGAGCAATCAAGTTTTTAAAATCAAAAAGAACTTAAATTGATGCATTCCCACACAGCCATTAGTTGGCGGTTTCTCCATGGCTCACGCTGTGACAGTGTTTTTAAATTGCTGCCGTGCATCGGCCAAACGCTGAAACGCTTCACAGCCAGTGAAACCGAAGCCTAATCGGAACAAACTGTGAATCGGCGTTCGCTGGTTTCACACTAAATGCACCCATTGACCACAGTTAACAAAATCCATGGAGGCGTTCCTCTGTCCAACAGCAACAAAACACATTTTTTCAAATGCTACCACACTTTGAATAAAACAGTCGAAAACAATCATCCCAAACAGTCGATGTCAGATTTTGGCCTGTTTGTTATGATTGATCTGAGAAATCGTTCCAGATAAGTGGCTTTTCTCCACACCTGATTTCCTGTTTCTGTCGGTGTGAGTGAGCTTGTGGAGTCTTTGTGTGGAGCGCCCATCGATGCTCCGTCCTCTGCTGTGTGTCCGTCCCACAGGCTCCGTGTCGCGCTGAGCTTCAGAGGGCTCTGGACAGATTGGCATCGAACACGCGCACACATGACGATCTCTTCACCATCCCCATCCCCAACTGTGACAAGAATGGAGACTTCCACATTAAACAGGTCTGTGACTTCCCACACAAGCAATGTAGTTTTAGAAAACGCCAGTCGGATCGCACATTTAAAAGTGGCTTCTCCTCACTGGATATTACGGCTTCAAACTTTCGGGCGGTTATTTGCAGATAAAGGTCGAAACACACACAAGAACTATTTAAGCCATCAAAGCAGCAGTAGGTGGTAAAAGAAAGCTCTGTTGGGGCAACAGCCATCGAGTCTGAGTTGTGCAACATAGTCGGCGTGTCTCTATCATCTGCTTACTGTTACACAAAAAGTGCTCTGTGATAAAGCTTGTTGGCTGGTGAAGGTCATGGAGGGCGTCCCAGCGCTCTGATAGCTGCTCTCACAGGCTTTGTGGAACCATGAAACACGAGTTGTTAATGCCACTCTCCTAGGGATGGGTGCGTGGTTCCCCCTGGGGTGCGTGGCCTCTGGGCCTTCTTTCTCAGTGGAGGTGTGGGGCTCTCGGGTGGTTTTCCTGGTCGAGTCCTAAACTGGCTAAATGTCATTTACCTTAATCTCCATCGATCAGGTAATGTCGACTATGACTGGTCCAACATGTGGGGTCCCACAAAGCTCAATCCCGGGCCCTCTTGTCTTTTTATTGTACTTGACCCGCCCCCTTGATGACATCCAGCCTTACTGCTCCTTCAAAGACAACGAGCTTTACAAGTTATCCCACTTAATCGATTGCTTAACGGCTGTCATACAACTTCTCAGTAACAAATTCCTGCAACTGAATGCTACAAAGACGGAGACACTGGTCATCAGATAGTCCCGTTGATAAGCCCACTTTTAGGTGCCCGAGGCTCCTCTATCCAGACATGCCTACCAAATTTGGGGAGTAATTTTCGACAAACCCATGGCACTGGATTGCCACATTATTGTAAGCAGCTTGTGAAAAACTGCTTTTTCCGTTTGAGAAATGTCTCAAAGCTCTACTTCCTCGGTTGCCAAGTCAAATCGGGAAATGATCATGTGTGCTTTTATAGCATCTCTAAACTTCTGCTGCTGCTGTGTCGTATTAAGTCCGCTGACTCTTACCAGAAAGAAGAAATCACTGATGTGATTGAAGTTTATTTTTGTCATTTGTTTAACTCATTTATTTTCTCTCCCTGCCCTCCTATACTTCCTCCTCCCCCATCCTCCTTGCTCTAACTCAATAACAAGTCAAACGCAGCTCATGCAACAGGAGGAGAAAGGCAGACTCCTGCTTTGCAGAAAGAAAAACCTATTTCTGGCACTTTAAGGCATCTAGATCTTCCTAAAGCATGCCAAGGTTGCTAAAAAATAAATAAAAAAAGAAAGGTTTTGAAGCCAGATCCACTCCCAACCCTCAACACGTTTCATGAATCAGGAATATATAAACGTACATTTGCTGACTCTGAGGTGTAATTACAACACTGACAAATTATCACCTCATAAAATATACAAAACATGTCTGCAAACATTCCCTTTTCTACGCTTACACTACAACATAAGTGTGTTCTGTAGTCCTGTGTCCACCTGGTAAGTCAAACATCAACTCAACAGGTGTCTGCAGGTCCATCTCTTGAATGCCACTATAATCTTCCACGTACTTTTTATGTCCCCAGTGTCATCCCGCACGTGACGGCCAGCGGGGGAAGTGCTGGTGCGTGGATCAGAAGACGGGCATGAGGATGCCGGGCCCGCTGGAGTTGCGAGGGGATCTGGATTGCCACCAGTTGATGATTGCTCCCATGAGGGAGTGAGTGCTTGTGTGGCAGTCCAGTTGCAGAACCAGATGAACTCTACTGGGGCTTATTAGTAGAGCGACATGAGGAGAGGACTTCTTTTCACCTGAGGCCAACGATACTTGAGCTTGCACACCAAAAGAAAACCATTGAATTGAGTTCTTTCGCTATTCTGTTTGTGTGTGAGCGTATATATTCCATCGGAGTCTTTTGGGAACTCGTAATTTTGTTTCTATTATGTCAGCTTGAGACTGAGCGTCTTTAGACAGATGCGCTTTGGAGCAACACGGCAGACAAACATCTTCCACAGATAAGACTGTAGTTGTGATCTTTGATAGAGGGTGGGGGGGGGATGCTTTAATTGCTATCGATCAAATTCAGTAGTGTTCTTGAAACGAAGAAGAGGAAATGTACCGAACCCAACACGATAAACAGATCTGATCAACAGCAGGAGATTTTGCAGAACGGTCATCAATGAAAGATGCGTGCGCTACTTCTTCACACAGGGTGTGTAAAACGGGCGTCATGCGTAGCTCTTATTGTACTTACATGTCGTTAAAAAAAAAACTACGAAACTCGAAATAACACGTTCGAACAAACCTTAAGATGTGTTTGTCCAGTTCAGCGACGACACGAGAGCAGCAATAATGGATGGGATGAGATCACCAACAGATGAAAACTGTGACAAAGGATGCCTGCCACGAGTTACCAACCCCCCCCCCCCCACACACACACACAAAACCAAAGTTAAAAGTGAGATCATGTTGAAAAACTGCGTCTCTGACAGGCCCAAATAGATTTGCTTTCATCCTCTCTTTGCCGATGGGCTTTGTGGTCCAGAAGGACCGGCTGAATGTTCCGGGCTGGAAAAAGGGTAACTCTCACACGAATGTGCTTCAGCGTACAGGATTACTTATCCAACAAACTGCCTGGCAGAACTTCGGTGGTGCTATATATACTGAATGTGCCAAAATACAAAACCGGAAAGAAAGAAAGAAAGAAAGAAAAGGCTCTCGCACTTTTTGAGGCATTTGTTTGGGATCGGAACCGAAGACTGCGACTTTCAGAACGTGGAGCGTCGGCAGAATTAGAGGAAAGCGTCGCCATCTGCAGTCGCTGGTCGTAAAAGGCCTTCCGGTTCCATCCGGTTGGTGGCTTTGCACTATCGCTGCAGAATTCTTACTATCTTTTTTTTTGCCAGTGTTGTAAGTTGCAGGCGCGGCGTGTTTGAAATACATAAGAGTAATGTGTAATAAATTGTGATGATTCAGCTTCCTGCAACAGAGCGACTCCTACTTAAGCTAATGCTGCTGTAATAGTCTAGTAAAGAACTCGGAGAGCGCAGACCTCCTCCAAGCAGCTCGTTCCCCTCCTAAGTGGATCTACACTGTCCACACGGTGATCTGGATCAGCACCAAAAGGTTCTAGATTGTTCTTGGTATCTTTACACACCAACCATGAAAAGTCAAAGTGAATCAGAGTTGATAAATAAATGGATTGTATTATATCTGACGTATATCTGACAAGCTTAATGCACTTGAGAGGGAAATTCTGGAGCTTGGACACATTTTTCTACAATTTGCACACAAACATATTTGGAGGACGTTATTTTTAGTGCACTTAGAGATGCTCGGATTCAAAGGGGAATCAGCGCTTTCCTGCCTGGTGATCATTTTCACACGGAACTAAAGAAAGAGTCCAAAGATAGATTACCAAAACACAGACACAGAGGAAGGAGAGGACATGGACGTAATCTCTGCCGCAGCAAAAAGTATCCAACCAAGTATCCAGAGACTGCAAATAAAGTAATCCTAACTCAACGCTCTGCATTGTCACAGAGTAATCGAACCATTACTGAAGACATCCCAACCTTTCACACACGACAGCGATGACGGACGTATAGCTTTGGACTTGAGTTCGTAAAAGGCCTTCTAACTACTTAAACTGTGTATTTAAGATATAGTCTGTTGCCTAATCTCTAACCTTGCTGTGTTGAATTGTAGCTGTGTTTCTCCAGAATAGACTTGTTGTTCCTTACCTTTGATATTAGCTGTTGATGTGTAGAGGCTATACGGTAACGTTGCATGCGTGCAGATGGGCCGGCGTTTGAGGCTCTCGTTCACACAGAAACCGTTTTACTCGGTGCTCAGAGGACTGAAATGAAGAGATGGTTTGAATGCAGTGGTTACTTACAAATGTTCATGTTTAACTAATGAAAATGTACATGTTAAAATACATCCGATTAAATCCTTTTAGAAACTACGACGTTGTTTGCTGTCGTTTTTACTGCCGGTGAATTAAATGGCAGCACAGGATTGGTTTTCAGCTTCAGGATTTTGTAGCATGGAGACAAAAATGGTGATTCTCGTGATCACCATCAAACACAGATACGGTATGCTCCCCCTGGCTTGCTACCAATCCTGGCCTAACAGACAGATGAATGAAAACACTCGAGGCATTTCACAGAGGAATACCTCTGGATGATTTCTATCCACAGCAGCTTAAAAAAAGTCAACTTTCACGTAGACTGCGGTCCACTTCCTGAGTCTATCAGAGCGAGCTCCACTGGCTTAAGGAGTGAATCTGCACGACAGGAACATCTTTAGGGTTTCCTTGCGATGAATTCAAGATATGGCAGACTCTGATCTCGCCCCTGCATGGTACCCACGGTCCCGTGGAAGGCCCACGAGTGAGCGTCGGGCGTAAGGGCATGTGACCTCCATCTAACGTCCATCACAGGTGTCCTCGCTAAACCAAGCCCCCGGCAGATGCCTCGTGTGGAATCCGCGGCCCCCCCATTCAAACTGTCAGCTCACTGTCCATCGCCTGGCAGATGAATAGAAGATGAGGCTCCACACCTGCGGTGTCTGAATGCATATTATTGCACAGGATGCAGGTCAAGCGGAAGATAATGAAGCTCCCGGCTGTCAACAGAATGTAGCAGCTGGGTCACAAAGGACACAATCAATGATACGATTCAGCTTGAATGGGCAGAGATGTCGGCTAAATCCTGCAGGATTTGGAGCGTTATGGTTGGGAAGCACACCGTGACAACTATAGACCTGGCCAGCACTCAAACAATGTGAGCAAGAATGCAAAGTATTTCAGTTCTCAAAGGAAGGCAGTGGGGAAAGGGGCAACCTTGATTTGCTCTAAAGCTTAGTGGCCTGTGAGGTGTCCTTAAAGCAACTTATGGTGACACAATAAGCCATTTAAACCTTGTTGTTGTTGTTGTTTTTAGCATTATAACACGAAATTATTACCTAAAAAAGAAGTCTGGAGGTTCTACACGCACACGCACACACATCATGTCTCCTGTCTTTGTCTGTCGCCCAGGATCGATTTATGTTTCCACATCTTCCCTTTGAAGATGATGTGAAATCCTTTTAAGCTGCGCTAAGATCCTTCTCCTCGTTTCTCGACGCAATGTCGTGAGAAGAAAACGATGCTTCGCCTGTTCGATGTGCGGCGGCGACAGTCGAGCATCCGCATCGAACCGAGGATCAGCTGGGCAGGGAGGGTGGGGGTGCAATTCTGGAAGATTCTGCAGGAATCTCGCGAATGGACCCCATTTTATTCGTTTATTGTGTGGACTCTTCATCTGCGCTAGGTGGCTAGCCTCCGTTTAAGCTACTGCACACAGCGTACACACGGTGATTGGGACTCTGTTTTAGGGTGAGTTTCACCACCAAACTGCGTTGCATGCTCGCCTTTAACTTTAACATCGAAAAGGACTTTTATTTGTATCTTTAGATGTGCTGATCTGACTTTGACATTGCGTGCTAATAATAGCTCAGAGATGTCATGCTTCATTTCGTTTAGCATACAGTAGTTAGCCCTGCTACGTAACAAGCTAACAACTGATGTTTAGTGAGATTATGAGCCAAGCAAATCCCACAGAATTAGCACAGAATATCTGATTGTATTAACATCGTAATTACAATATATGTAACCCATATATTAACTGGTGTCTTCTGCGTAAAATAACCCAGCTAGGTAGATGCAACAAATTACCGTAGCTATAGCAACAGCGCTAGCTTTGAAGATAAATTACAGCTCGCGCAGGTTCACCTATTATCTGTCAAAAATACCACAAATATTAAATGATATTAAATTCAGTTTTTATAAAACTCTTATCTACAAAATATAACCGGATGCACTTCATATGAAACAATCTTTCCCCGCCGCCAGTGTTCATGCTGGACTAAGCTAGCTTCGAGGTAGCGCCGATGCTAGCCAGCGTTAGCGTTAGCTCGCTAGCGCTGCTTGCTGGCAATCCTCTCCGGAATGTCTTTGTTTTGTGTAAACATGCACGAACCCTCATCCATCAGCGCCATCGCGCTCATCAGTCAAATGTGAACTGATATCCTTCTGTAAATGTGTGTTGCAGAGCCGATGGGCGGAATTGATTGATTCCTACTTCTCGCTGAAAATGTCAAGTAAGAAACTGATGGTTTTAGCTATAGGGCTTATCTTTGAACACATTGAAATCACAAGCGATCAATCATCCTCAGAAATCCACCTTTATTGATTAACCTGTAGTAATACAGTATTAACATAGAAATCAGTTCATATGTATTAACTCTAGTTTGTTTTTTAATTTATTAGATGCTAACAGGCTAACTGGATTTGACATGTTCTGTTTCATTGTATTGATTCTAACCCTTTTCTCTTCTTCTTCTTACAACAGAGAGACCATCTTATGCCCCCCCACCTCCCCCTGCACCAACAACTGTAATCACATGTTGTGATTTTGTTTTTGTTTAATTTATGCTTTATTATAAGAATGTATTTATATATTTCTCATAATACCTTTTAAGAACTCATCCTATTTGCTGAATCTACAGCCCTCGTTTGAATGCCAGACTTGTGTGTGTCTGTGTGTGTGTGTGTGTGTTTTGAATGCATTATCCAAGCTTATTTATTTGCACATCTCTCCCTCTTTTGCATAATGTCTGTCTCGTTTGTTTCCATCAGCAAATGCCCAACACTCCGGGCTTCGTGGGCTACAACCCGTACAGCCACCTGGCCTACAACAACTACAGACTGGGCGGGAGCCAAAGCAGCAACAGCCGGGTCACGGTACGAATACGACCAGCGTGCACAAGGTGCATCAGGATGCCATGCAACCATGCCTGAGGATGACTCTGCTTTATTTGACAGAATTCCTCTGGAATAAATATCCCGAAGCCGCCTAAGCCGCCCGATAAGCCACTGATGCCGTACATGAGATACAGTCGTAAGGTATGTGCCCAGTATTTGCTTTCAGCATGTGTTCTGCTGGAAGACAGGATGCTCTGCTTTTAAGATATTCCGTCAGCTCAGAGTAAGCAAGATGCACGTTTTGTTTACTGAGGTAGGCGTGAAGCCAAGTTAAGTCTTAGCTAGGACTGTCTACATGCAGCGGGATTCATCATTGGGAGATGGAGCTTAAAGCACACGGCCTCCTCTGGTTTGTGACCGCTCTGCAAAGAGATAACCACTTTTAGCCCGCCCCCAACCCAACCCATGTCTGGTTCTCATCACCAGGTTTGGGATCAAGTAAAAGCCTCCAATCCTGAGCTGAAGCTATGGGAAATTGGGAAGATAATCGGTGGCATGTGGAGGGACCTCACTGATGAGGAGAAACAGGATTATTTGAATGACTACGAAGCAGAGAAGGTTGGTTGTTTTACAAGGGCTGTTTATGGGGTTTTTCTGCTGGGTGACCAGTGGATGTGTCTCCAACAGTTCTGGGCCCCTCCCTCAGTCATCGTTCCTGAGTAAACTTCTTTCCCCATCCCCTTGTACTTGATTAAATCAACGGTCCACATGTTGTGTTTCCTCGTCATTCCTGTCATCTCCTCCGCTGTAGATTGAGTATAACGAGAGCATGAAGGTCTATCACAATTCACCAGCCTACCTGGCCTATGTCAATGCCAAGAGCCGGGCTGAGGCTGCGCTGGAAGAAGAGAGCCGCCAGAGGCAGTCCAGATTGGACAAGGGCGAGCCTTATATGAGTATCCAGCCAGCGGAGGACCCAGACGGTAAGACCAGCAGCTGGAAGCTTTGTTTCCTCACGTTTAGGCTGGCCGACGGGGGCCGTAGCGCGACCACACAGCGTTTTCATTCCGCACACTCAGATCCCGTTGTCCTTTTCCCTCCTCCTCCATGCCAGCCACCGTGCACATTTCTTTGAAATTCCATTTATGCCTCTGAGCTACGGCGCCATTTCCGGAAAAGTTGGGATACTGAATAAAATGTAAATGGAAACAGAATGTAATTCTTAGCCAACATTGAAGCCCTCCAATTAAAATAAATAAATAAAATAGCCCAAAGGAAATGCATCAGATGTTGATTATGAGACATTTTAATTGAAATTTGAAAATTAGAATCCCATTTTGAATTTGATACAAGCAACACTCAAAAGCCGGCATCCATTGTCGACAATAATGTTCTATACTGACCTCCAACTTCATAAATATTGAGCTGTGTTGACTTTATGTTGGTTTTTATGATCTTAACACAGAAATAGAAAACGCCTGAGAAGCATTTGCCTTTGACAAGTGTGTCGAAATCTATTTTCTTAGACAAGCCGACCAACTCAGACGATTTCCATGTCCTCAGATTATGACGATGGCTTTTCTATAAAGCACTCGGCCGCATCCCGTTTCCAACGCAACCACCGCCTGATCAGCGAGATCCTCAGCGAGAGCGTCGTCCCAGATGTGCGGTCGGTCGTCACTACCGCTCGCATGCAAGTCCTCAAACGGCAGGTCCAGTCTCTGATGGTGCACCAGGTCGGGTCAAGTCCAAGTCCTCCAGCGCTCACAAAGCAGTGACATTTAGCGGACGGCTCCGTTTCCTGAGGCGTAATGGTGTAATAATGGGAGCGCCGCTTTCTGTCTTGTGTCGCAGAGAAAGTTGGAGGCGGAGTTGCTTCAGATTGAAGACCGCCATCAGGACAAGAAAAGGAAATTCATTGAAGCCACAGAGTCTTTCACAAATGAGCTCAAACGGGTACGGCATCCTTTCCACTGCGCTGCATCGCATGCGAGCGTCATTCTGCATGTTTAACTGCGTCGGGTGCAGCGGTGGCTATCTGCTCGCCTGACCCGAATCCTAATCCTAACCCTAAACCTGACCAGCTGCTGCTAACGCCATGCACATGTCCTGGCTAACATGTTTGCAGAGCAGAGCACTCAACTGCACCGAGCAGTTGAGCGCTCTGTCCTTACTAAAGGTGGTGCCATTTAGCTTCCTGCACTTCCTCCTTCTGGCATCCATTCACTGACTGAAAAGCACATGTCAAGACCGGACACGCACGTGCATTTAAGCTAGAACTGTTTCATCATGAGGAGGAACGCTGTGCTCCAGAATGCAGCTGTTCCGTCTTCTCACATCGACTCTTCTGTTTGGTGCGCTTGAAGCTGTGCTGCATGAAGGTGGAAGTGGACACGGAAAAGATATCTGCAGAGATTTCTGCAGCAGAAGAGGCGGCACGCAAACGTCTGGCAGAACGGGAGAAAGAAGCCGGAGAACGAGGCGCGAGAGAGGCCCCCACCTGCGTCTTGGCAGAAGAGGAGAAACACATTTGTGCTACGCACGGCAGCCAGCCCCAGCAAACTTGTCCCGGCGAAAGCACCGACAAAGAGGGTGCGGACACAGAACCGAGCGCCGCGGACACACCCGGTGAGCCTCGCGGGCATTTCTTTGTGGCCGTCTGGTTCTTTTCATGCACGGGTCTGAAAATATGATTTTGTGTTTTTGACTCAGGAAAGGCAAAGGCCCCAGAAGAGCTGGAGACTCATCCAGGCAGCGAGGAGGGGGTTTCAGAAGACAAGGACAGTGTCCCTGAAGGAGCCATGGAGGAGGGAACCAGCGACAGTAACACAGGCTCAGAGACCACCTCTGCACAGACGGAAGACGCCGCGCTTAGCGAGCTGCCAGAGGGGCTAAGCAAGGCGCGGACGGCCCTCTGAGTCCAACGAGCAGCGCTCTGTGAGGTTGGGCTGTGGGTACGCCCGCCGGCCCAGTGCATGCTGGGCTGTGGCTACGCCCTCTGATTGCGCATGGCGCACAGCGTCATCTCAGTTTATCAGTACATTCAGACGGGTGTTTAAGCAAGCCCGACAGGCCGGCGCTCACAGACACGCGCCGAACACGTATGAATCAAAAGTAAAACACTTGAAACCGACAACGCAATGGTCCCGTCCGAAACCGGTGGCGGCGGGGGCGGGGGGGGGGGGGGGGGCGCCGCAGAAGCCCACGTGAACTACATTTACTCCACAGGCGTCATTCCCACATCGTAGGAGCCACACAGGCCCTCTTCTGCACATATCGATACATATCTCTAGCACTATGTCTGGCACTTCCGTATCATCAGCATCATAGAAGGCTTGCTATCAGAGAGAGCTCACACCTCCACCGAGAACAATCACGCAGGTTTGACTCGCTTGTGAAGCCCAAGCCCGGCCGCGACGGCCGATGGAACGTGAAAAATACCACCAGACCTGCCACCCTGCACGACTTGTAGGATTGGTGCAGCATTTAAGGCAAAGAGGAGTTTAGAGTCAGGCCAGCTAGCTGGCGGTGGCGCCGAAAGCAACTCCAACTGACGTTATGGATTTTGTTTGAGAGCTTATTTGTTCCCTTCGCATCGTGAACTGGCCGAGCTACGTCATTCCCAACATCACTTGGAACTTCATCATTGTGAAGTTTGAACATCTGGAATTCGGATCGTGTCGTTAGCAACAAATTAGCTTCAGGTAGCGGCTAAAACTCTCTTTACACAGACTTGCATTCATGAATAATGTGAAGCAGGAGCGTTAGACCTCTTGGACTCTCTGTTACAGCAGAAACGCTTCATGTAATTGAACGCAGTTCACACATTAGAAATGTAAATCAAGGAAATACTAGTTTCATTTGTCTGTCCTTCGAGCGTTCTCTAGGAGAACTATTGTTTTCTGCCTTTACCTGTTGATATGATGCTGAGTCTGTAGTGAAGTGGTGTGAAATCAGTGGCAGGTCTGCATCCTGGCTCCGCCCCCTTGTCTGAATCCACTGGTTCCTTCTCGACCATCCTGCTGACATTAAATCCAGGACGGACGTGAGTGAAAAACATCTTGGTGGAGGTGTAAAAAAATAAAATAAAATAAAAATAGAGAAGCTGTCCAATGAAGTAAGCGTCGATCGACGTGATATTTAACAGTGTCCTTTTGTATTGTAGAGTCATTGTCGCTTTTGTTAGTTTTGCATGTTTGCGATTTCAAACATGGGGGGGGGGGGGATTTGTTTACTCTGTATCAGTATTACAGTGGCAGTATCGTCTCAGGAGTTCGTAGTCAATAGTAGTAGCTATTTTTGTTATTTATTCTGAGTATTTTTACCCGTGTGTCGATTGTGACTGGCCAATCCATCCTCCAGCGCATCACATGGTCGTCGACGCTCACGCGCCAGTGTTCTCAAGTTTGCTTGCTGTCAATCAAATCAAAAGCAGTATGCTTAGAACATGTCTGTGTTACGATGGGTATTGCAGTTTTCAACAGAAACCTTTCGGCGCGCCGTGAATGTGTAGACGATGTAAACAAGGTTCGCTTCAACCACCATCGTTGTGTCATGAAACGGCTTTAAGCTCCAGCAAAGGACGCGCAGTCTTGATAGGAATTTCCTTTTTACATATTTATACCAATAAACTTTTCTACCCTCAGCAACGATTCCTTGCTTTTGTGTGCTTTTAGTCAAAGAACGGGAATGTCAACTGCAAAGCCTTTGTCCTGTGGTGACATTACAGCAAGTGATGAATGAGTGAAAACAAGCAGAAAGCTGTGCAGACAGTAGGTTTGCATGAAGCTTCTTTGCCCTCTGCAGTGCGCAGGTAGGGGAAGTGGGTAAGGTTAGAGGGAATTGCTCTGATTTCCTGTTTCCAATGCAGAACCTTCTGATGAACTGTCATGCATGCTCTGAATTCAGCCGCCTGAAGGACTCAACAATCCTCCGCCTGGGATGTCTCCTGCAGCGTCGAGGCCGTCCCGACTGGCTGCAAGCAGATCGGGTCCTGCTTTGATTTCATTCTGATCATTGCCCCTGCTGTGCAATTTGACACACTTAATGCCCTGCGGTTCATGCGCCCCTCAAGTGAAAGCTAGAAACCGCAATGACAGAGAAACAGGTGTGTCCCGGACAGATCAGACACAAGGAAGAATGTCAGCGTCTCATCTGCTGCCTGTTCACACGATGCTGCGGATGCAAAAAAAGAGAATGTCCATTTAATCATCTCATCAAGAATCAAAAGTAATGTATGCAAATTAAAATGCATACATTTTAATGTTACTTTATTTTATTTTCTCTATTTTCTTTCTTTTACTCAGTTTGTTTGCTGGGTTTTTCTGTGTATCTTCCTTTTTAGCTTTTATTTAACCTAAGCCATTTATATATATATTGATTGATTTTGTTTAGTTAATTTGAACTTGAGGGGAGGATTTTTATATAAGCCCTTTCGGCTTCTTTTCCTCTCCTGCACTATTATTTGCCTTTGTAATGTTTTGTTTATGTTTATTATTGTGCATATGAATAAAATGAAAATGAAATGAAATGTTAATGGGCTTTTACAAAAAAAAGAATGAGCAGCACTTTTCATTTAGTTCCTTCAAGAGGTTCTAGTAGTTTTATCTATGCAGTCAAAATTCCCTCATGTTAAATATATATATATGTCTACTTACACTTGTGCATTTTAAATCTACACAATCTGCAGATTTATATAATAATAGTAGATTATAATGTGAATTCCTGCAGAAATAGAGAGAAAAAAAAGATTTTGGTTCAGTGTTTTCGCACATGAGACCTGAGGCGGGGAGGGGGGGGGGGGGGTCTGACCTTTTTTTTCTTTTACATAAACGGAAACCACCGACACAGTCGCTAAAATCGTCCGTCCTCAGTGGCTTACCCACCTGTACGCTGTCAGCTGAGGATGACTCCTGTCAGCGGTGAGTATACCTTCTGAAATGTCATATATCGATATAATCTAATGTGAGTTTATGGTCAATGGATGTATGTAGAGGACCTATCAAAAGGCTTCTCAGCTCAATCAATTATTGAAAGCCAATAGAAAGGCAGGAAATGTGCCAGTGATCACAGTGGAAGAAGATTTCAGTTGTCAATTCTGGATTAGTTTGAACCTGAGGAGCAGCTGAGTTCCTACGTCCAACACGGGCGCAAATTAAGAGAACCCTCCTTCAGATTAGAATAAATCCAGTTCCTACAAATGATGTCTTTCAACAGATTTCGTCTCATTTGCATCCCAGCAACTTGTTTTAAAAACAAATGGAACAAAAAGAAAAGAAAGGAGAATGAGTTTGATCTTCGTGTATTCAGTATCATCATGGCGCATGATCATTAAGTGAACTCTTGTTTTCCAGACCTCCCAACGCTGCTGCCTGCCGTCCTGGTGTGGTTTATTCATTTTAAGGTGAGACTGATAACTTCTAAGGTGTAAACTGCCTCTGATTAAGCCCCGCCCTCAGCCTCCAAACACCTTGTCCTCTGAGGGAGTGGTTGAAGGGCTACCATCATTTTTACACATCTGCTAGCTGCTTGCTTTATAAATGTCTCACACTCCATCCTGTGATTCCAGCCCTCCTTGTCTCAGGATGGCGAGGCTACAACCTTCATGGATTACTCAGATGATTACAGCCTGGATTACGGTGACTTTCCTGTGCCCTGTGTGAAGGAATCCAACCGCCAGTTCCGTCGCTGGTTCATCCCGACTTTCTGCTCCGTCATCTGCCTCTTGGGGCTGGCGGGGAACTTGCTGGTCATCGCCACCGTCTTGCATTTTAAGCGGCTGAAGAACATGACGGACGTGTACCTGCTCAACCTGTCCTGTGCAGACCTGCTCTTCACCCTGTCGCTTCCCTTCTGGGCGGCTAACTCCATGACGGAATGGGTGCTGGGCCTGGCCGTGTGCAAAGCCATTCATGTCATGTACAAGGTCAGCTTTTACAGCAGCATGTTCCTCCTCTCCCTCATCAGCGTGGACCGCTACTTCGCCATTGCGAAGGCGGTTTCCTTTTACCGCCGCCGCTCCCAGGCGATGTTCCTCAGCAAGGTGTCATCAGCCGGAATCTGGGCGATGGCTGTGATCTTTTCCGTACCGGACATGATTTACACCACTGTTAACAACAACACCTGCACCCCTTACTCCAGCAGTTCAGACCATCTCCGCGTCAAGATTCAGGCGGCCCAGATTGCTCTGTTGTTCGCCCTTCCACTCCTGGTCATGTGCTTCTGTTACAGCAGCATCCTCCACACCCTTTACCAGGCGCGCAACTTTGAGAGGAATAAGGCCATCAAGGTGATTCTTGCTGTGGTCGCCGTCTTCCTGGTCAGCCAGGTGCCTTACAACCTGGTCCTGTTTTGGACCACAGTCGTCACGGCAAAAGGAGGAACGGACTGCCGCTACGAGAATATCCTCCTGTACGCCACCGATGTCACCCAGTGTGTCGCCTTCCTCAGGTGCTGCCTCAACCCCTTTGTCTACGCCTTCATTGGCGTGAAGTTCCGCCGCGACCTCCTGAAGCTCCTGAAGGACATGGGGTGCCTGACCCAGGAGAGAGTCCTGAGGAGCGCATGGAGCAGGACGAGAGCGTCCGGAGCCACCGACACCGAGACCAGCACCACGTTCAGTCCGTGAAGCCGCTCCGGCACCGACGCAGCACCTTCACGCCATCGGCTGTTCATAAGGGCGTCAAACAAAGCTGCGATTCTACTGGCCTTTGGTTCTGCTTTTGTGTTACTGTAGTTAGAATACATTTACTGTATTGATTATGTTTATATTCAGTTCTACAATGAGTATCAATAAAAAAAAAAAACTAAAATATACTGCAGTTCTTATTTACCTTTTTCTTTTTACTTGGAATGTAGATATACAGACAGACAGACAGACAGACAGACAGATTAGAGACAGACAGAAAGACAGACTGAAGGAGTTTTAGCTCTCTGACTTCAGCCGTGAACTTTACACTCCTGGGATGATGTCATCAAGAGTTAGGGATCGTCGCTGCTGATTGGCTGACAGAGAAAAGGGTTGGGAAACCATAAATAAAAGCAGGCCACACACGGAACGCTGCGGTAAAACGGAGCCAAGCCGCACCTGAGGAACCCTGGGCCCAAGACAAGAAGGTAACATGACCGGTAACGGGCCTTCAGATATCTAATTAGAACTTTAAGTTACTTTAAGATTAAATATTTAAAACTTCATTTGTGTTATTTCACAGTGTGTAAGCAAACTCTGTGCATTTTCATTTCCATCCTGAGTCGCCGTTGTTATTATGACCCCCACCTCAGGGTGACCCTCATGAGGAGCCTCGCTTTATTGATGTAATAATTGCAGACCAATATAAATATTTGTTATTATTTAATATATTTATTTGCATTAATATTATTAATAGTAGCGGTTTTGAAATTAAGTCGTACATACATTGAATGGCTGGTGGTTTAATGCAGTTTACAATCTAGGTGTATAAATCAAAGGTTATTATTATGTAGACTAGTTCCCTAACATCATAGTCACCCTCAACTTCTTGGCTGTTGTCGGAAAACGCTAGTGTAGTCATGGTAACCACGAGTCACTTGGGTTGACTCATTGACAGCCACGCCTTGTCTGAAGCACGGATGGGTCAGACGCTACATATGAGGATGTCGTCATGGATACGACACATCCTTCCCGGTAGCGCCGTTCACGCTGATTCAGCCCGTTTACTCAGAACGTGTCATTATTGATGAAGTCGTTTTAGGCATGGATTGACAAACACAGGAAAACCACATGGACTGAGTCACAACTTTAAATGTACTTCCTGTGTAACTGAGTGTCCGTGTTGCGGCGGCATCATTTTAGACTGCTTTTCTATTTGTTGTTATTTGAGGTGACAGACAGGTGAGGGAGAGTTTGGGTGCAGCAACGGTTGCTGGATGGAACTGATCAGGTTATCGACAGTATGTCGTCGTAACGTGAAAAGATTTGTTTTTAGTAGGTTGATGAATATTTCTGGTTGAACTCTGACCCCTGCAAAGGCAAATTGAACTGCAAACGTCTGCAAGTTTATGTTCAATCACTGAAACCTGGACCCAAAGGTCTTCTTAAACTCCATCAAGCCTTTTCCCAAATCCCTGAAGGCATCATTTAAACGAACGACAAAACTTTAACTTTAAGATGTTTATATCTGGCGGATCCAGATCTGTGCTTTGCGATGCCCGAAAGACAGTCGATTTTCTCTCCGTATGAGAATGTGGGGAAAGCACAGACAAAAGTGAGTGTGTGTCTGAAATAGTGAACCTGAGCTCTCGTCAATGTACTTTCTCTCCCCCGCGACCAGAAGACAGTGAGCTCCCCGAACATGATGCCTACAGCTGAAAGCATCCGCCACGTCATACCCAATCACGTTCTACGAGTCGGTCAAACGGTCCGCCTGGACTCCGAGCAGGTGACTTTCAACGGACATCCCAGTCCCACAGAGCCCGGCTGCCGCCATGGCGACGCTGATCTCGAAATCTCCCTGGAGAATCTCAACCAGCTCATCCTGGAACTGGATCCGACCTTCGAACCCATTGAAGTCAACCAAAGTCCCACGTGCCTCAGTCCTCCCACAGGTACAGAACGGCTGGCGTGTTTGTCCTTGCTCTGCTTTTAGAGCATTAATTATACACAACAAAGTCAACAAAGTGGTAAAAAAGCTCGGCATCCATCCCACAGAGGCGCAACATCAATTCCAATATAACCAAACTCACCCTCATTAAATAAACACGCCTACACACACACGGCCCCGGGGCTCTGCAAAGTGACGCTCCCTCTCAGTTTTCTTTGTATCGTTGACAATCGAGCAATAATTGCACCACTTCAGGTGTTCTGGGATTACTGCCCAGACGGGTGCCGCTCCCTGCATAGCAGAGAATCCTGCAGAATGGGGTCACTGCCCTCTTTAATCGTAAACGTCTGCACAGAGCAGCTCAGAAACGGACTCGATCACGCCATCAGAGGTGACTTCACTTCGTAGGAACTCGTTCCACAGCACCAGCTAACAACGGCTGATCCAGTCGGTGTTTCAGTTCATGCATTAGTCACTATTATGCAATTCTAGTGGAAGCCGTCACCGTCTGGGCCCCGAGTTCTGAACGCCCTGATCTGCAGGGCGAGGCACGCGGATCCTCACGCACACGAGAACAAGTTCAGACGCCTTTTATGCCGTTACGTGTCCTCGCAACAGAAGAGGCGCACAACAGCGGAGAACTCTGTGAGGAAGATGTGTTCTTAGTGCTGCATGCAGGTCCGTGCACGAAACATAACATGGGACTTTCTGGAGCTGGTGTTTGCACTGGATAAGCCACGCCCGCTTTACTAACAGAACACAGAAGGAATGTACCAACACTTTTTCAGGGTTTTTGACAACACTTTCCTCTTAACCTCCAGATGACTCCTGTGCAGATGAAGATGCCTCTGATTGTATACTGGTGGCTAGAGGATGTTCTCCCTCCGCCTTCTGCGTGGGCCCCCCACGGAGCATCCCCATCCCCACACAGAGCTGCTCTCCCCTGCCTCCCCTGCCATGTGGAAGTGTGCCTCGAAGAAACCTTTCGCCCAAGCCTGACATGTCTTTTCCCCACGGATCCCTGCAGCCGTCCCAGTCTAACAGGAACAGTGCCGTGTCGCTCCTCTCCACGTCGGTCGGCTCAGACACCAGCTACATCCTGGGCAGGTAAGACGCACAATCAACGCTGCGGCGGCGGCCAGGTGACTACGCCGCCAGGCCGTAGCGCAAGTGTTTCTGTGCGGCCGAAGTTCTTCACAGAGATAAACAAGAGAAGAGTGACTAGATCTGTACGTCCTCCCTGCACAGCAACCTGTCTCTGGCCAGTGAAGACGCCGAATCTCCCGGGTGCGTCCTCGCTTGCATGTCCAGCTCCTTCAGTGATGGGTCCAGAGCGAGACATTTCGATAACAGGTGCAGCCCAGAGAAGACCTTCCTGACAAGGCAAGGCCGTCTGCTGGAGCCGAACGTCAGAGGACAGAGCAGTCCTGCGTCACTCTCTGGGTCGTTGAACGATATTCCTGTTCTGCTAGTCAACGGCTCGCTGCAGTCGGATCAGCACATACAGGCTCCTGGACCGGAAACGGACCTGATCCAGACCGCCCCCGTGTCCAGCTCAAAGCCATTCCCCCCCAACAGTGAGCCTTTTGTTGCTTTGAAATCTGCCAGCCATAGCATTTAAGGGATGCGACCCGCTGATGCGTCTTTGCGGTTGTTTAGGTCACCAAACCCATTTTAATGGAAGCCAACCCTCCATGAAGTTTGTCATGGACACCTCAAGGTTTTGGTTTCGTCCACACATCAGCAGAGCTGATGGTGAGACTCACATTTGTCACGAAGAGCTTCATTTATTTATGAAGTTTGCAACCGTTTGAAAGCATTTCCCGACATTTCTTTCAGCTGAGGCTTTGCTGAAAGACATGGAAGCGGGAACGTTTGTGGTGAGAGACAGCACGTCCTATCGAGGAAGTTTTGGTTTGGCCATGAAAGTGGAACCTTCCACCAGCAGCTCTCCCAGCGGCCTCCAAGGTAAACCTTCCCCCGTTCTCGTTCTTTAGAAATCATGTGTCAAAAGATAAATGTTGACACAAGAAAGGTCTCGGAAGCCACATCGACCATAATCACAGGCCGGCGGCTGAGGCGAAGATGCATGTGCAGCAGTAGTAGACTAACTGTAAAGAAAAGCAGCTGCAACCGAGCAAGAATACTGCAAGCATATCTGAAATGTGAAAGAGCTCGTGCTAAAACAACATCTGTGACATCTTTTATTTAATTTTTTGTCCTTTCAACAGAAGAGAAGAGTTCAGACGTCATCAGACACTTCCTTATAGAATCATCGTCTAAGGGCGTACGCATCAGAGGTTCTTCACAGGAACCCTTCTTTGGTGAGCAAAAGTCACATACAAGCATTTTATGAAGCTACCTGCATCGATCTTAGGTCATTCACAGGGTGCGTTTGTTTTGCTCTGCTAAAAAAAAAAAGATTTCCCATTTGGCAAATAAGTATGGCGGATCAAATTTACACAGCACATCATTTGACTTTCACCAAATAGCAATCAGATGGGAATCAACTCTTTAAATGGAGTGAAGGATTAATCTAAAAATCAACATTACTGTCGGTGAATGTAAACGGGAGGAAACATTAAATGAATGGATGAATGAATGAATTCTGCACCAAATGATTGGCTGAGATCTTGTTGTTGCAGGAAGTCTGTCTGCTCTGGTCTACCAGCACACCATTTCTGCTTTTGCTTTACCCTGCAAATTACTACTCCCCTCCCAAGGTAAGCCTTTACTGTAAGACCCAGGGTTGATGTGTGTGTGTGTGTGTGTGTGTGTGTGTGTGTGTGTGTGTGTGTGTGTGTGTGCGTGTGTGTGTGTGTGTGCGTGTATGTGTGTGTGTGTGTATGTGTGAGGGCGTGAGAGTGAGGCAGAAATGTGGAAACCTCATTTCCTATTTGCTTACACAGATCTGAGTGCGGAAGAGAAGACAAATGACAAACCAGCATCAGAGGACAAGACTAAAACAGGTTTGGTTTGCATGCAGAATAAAAGTGTTACACGAGTGATCAATACTGTGGGATGAGACATAAATAAATCAAACAGCTCCATAATCAGCAAAAGAAATGAACCTCCATCATGTTTCAATGCGCTCTAGAAATAAGAACACTGTCCTCTGTCCCTGTGAGGGTGGAAATAAAGGGGCAGATTGTCCCAGCGTTCCAACACGAAGTTGGAAGGTGCTTCAGAGAATTAAAGTTAACCATTTCCTGCCCTGCTGCTATTCCCGCTCAGCTTCTAAACAGAGCGTAACCGTGTTTGTCTTTAATGCAGCTTGCAACTTCATCTACCTGAACGCCGTCCCCACTGAGACGCTGACGGGCCCGTGCGCGGTGCAGAAGGCCGTGTCCTCCACCCTATCGAAGGCCTCGGCTTCCTTCACACCGACCGTGGTCAACCTGAAGGCGTCCTCCAAGGGCGTCACGCTGACCGATCTCAACAGACGGTGAGAAGAGCCCCATCTTATCGATCTGAGGACTAAAGTATGATGTTTTGTATGTTTGTGTGGAAAATAAGGAGGTTTTCCTCGGCAGGCTCTTCTTCCGGCGCCACTACCCTGCTCACCTGCTAAGCCACAGCAGCCAAGATCCAGACAATCGACTGTGAGTTTACGACACACACTTGTGACAGTGAATGCTTTTACACTGGAAGTGACAAATACCAGTGGGCTGTAGCTGGTGGAGGCATCCTTCATTTGAATCTTAAATAATCGGTCTTTTCTTTGCCCCGACAGGTGGCTGAAAGGCTGCAGTTTTGCTGCAAGGTATTCTGAACTTTAATCGATCACAATATCAGAACGATGCTCTGTCCTTAACGGGCTGCGAGTTCTCGTTCGAGCACAAATGTAAACCGAAAGTTTTCCGCCTTTCATTCAGTTGAACGAACACTGTCTTTGTACAATCTGACCCTTCGTCTCTTTTGCTCCAACAGGATGTTCGGCTTCGTGGCAAAAGGCGCAGAGGCCGGGGCGGAAAACGTTTGCCACGTCTTTGCAGAGTACGACCCCCTCCAGCCCTGCAGCAAAGTCGCCGAGGTTATTCAGGCTGCCGTGACCAGGCCTTAGAGCTCGCACGGCCTCGTGCGATGCTTCTCCGAAGTAATGGACGCGTCGGTTGTCAACGACGACGAGAACGGGCTCTAGGTGACCGGGCCGGAAGGAGACGGGCCATCGCAACCTCTTGCCCCAGCATTTGGAATGCTCAAACGAGACGCTGCTTTGGCTGCTGGGCGTGGGCTATGACGCTGCCGTCGTGTGTCGAGGCACAAAAACAAACCCAAAATGCAGTTTTTCCATTTTAAACTTTAGCGTCCGTGTTTTGGTTGACTTCAGTTCGATGGCACTAGTTCACTGAAGACTTCAAATGTGAAGCTATTTTAATGTACAAGTGTAAGTAGTAGTACATCCAGGGTCGGACGGTAAATCAGGTGGTCGATCCTGTTGATTAACGCAAAAGAAATCCAACGCAAGCTCCTGTCTAAGAGGAGCTTTTCAAAAAAGCCCTTGCAGTCTTGTTTCAAAAGCTTCGTTGTAAATCTCAGCCTGAAGGCTCAGAAGGAAAGGCGACCCACTTTCATGTCCTTCCATTTCGAACGCAGCTAAACACCGTTCTGCAGTTTAGAATGTATTTATTAGGCTGCGTTGTAAATAGAGTTATTCTCTGTATATTCATGCAGTGTTTTGTTTTCATGACGAATAAAACATGTCGAACAAATGAATGTTTACATCTGAAACAGGAAGTCAGTGTGTGGTAATGAGGAAAGAGAGAGAGAGAGAGAGAGAGAGAGAGAGAGAAAACACAAGGCTGCACATGATTCTACATTTTATTGTAAATGATAAATTATTAGATAAAAGCAAAATAGTTCATTTGGAAAGTGCAGAGCTCCCGGAATGATGGGTACTTCATGAAGCAGAGCAGAATCAAGCAGATCAGAGAGATCATCATCTTTCAACATATTCTTCATCACCCAAGCGCAATACACAACAATGCTCGCCATCTTATTAGGAATGTTTCTGATGCCAAATCAGATGTTTGCATAAAAGCTCTTAATGTTCGGTGTAACAGACAACGTGTGATAGAGACGCTGCAGCATTATCTATACACAAACACTGCCCTCCTCTGGTTGAGAGGAGAGGCCAAGGGCCGCACTGATGACATCACCGCAAGCATTTAAAAAAAAAAGAACAATCCCGACATAGAACGTGAACAATTTTATTATTGTGGATCGAAAGATTTGTTATTCTCCACAAAGAGAGTCTGGTTGAAGACGAAAGTCCTCCAGTGCTGCTCTAAGTGCTGTCGGGGGCTGACATTTAAGGCCTGTGCAGAAATGATTCGGGTTGGAAGGCAGCTGTGACCCCCCCCCCCCACACACACACACACATGTAAAGTGATATAATACAACTGGATTTGACGCGAGCCTTTGTAAGGTTATCGGCCTGGAACGGGTTTTGGGGTGTGAGCTGCAGATTCATGGCGGGATGGTTGGGATGCTGCGGGATCGCTTCATGATGAGTCGGACCTCCACGTCCGGGAGGCCGTCCCGATCGGGCCGGGCGCAGCCTTCGTCTGCTGCAGCCATGTGCAGGTCGAAGCGCAGGGAGACCGACTTCTTCCGCAGCTTGGGATTCCCTCTGAAGAAGGAGCCTTCCCATTGCTTTATCACTTTGTCAATCTTCTCCGTCCTGGGGGAGGGAGAGGGGGGGGGTAACCAATCACACATAGATGGCAGCAAATTATCGTACAAGTTCTTGAATGACATTACATTGAACACAAAGGAATAACCCTTGTGTAACTGTGGGTGTGTCTACATGCATGATGAGTTTTGTATAAGGCTGGAAATCCCAATCAAGCAATGAGAAGGGCGACGCCCTGAAGACTCCACACCGCTGTGGCTGTCTCGCCAAACACAAGTCATTGAAGAAGGCCAACAATGACGTAGCCTGCAGCTAAATTAGCATTAGCTCACCGCTTATTAGTTTTCCTTTCTAAGAGCATCCCTGCTTTTCAGCAGGCCCCAGATCGATACGTACTCGATGGTGCCGTGACCCTCGGCGCTCACTCGCACCACGCCGCCCTGAAGAATCTCCCGAGTCTTCGCGGTGGAGATTGGGAGGTCATTATCTTGCTCTGGCTCTGCGATAGGACAGGACAGAAACATTGAAATGAGCTCCGACTGCGTCTGAGCTGCGGGTCCTGCGATCGTCTTACCTGTGAGCATCCCCAGGCTTTGCTGTCTACGGAGTATTCCTCTCTTCAGCACATTGTCTGCTGGGAGAAGTGAAGGTATCTCAGGCAGGGGTTCCGACTTGGGCTCGTCCGGAGTAACGGCAGAATCGCTGAAGCCATTCTTGAGCCTGTTCTCCTTCCACTCCTCTTTGGAAGGCCCACACTGCCACAGATCCACTGGTGTCCTGGCGTGACCCGAGTGCCTGCATGCAAGAGGGCAAAAAGATTCATGCTGGACGGTTAAATGAAGATGCATTTCTTTATGGCGAGATTGCGCGTGATGTTTGGTAAAATTTCGGTTATGATCCACCTTCCCTTTCTCTGCCCCTTCAGCTCACCTGCTCTCCTCGCGGTCCAGTAGATGCCGGTAGCGAGCGATCTCTCGCTCCAGCCTCATCTTGGTGTCGAGGAGCTGGCTGTGGCGCTGGCGTTGGGAGGTCAGCCCACGCCTCACCTGCTCCAGCTCGCTCTCCAGCCCGGCAACCACGTGAGAAAGGCCCCGCAGCTGACTGGAGTACAGCTGCTGGGTGTCCCTCAGGGAGCTTTCCAAACCTTTCTCCTGGAAAGCAAGAGGAAAGCGGCCCGTTGGGATTCCAACCACGCGGACGGCGACAGACGAAAGCCAAGCCTGAACAACGATTCGGCGAGATGGCTGTGCCGACGGGCTTACCAAGCCATGCAGGGTCTCAATCTCCACCTGCAGTGAATGCCACTGCTTCCTGGCCTCCGCTAGCTCCGCCCTCGCCTCCCTCACCGCAGCGCTGCCGAGCCTCACCTGCGCCCACGCCTCCTCCTCCTGGATGAGGTGACAGTAATCAGACATTACATAACACGGCAAAGGACACTACGCGGAAGTGAGTGAAATGTTGTGTCACTTAATTCAAGTACATCTGCATAGTTTCTTTATGATTGACGCGGCCATGCATGTTCTCCACATGTCTGCCCCCACCCCCTGCAAACAACCTGCTCTGTTTTCACACTGTGGTCACGTGTAACCGTGGAAAAGGAGCACTGGGATCACAAAAAGCACTGGGAAGAAATTAAACACACAAACACACACACACACAAACACACACACACACACAAGCGCATCAATTTGAACTTCTTGACGCTCCTTAGCTCCATCCTATGGAGAAGCAGCAGCATTGACATGCCGATGGGAGGATGGGAATTTCTTGCCGGTTAAAACAGTCCTCCCGATCGAGTGGAAGTGGATATGATGATTGAGAGGTATGTCGTACATGTGTGTGTGTGTGTGTGTGTGTGTGTGTGTGTGCAGCGGCGCAGCTCAAGCTTGCAGGCTTTGCTTTATCAGCCAGCGTTATTAAGATACAAGATTAAGGATTAAATACTTAATGAGGATCAGAGGTCAACCGATAGATGTAGGAGGCGTTGTAGCACGCCATGCTAGTGCGAGATAGTATCCCGCCATAGTGAGGAGACAATCACATCGAAACATTCACACTGCGAGACGGCAAATACAGACACAACCTGCACAAACAAAGAGAGCCCCGATGACTCATGCGCCTCCTGCCTCTCTCCTCAAACACTTTAGCAACTCCTGAGAGTCTGGCTTTACGAGACACGCTGGAGTTGGTTAAGGGTGTATCTGGCTGGCAATGGGCCAGGACATCATGACAGAGGCAAAAAAGGAAAAAAGGTACGCGAGTGTGCTTACCTCCCTGAGCCTTCTCCCGTGTGCTCCGGATGCTGCTGCCCCGGCGTGGCCAGGCCCGACCAAGCCGGGGAGTGAATTTGTCCCAGCACCCGGGCCGCGTCGGCTCTGATTACACTGCGCTCTGATCAATTGAAGGAGTTGGGTGAGCTCCATCCCTGTGCCATCGTCCACTGGCCGTCCTGCTGCTGCTGCTGAGGCTGGCGCTAGCGGAGCATCACAGGAAGCAGAACGCTGCAGCTGTAGAGCCTGGGCTGCCTGCAAACAGCCAAACAGAAGGAGCAAGAAGGGGAGGGAGGAGGCGACAGAAAGGGTGAGAGGAGTAGCGCGTGTGTGTGTGTGTGTGTGTGTGTGTGTGGTGATGGCGTTAGTCAGCAGGAATCACACACTGAGGAAAATGAGGTGGGAAAGGAAGGGGATGAGAGGTATGAGGTCAGACTGAAGGGACAAGAAATCATTAGATGTGGAGAAGCCACATTCATAAATCACACACACACACACACCTACGCACACGCACACACACGACAAAGCTATAACAGACTGGGAGCGATGGTTCAAGAGGCTAATTTTAATGTGCGTAATTAATAAGCTACTTGTGTTGTGCAGAACAGAAGCGCGTTACGTGCATTTGCCGTGGATTTAGTGGCCTGAAACTCCCGGCGCATCTCCTGCAGCTCTGCCACGGAGTTCTGAAGATCCGCCTGCAGCATCACATTGTTCTCGTCTGCCTTCCTCTTGGACCGCCTGAGCAGAACCACCTGCTGCTCCAGACGCTTGGTGTTGCTCTCCTCCGTCTCACACCTGAGGTGTCGTCAACAGCCATCACCGTCACAGGAAGTTTAGAAATCATAAATATAAAAAAAAAAAAGGACAAAAAGACTTTTGTCTTTTGGCAGCGTTGACTCAGTCCAGACTCACAGAGATACTCTGAGCCGGTCAGAAGACTCAGCTATAAATACATGTCAGTCAATGGCTAACAGCAAACAGGAAGTACTTTCTGTGTGGGAGGGGGGGGGGGGGGGCAGCGTGTCGCTGCACATTGATATACAAATGAAACCGAGTCCAGCCTGGCTTCTACATCCGTTTGGAATGTTGTGATGCTTTTATAGGACAGTAGTAGAAATAAAAAATCATTCTCTCCACTGACTAAACTGAACGGCGCTGACCTGGCCCGGATGGCAGCAGCTCTGGACTTCATGCTGTCAGATTGTAAAGCCAGCTGAACATTCTCCATCAGCAGCTTGCCCACCTGCAGAAACAGAAATGCAGCAAGCATCAAGCATAGGTGAGCTCGATCGACAACTCTTTTTCATTTCAAGAACCTTTATCAGAACAATCCACCTAAGTGGGCCAGGAATCTCCCAAACAGTTCTTTCCTCCGGCGTGGAAGAAGCTGTGTGAAGCCTTTATAGGTTGCTTTGGGCTGACGACCAACACATTTCCAGGTTAACAGGGACAAAGAGTTAAGCGGTGTGACTTCATTTGGCACGAGGCCGAGCTGACTGAGGTCGCCATGGCAACACAGCGTTTCATTTACTGGGTAAAGATGGCTGTGGTGGACAGGTTTCGAGCAACTTTTCGCTGCAGCTTCTTTAGTCTTTTGAATTTAGGAGTGAACCCAGAAAAAAGTGGAGTTTTTAAATACCTGTTATAACAGAATAATGCGTTCAGCTTGCAGTTTATACGACAACACATTGCTGCAACAACCGGATTTCTATTGGAATAGTCGCACCCTCTCATAGCAAATCCTTGTTGTGTAGCTCTCCTCTTCTCACGTTGCCTACGGGCACTGAGTCGTGAAAATAAAACCCAAACTACTCTCCTTGTTTGTGCAGCATTAGCACTGAGCACAAATTGTTGCTAAATTGTTGCTGCTGCTTGTGCAAAAATGATCAAAAATGTACCATCCTTTCAAGGCGTGTTTGATTCTCATCTGGGTATGAAAGGGTGGCTCCCTCTCATTTATCACCCATGTACAAATGAAACACACCTTTGTGTTGTTAAGAATGCAACCGCTTCGGAACAAGGTACGCCCACGGTGAAAGAACGTCAAATATTTCACTATATTTACATCACAAATCTTACAATGCGTGTGCAATGTCTCTGGACGCATTAAATACGCAGCTAAGCCTATTTATAAGCTCTACTTATTGTCTCCTGAGACATTTGTCCTTCATTAAATCTGACAATAAAAGCAGTTTTTGAGGAGAAAAGGAGGTCATCCTCAGTCCGTGGACGTTGTTCCCTTGTCTGTCTCAGTGCTAAGCTGAGCGTCTCGAGAGGATATAAATAAAACCCACTCCTACAGAAAGCAGAGGAAGCCATCAAACCAGGTCGCATGAGGTCCTCGTAAGGGCTGGCATTGCTGGAATATATCAAATGAAGTGCTGTCGCTAAACAACAGTGTTTCTTTTAGCTTTTACAAACCAAATAGAAGAAGCCGGCGGTTTGCTCGCTGAAGCGACTGCAGAGAAACACACCAACCTGTTCTTAAGTTGTTTGGCCTGTGGCCATGAACTGTACACACCTGCCTCGGCTTCCCGCATGCACTGCAGCGTCGCGTCAGCAGAATCAAACACCCATTTGCATTTCTATCAGAATTTTTCCAAGTTCCACTTTAGAAAATGCAAATTCGAATGATCACCTGTGCAGGAAAAACCGAGCCTGACCTGGGATCGGAGCTCATTGGCGGCGTGTTCCTGCTGGGAGCAGTCCTGGTTGCGTGCGGCGCTCCTGGCGCCCCAGTCGGCCATCTGGGCCTCCAGGCTGCGGTTGGCCTCCTGCAGCCTGTTCACATGCTCCACAAAGCCCTTCAGTCGGATGTTGAGACCCCGCAGGGTACGACTGGAGTCCTGTAGCAAGTCCATGGAGATCTGAGGACGTGCACATTCAGATGTTAAACACACACGCACACTGATATCAACGCAGTCAAACGAACCAACTGGACCGGCAGCGGCCCGGACGACCAACAGACCTGTTGTGCTTCCGTCAGAATGACAGCCTGCCTCCCGCCTGCGATCGCAGTGTCTATTGGCTAAATGTTTACCCAGCAATACTCACCTCACGCAACGTGGCCGTCCACGAATGAGCGCATAGCAATAGTCGCTGCGTCTGTTCTCACACAGCTGATCCGCCACGCCCTACAGCTTAGCCACATTCCTCCATGGCAGGCCGGGCCGGAACCTTTCTCCTCCCCGCTGTGTCCGAGGTCACGGGCTGCTGATAGCATACCAGCAGGCCGTGTTGTAGGCCGTGGGCTTCAGGGCGAGGTGCTCCTCTCCATCCCGTCTCCCCGCCTCACCCCATGGGGCATGATGGGAGTGGGCAGGGCATGTGGGTAAACACTGTGCTTGCATCCCCAGCACCGAGGGTCTCTTTGTGTTCTCTGATCCAGGATTACCGACCCGCTTCCGTAAAGGCAGCGACACGGGCCGCAGAGAGAATGAAAGGACCAGTGTGGACCGGAACCGCCCGAGAGGATACCTGAAGTAGAATCCAGATGAAATGAGTGTACTATCTATCAGGTGAACGCATACACCTGTGCCTCTACTGGCACTCCATCACCATGCACTGGAACAAGTGTGATACATTATGACCTACATGCATTATGAAGATACCATATTATAGTATTTATTGAATTCATTGAATATTTCACTATTAAATAAAGTGAAAACAACAGGTAAGTGACTGAGCCTGCGAGGGTGAGGCATAAATGAACTGTCTGTGAGCTTCAGTTTCTCTGAAAAGAGCTGCTTATTGTGAACCAACAAAAACTGTCTTGTTATTTTAAAATCCCTCTGGGATTACTAATAAAGACAACAGTGCCAACACGCTTATCTGCTGTAACCATTGAGCAAATATTCTCTCTCCCGGGGTGAAGGTGGAGCCTGCTGAGTTTTAACATGCAGTTTTGCTGACTTATTCTCAAGACTGTGGTTTAAATGTGTTGGTACGGTTGTAAAAAGAGACCGAGAGGTGGATTGAGAGGAAGGAAGCGTCACATCTGGTAAAGAACAGCGAGTACTTGAAATGGGAAGAGGGGAGAGACAAGACAAACGGACAAGACAACTTCACACGAACTTCACACTCAGAGAGGAAACCATCTGTGGTTTGATGAGGATGTTTTTTTTATGTGGATTTTTGCATTTACTTATAATGGAAACTTTTTAAAATATATATATATATATATTGTAAAATATGCATTCAATTCACCCACCAAAACTCACAGTCATAAAGGGGTCCGATATGAACTATCATGAAAAGATTATTCTGGATCTGATCCAGAATGAGGTCAGGAAAAAATATTACATTTAAATAACATTAAAACCAATTTATGGATTAAAAAAATAGTTAAAAATACACATAAACTCTGATTCACTTTGACTTTTCATGGTTGGTGTATAAAGATACCAAGAACAATCTAAAACCTTTTGATGATGATCCAGATCACCATGTGGACGGTGTAGATCCAGTTAGGAGGGAAACGAGCTGCTTGGTGGATGTTAAAAAAAAAAGATTTTTCTGCTGACAGGCAACAAAGGTCAACACAGCTGATTATGTGTTGCCCCCCAAAAAACTCTAAAAGATGGCAAATGTCATGAGCGGAAGGAAGAATTGGGAATGAGGAGAGTGAGGGCTGCAGCTAAAGCAGGCAGGGAGCTGTTTGCTAAAGGTGCAGGCTTTGGAGATGGATTTGATCATGTGACACAGATTATAGGTTTAACATTGAACATCAGAAAAGCCCCCTCCCTTTGCCAACCTCTGAGAACCCAACATTCCTTCACCACTTTTCTCATGTGCTTTCTCACTTTCCCAACAAGGAGTCTTCATCAAAGGCGGGACAGTAGAATAATGTGTTCTCGTTATGGGGTATAAGGTTAAGCATGTCTCAGGGAGTTTACTTGCTGTATTTAAATGAGACAGAAGGTGCAGCCGCGTTACTTCTTGAAGGGCTAATTCACTCCATATTTGTTCTCTTGACTTGAGGAAGAGCGTTTACTTCGGTTGCCGTTTGCCTATGCTAATTCGTCTCTGAGAGGAAGTTAACAAATGGACTGATCGACGGCTGTTTTATTTTGCCATAGCAGGTATTCGGCAGTTTTAGATACCCGAAGAAGGAATGTGGGAATTCTAAAACTGAAGGTCAGAGGTCAGTGTGTAAATGCCTTATGGGTGGAGGGTTTGGGTGCCCAAATGATCCAAGGTGCTATGTTGTCGGGGAGGCAATAAGCCTTTGGTAGAGTCTCCCAAGACAAATTTGTCCCTGGCAGGACTATGATACCCCCTGTGGAGAACAGCCTGGGGCCACTGGGGCCTGGCCACATGGGTCCACTACACTGCCCAATGAGGAACCACAAGGATTCAGTGTAACGGGGGTCAGGGGGCCTTGCCAGACCAACCAATTGCTGACTTCTTACACTCAGGGTTGTTTGACTCCTACATTCTAATGACAACATATTTACTTTAACCCTCGCAGGGTTTTTGCTTCCAAAACAACCTCTAGTGTATTTCCATGGAATGAGTGTTTTGGGAGATACTTGGGAGTCGGGAACACCTTGATTCCAGTCATTGCTCGGCATGTGAAAAAGCACCGCAGGGCGCTCCCTTCTCACTTGGATGGACTAGGAGCGGCGCACTTAGCAAACAGGACTATCTAGAACAAGAATGACGAGTCAGGGCTGTCTTCTAATATTTAGAATGACAGTGAGTATGTAAAGCTCCTACAACCTGTCTGCGCCCGATGATGAGACAGCACGGCGATGATGATGACAATCATATGATAATTCTGTACATTTGATGAAGGTGAAGTCACTTTTGGTTGTTTCCATCTCCTTAAACTACTGAGGAAAGCAGACTTTCAGAATGCGAGGTATCGAGGTGATGATGCTGTAAAATACTGCATGTTCTCTTCGTTTAGCTGCGTACCACGGAGGAACTGCAGCACTGTGTGATAATTCTCTGTGGAATCGTCACTATAAATGGTCCGCTCATATTCCACAGCAGCCTGCTTTGTTTCACACTAATCTCCCTTCTCATTTTAATCTTAATTTAATCCCCTTTGACGGTTTTACGCTTGTTTAAGGCTCTGTATTATTTTGCTATTTCTCATGAATTAAAAAAGTTCACGTACACGTATGGACCAATAATTAAGATACGTTTTAGAAATGATCGCCACGATGAGATCCAACGTGTTTAATAGGAACTGCAGTTAATTCACTTGAAAGGAATTCAATACAAAATAAATATATGCCTGAACAAATAGCTGCATGAGTTGAGTTTTGGGGTAATAACGTGTAGGCAAAAAAAGAAGGACTAGATTTAATAAGTTAAGGTTTCCTAAATAATTCATCAGTTAAAGGGGCTTGCATAGACTAGGTGCCATTAGATTATACAGAGCAATTGGTTTTTATTTTTTTTTTTTTTTTTTTACTAAAAACTAATAATTGATCAGTAAAATGCCACGCCCTGTTTGACTACCTGTCGGCCACACCCACCCACGGGGGGGGGGGGGGGGCTATAAGAGCGTCCTCCGCACCTCCTCCGCGCCACTGCGCTGCTCCTCATCTCTCTCCTACTCCTGAGTCACCACAGAAGTCACCATGAGCACCTCGTTCCGCTCCGACTTTTCCCTGCCCTCCGCCCGGCGCGGGCGGAGCGTCTACGGCGGCGCAGGTGGACAAAACGTCCGGGTGTCGTTCGCCACCGGCTTTGACCAGGAGCAGTCTGCCAGTAAATTTGGCATTTCAGAAAACAAAAAAGCTGCCATGCAAAACCTCAATGACCGATTGGGCTCTTATTTGGAAAAAGTGCGCGCTCTGGAGTCAACCAATCAGCAACTAGAGCTTCAAATCCACGAGTGGCACAAGAGGCATGCCCCGATCATCAGGGACTACAGCAAATTTGAGGATGTGATCGATGACCTGCGCAGAAAGGTGAGGGAGAAGTCAAAACCTTAATGCTCTTAATGCTGTTTTAAAGTAACGCTTCAATTGACTAGAAATAAAATACTTTGCTATTTAGCTTGCCTTTCTAAATGTGTAAAAAATAAAATCAAATAAAAGTCGTCATCTTAACACTGAAATGGTGATTCTAACCTCCACAGATGAGAATCCCAACCTTAGAAGTACTTTTTATTTCCTGTGTACTAACGAGTCCTCATAAAAGTACTGTCTGCTGATTCCTAACCATGATCAAATATCAGCTGCATCATCGTTCTCTCTTCTTTCTCTCTCTTCTTTCTCCTTCTTCTCCTTCTTATTCTTAGATTAAGGATGCCACAAAGGACAACGCTGTGCTGATGTTGCAGATTGACAATGCCAGATTAACAGCAGAGGATTTCAGAATCAAGTGAGTGTCAAGGTTGCATCAGAAGTTTGAAAAAAAAAAAAAACCTGACAAATAAATTGGAGCATCATGTGACATTTGTTAGTTTTAGTCTGGGCGTACACATGTCAGCGGCGCATCGGTCAACAAAGTGATGGCACTGGTGGAACTGGTTTTGTCGGCGCTTCACTTTTTTGTTCGGAACAGTAAAGTATTATAATGTTTTTTTTCCCCTGGCAGGTATGAAAATGAGCTGGCGGTGCGTATGTCAGTGGAAGGGGACATTATTGGACTGCGAAAGGTCCTGGAGGAGCTGACCATGTCCCGCTCCGACCTGGAGGTGCAGGTGGAGGGTCTGAAGGAGGAGCTGGTGTACCTGAAGAAGAGCCATGCAGAGGTAATGAGTCTCTCCTCTAAACCTTCTTGGGATGGAGACCCGCAGGTCATCGACACACCGACACATCAGTCCATTTCAGAGAAGAGCTAAAATAGATAAAGGATGGCGGAAGTTAACTTGTCCTTCACACTATCCATCATGTCCTGCAAACCAAAGGATGCATGTGGGTCTGGAGGCGCATGCTCCTTGACGGGACCAGAATGATGTATATTGGATCCATCCCTGTTGTACTTTCTGCCTTCAAGTCTTTCAGCTACTGTTAAAGAGGACAGGATACATACAGGAGCTTTAAAAGAGCCATAAGTTGAAGTATTTGCATGTACAAATAGTAGGAACTCGTTTGGTTTGATTGCTCTGCCTTCAAGCTGTGTACCTAATGTAGGCGTTGCCCCCGTCCGCTGCCAAAATACATGTTCTAATGACAAGACTTGTCAAGAAATATGCAGATGATTCAGTATTTGCTTATATATATATAAAGTGTGTAAAAAGTACACATTTTTACACACTTTATTAGGTTGTACTACGCACCGGATGGAGCAGTGCTCCTAATCTCTTTGTATATCCACTATGCAAAGACAATAAAGGCTTTCTATTCTATTCTATTCTATAATGAGATGCTGATCACACTCCCCTAAAGCCTCACTAACAGGGAAGTTACAGAAACGCACCATGTGTTGATTTCAATGCACTTTTGTCTTGCTTTAACCCATTTGGTTTGTCACAGAGTTCCTTCCTACTTTTCCTTTTCGTGGGTCTCCGTCGACGACCTCGTCTGTTCTTCTGTTCCATTGTAGGAGACTGCTGCCTTGAAAGATGAAATTAATGCCAAGTCTTTGAATGTGGAAGTGGAGTCCAAGCCTCAGGAGAATATGCTTTCTATCATGAATGGCATCAGATCTCAGTATGAAGGCTTGGCCAACAAGCACAGCAAGGAAACGGAGAACTGGATGAAGGGGAAGGTGAGACAGCTAAACTCCTGATTAATCAGCTCAACACCTCGTTATAACATTTTCCCATGTCGCATATCGCTATCAAATATTTTCATGTCTTGCAGTTTGATGACTTTAACAAGGAAGTGGTTTCCAAAGTAGAGAACTTTCAGTCCTTTCAAAGCGAGGTCAACGAGCTCAGGAGGACCCTGCAGGGGCTTGAGATTGAGCTGCAGGCCCAACTCAGCCTGGTAAATTCAGGTCCTGGATGTCCGTGTCTAGGGAAGAAGAAAACCCTCTCATACCGCCCTCTGGTTTCTTCTTCTTCTTCTTCTTCTGTCCTGTACAGAAAGCTGCATTGGAAGGCCAGCTGACAGAGGTAGAATCCCGCTACCACGTACAGATGAACCAGCTCCAGCTCATGGTCAACGGCGTGGAGACCGAGCTTGCCAAGGTGAAGGCCGACATCGAGAGGCAGGCCAGAGCCTACCAGGAGCTGCTTGATGTCAAGAACAAGCTGGAGATGGAAATCAGCGAGTACCGAAGACTGATGGACGGAGATGATATCACGTAAGGTCTTTCTGAAAAGAGCCGTTTGTCCGGAAAGATCGGACTTGGAGTTATCATTCCCTTTTTTTTGCTGACCTGTTTTCCGAAGATCAAATACTGAATATTAGCTTTTGTCTGTCTTGTAGATCCCCCAATGCCGCGACTCAAGTAAATGGTAAGTTCACATTTCATTTGATCGCTTTTTGCTTGTAAAAAATTTAATATACAATACAGCTACTTTTTTTTAATTTAGCTGAAACTAAGCCCGTCGTAACCCAGAGGAGGATGGTGGTGATTGAAGAGCTTGTTGGTGGACAAGTGGTGTCTCGCCATGAAGACATGGGTTCAAAGGTCATCAAGATGTAGACGGCTTAAAATAAACAATTTAATAAGAAAGCTCCAAACTGCTTCTTGAAATCCCAAAAGTAAACACGGGGTGGCGCTGTGAGGCTGCTTGATCGGAAAGGGAATTTACTCCAGACCTTTCCTTCTGCGTTGGATGAAATAGCTTTACAGCACATTTCACATTTGTATTTAAGAACCTTTTCTTCGGCTTCCATCAGCCTTCATCTATGATAGGCATGTCGTAATGAAAGAAACATTGTTTTAAAGGTTAATAATATGTTTATTCCATGTTACCAATGGTAAACGTGGCGTTTCACCAAGCAGATGTAAAAATCACAGTCGGCAAAATTGTAGCAGACAAGCGAGGCGCCTCGTGTCGACGAAGGTCTGCCCTGATTGGATGGATGCACTTGGTCTTGTCTTTAACAGGAAGCACACGAACCAATCCGTTCACATGTCACGAACGGAAAGAAGCTCCACCCCCGCCCACTAGTCCTTAGGAAGCATACACATGATGATACCCAAGCACATACCCAAACGGTAATATAGAAATATAATTACATCTAGAATAGAAAAAGATCCCATTTCCAAACTTCATTTAAGACGTGCTATAATGCAGTCTGAAGTTATAACAGGTTTTGAGGTGTTTTAAATGAATTAGACAAGATCACTAATACAGATAGAGAACGACAGCGGGCCTAAGGAAGAGCCTTGAGGTTCCCCTTATTCCATCAAAGAGGGCACACATGGAGTGCCCTGTAAGAACTACGCCGACGTTTGTGATGAAGACACGAGTTGATCCAAAGGAGGATCAAGGAGTAGATAGTGATCAACCATGGAAAAGGGCTTAATACGATCAATAAATAAACATTAATGTCCATTGAAGCGCAGCATTGTTGCTGGAAAAGGTAGGTCTGACTCCAGATTGATATGGAGACAAAATGTCATTCATGTATTAATAATGATTTGCTCTCTATCTATGTTGTTTTAAAGCCAAAGTGTATTTTACAATATATTGTGCTGTAAATGTGTTGAGTCCACTTTATGCATTTTCATTACAACAGACTTCATGTTGTTTTCTATACTAAAGTGAAGGTTTATTATTATTGTAGGATCCAGCTTTTTTCACATACCTTAACCCAGAAGAACCCTGAAGGCATCCATTCTGATTCTGATGGCCACAGAATGCTGGATTTCGGATTGGGTTGACTTTTAAGAAAAGGCCATGGTGGAGGTTTATGCTATACCGAGTGCCTGTCAGGTTTTATTATTGTTGTTAAAGGTATTGCATTGGTGTAAACATCCATTTTTGTACACATACTAGATGTATACTGTGGAATAATGTTTTATTGAAAGGAAACCAACTTCTATTGTCCACCTACTAATTCTGAAAAATCATTTTAAAATGTGGTTCAATCTGCTCAGGACACAAGTAACTGTTCACAGACTTCCCTAATAGATGTTGCTGTGCAGGTTTTATTTCTTTGTTATTTTTGTTGTTGCATTTGTAATGATTACATAGTCAATGTCTTTGTACCCTGGTTATGTACAGCTAATAAAACATATTGAATAGCCAGTGTTTCACCCTCGGAATAAACCATTTAATGATCTGCTTTTGGTTGTGGTCATTTTATCCTCCCTGGGTGACGTGACGTGGAGTTCTTATCTTCGCCAAATGATCTGCTCCAGCACGACTCACTCAGATGCTGGTCGTCCTAGTCCTAGTCACGACTTAAATGATACGAAAGCGCCGCACCATGGTCAGATGACGTCACCGCGGTACAGTCACCTCCTCGGTTACGTCATTTGGATGCTGCTCTCGGTAGGAGCCGAGAGTCAATGCCATCTGCTGGATGGACTCAGCCACTGAATGACGTGATCGGGGAGGGAAGGATCGGTCTGTCCGGGGAGTCTGGATCTGAATGGAAAGTGTGTGTGTGTGTGGGGGGGAGAATAAAAAAAATCACAAGTTTTGTGTAACAATGAATTCCAAAGGTTGATCAGCATCAACGCTGATCCGTGCATGGGAGGCATTTCCATCCTGCCTGCAGGACGCTGCCGCTGTCCCTGGTTCTGTCCCTTGTTCTGTCCCTGCTGCTGTCCCTGGTTCTGCCCCTGGTTCTGTCCCTGGTTCTGTCCCTGGCGCTGTCCCTGGCGCGCTGTCCCTGGCGCTGTCCCTGGTGCTGAAATCCAACAGGCCCCCGGCGAGCAGCGCCCTGCGGGACTCGAAACGACGCCAGACCCGGACATTCAACTTGGTTAGAACTTCGGAACTCTGTGTGCCAAGGCGGTGTATACGTGCGTGTGATGGCGGAATCCCGATTCTAACGTGAGTGCGCGCGCCACTGCAAAAAGAGGAGGGGGGGTGGGCTGCGTCCCCCCCATCGAGGGAGAGAGAGAGAGAGAGCGCACGGACTGTGCCGCCCTAACATCCAACTTCAATCCGCCGACGGTGGAGACGCCACAAAGCAGCCAGCGATCCCGGCGCACGGTCAGCTCCCTGCGTGAAAAACGGATATGGGCTCACCGTGACTCCAGGTGGCGGAGGGGAGACGCGCGGGGGGTGGGAGGGGGGAGACGGTGGGAGGAACACCGAACCGGGAGGGGACAAACAAAAGCAAACCGTGGGCGCCTGCGACCATGAGCGGCGTGCGCCATTCGTCGGTGCTGCGGCTGCCGCGGCCGCTCTGCCCGCGGACCGCGTCGTGAGGCGTGGCTCGGAACCTGTCTGCCGAAACGACTCGCCGAGAAGGAGGAGGAGGGCTGGTGCTGGCGGAAAAGATGTCCGCCTCGGTGGGGCCACAGAGCGGCCCTCGCCCACCCACCGTGCCGCCAGCCATGCCGGATCTACCGGACCTCAGCCACCTCACCGAGGAGGAGAGGAAGATCATCATGGCAGTGATGGCTCGGCAAAAGGATGAAGAGGACAAAGAGCAAGCCATGCTAAAGTAAGAGCAATCATTTCCCCCTTTTATTCCCTCCTTGAAATAAGAACGAAATGAAAACAAGACAGCCCGGCGTTCCCATCGCGGCAGAGACCGTTATCCGCGGCATCCTCCCTGCTCCACTAGCCGCCCTACCGATCTGCCCACGGCACGGGACGCGTTTCTAAAAGAAGCGGCCGTCATCAGAAACGCAGCCTATCAGCTCCCGCGGCTCGGTGCTGCAGGAAGCGAGGAATAAAGGAAAATGACGAAGAGTCACAGTCTGCAGCGATGAAACAGGGTCAAACGTGTTAGTGTTACCGGTGCGGGTCGGGCCGTGCATGGGCGAGATGTGAGGGGGGGGGGTGAATCATAGCATCATCCTTCACCCACTCGTTTTCCTCAATGGGGGCTACACCCGGCCCTCAGTTTACACCGTTCCTTTTACACACACATGCAGGATGGAGCAGCTTCATCACTGTAGATCTGAAGATCTGAGCGACCGTCTGTGTGTGCGTGCGTGCGTGTGTGTGTGTGTGTGTGTGTGTGTGTGTGAGAGAGAGAGAGAGGGATCGCTTCGTAATAATAATGACATTAGAGTTCACCAGCCTGGGGCGACACAAACCTTTTAATAACCCCTGTGGCGAGGCTGTGTGTACAGTGTGTGCTCTCCTCTGCGAGGGGGGGGGGGGGGGGGGGGGTAGGGTGTGGTTGGGAATCTCAACAGGCCTGAACCGGATGAGACGAATGAGAAATGAAAAACGTGATTAATATTTTTTTTTTTGTAGTACGTTTGGAAATCTGTGACGGACGCATCATCAGGAGGGCGACGTTCTAGTCCCAGTGGAACTCCCACCACATGCAGGCAGCCTTAGTGCTCCAGGCCTCATGATGCTATATGGAAGGCATGTAGAACAGAACTCTGGCTTCCCTCCATGCTAATGGCTGTTTTCAGTCCCTGAATGCAGCCTAAAGCAAGGCTGCATGGGTGAAAGCTGCTTCGGGGGCCCCTTGAGAGGAAGTGATGTATTTAATGTTCCATGAGGCACGGGCTCAGGTCCAGCCAATAATGGCTTCATCAGCCGGCCAACCGTCGATGAAGTCGGCATGTCGACCGAGGAGATTCGGGATGTTAGAGGAGTCAGTCGTACTGAGATATTCCTAAACATGGTACACAAGCATGCAACAGCGCTACACACTGCGCCACGGCACGGCCCCGATATTAAGACATATTTTAGTGTTAATTATCAGGTGATGTCGATGCCTGTTTCGTTTGTTTTTGTTTGCAGTATCATTCAAAAAAGTAGTTTGTAACTGCATTAGCAATGAAAGTCAACACTGAATTTCCTGAAGATGTGATCCGGTGGTGGGGAGGGAGGCGGAGAGGAGGGGACCCAATGCACAGCCCTGAGGAACACCGGTAGTAGCTGTAATCTAAAGGTTATGTGGTGCACAAGATGAATATGAGTTAAACCAGTGTGATCCAGATTTGATGGGTCTTTTTCATGGTCCAGGAGTCACATGATGACTTTTAGTTTATAATGGCTTTAGTTGTATCGACATCATGAGGAAACGGAGCTGTCTAGTTCTGCACTATTTTACAATCCAGTTCTATTTAATTGCCGTCCACTGATTTGCCATAAAAAGGGACAGAGCAGAGAGAAGAATGAGGTGCTGCCTTCAGGACTGAAGCTATGTGTGGGAAAAATTAAGATTTGCTTGATAATCTGATACGAATCACGATGATCCTAATCTCTGAATTGAACACAAAAAGCTCCTTATTGTCATTAAATCTACACTTAAAGGCTAATAAAACCAAAAGCCACCTGTGCCATTCCCCAGCAGAGAGCATTCACACGAGTGGAACATTCCATACCCGACACAAAGACCCGGTCAGGACTGTCCAATCCGGTGAAGCATTGCCTGAGACCGGGGCAGCTGGTGGTGATAAGGTCGCATTGCTACTGGTCTTTATCTGCCATGAGAGAGACTCAGGCATCCCATATCTGCTGCTGAGTCAATGCACCGGGTTTCGGGCTAATCGTTTGCTCTGGTCCGGTCCGGCTGTGAGAAGTCAGCACCTGAGCATTCCTTCGCTCATCCACGTTTAAGGAACACTTTGTCCATGGCCAGCACAACGATCCCGATCCACAGGATCCGAAAATGGAAACACAGAAATAATGCGTAAGAGAGGGACGCACTCTGCTGAGAGCGAGGTAGATGTAAAAGCACGGGGCCCAAAGGCTGGAGCCCTGCATCGAGTTAAGGAATAGCTGGTTACTGTAGACACGGGTCATTGGATCATTGTATTACTATTCATGTATTTTTACCCTCTTCTCATACCGTTTTGGACAGCAAATGTATTTTTGCATACAGTTTGTGTTACTTCCCCCTATTCTTTGGCTCTGTCCTGTAAATGAGGTCTGATTTGTCACTAGTTGCTAACAGAAGCTGCCGGTTTGTAAAGAAGTAGAAATTAACTAATCCTCAACCGAACGCCTGACTGCTGTGGGAGAGAGAGACCTGAGAGAGAAATGTCTGAGATCAGTATCAGAACCAGAACCAAACCAATCTACGGCTGAGTGGCGTCCCACTTCCTACAGAAAGAATTCCACCACTGCCTCTTGTAAATTTAGCGGGCCGAGACAAAAATCAAGGGGCCCTCGGAAACGAGGCGCTCGGGTTTAACAGAAGGCCTGCATTGAATTCAGTTACATGCTTGTGTATGAAAACACACTCTGGCGTGTGGCCGATGTGTCGTATGGATTCAGTCAGTGCCAAACAGGAAGAGTGAAACGTGACAGTGACTCCTCGGCGGTGTCAGAAGCAGATTATATGTCAGATTGACAAATACTGATTTAGGAAAAAGTTCCCACTGAAGCTGAGGCGGTTCCTGACAGCCGGGAGGAAAAGGAACATTTTCCGGAGCAGATGCAAAGAGTTTCAAGGTTCTCTTCAAAAATGCTAATGTTGAATTATGGATCAGGTCTGAAAATAGCACAAACTTGGAAGCAGTTTCTGAAATATTTAAATATTCATTCCAGCGGCTGCTGCTAATGTTCTCAACCTTTCTTTTTTAGTTTTGACCTGTGTTGCTTTTGGCACCCGCCGTTGAGTCCCGCTAATTACACACCACACATGCGTAGATTATTGTTTGCATGTACATGCATGCGTTTGATCACGTGCTCTCATGTCAATGAGAGCATGCGTATGTGTGCACACAAACACACCTAGCATTCAAGATTCAAGATTCAAGATTCAAGGTGCTTTATTGTCATTATGCGAGCATAATAAAATCGTGAGAAGGCCCACGGCTTAAGGCACACATCAATTACACACACACACACACACACACACACAGGCCAAGCTGCACACGGTATCTCTCAGAGCACATGCATGGCGGCGCTGTGCATACGACCCAGATGGTGTTGCTGTGAAGGAAGGCAGCAGCAAGCGTTTGTCTCGCCGTGCAGCGAGTGTGAACCCGTGTGTTTGTGTGTGTGCCGGATTAGATCCTCGTGCTTTTCTTTTTAATTAAAAGAGCTCAGAAGCAGGTGTGCCCGAATCATCTTGAGGAAGGGATGCGGTTGCTGATCCCCAGGTGAGGAAATCCAACGCACCATCTCACCAGGTGCATCGGCGATGGGAAGCGTCAAGTGTTTAGACTGGTTTCTCAAGCCTTCCACAACAAATTGCCTGACATTTCCTCTTTGTAGAAAACAAAACCATAGCGGTTGTAAATATGCACCATCTCTCATCCATCCGTTGATGAGGTCTTCCGGCGTAGGGGAGGATCCTCCATGATGCTCATTTGAAACAGCCATTTTTCTTGTTGCTGGGGTTCTGTAACTTGACTTCATCAGAGGATTCCCTGCAAAGGTCCCTTTCTCCAACAATCATGCCTTCCAGCATGGGGCAGCGTGTGGGCTGGGCGGGGCTCTGAGTGTGTTGAGAGGACCTGAGTGAGCCTCTTTAGTGCTCCCAGACCTCCCCAGCATTAACGTTTAATGAGAATGCATTCTACTTGGGCCCTCTACAGCTTTCCTCCTCCCTCCCTCCCTCCCTCTATCTCCGAGTTTGTGGTCGGAGGGAGTGACGGGACGACATCCCAAGAAGCCGTGCTCAAAACCACGCTTCACCAGCCGCTGCTCAAAAAAAAGTGCCGTCCAGTAAAGGTGATTGTGTCCAGCTGTGTGTGTCTGTGTGTCAGAGAGGGAAATGCATCTCATTTTATTCCATGTTTTTTATCTTTCAGTTCATTGGCTCGAGCTTGATGTTGTCACCATCGTGATTATATTTTTGGAACCGGAAGCAACGATATTTGAGTATTGGGGTTTGCACTGGGGACCATGATGCGAGCGGCGGATCTGACGCAACAGCAACCCGGCATAGCAACTGCCTTTATGTGCCCCTCAGTGTGTTTGTGTGTGTGTGCGTGCTGAGTCTGCTAGAATAAAACGAGGGGATTAAAGGTTGCCCATATAATCGCTCCACAATGACTCCACCGACCTCCAGCCGTGGTTTATACATCTCCCAGCTGGCTGTGTGAGGTCAAAGGCTTTGCGTGCCTCATGTGATTTGTTTGCGTCTCAGAGAGGACATAGCAGCAGGAGCCTGGAATACACAGTGACCAATGAAGGCAACGCCGTCAGGCGGAGTGTAATTCAGTGCAATAAGTTTGAGGTCCAAGTGGAACAGATGTAAAGGAAGCAGATGCATGGCGAGGAGGCTGATGGAGCGGTAACATAAACACTGAGGAGGCTCGGCCAAAAAAGCACTCTGAAGACAGCATCAATACGGAGTCATCAGGCTCCGAGAGGGGTCAGATGGGAGGCCTCGGATCAGAACAACAACTATTTTATATTACGGATACCCAAATATAAAATAGTTATTGCCTTCCAGTCCAGTCTGTCAGTAAACGCGCTCAAGACGGTCCTTTTTTTTGATTGCTAGTTTTAGGTTGATTTATTCATGCAATAATATGAATAATATGTGTCTTTAAAAGATGTTATGGGAATGTTGGGATGATGTCATCCCAATGTCATGAAACAACGGCTCTAAGAAAAGGTTCAGCGTGTGCGCCGAAACCCGCTGACGCCCAGGTTTTGAAGCCACAGTGCTACCATGGCAACCGGCTGTGCACCCTCTGTTTCGGTCAGCTGTTCCCATGGTGCTTTGGCTCGGCCCGGCTCAGCTGCTGGACTCCCCTCCCTGTCGGGGGTCACATTGTTGCCGTGTCAATGTCGTTCTGTTTTATCTCTTTGGCTAATGTTTGTTCGGCTGAATGTCCGTTTGTTATTATTTATTATTTATTAAATCAGTACGTTTAATGACACAACATTGTTTCTCAGTCCTCTCTGTCCCAGCTCTGTATTACTTTGTCTCTTCAGATCGACCCGGATGATCCGGTTTGGTGTTTATATCAAATTTGGAATCTTGGTTTTTAATAAAAAACAATCTGTGATTTTAAAGCTTTTCATGGAAGCCTTTTGACTTGCAGACGCAGTTTAAGAATCGACGCACTGGTTGGGACTAGACGAAGATTTGGTGCTTCCTCAAATGATCAATTCCATAATGAAGCCCTCTCATCCTGTCTGTGTCCTCTGCTGTATGAGCGAGCTACAGGATGCTAATGCTATGCTCTTTTGACAGTTCTGTTGGTGTTTTTCGCATGGCCTGATTTGCAATTTGCACTTGGGTTATTTCTATCATCGGCATCCTGGGACGAAGGCTCGAATCTGCAAAGAGCAAAACTGGCGTTCTCTCATCGTTTACCATTTATTCGGAAGTGTCTTTCAGGCGGTGCTCAAATTGGCAATTATTGTGCTGGCCTGTTGCGACTGATTTCAAATTCGACTGTTTATTTATTTAGAAAATCATCTTTGAGGTCTGTCGGTGCTGCTCTGAGGGGTCGAGTTGATCAGTCATAGGAAGCCTCTGGATGAATGATCGACAACTGATTGGCATGTTCTCTTTTCTCTCCCTTCATCTCAGAACGCTGCATCAGCAGTTTGAAAGCTACAAACAGGAGGTGCATCGCATCGGGGCGGAGACGCGGCGCCAGCAGACCCAGCAGAAAGACGACGCCCCCACCTGCGGGATATGCCGCAAGACCAAGTTCGCCGATGGCTGCGGCCATCTCTGCTCCTACTGCCAGACCAAATTCTGCGCTCGCTGCGGTGGGCGGGTGTCTCTGCGCTCCAACAATGTGAGGAACCTGACCTCGGGCCCCCCCCTCCCCTGCTGACCTTTGCCCCCCTCGCGCGCACCTCATTCTGCTTCTGTGTTTGTCTGCGTCTGCTTTGTCACTTCCTGGTCACACTTTGGTGAGACCAAACACACCTGTTATACCTGTTACCTGTTACACCTGCTACCTGTTTCATGTGTCATCCTGTGACTGCACAGCAGCTTTCAAGCAAGCATGTCACACGTCGACGATGCTGAACTTTCTCAAGCGTCAATAAAATAGCAGATACTTAAATAATTTTTTTGTCTCATTGGGGCAAGAGATGTTAGTAATACAGTTTTATGGCTACTTGGATGGATACTACTACTTATGGATACTTAAACTTAGCGCTGGTTAGCGACTAATATTAATGACTGTGTGTGTGTGTGTGTCTGTGTGGAAGGGATGAATCAGAAGAACAATACGAGGGCACCAGTGAGGCTCGGGGCATTTTAAGCATGTAATTTCTTCTAATAACAGGCTCAATGCAAAATAAATATAAATAAATTGCTAGTTTCAGTATTTTTAATAATACTTTTTCCATCACCGCTGCTTTTATTAACAACAACTTTGCAATTACTTATAAACGAATAACCTTCAGCTGTCCTTGTTGCTATGCAACGAGAGCGTTGCTTCTTGATTCTACAGTGAGGACAGGAAGACACGGGGAGGGAAACAGGAAATTCTCCACAGAGCGGGCCTCTTCATTCAGCTTTGTTCATTTCACTCCAAAAGGAAGCGTTTAGGAGAACTTCCTGAGGAGGTCTTTCCTAACAGGAGCGTGATGGCTGGAGGCGGTTGTTGGGGTAATTCTGAAACGGGTTGGTTCTGTTGTCTCTAAGTTCACTTTGGTTTCCATCACTAGTTATCTTTACGTACATGGGGTCCGACCCACATCCTCTCACGCCACCCAGCAAAACGTTTTAGAGATAAACCAAAGCCCTCTTGATTTGTTGTGTAATTCAGGGCTATTCAATTAGTTTGGAAAAAGATATTTATCTTTAAATATGAGCAATCACAGTAGCAGATATTGATGTTAGAGAACAACAGTTACAACATTGGACAACAGTTACAACATTGGACTTGTTTCATTTTGTATATACCGTATACATAAAACAACACCTTATTCATGTATCAGTCCAGAACAGCCAATCAGACATTTAGAATTTCTCTCGTTAATCTTACAGCACCCACTAAACACTCAACCACACCAAGAATAAGAATATTCTTACAATAATACAATAAAAAAATTATTTCTCTATCTAAAATGCAGTGTCGTTGTGAGGGTCGTGCACTTGCTGCTTTCAATGCTTGTATAGGAATGTTTTTCATGTTTCCACTCACTGTGACAAACGCTAACGTCGTCACGGATCATGAGTCACGCCAAAGTCATACCAAGCCGGGTCATGAGTCACGCCAAGGTCATACCAAGCCGGGTCATGAGTCACGCCAAGGTCATACCAAGCCGGGTCATGAGTCACGACAAGGTCATACCAAGCCGGGTCACGAGTCACGCCAAGGTCATACCAAGCTGGGTCATGCCAAAGTTATACCAAGCCGGGTCATGAGTCACGCCAAGGTCATACCAAGCCGGGTCATGCATGGTGCTGCAGCCGAAAATGTCAGCGGTCACATACAAACCCATTTCCAAAAAAGTGTGTGTAAAATGTAAAAACCCCTTTACAGTGATAAAAATAAAAAAAACGTATTAAGATTGTAATATTTATTGATTTAGAATATGATGCCAGACATTTGTGTTTATCACCGCATTGAGCGAACTCTTCCTTTAGCCTCATTCGGGGGGTCCAGTGTGTGGGTCTCCCCCAGCACTAAAATCTTCCAATGATAGTCAGAGTTCTGGCCCATACTCCTATTCCAGGGTGGTCTTTATTTCAGAAAGACTCTGGATGCTTTTTTTATACCCAGTCATGTTACTAACTTGCTCCCAGTTGACCCAATTATAATTGTTTTATTCCATCAGGTGTTTTCTTTCCTGTCTTTATTTTTATTTTCTTCTTCTTACCACTGTCACAACTATTTAAAATGTATACAGCGTCGCAGCGTCCTTGGAAATGGGGTTGTATGCTGTCGTACTGTCATCTCCTCCACGCCATGCTCCTTCACTGAATATGATGTGTATTGATTCTGCAGAATGTGATTAACAAATGTTTGCACCACATCCTCTTTCCTTCCAATCTATCCAAAATCCCACTTCATCAATTTACCCTCTTTGCATCTCTGTTCTGTCTCTTCTGTTCCTGTTCCATAAATCCTTCCCATCCTCTTCTCTTTTGTTCCACTTCCGCCCTCACTTTTCTTAATTCCTACTGCTACCTGGACTGCATGCCACAAAGGAGGACAAAGTGGTTAGCATTTTTTTTTTGTTCTCTCTTTGTTGCAAAAGTCATATTTTGATCTTCAAATCTCGAGCTGATCTTTTGTCTGATGACCTCCACCCTTAAAAGATGATGCGGCGTATTTCTAAGCCTGTGTCGTCCATGCTGGTCTATGTCTCCAATCTAGCGCCTAGGTTTTGTTAACTGTGTGGGTGGAGCCTCCTGGCGCCGCAGTGTAAACCCTGACTAACTCTATGGCGATTGTCTGCTTCCTTCCCATGCAAAGTGCCTCATAGTGAAGGACAGGGTAAGGCCTGCTGGGTGATGGATGCTCCTGCATGGGTCACTTTATTTGTTCGCCCTTCACACTGGGTCTGTGCTTATTCACAATATCCAAACAGGAGCTTTCGCCTCGCAGATCATTGTGCTGAAGTGGTCCCAGTGAAACTGGCAGATGATCCTATATCAGTGCTCAGTAATTCACCCTCAGTAATACTGAGAATGAACGCAGACCCTGGAAAGCAGATGGCGGGCAGGGTGAGCATGAGCCAGTGGTGTCTGACCCTCTTCCTATGGCTGTGCTGAAGAGTGACTGGAATAAATCATTGACAGAAAATGGGGATGGGAGATTGGCATTTCATTTCATGCTTTCCCTGCCTGTTTGTTTGAGACCAGACCAGCCTGGCCATGGGGAGATGGGAGGGGCCCAGGTATTTGTTGCACCTTGTTCACACACAACTTCCCCCTGTAATGCTTTGTCACTGTAAATTATCCCCAAAATGTTGTTTCTGATGGGCTGAAAGTCCACTAATGGTGAAGAGAAATGCGGTGAATCTTAGTTTTGGATGTTGCCGAGCCTTAGGACATAGTCAGATTTGACCGTCCCTGTGTTTCCAGGTAAGAAGCTTGCTTTTTTTTTTAAGTCAAAGATCTTTGACTAGAATATGTTAGTGATCTTTATCTGTTTAAACTGTTAGTAATACAGAAAGTCCCATGAGCACTGTGAATACTGGCTGACAATGGTTCAACTTGTGGTATAATCTGGACCCGAGACATCGATTTTGTACCAAAAATAGCATCAACCAGACGACACATCTGACATTGGTGGTCGCTAGAGGTCGATTATGTAGTCCGCAAGGATTTGAAACCTGGTTTTATGGTACAGCCAGAATTCACAATGCACAGTTAACACCGTGTAGAAATATGCGGTATTAGCAAGCATAGCATATCGATAGTTCCTATTTATATATGATGCACAAACACATCTGTTTCTAGGTAACTAATAGCCTGGTCGGTTGACCCGGCCTATTGACCCCTGACGCACACACATCTAGACACACATGGGCAGATCATCTCACAGTCTTGCTCTGTTGCTCCATCCAGCTGACGCTGCACATTTTACAAGGAAGGAGGATGCACTGCATGATCTTGATCATGCTTCTCCGTACTAGATGACTAATCTGCAGCTCTCTCCTCCTCCTCCTCCTCCTCAGACTCCACTCCTCTCGTCTTGTACGCCGCTCTATCTGCAGTGCCTCATTGTTCCCTTCATCTGTCTGTTCTGGAGCATCTCTTTAACCTTTATCCCCGTCTTTCCCCGTCTGTCTTCTCTATACATCAGTGTACGTCCACTCGCTCATCACCATGTAACTGCAGACATATTGCTTTCATTAACACGCAATGCATTACGTTTGGAACATTTAAACAGTAGCACACTTCCTGACTTCATCTTTCAGCATCGGAAACTTCCTGACAGGAGGTTTTTAATGAAAACTCTTTGTGCAGTTTAATTCGGTCCGTGACCCTTGGAGTTCTTGTGCAACTCAAACGCGCTAGAACAGACTTTGCAGCAGAGGGAAATTGTGTTTTAAAAATCAGGAGAGCACACCAACCCTAACGCGGGAAACAGCACCGACCGTTCCAGCCTGTTTCAAGCCTGAAGTGCCAAATCTTCCTCCTCCACCATGACGCGGTTGTAGATCCATCCTGTATATGCATGCATAATTATTAAGGTTGTGAGGCGGACACTGGACCCAAGACGGAGGTAAGAAGCACCTCTAAATGAGTCAGTCATTGTGTCACAGCTCCAGTGTTATTTCTGCACTCAGAAAACTAACATTACCACAGCCCAGGATGGGAAATGTCTTTTCTGCAATCCTCACTTTGGAAATATGAAACCGGTGTGCGTTTTTCCAGCCACAACCACCGTGCTTCGCTCTCCGCCTTCCTCGCCACTGAGTGCTTTCGGAGTTGAGCTGCCACCTTGTTAGGGGAAATGGAACATTGTCTTTTGTGGCCATCGTTCTTCTTGCCATTCACCATTTACCGTTTCCTGAACACACAGCTCTGCCTCGTATGTGATGCTGTGTGTGTGTGTGTGCGTGTGTGTGTCGGGGGCATGGACACTGCTTATTCCACATCCGCCTCACTGCCCATTACCGCCATGACCCCCACCCATTTGACTGTAGGGTCTGCACAACATGAATGCAGAGAGACATTTTGTTGGTAGGCGGGCGGAACCGCGTTTGGGGTGGGGATGTTGGGAAGGGGCCGTGAAGGAGGGACCTGTGAGTGACAGGAGTGTGATGTCTTCATTTGTCAAGTCAGCCAGGTGTGTCCCAACCAGCCTGGAGGGTGAGGAAAAGTGAGGGGAACGAAGAGAGAAAAGGAAATTAAAGGGAACGAGAAGCATAGATTGGAAAGAGAAGGAAATAATGGGGAAGGGACGGAAAGGAAAGGAAAACGCCTGCAGCAGTGGTTGGGCATGATGGAAATGTGGGACACAAGAAAAGTTTGGATTTTGTGTCTGGGGATTACTGGTTAAACAATTCTGTTATCATCATCTTCATATCAGTGCGAGAACCCACACATGAATAACGAGCAGAATTGATACGCATCCTGCTGACGGACAGATTCTTGGGGAACATCAGGCGGCAGGTGAATGTAAAGGTATCCTTCCTTTACCGTGACTTCCCAGAGTCTCAGAAACTAGCTTTGGTCTTAAAGGCGGACCTGGACATTATGTTTGGAGCTCACCTTTTGCACTGAATAAGGTAGACTCGTTTTAGGTCATTGTCATCACCTGAGTGTGAATGGGTCTCCTGTCTCCGTGCAGATAATCTGATATTGGGAAACACGAAGACAACACTATGCTCCCCACATATTTCCATGTTTCTCGTCTTGCAAAAGTGCTTCCTGTTCTAAAACGTGCTGCGCGTCATTTGTTTTGACCATGCATGCACTCCGCTCATCTGCTCCCCTGATCTTAAGTACATCTGCCAGGGATCTCCTGAGGACAACATTTAGCATCTAGCCTGTGAAGTAGTTCGGGCAGATAGCAGCTGCATGGCTGCAGACACACATATGCACATGACGTGACTAATTCTCCTCCGTTGTCATCAAACGCACCCTCCCAATTTGGTGGACAATTTAAGGTGCAGCAATTTCCCATCTCCACCTCTGGCTGTATTTGTGCTGCCGCTCTGCATGCATGTTGCTTCAGCGCTTTCAGTCCCGCCCCCACCCCAGCATCCACCTGCAGGCCCTCATATGGGAATTCAATAAATTTTCTTAACCCCCCCCCCCCCAGTATAAGCATGGTTAACATGATGAGATCGGAGCCTACAAGCCAAACGCTAACATGTCCTGCTGCTGTAATAATGATTCTTTCAAGCTTGTGAGAACACACACACACACACACACACACACACACACACAGACACACACAGAGTCTGCACACAATTAATTTCCCTTACAATATCTTTCAGGATATTATGCAACACAAAGCACATAGCAAAGGATTATTGTGTGTGTGTGACTTTATTGTACATCAAAACATATGTGTTCCACATGAGGTCTGTTTTTGAGTGTAGACTGGGTTCTCTTGTTGCGTGTTCTTCTCATCTTAATCTCGTGGATTAGATTATCTACTCTTCTTCATTGGCAGTGAAAACAAAGCAGCCAATAATATAGGCTCGCCTCACATCCTCCAAAACCTTTTTACTGGGGCTGCTGATATTCTTCAAATAATTTAGTGACCAAAAAACGTACTCTTTGTGAATCTTCCCGTGTTTGTTGACCGGACAGTGAATTGGCTTTTTTGTTGTTGTAGTTTTTAGATGTAATATGACATTTTTGGCGCTGCCTTTTACCTTGAGCATCTTCTATCAATACAATCACAGCTGCTCCACTGTCATTTCTGCTTATAGCTGCTGAGACAAACCCAGTTTATGGGTGTACTGGATCTAAATCTATAGTGGAGCTGAGAGAAATCAGCCATTTTAGCAAACCTTTCAAAAATGATCAATATTTGGATGTGAAGCAGAGTATTTCCCTTCATGCACCATGAAAGAAGGCAAAGATGGCATCAGGGTAGAGTTCTGCCTGAGTGGGGGTCATGAAGGAGGAAGGAGCAAAACATTCATTTGATTTCAGTGCTACTATTTTCACATGATGATGAGGTGAAAAATGGTGAGAAAACTGAAAGGATTACTGGCTACTGCTAATCTGTGGTTCCACATCAGAGAGAGAGAGAGAGAGAGAGAGAGAGAGAGAGAGAGAGTCATGTTGCTGGGTGGCTGCCTGACAGCTGTGGGCCGTGCAAGCAGCTGATTTACTTCAGATTAGTCTGGACATGCACCAACTAGGATTCAATCAGGCCATGATAAATGTGCTTCGGTGAGCTGCAGGCTGAACTGGTCCCATTGAGCATCAAGGCGTCACGTTTTCGGGTCTCCAGAAGCGCTTCTGTTTTAACCTCGGGTCAAGCTTCATACAAAGGAATACAAGAGACAACTTGGTGTCCTGCTTGCTTTGGATTTATTCTCTGAAAAATAAACCGCTGGGATTATAAATGCGGACGATGCTAAATCCTGTTTCTGTGCGGCCTCGGTGAGCTGATATATAGCGACGGCGACATGTGAGTATTTGATGATGATGATGATCTGAAGTGTGAAGAATGTTTTTTTTTCCCATGGCTACGCTACGTGTGCTGTACGCAACAATGCTCTGCTCATATACTGGATATGTTGCCATAGTCCGAGCATGTTCTAATATTGCATTATCTAATTTCATTGGCTTTAGCAAAGGCAGGAGGATACCGAACTGAATTCAAATGTATTCCGGTTGAAAAAGGCATTATGTGAGTGGGAAGATGCCACTGAGGTGTTTATTTGAAAATTACTTTGTAATGCATGTAAGACATTTTGAACACTGCTAGATATGGACACAGGGAGACAGAGCTGGAATGGACGTGGTATTCCACTTCTTTAATGTTCTGAGTGAATGCCTGCTAACGCTTTCTCTTTCAACTCCCTGCAGGTAATGTGGGTATGCAACCTGTGTCGTAAACAACAGGAGATTCTCACCAAATCAGGGGAATGGTTTTCGGGATCGGGGGTGCGACCTGGGAGCCTGGGCAACTCCTTAAACAACCCAGCCACGGAAGGTGAGGCCCAACAGGACAGGAAGCTAATGCGCTCCAGGTCCCAAGCTCCAGCCAGCACCAACCACAAATCAGGGCTGACAGACGGGATACAGTCTCCCACCGGTGTCCCTGCTGCCAAGGGTCCGGACGCCATGCCCAGTACTCGCTCCCAAAGCGAACCTCCGAGAGAAAAGTAAGGCCTCAAGATACACACGTAAAGTATATTTCTGTACATGAAAAAAAAAAATCTTGTTTATTCGTGTCAGTAGAATGTGTGGTACATTTGTGTATTGAATCCTGTTCTTCAAAAGGAAGCGGCCAGTTTCACTCCATGAACAAAATGGCAAGGGAGGCATGGGACATGGAAGTGGCAGAAGACCTGCTGGAAAACTGCCATCTCAGTCATCTCTGGATGAACGAGTGATATCTGGGGAACGAGGAGAGAGAAGGCTAGGAGACGGACGGAGGTTGGAGAAGATCCATTCACAGGACTATGCGGATAGTCAGGATGTCCTGGGTCATTCAGACAGGAACCGAAGACGGCCAGACGAAGAGGAGCAAAGGGAACGCCAACGCAACGAGGAGGAGTTCCAGAACCGTTATCGCAGTGATCCCAACCTGGCTCGATACCCGGTGAAACCGCAGAAGGAGGAGCAGGAGATGCGTATGCATGCTAAGGTTTCTAAGGTCCGTCACGAGCGACGACACAGTGATCTGGCAATCAACGAGGTTGGACTCGGCACGAACGAGGGCGGAGGCAGCACAGGGGAGGTGCCTGACAACTGTCCGACCAGGAGGGTTGGAAGTGAGGACGCAGACCACAAGAACTTCTTGGAGAATCACAGAGCCTACTTTGTTGAACGGACTGCGGGGGTTAGAGGGGGATCTCCATCTGTCGGAGGTGGCGTAAGGTCAGGAGCCCAACATGGGGTACCAGTGCCTGCAGACTGGGGCCCAAACAAAGGCCGTCCGGAACCCAGTACACTAAAGGACAAGGGCACGGATAACCTTTTAAGGAAGGACTCTCAAAGCTCGGAGCAGTCGGAGTCTTTGCGGCCGCCCCCTCCGCGGTCGTACAAGAGCAAAGTTGGAGTCAACAAGAGGCAGATGTCCATCAGCAGCTCAGAGGAGGAGGGCGGCTCCACGCCCGAGTACACCAGCTGTGAGGACGTGGACATGGAAAGCGTCAGCGAGAAAGGTCAGTCAGACAGATGTGCTCACACAATCCTGAACCCTACTCAGCTGAATGTGCCTGGATTCCCATGCCCTGCTTGCTGCCTATCTTTAGCATGAACACGGTTCATCTACACCTCCGTGCTGTCGCTAAACCCTGCAGTTCTTAGGACCGCTCTCGCGTGTTCGGAGAGTCCCTGTGATTTAGGGCATCAGATTTGTGGAATTAGGCCAGTGGCTGCATGCTACGTAATGCTTTGGGAACAGCCAGCTATAACAGCAACGGGCCGCCAACTAAAACCGAGCGTCGCTCTGGTTGCTTTTGGCGTGGCTGCATCTGTTTTCTTGGTACCTCGGCGGTGTATTTTGCAGCTTGCTGCTAGGCTGAGCCATAAGCCATCAGAGAGTGTCTAAGTTCAAGAGGCAGCTCATCCTTCTCACCGGGCACAGGCGAGGCCTGGTCCAGATGTTTTAATCCAGATTAGCATAACTCGGGGGTTGGTAATGGGTGGATGGTGTGGATTGAGATTATTAGCTGTTTTCGGCACATTTTCCCTAGGTGGGCCGGAAACCAAGATGCTCTCATCTGTCTGCGTAAAGCAGGTTTTCCCACAATGTACAATATGTTCCCTTATCTCCGCCGACAAGGTTTTGTTTTCGCCGGCGTTTGTTTGTGCGTCCGTCCGTCCGTCTGTTAGCAAGATAACCCAAAAGGTTCTGGATAGAACTTTTGGTGGGCTCTCTTGGCCCATAAAGCCACTCCAGTACCGCTGACAATCTTTACAGAGATAGATAGAATGTGGGACATCCATGCATTCACTTGCAGTCAGTCCAAAGTCACTCCAAGGGATTTGCTTCCTGCAGAAGTGCACCATGGGGGACTGCTGTGAGTCGTGCAGCATGCTTTGCTGCACGACTCACAGCGTAGAGCATGCCACCGCATCCCCCCACTCTGAATTTAACATTTACAATCATATGTGTCAAGGAGATTGTATCCCTCCAGACAGTGACGGATTCTGTTGCTGTTGTTTAAAGCTGCAGCGACATAAAGGAGCGGCCTTGCTGTAGGCTTTTGCCCTCTGACTGCTGTGGAGTTGTAAATGACTGACGACTACTAATGTTAGCATAGTTAACACAATACTGACCAGATTTGAAGTTGATCTTCAAATCAATGGAGGAGATCTTAAAGGAGGGTGGTTGGAAGCAGAAAGACGAGGAAACACATTTATCATAACATTGATTCTATTTTTTGGCATTTTCATTTATGCTCATGAAAGAGAGTTTCGTGTCAGTTGTCCACGGTAAGATGGGAACAAAAAGAAATATTCTATATTTGAACCATGACTTATTTTTTATGATATAGCGCGAATAACATTTTCTTTCTCCATCCATGCCACTTATTTCCTGCTTCTTCTTCGGCAGGTGACTGGGACTGTCATTCGCTAGATCCTACAATTTGGCACGTAAGTTTCAATGAAGCACGAAAGAGTCATAATCTGCTGCCTTGATTCTTCCATAGAGTCCTTCATATCGCCTATTCGTTCCCTTTTCACCTTTCCTGTAGCATCCAGTTACATGGCAGCCATCCAAGGAGGGCGATCACCTAATCGGACGCATCACATTGAGCAAGAGGTCGGCCATCCCCCGTGAGGCCGGCTCCCTCCTTGGCCTCAAGGTAAGCAGCTGATCATTCTCGTTCCGACCTGGAACGCCCCCTCCGGTTGTTAATTGTTGCTTTTGAAGTACATTCATGGAGATAAACCTCAAAGGGACCAAGTGGGAGAATACAACCTGCTCCTCAGCCAGATATTCTCATGAATATCCATGAACCATCGTGGAGGATTTATAAATGGTCCAAGCTAGAAGGAAACGAGTGGCATTGGAGGAATCGGCTGCAAGAGCCGGGATGACATTCAAACCTCAGAAGACCAGGGCTCGGATCATCAGGAAAGAGAAGGCGATGCACCATTTCCAGCTCGGGCTGCTTTAAGAACAGAAGTCTTCAATCTACTGCCACGCGCCCTAACCCTGTGGGCAGCCCCGACTCCAGGGAGACACACCTGGAGGAATCCTAGTCTATGGTTAAACCTGTGAACACGAAGCAATGCTTTGATCCCTGTGCGTCTTTCCTTGTCCGTGTGCAGGTGGTGGGAGGAAAGATGACTCGGACTGGAAGACTCGGTGCCTTTATCACCAAAGTGAAGAAAGGCAGCCTGGCAGATGCTGTGGGTCACCTACGAGCAGGTGCCAATCCACTGAGCATATGATGTCTCTGTCAGACTTTTTAGTCCCAAAATAGGATGCATTTGTTCCATGGTGGGAAAATACACCTGAACATCAAGGCAGAACAGCAATGCATGCGTTGACTTTTATAAATCAATCAATATTGATTGGATGGAGAGGGGACAAAAAATAAATGTTTGGCTTTAACTCAAAACAGCCATCATGTAGGGTGACCAGGCATCCCGCATTGTGCGGAACTGCACGGCATTTTTGTCTCAAATCCAGCATCACGCAAATTGAGGCTGTGTCCCGCATTTTAATTTTAACGCCACATATTTTATTTTAATACTTAAAGTTATGGTGACACCAGCGCGGGATTCGCAGTACCTCTCCTTTCTCTCTCGGTCTCTTTCTCTCCTTTACCCAAGCAAAATGTCGTGCTGCAAATGGACGGGCGAGGTCGTTTCTGATTGGATACTCATCGTTCACTGCATACACTTCTACTTTCCCACAACATTGATAAGCACCGCCTCCAAACGCCACAGGAAATTATAGTTTATCGGAGAAAAACATGAAGCAATCTGCTGAAGAACGCAGCTGCTCCTAAACCCGTGACCGGGAACAAGTTTATTCCTATAGAAGCAGCTCAAGGAGATTCTCAGTCCGTCCTGGAATCATCCTGCAGCAGCAGTTTTGACTGGGGATGGGAGACCTACTGTTTAAATTAGTTTTTATATATTTTTTTACCTGTTAAAACAACACAAGATTACAAAAAATAATAACAATTGATAGCCCTATTCTTTATGGAATGTTTATTTACATGTTTTTTTAAGAGGTTGTATAAAATAAAAGACTTCGGAACAAGTCAAATACGCAGTTCTTTAAATGCACAACTTATACACAATATATCATATGTCTGGAAATACTAATCATTGTTTGGCATCTGCGAAGTGTCCCTCCTTTGTCCCACTTACACAGACCTGCTGTCCCACATTTGTCCGGTTATGATCTGGTCACCTTACCATCATGTTTAAATGAAATTTAAAATACAGCATTTCATCTTCTCTCTTTCCAGGAGATGAAGTCCTGCAGTGGAATGGAAAGTCATTGCCAGGAGCAACTAAGAAACAAGTGTACAACATTATCCTCGAATCCAAGGCTGAACCTCAAGTGGAAATAGTTGTTTCGAGACCTATAGGGTACGACTGACTGCGTTTATTACATGTTCTCGTTGCCTTTCAGTTGAAATACGTCTGTTGCTGGTTCCTTTGTAGGAGATTAACACAGCAAAGCCTCGATGTATATTTGAAGTTGTCGCGTTCACTCTCACCTTTCGCAGAGACGTCCCAAGGATCCCAGAGTCGTCCCACCCTCCTCTTGAATCTAGTGAGTGAGAAGCTCTACTGCTTTATATGTGTTGCAGCTGTGCTGTTCTTATCTGCTTATGGACATCCAGAGACAAAAACTAAAAGATGTTGCCCTTTTCAACAGCTGGTTCCAGTTCCTTCGAGTCTCAGAAGATGGACCGTCCCTCCATCTCGGTGATGTCCCCCACCAGCCCCGGGGCCCTCCGAGACCTTCCTCTGTTGCTGCCTGGACGGCTCTCTGTGAGTGTCCCAAAGGAGACGGGCTGGTTGGTACTTAGACATACTGTAGGCATGGATGGAGGACGACTCTCTTTTCTGCAGGTGAAGCTGTGGTACGACAAAGTGGGCCATCAGTTGATCGTCAACGTCCTTCAAGCCATAGACCTGCAAGCCCGGCCAGACGAACGGCCGCGGAACCCCTACGTGAAGATGTACTTCTTACCTGATCGGAGGTAAGGTCGTTGAGGTCATTCTTCTCTTCTGCAGATGTGGCAACAAAGGCTGTGTTGAGACATCGTTCTCCGAGACGCGTCACGCCACACCAACTCTGTGCGTCCGCTCCGTTGTTCTAGTGACAAGAGTAAACGACGGACCAAGACGGTTAAGAAGAACGCCGAGCCCAAGTGGAACCAGACTTTCATATATTCCCACGTCCACCGGCGGGACTTCAGAGAACACATGCTGGAGATCACGGTGTGGGATCAACCGAGAGTCCAGGAGGAGGAGAGTGAATTCCTGGGAGAGGTCGGAGACACATAAATATACGTTTCGACTCTAATATGCATGCAGAGCGTTTGCTGCTGATTGACCTCCCCTTTAAATTAATTGGAGATCTCCTGTGTTGCCAGGTAGAATATGTGTCTAACACAAGCATGCTTCCGTAGACTCTTTGAATGTCCTCGTGTCTGAGCAGCTCTGTAAAACTACCCCCCCGCCCCCCCGTCTTAGATCCTGATAGAGTTGGAGACGGCGCTCCTGGATGACACTCCTCATTGGTATAAACTCCAATCGCACGACGCGTCTTCGATACCTCTGCCCCAGCCGTCCCCGTACCTCCCACGGAGACACGTCCACGGAGACAACCCCAGCAAGAAACTACAGAGTACGTCTGGTTGTATGTGGAATTTCATTAAAGGCTGTGTGGCGAAAAATATGTGTGTGGATGTATAATCTCTGTGTGTGTGTGTGTGTGTGGGTGTGCGTGTGTGTGTGGTTGCTAAGCGCTACTTTACAGAGCTTTCTCTTTTGTGTCTCTCAGTGTGGGAGACAGAGCAGAATCTCTCAACTTTTCCCTGTCCTGTGTGTTGTGCGTGTGCTGTGTGTGTTTTGTGTGTGTGTTGTGTGCGTGTGCAGGGTCTCATCGTATCGTTGATGCAGAATTTGATGGTGGTATGATGGTTGTGACAACAGGTGGGTGGGGGTGGGGGGGGTTGGGGGCATGGTTACTGTAGCTCATATATGTCCAGCACTGGGTGAGCGATTTCTCGCAAACATTTCAGACTCCTATCTAACTGAAAGCAATTAATCTTTGCTGAGTCGCCAAAAAGCGCTTGAATGGCCTTGTTGTAGAGGACAGGCTGAACTGTGCTGCAGTTGGGTGCTGAACTGCGCTGGTTCTGAGGCTGCAGGGATCCGGTTCTCCTCTTCTGCTGGGCTGTAGGAACACGGAACTACTGAATGCATGTTTGAATGTAAAGCTTCTCTTTCACTGCCATTCCGCTACGCCCCCCCCCCCCCCCCCTCCATTCTCCTGCATGCCTCTGCTGCTCTACAAAAGTTGCTTACGTCACACAGGATGTGCAGTAAAGGCTGACTTCCTGTTCTCTATAGAATGACTGTTTCTGCTGTGGCTCGATTTCCTGTGAGATGAAAGTACCTGGTCACCGATTTGATCTTTAAACAGAATATTGCACAGGAGAATAGCAGATTAGAAGCACCTGTTGCTTCTTTAATGCTCGCTAACACACCGATATGATTATGTAAGAATACTTCATGACAGGCTCTGACTCTAACCTTAATTTATTTTCATAACCAAGAAATATATATATATATATTTAAACTGTAAAAAGAGCAGAGACATGAATTCATGCTCAAGTGACCCACAATCAGAAAACCTCAGGTTGTTGTTGTTGTTGTTTTTTGCCCAGTTGAATCTTGTGCACATTGGCTTGTATTTTTAATCCGTATTGTCCATCTGTCATGCTGAGGCCTCGTGGCCCAAACTGATTGCTTTAATTGAATCTGAATAATTAAGTGTGTGTGTAAAGGTTACAAGAATATCAATCCTATGTATTTATTCTATTCTCTTTAGAGTTGGACAGATCTTTGACATAACTTTACAGCTGCAGTGGTTAAAGTCTGGTCTCTCATCTCATCTTGTTACGGTCTGATCTCAGGTCTGACAGAGACATCGCAGAAACAGCCAGGGCATGTGTGTGCGTGTGTGTGTGGGTGGGTGCGTGTGTGTGTGTGCGTCTTTCCATGTTGTGTATTCATGCTTGTATTAATAAACCAACAAATATGTTTGTATGACTGTGTGTGTTTGTGTGAATTCTGCTTTTCTGCCCTTGTTTGTGCGTGTGTGTGTGTGTGTGTGCGTGTGTAGGTCCAGAGCGTAACTCCAGGAAGAGAGAACGAGGCAGTACGTTAGCTGTTCCCGAGCAGCAGCGGCCCCTCCAGCACCGTTCCCGTTCAGTGTCGCCTCACAGAGAGGATTCCTGCCAGGCCCGGTCACGACCCGCACATGTGCCCATGCAAAGGTCAGCGTCACCCACCGGAATCTCCGGGGGAGGTGTCCGTCCGGGGGGGGGGGTCTGTGGTGACAATTAATACATGAGCAACAACAACGTAGCAGTGGACATATTGAATATTGAATCATTCAAGCTATGGAGCAAGAATTATGAGATATCTCTGCTTTCATCAGGAGTCTGGATGAGATCCACCAGAACCGCCATCACGCCCCCTCCCACTGCCACAACTCCCACTTAGAGCACCAACGCTCCGGTGACTCCGACTATGAGTACTCTGAAGACAGGTAATATCTATTTATCTATCTATCTATCTATCTATCTATCTATCGATCTAATGATTTCCTGCTTTCTCTCATTCATTCATTCACTTTTCCTGTCTGCGTTGTCATCCTTTCCTGGGCTGTTTCTCATTCCTTCGTCCATCGTCATGGCAATGGCAGCGAGGTCCTTGAGATGCACAGGCCTGTCCGGGGCGGGAGTGCCGAGTGCCTGCACACAAACAGGTAGAAATGACAAAGAAAGGCAGTCAGCTTTATTTGAACTCAATGTGGCGTTTTGTCACCCTGTCCCCTCCCACTGTACTTTAACGACTTCACCCAGACAACGCGGCGTCTGTTGGTTGATGAACCGGCGTGACACGGTGGCTGATCAGCCAACAGGAGGAAAAGCTCCTTTATATCTTTTCTGTCTTTTTTTTTTTTTAAAGCATGTTTACTCAAAAGCAGTTCTATTTTCTTCTTATGTTTTCCTCCTTGCTTTGTGTGCATGATCTCTACTCACGCCACCAGGGGCATAGGTAGATACAGCAACACGCTCCCCCCAAAAATGCCCCTGTTAGTAAATGGTATCCATAAGGAAATGTACAGGTAAGCGTTTCACATGAAAGGCGGTCCTGTGGTTCCTCCTCTGTGCTTGTGCAGCTTTCCCAGGCTCACCTGTGGAGTTGTGGGTCAGTAAATGTTCATTTGTCTACCAGACCATTGTGATGCTTTCGTGCTTCCTCCAGTTGCTTTTTCCCTTTGTATCCCCTTAAATGGCGGGTCCATTTTTAGTTATTTTGAGGGTTTAGAGAACAAAAAGTCACTATTTTGTTTACGCTCACGCTGTTCCTCTGTAGTCACTGTCGTCCTCACTCGACCGCACCACTTTTTGGCTCTTTCTGTGTCCACGTCAGTCCTGTTTTATTATTTGTTGTTATATACGCATTTACTTACTTTAAATACTTACTCTGCTTGTTTGTGAATCATTGTGCAGCTGCAAAACACATTTTACATTTTTGTGCACTTTTGACATCTCACACTTTTGCCAAATTTGCTGTTGTCAGCACCTGTGAATGTTTTTAGCCCTCCTGTCGTCGTATCGACGGCAACCTAAAGGTCTGAATCGCACATTACCGTTATTTCAGTTCACGTGATACCAGTTGCTGACAAAAGATAAAACCAGGCTTATTGTATTAATGTCAAACGGCTTCACTGCTAACTGGCGCACATTTTCTAAATCTAATGCTTTGCATTGGAGCCTCGATGGCTTTACATCTGATTTTTTTATGTAATCTGTATTATATATAATCTCGCCATTCTGTGCATGTGTAGGGCCAATCCATCAGGTGGGAAAGAGGAATGATCTCTGCTTCCTTGCATCATGAATTCCTCATTATTTCACAGACCGGATGCGTCTGAGGTGTTCGTTTAGTGATTATTATTTTTTGTCTGAGGTGATCGTTTAGTGATTATTATTCTTAGTCTGAGGTGATCGTTTAGTGATTATTATTTTTTGTCTCATGCTTTTTTATCATTTTGTGTATTATTCACCTTCACTTGTTTTTTTTCTCTGCACATTTCTGTCAAATGCATGTGTCCCTGTTGTTGCCCTGTCCTGTCCTGTCCTTTGTGCATGTCTCTGGCATTAGCTCCACCCTTCCTGCATGCTTAAAGAGCACGATGGCCCACGGGCGAGGAGGCTGCACCGTGCCTCGCAGCATCCTAACACACCGTGTACTCAGGTTCACTGATGAGCTCTCTGTTCGGTAAGAACACACCATGCATGATCTCCTCCCTCCCTCCCTCGGCCCCCCCTCCATTATTTATTCCTCCCTTTTTCTCGGAGGACAACAAAAAGCATTTGAATTTGTGCTGTACTTGAATGGAACCACAAAGGATCCATTTTCGGTAGCCTTCGGTGACGTATCAGTCTGCAAACGCATCCTTGAATTGGGACACGGTTCTCGTGTGATGTCATGTGACGGCAGGGAGCCAATCAGCTGATGAAGCCGGCTATTGTCACAGACAAACAGACCTGACAAACACGTAGCTGTGAGCAGTTCAGAGCAAACATTAAACCCTTTGTTAGTTCAACCCTTCACACATACACACTTACAAGCAGTTCTCTCACCCACTTCAACCGGGTTTCCATGGCAACTCACCAACCTTCCATCTGAGTGATCTCAGTATTCGGTTGCAGGGAATGACTGACTATGATAAATGGAGATGGAAGCCATTAGATCTTACTGTCTGACGGTCATCCTTACTTTCTGTTTGTCTCCCTCCCTCCTCTGTCTTTCTTTCCTTTTGATAACTCTCTCTCTTTTCATTTTCCCACCTCTCACTCATCACCTTTTCCTGACACCTCTATGATCTGTCCTTGTACATCTTGTCTTCATCTTTCTCCTCTCTCTCGCTCTCTCTCTCTCTCTCTCTCTCTCTCTCTCTCTCTCTCTGTGTTGTGGCGATGCAGCGACCTCCAGCCGTCGTTGGACAGAGTGAGGAGCGCCAGCACCACCTGTCTGCGACCGGACACCAACTTCCCCTCCCCAGATCGAGAAAGGTATGTAAAAAAAAGAGGATTTTCAATGCAGATAATGAATTAAGTGATTTATTTATAAAATTGTGAAAATGAAAAGTAACAAGCTGCTGGAGCAGAATGAGAATTTTAATTTGCACAAGAAGAAGGAGTTGAAAAACAATTGGACTTCTTCATGCAACACGTCTCTTTCAAACATCAACGCATATTTCGTTTCACGTCACCATGAAAAACATCTACGAACTTGGAGCTCGAAGGCGCTATAAGGGCTACAGCTACATTTGCTACATTGCTAGCCTCTTTGCATATTAATTGCCAGCTCACATAATAAAAATTTGTTTGAAACATTTGGACTGATGCTTTTACAACAACCTGTCCTCGTGTTTCTACCTTGGGATGTTCCTCCTCCCTTCAAGGTGCTCCAAGTCTTTGCCCTGCGGGACTCCTGCGAGCCCCATGATCTTAGTAGAACATGTTGCCCCAGAGGAGGACAGGTATATCTGCCCTGCCCTGCCCCGCTGCCCTCGCCCCCTAAAGCTATACGCTGCTGCTTGTACCTTTTGGGGCCTCCTGTCGCCTCACCCTATAGATGATGGTGTTAACACATCTTTGCATTTTCCTGTGAATCTTTCTCTTGTGACAATGTGACTCTTTGGTTCCGCTGTGCCTGCGCTTTCTGCTGAGTTCTCGTCTGACCTTCCTGAGTTCTTCACTTTCTCTTCTTTTTTGCAGAATGTAAAATGTTCAACTGTAATGCTTTACACCCCACCAGGACCAAATCTGTTTTCTGCACCTGCTAAGTTGTGTCATTCTGTGGGTCATCGTTCTCCATGTTGTGCTTGTTTTTCCATCTTCTCTCCATCGCTGTGGTTGCTGGTTGCCAAAAACAGGCAGTGTGGCAATTCATCAAGTCCAAAATGTCAAAGGGGCGGCAAAAAAAGCCTGAATGAGGACAGGTGAGATCAGGAATGAATTTGTTCATGTGTGTGTGTCATTCATTCATTCATTCATTCTGGATGCTAGCTGATAGCCAACCTCATAACATGCAGCAGCATACCGGAGCGTGTTTCACTCTAAAACCTCGGCACAGAATATTAAGTTACAGTCACCAGTTTGTGTTTGGGGGTTCAGCTGGTGTGTTAACAAGACCAGACACCCCCCCCCCCCCCCATCACGATCATAGAAGGATACGGAAGCTCAATGCATCATGGGAAGTCCCCCAGTAGTCTAGGCCTGTAGCAGCATTGATAAGGACTAGCCTAAGCTGGCATTAATTATTAGTTTCATCCAAAAGGAATGCTATAAGCTACTCTTGAATGTCGAGAGGATGTGTGGAAGAGGAGCCTGATAACTGAAGAGATGTTCAAGAACACTATGAGTCAATCTTTCATTTCAATTTTTATATTTAGTTCAGATAGAAAATAATCTGACAACCAGCATCATTTCTATTTTGATGAATTCAGCCTTTGCGTGACGCCACTTTACAGTCCGTTCATTACGGACACTCTGCGCACGGAGCCCCAAAAGGAGCTGCACCTGTTTCACTATTTCATTTGACTTCTTTTCATTTGAAAGGTTTTGTGTTTTCATTTCTTCTTATTTGCCGATGGTAGTCGAATCCAGCCCACCTCTATCCTGAGGGGCAGTAGGGGGAGAGGGGCGCCGCTGAGGCCCTTTGGCCAGACATTCCTGGCTGGGTCTTGCCCAAACTCACCACAGCTAGACAGGTGCATGCTATCGCCAGCCCTACACCGCACCCCCCCTGTGTACCAATGTCTCCTGTGTCCCGCTGAGTGTGGTGATACTGTATGCACAAGTACCAAACGTCTTGTGTGAAGAATCTGAAATAGTAAAATGATCCTGTAAATATCGGATATTGCTCAGTTGTGGTTTGTGTAAATTTGCAGCACCATCACCATAAAATAATATACTAAAAACTAAAATAACATTCCCCCATAACAAAACAGAAATACTGTGCATATTGTCTCTAAACACAGTCAGTGGTACTTCATATACTGCACCCCTTCTCCAAACATGACCTTTGACCTTTGGCCGTGGCCTCTTTGACTCATTTAGTGCTGATTAAAGTTATAACTAGGAACCATAACCCTAAATTCCAATAATAATAATAATGGTATCACTGTCTAGGAGACATTAAGCTATGTTTTCATGTCCTTTTCTTTTTCCTTGTGTCCTCATGGTCCTGTCTATCAGAGCACACCGTCATGGCGGCCACTCTCCGGGGACGCAGTCATCGGGTCGCAGAGGCAGGCAGCTGCCTCAACTCCCTGCACAATGCAGCACCATAGAGCAAGGTACGGAATGACTCCTGGGAGGATGAGGATTTGATCTCACATGTGGGGTAATTTTCCCTGAGCAGTGACTGCCAGGAGGGGTTTGACCCTGACAGGCTCCACCAATCAGATGAGATTTAAGCAGCTCATTAGTGGCCTGACAAAAACATGATTAGCGTGGGTAATGAGGCCCTGAGCTCGAGGTAACGCCTGCCACTGTGTGCATGTGAGGGAAGTGTCTATAATAAACCAGGAGAGGGAATTTCTTCTGTCGAGTAGACGATTCTGAAATCCCCCTAACAGTCAGTTACAAGAATTTTAAAATAATTCCATGGCATCTTAATGAATGATCAATCATTCATGAAGTGAAATAATCAATTCAACATTCCTATCCTGTCCTGTAGCCCTGTAGCATTTTGTGTTTATTCTTCATCGTTGTAAGGATCACGCTCATCATGCGCCATCTAGTGTCAGAAAAGAGCTTCTGCATTGAAAGACGGTCCCTTTTACACGCTCCACTCAGAACACGCCAACGTTTCCGGTCTCTTACCCGTGCTTCTGTTTTCTCATCCGTCCGCTCTCTTTCTTTGTCTAGATTCTTCACATTTTGTGTGTTTCTTGTCACAGTCCTTGCCGCCGAGGAGCGAGCCCGACAGCTGCAGATGAAGGTGCATTCCTGTCGGCCGTCCGCTTCCCAAGGCCCTGAGATGGATGTCAAGACCAAACGAGAGGTCAGCATCCTTCTCTGGATCCATTCTGGGCCCTCCTCTGCTGGATAAACCCAACTCCTCTTCCTCTTCCTCTTCCTGTCTGTAGATGTACGCTGAACAGAGGCGCAGCAGCGACAACACGTCGGCCAGATCTTCGGACAGTGACATGAGCGATGTGTCTGCCCTCTCCCGTGCCAGTAGTGCCTCCCGCCTTAGTAGCACCAGCTACATGTCCATCCAGTCAGAACGACCCGGAGGACGGCTCAGGTCGGTCCCGATGGGCTCTTGATGCTCAGCCTCACTGCTTTTCAGACAAATATTAGATTGTATGTTAGACGCACGCTAATCTCTTCTATCTGTTCTATTTCTGCATGTCCGGCTGCATGTTTCGTCGACGCTGCATGCTACATCTACTGTCTCACAACACACACACGGGAACACGCGATGAACGGTGAAAATCCAATGACCTCAGGTCCAGATCTTTAGAGGAGGAGAAGAAGGACAGGAGGATCTCGTGGGGGGTGGAGGGTGAGGAGGACAGGAAGAGGGCGGCGGGGAAGAGGCGATTCTCTGACGAGTTGAAGCGCAGGAGACACACTGTAGCTGGAGACACCAAAGAGTCCAGGTAAAGATCGATGGATCCCGAAGGCTGACTTTAGCGCATCCAACTCCAGGACGTTTACGTTGGGTTTATTCTCATCGATAAAGGTTCAATTTGAATCTTTAAGACGACAGATGTTGTCTGGTTGAAGCGAGTTTATTTACAGTTTGACCCCAGTGTCTCAGTTTGTGTTTCTAATAAGACATTTGCAAAAACAAAATCCTATAAAAAGTCCAACTGATCTGAAGAAAGGTAAGAAACAAATTTTTTAATTCTTATTTTTTCTTACAGCCTTCCAAAGCCAACGACTGAGAATATTAAAAAAAGACGCCAAACAAAAACGTTTTAAACCCAAAGATTTATTTATGGGGGGAAAGATCTAGGTCAGCGTGCTGAAAGATAAAAACGATCCAATGCCAGCGGCCCTCAGGGGACCGGTGGAAATGTCGCCTTGCTTATCTACCGAGGTCTGGGAGCAGAGAGCAGGGGCTTCATTATCCATGGCCCCACCACTAATCACCATCTCTAATAACAATTTACAATGAGAATAACATAAAATATCAAAAAATATTCATCAAAATCTGTCATCTGAGATCATGAATGAATCAATTAAAGATCAATTCAAATCTACAGCCAGTTGAGATGACTTTAAAAGCATCCGCGAGACCAGAGATTGATGCTGTTGTAAATTCAGTGCAGACTTCAGGAACAGACTGGAAGTACTTGTAATTTAAGAATGTCTGCAGGAGGACAAGGCAGACCTCAGAGGTAGTCAGAGCCCAGTCAGGTCGCACCGACACGTCAAGTCCTACTACTGTCGTCTTTTATTCTCCACATTTGTCGAGGTTTCACGCTGTTTGGCAGTGTCAGATGATTCCTGGGTAATTTTGCGATTATTGCTTTTATTGTTTGTCTTCATTGACATAAGTATGTTGGGTGAAAAATGTGTATATATTAAAGGGAACATTTCAGCATAAAACTAGATGAAACTATAGACAGTATTTAACAGTTTCACGGAAATCATTATCATTTCTGACGGTATTGTTTGCATGTTTTTGTGGATTTACATCTTTGTAATCCTCTGTGCATGTCTAGATCCCTCCATGCATCCCTCCTGTGCTGTGACATCCAACCCCCCCCCCCCCCCCCCCCATCCTCCAGACCCGGACACTCACCCCTCATCTTTGACCTCTGCTGCCCGCCCTTCCCATACACCCCTGCAGGGGGCGTTGGAGCGGCCTCAAACTGCCCTCCCCATTCACAGTATTTCCCTGTCTCCTCTCCACCGGTGCTCTCTGGCGGAGAGGAGCCCACAGGGAGCAGAGGCCACTAGCGATGGAGCCAGCCTGGCTGGGCTCTCCTGTAGCACCTGGGCCTCCTCTGAGGGGACGGACCTCCGGCTCCTCCTCCAGACACCTGGGAGGCAGCGTAGAACCCTCCACATCATCTCCCCATGTGTAGCGGCTTATTTGAGAAGATCGAACTCCCGTTCATGATTAACAATTTAAAACTGCAGCATTTAATTTTGACTAGGTCTTCCTTTTGTAACCGTAACCATATTATGGAGATTTAAATCCCCCCCCGCATCTTTGGCTTCTTTTATCATCTGTTATTTCATTCTTGAGCTGTGTCATTAAACTCAGCCATAGTCATCATCCATTCTGTTATGTCCAACAAGCTGTTTCTGTGTTCTAAAACAGCTCAGGTACAGCGCAGATGGGTTACCATGGCAACAGCCCCTCTCCATCTCACCAGGTGGTCACACCTTCAGTCACTTTCTTCTCTCCAGTCGGCAGATTCGATCCGTCGGCCGCAGCATGCTGAAAAGTTCCAGTGTGAGTGGAGAGATCTACGCCCAGGAGCGCACCGATGGCAGCCAATCAGACACGGCGCTGGGCACGGTGGGCGGCGTCAGCAAGAAGAGACGCTCCAGCCTCAGCGCGCGGGTGGTCGCCATCGTCGGCAACCGCCGCAGCCGAAGCACTTCTCAGATCAGCGGCCCAGGTGAGCTGCGACAGAACGGGCAGCGTGAAAACATACGATGGAAATATTATTATTATTATTATTATTATTATTATTACATTTCATTTTGTTTCTACCTCAAAGAGTGCTGAATGGATTTTAATGAAAGTGATTAAAGGTGGATTTGTTTGATTTGATGGGTGAGCATAAAAGCCTGCAGCCGAGGGCGTCTGCATTTGAGTATTTTGGTGTGAATACCAGCAGGTAAATATTACTTTTATACCCCCCCCCCCAACAGAGGGACAGCCTGTCTGTATGTCCCCAAGTACAGTACAGTACAGGATGTGATCTATCTTCTCCTCTTCCTCAAAAGCTACGGGACGGAATTCAAAATATATTTCACATCTACTTTGAAGGAGCCCTCAAAATGTGCATCACGTAATTTGTTTCTTCACACAATAAGGGGAAATAAAGGCAATAAAAACAAAATATGAACGCCATCATCCTTACCTACGGCTGTGTTATTTTCTCATTTTATCCAGAAGGGAAGACGAAGAAGGAGAAGGGCGCGCCCATCCAAAGGAGCACGGAGACTGGCATGGCGGTGGAGCTGACGAGGAACATGAGCCGCCAGCCCAGCAGAGAGTCCAACAACGGCAGCATGAACAGCTACAACTCTGAGGGGAAGTCAGTAAACCATTCACTTCCTGTTCTGGTTGCTTTCCAATCACACGCTCCAGATCCTGTTCTGTCATGTTGTGTCCCTCCTATAGAAGAATGCCTTTTATTTTGTCTTCTTCTTGCTGCATGTTTCAACACACTGTAAAAAAAGAAAAAAAAGAAATCAATGTTCAGTTATAAACTGTCTTTAGCAAATAGCATCTCCTGAAAGCAGGTAAATCGGCCCTGCAGACTCAGTTCCTTCATGTGTGCATGTTTGATGTGTCAGTTTGATCTTCTCTGGAGTGAATCTGGGTGCCAGCAGTCAGTTCAGCGACTTCCTTGATGGCCTTGGACCAGCTCAGTTAGTGGGAAGGCAGACGCTGGCCACACCTGCCATAGGTAAGGTGCCAGTGGCAGATGTATATATAAAAAAAATATTTACTCTATATAAATCAGATTATAAGTGTATTTATTCCTTACATAAAGTAATGGACTATTGAAGTTATAATGTACCGGTAATAATTGCATTAAATTATTTGCACATACTCCCCTTATTGTAGCATTCATATTTATTAAAAATAAACAGATTAAGCTAAAAGTAATGATAAACATAAAAGAGTTTACTCCGTAGTCCTCCTGCCCCAGTTTTCCACCGGGGTTCAGCTTGTCTGTGTTTCCCAGGTGACATCCAGATCGGGATGATGGAGAAAAAGGGGCAGCTGGAGGTGGAAGTCATCAGAGCTCGGGGGCTCGTGCAAAAGCCCGGATCCAAATCGCTCCCTGGTAGGAACCCGGGCTGTTATCCTTAGGGTCAATTTGACCCTGTCCAATGTTTATCATTCAAATTAGGAAAAGTCATATCTCATGACTTTTCCTAATTTGATGGATACAATTGATTAAGTATAGTATTATAATATTTTTTGCAATAAGATGAACACATATTTCACCCATTGGTGTTCCTCTGGGGGGGGGGGGGGGGGGGTCCTACTTCCACACCTATGAATGTATCTCTAATGTTCTGCACTAGCTCGGTTCATTTATTTACTTTGTTTCCACCGTAGTGAAGATCAAACGGTTCAAAGGGCTCCATGATTCTCCTGCAACGTTGTTTCCTCTCATTGTTCCAAATCAAGGGGCAAATTGTTCAACAATTTTCTGTAAATCCTTTTCTGGAGGAAAATATCCAGAAAGATGAAACTCTGTGCTTTAGATAGATACTTCATTCATCCCAAGGGAAATTCTTTTCCCTCTTATAAACCTATAACCTGTCATTAGGTCTGATCTAGATTATATAATATATTGAGAGTTGCTGTTTGATTGTTCTCTTGTTGTGTTCAGCTCCTTATGTCAAGGTGTATCTGCTGAATAATGGAGCATATGTAGCCAAAAAGAAAACCAAGATTGCACGGAAAACACTCGACCCGCTGTACCAGCAAGCACTGCTGTTTGAGGAAAGCCCCCAGGGTAAAGTCTTACAGGTGAGCACCGAGCTGCTTTACTCACATACGATGTGTTTGAACCTTGCGGCTGTGTGATGTGAAGAACACGGTTTTCTTTCAGGTGATTGTATGGGGTGACTACGGTCGTATGGACCACAAAAGCTTCATGGGAGTTGCACAAATCCTACTGGAGGAACTGGACTTATCAAGCACAGTCATTGGTTGGTATAAGTTATTCCCACCCTCCTCCTTGGTGGACCCGACACTTGCTTCCCTGACGCGGCGGGCTTCCCAGACATCACTAGACAGTTCCTCCGGACCTCCCGGCGTTCGATCCTAATGGACCAAATGCTCTCCGCCACTTGATGAGCGACTAACTCGTGGAAGCGTCGCACTGTGGAGTGAAACCGAGACAGAATATGGTGAAGATCAGAAACGGTCACAGCCAGAAAGCTTTGGTTGAGATCTGACGATCATTTCTGTCAGGGTTTATTTCCTCTGCTGAAAGGAGCGTCACATTTCAGTGTTTCATATCCATTCAAAGACGTTTCCTCTGTGTTTGCTGAAGCCACAGGGCTGCAGACAAATAGCAACGGGTGTCGGAGAGTTCTGTGAGGCAGGGCTGCATTAGCGGAATCAGTAATAGCAAAGAAATGTACGTCACACATTGGAATGTAAATACTTGAGACAGAGGTAATCACCCTCCACACCTGCGGGTGGCGTAGTTCGCTCTGTAGTGGCCTCCTCCAGTACCCAATTGGACTGTCAGAACTCCCGCTGGCTAAGAGCTGCTTCGTGGGAACTCATTCTGGAAGCACAGGGCCTTCTTCTGGTGCCTAGAACGCGGAACACTGGTCCTTCTCACAACAACAACAACAACAACAACAAAAACAACAAAAGAGAATCCTGTTTTCAACATGTTTAGCATGGCGGCTCTGAAGCCGGACTGTTTGAGCGAATTTTGCTTTATCGTTTCTACCCGCACAAAATGTTTTGCATTCAACGCTCATGGTAATGTCGTCCGTCCGGTGTGTGCTTGGAGAGAAAACAAACCTTTGGGATGAAAAATATTAAATGTCTGCAAATTTTACGGGGGTGGGGCGGGGTTTATAACACAATTTAGTTTATTATTATTATTAGATTAGCTTGCAGCTTCGTTATCTTTATTCCACTACTTGGTCCATTCCAGTTGTCTTCGTACAGATGCGTATCCGGCCTTACAGGAGGTTGACCAATAAATAAAAAGTCACTTATAAATATCACAGGGCGGTAAAAAGTCTACAAACGTCATGTGTTCAAGTATGAAAGATCTTGTTTGTCCAAACCTTCGTTCACATACTTTTGAAATTCAAATACAAGCATAACAGCTGGATTTTATTCCACCTCCCCCCCACACACAATAAAAAGGATAACTTAAAAAAAAGGCTAAATCTTAAATATTATTGTTTTTCATCATTGATTGATTTCATTTCTTTAGTAAGAAAGATAAATTGACAGAAAAGAATCGCTCACCATTTCCCTAGTGCTTTTCTGTGAATGGGAATTCACTGTTCAGACTGATTTGTCGGCACCCCAACTTCAATGCTCACCCTCCGTTCTGCCAGCAGGCTCCTTCCACCAGGAAAGGGCGGAGCCAGCATGACTTTGGAACCTGTTCCGCACTGCATGCACATTTTTTTTGTGTGTAAAACTAACAGATACAGAAAGAAAGAAAAAACCTACCGAACTAAATACATGTGTTAGTTCCACATACTGTTGGGCCGCTTGTATGTTGCATGCAGTAGTACAGTTTGCTCGTACTTGAATATTAAAGCGATACAACCAAGAAACTAAAGCCATTCCCATCACACAGAGACATCTGACCTGCCGTCCGTTCCACGTTCTCTCAGAGTCCGGTGCTGAATGTCCGTCAGACTAAACCCCAAGATTACATTGATGTCCTCCCTCAACCCTCTGGGAGATGTACTGTACTGTATGGTAGTACCGAGCGGACCTCAAAGCGCTCCTTCCTCTCACGTCACATCATAGCACACCTCCGACTAAATATGTACAAATCAGATCTACTTATAAGGAAATATGAACTCTGTTTCACCGCGATGATTTCCGATGCTCTAACACGTGAGCGGTGAAGTTACATGAAGAGTAAATGCGGAGACACACACTGTAAATACTCGACAGCCATTCGCTGGGTTTGCATTGGGTTCAGCGGTTTTTGCAAAGGGGCCAAGTCATACTGTATAATGAGGAGCGATTGATATGTCAACAGGGACCACACAAGGGGTTCGTCTCAAAAGACGCACCGCTTCTCTAAAAGTCATCAAACGAGCACTCGTCTGTGCTCCGATCCCGATGCCTGAGCCCCGGCCACGTTCGCGTCAGAGGAGTCGACTTTACTTTTCATCGTCCGGTGAGGCTGGGTTTCTTTTCTTTGTCTTTTTCTTTTTTCTTTGTCAGTATTAACAAACAAAAAAAAAGAAAAGAAAATGCTGATTGTTTACAACTTCTCTGTTCCACTAAAGTGAAAAGAAATGTAGAAAAAAAATGTTCACCGCGACATTTTCTTGTTTGTATAACAGATGTGGCTCAAATGTATGTTTTATATTTTAAAAAAAGTTCATTTTTATGATTTACAAATAAAAAGATTGTGTGGAAGAAAAGAGATTTTATTGCAGCAGGTCTGATTTTTTTTTTTTTTTGTGGGGTTTAATTTTTCTGATTTTCTCAGCCTGTCAAAAGGTCGAGGAAGAAAAAAAAACATACGTCAAAGTCTTATGCCGTGTTTATGGGAAAGTTAATATTTGCCTTAGTCCTGTAAACGTTCTCGGTCGGTTCACAGACAGCAGAGCCGCCCCATGATAAACTAACAAGGAGCAACTCATTACAGGACATTACAGCTTCACTGGAAGACTGGACATCTCAAAAGCAAAGTCATTCGGGTCAACTACGTGCACAAGATAAATAGATATGCATCACAAGTTCCTCCTTTGACATGGTGATCAATTAGTCCTTGAAAGGAAGTGGAAAAGGTTTAAAAACTACAAATTGCACACAATGCTACCCTCGATCTAACATCCACCGACAATCATCTCGATTCAAATCTTCTCTTTCCAGATAGTGCAAAGCTCCAGGATGTTCTCTTCCCAAATCCATCCAAACGTTTCCCAAAATACCCGGCTCCTGGCCTGTGTACCTTTTGGCTCAAATGTAAAATCTTTTTCATGAGTTTCACCTGTTTGATCTCGACTCTCAGCTAAATGAGAGCTGACAGAGGGCAGCAGCAGGTCACGGAGCTTAAGCCCGGTACTGACCACGGACTCTTTCTGTGATGCACTTAAAGTCTTTAATTCAACAATCACTGCGGTGATTTTGCTCATCCGTAGGAGTCGGCATGAAGATCAGTCTCCTGCTGTCCCTCCTGAACGATGAAGCGGCCCTCCTCTTTGGTGTAGCAGCCAACAAGCCTTCACCGTGCCGGTGAAGGCTTGTGTTTCTGTGTTTCTGCAGGGGGACTGTGTTGAATGGAATCTGCAGCATGTGTCTTCATCATGGTGCTTTTAATGCCCAGTATTTCCATCAGCTCCACACGGCCTCTCTCTGGGACTCGGAGTCTGGGAGCTGGCTTCCTGTCCAGAGGGACTCACGTTTAACTGACGCTGCAGCTGTCATGGATCACACATTTGGTAGCTGTGCACGATCAGAAAGCATCGCTGAGAGCAGAGTCATTTGATTTGACGTGCGCTGATGGGCCTTTGAACCCATTCACTGTCAGACCTCTTTGCGACTGGAAGAGGGCTGCTTGAATCGTGTGCCATTTATTTGCCTGTGATCAGGGTCAGCGCTCCTCAAAAATGTTAGTCATCCTTACAAAGAATGAATCGTGTTACCGGCATTTGACCTTCCTTGCAGTCAACCTAACGTGAAATACTGTTTATGTGCAGCAGCGGAGGTGGAGTTCATTTAAGCAGAAGCCTCATGTATTTTTGTATATACATTTGTAAGACAGCTGTGCATTGCAACGGGACGACAGCGCACGTCTCGGCCTTGCTGCAGCGCGCCGCACCAAGCAGGAAGTTGCATTAATGCGGCCTCATGTTTGACCTCTGGTACCACACAAGTGCAACGGAGGGCTTGGGAGATTTATGTTCCACACCCCTCTTGCTAAATAAGCAGAGCCCCCCCCCCTGCCCCCCCAAAAAACAGAATCTGCAGTCCGACGGGCCTCCTCATCGCACCGCACAGCCTCCGTGTAGGAAGCATGGAGGGTGCACGTCGGCGGTCGAGACAAGCTTCCACGCTACTTCCAGGAAGTGCAGCTGATTTATCTGATCGGCTCAAAGGGTAAACTTCGGTGGTGTTATATTTCATCAGTGTTGAAGCTGGATTAAACAGAGAGAGTTCGATCTGAGAGCAAAAAAAGAGGGTTTGCAATCAGAACGGGACTGTGGGTCTCCAAATGTCTGGAGCTGCAGCCACCAGCAGTCGTTACGTTAAAGACAGGAGGAGCTGCTTCATCTGAACACTGAGGCCGACACACGCTCATCTGCAGACTGAATGTGAGAGTTCACCCGCTCAGACCTTCGCCCACTCGCTGTGGGGTAGGCTATTTCACATATTTAGAGCTGATTTTACTTGAAGCCACAGGAACTCAAGTAAGGAAGTGGCCCAGAACACACATACCAGCGTGGATGAAATGTGCACCATCAAGAGGATTCAGAGCAGTGCCAGCAGAACGCACAACGCCACAGTAATCTGGTAAATGTGTCTTTAATGCCACGTGGATGCAGTGACAGCAGCGCAACAGATGATCCAGCACGTTCTAGAGACGTATTGTGAATAGAATAGAAGAGAAAGCCTTTATTGTCATCTCATCGTGGCGACACAATGAGATTAGGGGACTGAAGTCACGTTGAGAAAACACACACGACTCAATTAAAAGCCACTCAGATCAAAGGCAATCCGGCGGAAGCATTTTGTGAGTGCGTTGAGCCGGCCGTCCACGTCGGTCCCTTTTGCAGCCGACCACGTGGAAAAGTCATCAGAATCACTCCTTTCGGGGGGGGGGGGGGGGGGTTGGGAGCAGCCACCTCCACGTCTCCTGCCGCATGAAACATTAAACCGTGAAGGCTGGACGTGATGGCAAAAACACAAATGTACGCGTTTTTGTTAAATCGAGGTCCTTCTTCTCAAGATGCGCGTCAGCTGTGGACGCGCAATTAGAATCAACAGGCTTTAACGCGCGCCCGGTGAGAGCTAAAAATACCTCCGCTCCGGCTCCGACGGACTCGAGGTGCGTCTAACCTGTTGGTCCGGCGGATTGGACAGCGCCGCTCGCAGTGGATGCTTTTACGCGCGGGTAGATTTTGGGTTGATGAAGAGGAAGGAGGGCGGTCAAAGCAGTTTGCCCCGCTCTCGGAAACGCTCTCCGTCCCAGCCTGTTAGACTGCGCGTGATCGCTGCGTGCGCTTTAGGCACAGGGACTCGCGTGCTCGAGAAGAGCTCGGCGCACTCGGTGCCCGCTTCGGTGATGCCATGCCCCGGAACCACAGCGGAGACGACGGCGGCGCCGGGCTCTGGATGAGGACGTCGCCGGCCCACTGTGACGAAATCTACGGCAAGAAGGATGTCGAGTCCGGACGAAGGATGATCAACAGCACGGGTGACTGTTTCATGTCAGCCTCCACCGCTGCAGGTGCTGCCGGCTCGGAAAGCCTGAGGGGGAAGCAGGGAGCCCGGCTCAGCCTGCTCGGGAAGCCGCTCGTCTACAGCGCGCAGAGCGCACGGAGAAACGTGCGTTACCGGCGGCTCCAGAACTACCTCTACAACGTGCTGGAGCGACCGAGAGCCTGGGCGTTCGTCTACCACGCGTTCGTGTGAGTTGATTTCCATAATTTGCTTGCAGGATTTACTGTGGAGAAGATCTGTTGTTGCGCACCTGTTGATTTGCCCACCCCGCGACGCAAAGCAACACCTGGAGCTTGAATCTGACATTTGATTCACGCATCGTTTTGTCACTTTTGTAAATGATGCTGCTATAAAACGAGAGCCGAAACGCTGAGCGTCACCGGCGCGCAGCTGGAATGCGCATCTTCACTTTCCTGGCTGTTTGAATGAACACCTTGAGGAGCAGGTGGAGGTTCGATCCAGCAGCCTGTCTGTGGAGGAGCCCAAGACTCTCCACGTTCTCCTGTGGATGCTCAGTCGAGCCCTAATAAACGTGTAATAATGCAGCGACAAGGCTAGCGGGGGGGGGGGGGTCACATTTAAGATCATTTATGTGACGTTCAGGAGTCAGGAACATCTGAAACCATTGATGCACACCTGAGGATTGAGGGGGGGGGGGGGGGGGGCTCGGCCTCTCCCCTGAATATTGCGGATCATTGATCGGTTCGTTGCAGCATCCACGTTCTGGTTTGGTGTGTTGATGCTGTCGTGGACTATTGATGTCATTTTGCATTGTCTGCAGTGTCGTCCAACAGCTCCAGGCGAATCTCCCTTTATGGGGGGGGGGGGGGGGGGCACGTTACTGGTCTCAGTGTCGCGCTTTGCTCCTTCCTGTGTTGCTTTTGGCCGCCCAACCAGCTGCATTTGATTTCCCGCCCGTAACTGCCGTTGTGGAATCGTGTCTGTTTCTGCAGCGAGAGGAAGGAAGTTGAGCCACATGCTCACCAGAGAGCACCAACCGTTGTTCGCGTGTCTGCTGCTATCTGTGCAGCTACACTTTTTTATCTCCAAGTTCTACTCCGCATTTTCAGCACAGGTTTGTTTGTTTGTTTCAGTATTTTTGTTTGCTTTTTCCCCCGATATCATCGCTGACTTCAACCTTGATTGGACGGAAACACACAAAAACCACCCCTTTGGTACATTTCCTGTGCCGTTAGATGAGTCAAGATGACAAACGAGAAACACGTAACGATGAAACCGTTGAGCGTCTGACGGAAGCTGTCGGTTACTTTTATTGTAAAGAGCTTCCTAAAGAGCAGCTGCTGTTGAAGACTCGGACTGCTGTGATTGGCCCAGGAGCCTGATGAATATTGTCTGAGCTAGATTAATGGCGTGTTTTACAGCACAAATGTTAATATAGGCTGTACGCTTCAACACTGTCGTCCTTTTGTGTGTCAAACGTTAACAAAAGTTCATCAGGCATGCGTTCTAGAGGTGAAAGCGCTTAAACTGCACGTCCCAAACTCTCCCATTGTGGGTGATGGTGTCACGGCGTGACCTGCACAGGGGTCAGCCAGCTAATTGGTGTGACTTTCATTTCCCTCTTTTACAGGAGCCATAGCAGGCAAATTTGATTTCTGTTTCATGAAAAGGCTGATTCACACAAACTCTCTCTCTCTCTCTCTCGTGCACGGTTGGCTGGCTGGGAAGTTGAACGCTTTTCTTTCATGCCTGCAGGCTGTGAGCTGAAACGGGAGCCACGGCGCCACCGGTGAAACCGTCGTGTGTTTTCGCCGGCGCTCCCCGGAGGCCCAGCCTCAGCACATGAAGCCAGGGACAGATTTCCATCTGGCGGCCACCTTCACCCCCTCCATGGGACACTCTTCTCTTCACCCCCTTTTTGGTTGAAATTGGCTTTTAAAATTTGCATTATGTAATTTTGATTTATTATTACTTTTCATGGTTGGTGTGTAAAGATATCAAGAACTATGTAGAACCTTTTGGTGCTGATCCAGATCACCATGTGGATGGTGTGAATCCAGTTAGGAGGGGAACGAGCTGCTTGGCGGAGGTCTGCGCTCTCTGAGTTCTTCCAGTTTTTAATTGTTTCGGGGGTGAAACGGCGGATGATCCAGTCGCACTTTGAGCATCCCCCCCAGGATTACATGTTCTGCATGTAAATGACCCGTCTTGTCCACGTCATGTAAGAAGCCTGCGTGTTGTAATCTAAGGTTTACAACTACGGTACTGTGACTATTGCATGCAAAATCTTTCCTTGAAGAGAAGCGGAAACCTTACGCACCATACAAACTACTGGAGCGCAAAATGTTCCTGCAATGTCTTGTTTGGACACTTGGGGGCAGAGATAACAGCTGGTGAACACACTACTGGCTTTAACGACTATAATACGGTCAAACAGAAGCTCATCTCCACTCCGGCACTATGGATCATTCAAATCGGAGTCCTGCTTCTGCCTCTTCAGCTCCTAAGGCCACACACTGTCGCTGTGTGTGTGTTTGATCATCTCCCGTAATACTTCACTTTGCAGCTTTCTCTGCAGCGACTGCACACACTCGTATTTTTAAATCCTTCCCCTACGTGCGACAGCAACAGGACTGAGCCGGCCTTTGTGCCGAGTTGTGCCCGGGGTGCCAGCCGACCCTCCTTCCTGCTTGCAGACGCACATACACAGTGCTGCCATTCATCTCACCTCAGGATTAACAAGCTCTTATCCTCGCGAGTATGTTCAGGGGCAGGAAACGGGGGGTGGGGGGGGGTTAGTGTTCCTCCACCTCTGGGTTCAGAGCTGGCCGTGGGTGATGGGCATGGAGCGGCGACGTGAACTCTGATCTTGTTCCGCATCTATCGGTTTATTGTGCTCGCAGCAAAGGATGTAGGCTCCTGTGGCGCTCAGGAGAAATGTCGATGGCTCATCACAATCCAGCGCTGTTAGCGTTAGTAAGAGCATCACAGTGTGTTGTCATTCTGTCACGGACAGACGGACGTCTTTGCTCCACCAGCTGTTTATTTCTCTGCGAGGTGTGAGATGTAGGATACGTCCTCGTTCCACCTGTCTCGCTTTAGGATTTGAGACGAGACTCTGTTTTCCAGTTGCGTATCGCTTCGGCTCAATCACATGGACCTGTTAAATCTATGCATGTGAACCTGTTTGAATGCATTCGGAGGACAGCCGCTGCTGATGTGGTTGCCCTGCTGCAGGGAGTCGTGTTTCAGTCGCGCCGTTTGCCCAGAGGGAGTCCCCCCCCCCCCCTTGCTGTTGTCAGAGATGGCCTCTCTGGAAGCACAAAAGACAAGGGTTTGATTCAGGACACGCCGATGCACATTCATTGTGATTCAGCTAAGACAAACATCGTTTACCTAAGCAGCACCTGCTTGCCTGACTTTAAGGCCTCCCACACTGAGTCGGCCCCCCCGACCTGGAATGACACGCAGCAGATTCTGTCCCACATGCTCTATGACTGGTTAGCATCATCACCGATCTGTCAAAGGATGCCTGGTCGGGAACTATTGGGGAGTTTTAGGGTTATGCTGCATGGCCGAACGGGACGGGTGGTCGTCCTGCAGAATGAAACGGAGACCCAACCGTCTCCACCTTCAATCCGCTGTCCTCTCTCTCACCGGTAACATCTAAATTCTGCAGTGTCCTTTCCTTTTACTGGATCCCAGATCTCCCTCTCTGGGTTTCAGTTAGTGGGGATTAACCGTCGATGTGTGGAGGAAGGGTGTGCTTTTGGTTTTAGAGTGAAAATCTGTGTTTGTAAAAAACAAATTCGACAACTTCAGCTTCAACAGCAACACCCAAAGACTCCTAGAAGCAGAGGAAAGCTTCAGGAAAGGAATTCTCAATGTGAAAATAGTACTGGCGTGCATTATTCTAGCGTGACATCGGCTGCACACCACAGCTGCCATAATGCAAAGGGGGGGGGGGGAGGGTTCTGCACAAGGGCAAAGAATTTACCACCATCTGCACCCAAAGCATGACGTGCATTCTGAAGATGTGTCTCAGCTGGGATGAGGGGTGATGGGGCACATCAGGGCGATGCAGAATCGGTTCATTCCCCTGCACAACCGGCCAGAGGCCCCCTGACCTCCCTGCTTTACCCCCCAGGGACGGCACGGCAGCTGTGCTGCCCTTCTGTCCCTCCCCACCACTTTAACCTTCCTCCTCCACCGCTCCACAGTGAAACAGCCTCTTTCTATGTGGGCCAAGCACAATCTCTGTCTCTCCCTGCCTCCCACAATGCCTCAGTTTTCACAATCAGCAGGTAACACGGAATACTCAGGTCTCCAGAAATCATGCATGATGGTCAAATCCGATTCAGCAGCTGCATGTCGCACCCAAAATGCGGTTTGAATTTCAGGCGTGAGTAAAGCGCGTGGCACATACGACCTGTTTTCTCATGGAAGACGTGTCTTTCTGTCAGACGGCGTAACGTCGGATTACAGCGCGAAACAAAGACGAGCTGAGATCCGGACTTGGGTTCCTTTTTGAGGAAGTCGCTATGGAGGTTAAAGCATCAGTGTCATGTGAGGAGGCTTCGCAAAATGGTAATGCTCCTGGAAAAGCGGTTAAGAAGATGAATATTTTTTCTGATCTAAATCCTCAAACATTTATTCATCGTTCGTTCTTTAATGGAAACCAGCGCGGGATAATGCACCAGCCAATCTCTAGCCGTTGGTAACACAAAAGCGTTCGCAGCCATAATGGATGTCCCCTCTCAACCTGAGAAACGCTGCACGCCGGTAGCTCCGCTTCTGCTGAGCCGCTCATGAATAGGACGCCGCATAACGACTCCTGCACCGATTGCATCGCTTATGCATCCGCTAACGGCAAAAGGAATGACCGAGGTCGCTCTTGTTCTGTCTCTGCACCTGGCTGAGCGTTAATGCATGCCAAGCAGCTTCCCGATCAGCCATCTGCTGCCGGGTCCTGAAAGACCTCCTCCGATTGGCGTCCATTAGCGACCCGTCTTTGGCGCTGCAATTTAAACACGCGTGCACCGATTAGTGATGAATTAATTCTCAGCATGTCACAGTTAAAATCTGAGAGTGGTGAGACTGATCGCCTAATCAAACCAGTCTTTCCCATCTTTTTTTGTGTTTGTGTGTGTGTGTGTGTGTGCGTGTGTGTGCGCGCGCCCTCTCTTAGGAACGAAAGGCCTATATCAGATGTGTTTTGTTTTGTGCTGTGATAACACAGACCCTTTAGAAAAGGGAAATCACTTTTACTGTCGTGTGTGTCAGTCAAACCAAAGAATTACCCAGGGATCAGCTGTTTCCTGTCCCGATCGGCGGCCTCTGTTTATCCCCGGCATGGACGGAGTCACGACCTCCAACAGCAGAAGAGCGTTCACTCCAGCAGACGGCTCCTAATAAGTAAGATTGCATCATATCAGGCCCCCTCCCCTGTAACCTAGTGGCGCTCTATCACACACACACACACGCACACACGCAGTGTTGTCGGGTTCGCGGGACCCACCCTCTGTTCTTACAGGCGTTTATAAGGATTTAAGTGTCTGGAAGTCTTGCACGTCGGGGGGCAGATGCAGAACTGCCACTGAGGGTGGTTGCATCCAGCGTTTTACACGCTTCGCCTCCAGACAAGCGGCTTTGCGCTGTCGACTAATTTACTGCTGTAAACTCGCAGAGCTCAGATGTTTGCGTAAAAATGTAAGAATATGGTGCGGTGGCTCTGAAGTGTGTTCCTCCTTACAGCTGAACAGCAAGAGAGGGAAAGCGTGGTCTTTTACGGTGCCGCGTCCGCAGTGTGAGGCAGAGCGCTGTCGGTTTGTCGCTCATTAAACGGCAGCAAAGCGAGACTACTTGAACACGGCAAGCATGTGCTGCTGTTTGTGTTCAAGACAAACTGAGAAGACGCTTTAAATGGCAAAAGTATATCTATATAACATAGCTGCAGATCATGGAGTGCCGATCCACCTTGCAGCAGACACACATTCCCTGTGTAGGTTGTCCTGGGAATAGGAAGATCCTGACATTTGCTCTCTGTGCTAAGCTATCTCTGTAGGGAAAAGCCAGGTTTGCTATTGTCACTGCCTGTTTCTCCTCATTATCCCCCCCATCAAACCCTTCGGTGGAGGAGAAATGAATTGTTTTTCTTTTTTCTAATGTACACATGCATGCTTTTTGTAATACTCTGATTTTCATAGGCCAGATTCACCAACCTGCTGCTCGGCGTAAATGATCTCTGGGTCTTTGTGTTGGAGAGTCGCAGAACGGCTCCACAGCTTTGTGCAGCAAGAGAAAGGCAAGCCAAGCAAGAGGCAGGACCGACTGTAGGCATTCATCCTCTCAGCATCCACAGCTTTAATTAAAAGCCTAATTACACAGGGAAATGGGATGCCAGGGGAGAAAGGAGGCGGGGGTGGAGGAGGCGAGGAGTTGAGGAGGGTTCATGCTTCAAAATGGCAGGTTCAAAAATAGATCCCATTCCTCAAACTCGCCGCTACCACTGCTGTCGGCACCAAGGCCAGTTCTGGCTGGCTTTATTTGGATGGGCTGGTAGAAATAATAGCTGGCCGACCTGGACTGCAGGTAGCCCAGAAGGTAGAGACGGTGGAAGGGGGTCCTGTTCCAACCCGGCCTGAAAGCCGAGAGGACAACTAAACATTCAAAATAAGCGTACAGACAAACTGCAACGGAACCGGTGGCTTTCCCAGCATGCATTGAGGCAGGGTCGGCTCCTGCTGGGTTGGGTCTTGTGCTCCTGTCATACATGCAAAGGCGTTTGGAGCTACCCGAAAGGTGAACATTCTTTGCAGATGAATGCGCTCCATCCTCTTCTCGTTTGAAAGCCGTCACTGCAGCAGGTCTTGCGTCTCAATAAATCACAGCGTGTTGTTTTCTGTTTTATTCCTTTATGTGCTGTGGTGCTGATCTGCTGACTGATGAAGCATTTGGGTCTGGGAAGGGCCACTCCAGAGGGAAGTGATGAGTTTTCATCCATCGTCATGGCGATGCGTGTCAGGCATGCTTTTCAAACTGTGTTTTTTTTTAAATAGCAAATAAATCAAGTCAGCTGTGTGTGCATTCAGAGGTGTCCTGATGAAGTGTCCCCACCGGTACGCCGCTGCCTCATGACAAGGACAAATGTATGTGTGCGTGTGGCCTGCGAGCGGAGTGTGACTGCTAGAGGTTGCTCTGCTTGAACATTTCTAATAGAATAACATTTCATTCTAAAGTTCTTTTAAAACAGTTTGCGTTAAATAATCTCATTATATTACCCCTGAAAACACATCTTCATGTGATCTTTTTTTAACCCTGATTAATTTCAGCATGTGTTTAAGTAGTTGGTTACATCTCCTTGAGGGGGTTGAGCCGTTCCGTAGTTAGACTTGAACCCTGACCTGGTCGATGATGTTAGTGGATGACATTGCTCCGTATGCTTCATATCTCCATGGCACTGCAGCGCTTTACTCCCTGAGCTCCCATTAGCGCCAACCGGCTCTCCAGAGCGAGGATTACCTCGGGTGAACTCCTGCCGCCGTCGTGGCTTTCTGTCCGATTCGCCGCTGTATCTTTCTTTCCTTCCATCTCTCCATCCCTCTGCTCGTCCCTGTGTAGGCGTACAGTACAACTAATGAACGCACAAGGACCCTTCTTTCTCTCTGGCCGGAGAGCAGTGAGTCATAAATGTGTGCGCGACTCTTCAGCGGCGCTCTGATGGGATGTCTGCGGGGCTGTGAGGCGAGAGAAGAGACTGAAGCATACACACTTTGATGCAGATGCATCTCGTGTTCCAGCACGGAGGGAGGGAAAGGTGCTCGATGCCGTTTTAATGGTCTCTCATATCGAGTCCTGCTGAGTCACAAGCGCAGGTTGTTGCCGCTCACATCTCGCTGTGTGCTGCAGTGTGTGCAAATCTACCTGCTGGAGGGTGTTCGGAGGCTTTTGTGAGTCTTAGAGGTTACCTGTGGAGAAATTTGTCGTCTTTTTCAGATCCTCTTATCTCTCTATCTATCTCTCTCTGGTTGGTCTCTGTTGCCTGATTATAAGTCTTCTTCTTTTTGAAAACCACAGAGATGCTGGAACAACATATTACGTTGACGGGAACAGTCAGGCTGTTTGCCGTGCTGCACATAAACCGAACAAGGCAACAGGAGGACAGGAAATCCAGTCAACGAAGGAGATAAGCCTTTCAGTTTGGCCAGCCACACATTCCGGCGTTATCTTGTTTGCACCATCGCTGTCGAACCTCTGTCTGATGTCAAGCGTGCAAAATCTCCCCTCTCACAAATGTGACAATTTCTCTTCAACTTTCTCTTTACTTTCACCTCCCCTGGATTTATTTTTGTCCTTATGGTCGGGTTTCCAGTGGTTGCATAAACCGCCGCCATGCCGTGCAGAATTCCTCGTCTTACTCATGCATTGACGCCAACGGCTTAAAATGCCAAAAAGCTGCCAAAAGGGAACAAGAATGAGATTCCGCTTTAATTTAAGACTTAATATCTCTGCAAGTTATTTACTCTGGTGCATGACATGGTTCCAACCGGGCTATGGGGAGAATCTGCATGCTTCTGTAGCTTTCCAATAATCTCCTTCACACAAATTGGGCATCTCATTTAAATATTTATACTGGGGGAATAGGGGGGCTTCTGATCTCTGCAGCATCTTGGTGCAATATATCTGGTTAAATACTCAGTAAGTGCCTCGATGCGAGATCATAATTTGTTTTCTGTCGATTTGCATTTGACAGAATTGTATTGCTGAAACATGCAGATTGATTTCAGGGGCCGCAGGTAAATGAGATGTGAGTATTAATATTCTCTTTTTCATAGCTCTTTCTTTGCAGCGGCGCCGAGGGCCACCTGTATCCTTCACAGTCAGACGCAGTGGAGCGACAAATGCATTGTTTGGAATTGATTCAATTTTGCTTTCCAGCATCACTGTTTGAGAACAGGAGCTGGAACTCGGCGGCCGCTGCTCGTCCGTCATTACCGATGCCGTTTGGTCGACCTCTGGTGTTGTCACAGTTTAAAATGTAGAAATAACTGTGGTTGATTTCATTGTCTTGGCTGTAACTTTCATTCGGCTATTGCTAAATGCTATTGCCAGACTGTCGCCGTGCACGAGCTAACGCTGGCTAACATATGTGCTGAAACTCTTATCACTGTATTGCTTTTTGAAAAGATAGGCGCTCTGTTTGCAATCTTTGTAGAAATCAAAATGACAAATCCTTCTTGTCAAAACTGTTAAGACGGCGAAACGGCACGCGGTCTCTCCCTACAGAGCACACTGATTCACAAAGATACGGCCGTCTCTTTCAGCTGCCGCTGTCCTTATTCACATCCTGCCGCTACATTAAATATTCATGATAAGTGGCCTGTCGCGAATACCGTAGCGCCGCTGATGCCCATTATAATAAAAAACAGCCTCTTTATCAGCACCATCACTTTCATCGGATCACAAGCCGTCCTTTTTGGAAGAAGGGTCATGTATACAGGGAATGTATGGACACACGTCTGTGCATCGCTGATAGAAAAAACAATGGTGTGGCACAAAAAAACAAACACTGTAAAGCGTCTTTGTGTGCCTTGAAAAGCGCTATATAAAATCAATGCATTATTATTATTAAACTCTGCTTCTCTGAGGATCACGTGACTGCTTTGACCTTTGGAAGGATTTAAGCTGTTCAAACACCGTGGCCTTGAGGAGCAGCTCCTACACACTCTGTTTGATAAGACTTTTAAAGCTGAAGAGGATGAAACTGTTGCGTACGAACTTATTTCCCTACAACGTAATGAGAGATTATTTTTGCAACGCTGCTTTCAGGTGTTTCAGGGCTCTGAAAGTGAGCATTGCATGAAGAAACAGGTGCAAGAGGGAATGAGTGCAGCCTCGCCGCTGGATGTGTTCCCATCATACTAAGATCACAGTTAGGCCCAATTTCCAAAGGCAATGGGCTGTATCCGAAGTGTTAAGTCTGATGCCTGCTCCTACTTCAGGAGTCATGTCATTTTTTGAATTGTGAAAATGATCATTTTACGGCTTCTCCTCTGGAAACGATTTGCCTTGTTTACCTGCAATATTTTTATTATTTTAATCATAATAATACTCTAATTAGTGATTAGTTCTTGTTCTTGTTTTTTTCTTACGGGATCATTTCATCCTGCTGTGTACGTGTCTGTGAGATGGTACAAATTACAAAGTTATTTGTTTGACATAGTCAGATGGTTTCTTCTCGAAGAAAGTGGATCATTCACAGATGTTGTCAAAGGGTCTGTCTAACCTCTGGAGGCTGGCCAATCTTGGAATGATTTGGGTTAAATATGTTGTCTTTGTGTTCTCATCACCTACTGTAAGTCGAAGGGGAACTGGAAAGTGTTTGACCCCTTCTTTAACGCCTCTCTCGAGGTCAAACATTTACGGTCTGTGCTCGACTTTTGATGGCTTTTCTTATTTTCGCTATACAAATAAAAACACACAAGTACATTTTCCCCCTCTTGCTCTTTTTCCAATCAGCCAGAGTGTTGCCTAATGGAAATGCTGGGGAACCACAAACTCACATTATACTGCATTTGATGGCAAATATAATTCACAGATGCTGCTGTAAAAGATCTTGCTGCTGCTTTCTTGTGGTGCAATCCAGACTGATGTCATGTTTATACAGGAAAATGTACTTTAAAAAGTATAAAATAAGAGTTTGTGCTTGACAGTTTTCAGCTGGTTATTGGTTTTGAAATATTATATTTGGTTAAACTTTCACCAAATTATTTTCTGTCTGGGTACTCCTGCTCTGTTTTGGTAGTTATGAGACCATAATAAACTGCATCTGGAGTTTATGTTGTGTTCCTGCAGGTTGTTAAAGCGTTTGAGTGTTGAGAACTGGGTGTGCAGGAAAGTGCTTCAACTGAGCTGCTCCCAAAAACCTAACAATTAATGGAGACATGGCGAAGCTGGCTCGAGAGAGGAAATGAATTTTACCTTTCACTTTCTTCCATCGTGAGTTAGTCATTTGTGTGTCTGCTCCAATGACGGCATCGCAACTTGTTATTTCTATACCAGCAAGTGTAACTTATCTAAAGAAAAGCATAAGCTAAAACTGTTTCTTTTGTGCTTGTTTCCTTTTTACTTCATGTATCAGACACACCTGTGTGTGTGTGTGTGTGCGCGTGTCTGTCTGGTGCATCAGTTCGGTCCTTCGGAAGCCCTGACCATCGTGGAGGGAAAATAAGGGCTCTGCTTTCCGATTTCGATTGCAATGAGAAACTGTCATCCGGCCAGACAGAAGGATGAAAGACAGACAGGAAAGGAACTTGAGCGTGGAACCGGGAAGACGGTGAGAACCTGTAGTCAGACGGGGAAACGGACACATAAACAGGCGACCAAGTGGAAACATGCCGGTGGTCCCAGCCAGTTTTTGCCAAATGACCGTGAAAGTCAGACGGAAAATAAGGAGAGGGGGAGGAAAAAGACAAACATTGCTACAGTCGTTTACTGTCTTGGCCTCCGGAGTTACCTTCTCCTCCCCTTCCTCTCACGAGCCGAACCTCTTTTACCAGACCCGCAGCTCTTGCCGCCTCCTCATCCATGCGTCGTCCTTTGTCTTCACCTCCACCACTTTACCAATCTCTCCCATGTCTTCTCCATCCTTTCTGTTCTGTCCTCTCTCTCTCTCGTTCCTCCCACCTGTCTGGACTGGCAGCCAGGCACACAGACAGCATCGTACATAATGAGGCCTTGTCGGACCGTAAAGAGCTGGCCACAGCCCATATATTCTTGCAGCTAACTGCACCCAGAGTTGAGGTGAGACGTTGCCACACTGCCGGTTATTTCTGTCCTCTGAAATGTCTGCTCCTTCGGCATATTAATACATTTTTAATTTTCCTGCACATATACACCGGTAGCCTGTTTACCAGTTGCACCCATGCGCTCCCAGCATGCCAAGCGCAGTGTGTGACGGTAATCACTGGAGGCGTTACTTTTGAAAGGCAACCAATAAACGTGTAGCACTTGCAGGCATCCAAGAATCCTCAGTGGTCAGCGGGGAAAATATTAAATGAATGATGGCACATCCAACGTTCCCCACTGTAATTCAGAGCTGGAGCAAAGCGTCCGTCTGTCTGACTGATATCACGGCAGTTTGGATTCTGCAGATCAATACGTCAGGCGCTGTGATTTTTGACGAGCTCTGCTCTGCGCTTGCCTCGTCTCTGTTCCGAACACGCTCCTGCACTTTTTGAGGAGGGAAACGCTAATGATGAACACTGATGCATGCGCGCGTCTTTGTGCATTCACTCACTCGGCTAAATGCTGCTAACCAGATTAGCTCGCGCACAAATGCAGTCACGCATACACTAATTTGTCGCCAAATGTTGCGGGTTGGCTGACATGCAAATTGTGCCATGACTTCTCCCTTGTGGAAAAAGAGAGTGCTGCTCTCCCTGGCACAAAAGCTCATTTGCTTTCAGTCGCAAACACCGGGACGGAAATTCTTCGACTTCCAGTCTGCCCTGCACAGTTTGTGCTCGCAGTTTAAGGCCTGCTCCTCTTTTATTGCCACTAGACAGTGAGCCTCCCTGAGTGGCCCCAGCCGTCTGGCCAAATAATCCTCTCCTTACTCGGTAGCCACCTCACTAATATTTCACTCAGGCATACAGTACTTTAATTTCCCCCCCACCCAAGGTCGTCTCACTCCAGCATGAAACTCTGTCCATCAAAAATGTTGTTTTCTTGAAGCACCTTAACACGTAAACCAGTTTTGCATTGTCAAGAATCTGGTGGATAGAATTTGGACCATAGGGGTTGCTTAAAGGCCGTCTGCCCCGAGCAGCAGCAGATATTCTGTATACTGCCTGGGAGTCCAGACTGGAGGTGAAGTTGTTGAAGCGGAATTGGCTCAGAAATTTTCAGGAAGTCAAAGAGCATTCTGAGTAAAGGAGGTGTTGACAAGAATCCAACGTGGACCGTATTTGACTAAATAAACAAGATGCAAACACGCAACAGCTGAGATGACTTAGCATGAAGGTACGGCATTACCTGTATCTGATGCTAACAGTCCATCAACAACTCATTGACACGGCCCGAGTAAAGACTCTCTTTGAAATTAACACGAACGGATCCTTCCATACGTCTTCCTCTGATTCGTCCATCAGTTTCTGGTTCCATTCTGCCCTCACTTGTGAACAAGAACCAGACACAGCTCCGATGAGCCGGAAGCCATCACCTATAGCTGGCAAGGCAAGCCGAACTCTCGCTCTGGTCATACAATGACTAAATGGCCACTAACATGCCCAATACCTCGTATTGTTGGAGCCCACCCCAAGAAGGACTTGGTTGCGTGTCTTTTCCAAAGCCACAAAACAGGTCCATTTTAAAGCGGAACCACCGCTCCAGCCTGACAATCCGAAGGCGCTGCCCCCAGACTTCCATGCGATGATGCAGAGGTTTGTCAACCAGGACAACCCAACAACCCCCTCAACCCCCCCCCCCCCCCCCCCCCCCCCAAGTCTCTGAATCCTCCATGGAGAATGTGTTGACGGGAGGATTGAGGATCCTCCCGTCATCTATTCTCCCCAGTTGAGGTCAGCAGCACTCCATCCAAACTGTACAACAGAGAACGCAGAGCACTGCTTCCCTCTCCTGAGCTGTCTGACAGCTTGCCAGTCTCTCTTTGAGGCAGAGCCCGTTCAGACATGCAGTAGATGCTGCTCTGTGGCGTATTTCCCAACCGAGGGCCCTAGAAAGGTGTTCCATCGTGCAAATACTCAGATACTAATTGAGACACAAAATAAAATGACAGAAACAAAAAAACTGAGGAAAATGTGAGATGACAAAAGGTAGACAACCTAACTCGGACATCATGAAACAACTGCATCCCGGTCCAGAAACGTTGTTGGTACTTCAAACAGGAGATTGTTATACTGTGGATCAGTGTTATTTAACTCCACTTATCTTCAAATCTAGAGGCAAGCATGTGGGGGAAAGCGTTTGCTCATATTAACTTTCTATTCATTCCAGTACATTAGGGCTTTTCTGCTGTCTGTGTTTAATCCTGCAAGATCAGCCATCAGTGAGGAGTACTAATCTGCTAATCCAAACACCGGAGCTGCCCACTAGCCCCCCATGCTAGCCTTAGCCCCATATCTGAGCCATGACAGGATTTGCTTCGGGTGCCGTATCCGGTGGGGGCTCATAATGGGCCCCATTCTGTGAAATCTAATGAGCTTTGCTCCCAGACACAGAGCGGATACACAGGCTACCGGACCCACCAGACCTGCATCACCACAGCATTGTTCTAACTAACAGTGATGTGCAGCAGCAACAGACATCCCGTTCCACACAGGTCCCGGGAGACGGCGCGTGGAAATATGAAATGAATTCATGTCAGCAGTTTACACGATGAGATTCAAACTTTTGGCAACACTTTCCATGTGCTGAGTCAGCAGAGACACCGAAATCTCTTACATTTAATACACGTTTTAATCTAGAATGCAAAACACAAATTCTTGGATGCTGGTATTGATATTAAATTCAGGGCTTTAATTAAAATACTTCCTTTGTAGCAGTATACTTCACCTGAATTCAAAGCCGAGTTTGCCTGACGATCCTCCGTCGTGAATTATAGGCTGATTATTTTGTGTGCCTCACTTTGTACTGCATGTGGTTGTATTTGTGACGAGAGCCGGGCTAGTAGGTGTAACTGTAATGTCTTTAATAAGTAAATCAAAAACGTGCAGGAACAATAACGACAATAACGAACAGACTGGCGTTCAGAAGAAACATGCAGAAACTACAAAAAAAAACATGCTCAGGGTGAAAACTAAGTAGTTGGGTGATTAGCGTACAGTGCACGTCGATTGGCTCAGCAGTGGTAGCACGTTACCTGGGGGGCTTTTAATTACTGAATGAAAAACAAACCTGAAAGAATTTCAAACTACAAAAGGGAACTGATTTGCCTTTTTTGTTTTACCAGCTCTGTTTGAAAACCATTGTGTGGTCTGTCATAGAGTTTAATAACTAGAAGGAGAAAAAGGAGCATTTGGGGAAGAGATTAAAGAGCCGTTTTTGAAATCATAGCCACATCTTTTCTCTTTTCTAAGTGAGGGGATGCGGAAATTTCCATCAATGGATGGGCTCTTGGTAATATGCGGAGTAATGAAGATCTTTCCATGTCGTAAAAGCCACTGATTTCTAACCGCAATTTAATGTCAATAGGAAAAACAAAGGGCGGCTGTGGAGAATGGGAGGGCGAAAGCATATGGCTAAATCCTCATTCTGCCAATCACAGCAACATTTAAAAAATAATAATAAAGCAGACGTGAAAAAAACAGACACCAGGCTACAGCCTGATTTGTTTTCCCTCCTTCCTCTCAATTCCAGGAATTTTATGAATGGAAAATGTCAGGGGATAGGTTTTCCGAAGCCACTGTGGCCTGCATCTCATGAGCTTACCATGCTGTTCTGGTGAGTTAATGCTGTTCGCAGCAATGTGGAGCGCCACTTCACAAACGGCTCAATGTCCCAGCGATAGGCCATTGGGTTGTTCCCGCGCTGCGGTAGGATAACAATTGCTGTATCATAGTTCTCAGTGTGGATTCCTGTAAGGGACATTTGTGGATAATGTGAAGTGGGGAGCCGACGCAACCCTGAGGGACACCCGTTTTGATAAACGAGGCAATCGACTCTCGTATGAGCGACCTTGTATGTCTGATCTGTCCCATCTTGTGGGTGTCATCACCCGGAGTGGTGAGGGTGAGAGTCCAGCGGTCGGGGCAGGTCAATCATCGGCCAGCAACGGAACTACAACAAAGGCTTCATCGGACGGAAGGGGCCCTTCTCTTCGGACCGCTGTGATGGGACTGCTGCTGCTCGCATTGGCACAATCGCAGACACCTCGAAGGGATTAGCAAAACTCCCGCACAAGATCCAAAGAAAGCGTGGAGAATAAGGGAGGCGAAATGAGAGTGATGTTGAACGAGGGATGCTGAGAAAAGCAGGGTGTACGGAAACGGCTGATGAAGCAGGGACGGAAATAAGAGCGCTTCAGCGGGTAGTGTAATCAGGACCAGATGTTTTTCTGCCACCTCTGACTGGAGGCAGATTTTCACAGCAGTTCCCTTCCACAACCGGTTTGTTGAGGGGTTTAGACATTTCACCCTCTGGTCTCTGTTGCTTTTTGAGGGCCCATTATAAAGTCAGCTCAGCTCAGCATCCGTCTACTGATCTGGTGATCTCTGTCCTGCTTTATGTCTTTTATTCCGTTTGATAGTCTGTCCTCCTGCGGCTGATATGTGTGTGGATTTATTTCATTCTAGCTTTGCATTCTGGATATTTTAGTTTAGGTTCGGATGTTATTCCTGTTCATTTGCAGCATTGACCGTCACCTTTAACTCTACTTCCAGAGTCCAAAATACATTCCATCGGCCTCAACTGGATTAAATAGTCTCTTTTTTTCTGTGCTTCTTCATTTTGCCTTCTTGGGCTGTTGCGGCTGAAATATGTCTTTATTTCACTCCTAGCTCACAGCTTTCTTTTCTATCTAGTGTTTCAGACACATAATCCATACGCCGCCTCATCTGTGAAGGGCTTTCTATGCTTTCCAGAAGCCCGCTCTTCTCTCAGAGGTGTGTTTGTTGTTGTGCTGCAAAGGAGTGAAAGAAGATTATATAATAAGAATATATATTGTCTGTGTCTAGCTTCATAACATTGCCAATATTTTCACACCAGCCTCTTTGGCATGAGGAGTAAATGCCTTTCAGTGATTTCTACGGCAGGTAAATGATGGCGGAAAATGTTTAAAGTGTGTGACGTATTAAAAATCATTTACTAAAGGATATTTAAAAGGTTGTGATTGATATGAGGAGACTGCATCTCATCATTTCTTGCCATCGATCCTGAAGATGACACTGTTCACGCCAGGTTAATTTAATGGGATGTGAAAGTGTGGAGTCATTGTTAAAAATAACTCAATTGAGACAAGAAAACGCTGCAAAGACTGGTTTTAAATCCTTTTTCTCTGTATTTTAGACCTGGTTTAGGCAGTTCAGCTATTTTGCTCAGTGCGCCTTTATGATATTTAGCATCTGGAAGTCATTGAACGCCCTCAGGTGGAAGTCTGCTAGACCTATAGGCCTGAGCCGAGCAGCAACCGGCTGCAGGCGGGCGATCTCACACTTGCTGCAGGAAAAAGAGAAATGAACAGAGATCACAATGTAAAAATCAGATGGGGCAAATTGAGTGTGCAACGTCTGTGATTTTTCTCTTTTCATTTCTTTAATCTGCTGCTTTGAATCCGGCTCGACTTAACAAGATGGAACTAATGATGGTAGAAAGCAGCCAGCTTTTATTTTAGGAATTAGGAAACCAAAATATTTGTGTTGGCACTCAGTATATCAGTATCCATCCTCTCAAGTTGGGAGCTGAAACAACGGCGCGTGCACAGCGGCTATATAAATGTGAAAATCACAATCAGGCGGGGCATAATCGCCTGAATAGATCTTTGCGCCCACATTCACCCACGTACACACGCACTGACAGGGGACAACAGCCAGTCAGTGGGAGTAATTAAGCCTAATAACCAGTCTGCAAGCCAATCAAAATCTTGGCTGGAGAGATTTAGCATTTTAAACAGCAGTTAGGGAAGCAGAAAGACAGAGACTCTGTGCATGTGATGCTACACTTCTAAACGGACGTGCACAAACTCGCCCGGCTCCCTTTTCTAATGGATGCATTGAACATTCATGGACGAGGGCCCGCATCTTCTGGCCAAGCATCTTTCATGTCTGTCAATGTGACCCATCCAGTCCATTATAACTGCTGTCTGCTTAGTGCTCTGTGTTTGCTAAAAGCAATATTTGCTCGTTGTTTTATTCTGCTATCTGTTTTTGTTTCATCCCTGATGCCTCTGAAAAGGAAATCTGTATGCAGCTGTTGTGGCGCCTGTTTGCACAAGTGGCCAGCAGGCCATACAAGGGGAGAGAAGAAAAAAAGGGCTTATTATTCAGATTGTTCCTTCAAATATCTATTAATGATCATTGTTGTCAAGAATCAGCTTTTATAGCCACCTGGCTTTGAAACTGAAAGTGGCCAGAGTGGCCGAATAGGTGCTTTAATTGAAGGACAATGATTCAGGCGTGGGTGATAGTCACACCCAGAACGACTGTAGGTCTGCGGCTCTCTCTCTCCTCCGATGCCGTTTGAAATGTAGGATATTTCCTGGATGGATTATTTTGGCATACATTAGCCAAAACGATTGGCAACAGATACACATTTATGCCTTATTAGATGATCAACAGTGTGAAGATGACGAGGCAAGCTGTGTGCCGAAGCAGACAAAGAGCAAGTGCTCAGTTTGATTTATTGGCAGCCTTCGATGAAGTGTAATGAAGGCAAATGGCTCCACAGCTTGCGTCAGTCGACTCGACTTAAAGATCAGTCCCTCCGCGGTTTAGTGTCGTCTCAAGACATCGTTCAACGCCTGATGCGAGTTGGATGCTGCGTTTCATCTCCTGTTGAAGTGAAGCGTTGATTCGTGAGGTGTCACTGCGACTTAGACGTTTTGTTCAGCGGTGATCTTACCTGCACGCCGCCGCGTCGTTTGCTTTCGAGGCTCCTGTTCTCCAGTGTTTTTACTGACATCAGAGAATTTGCAATGCTAACCACTGCAGCTGCCAAACCTGGCCAAATCCTCGCCATCCATAATTCATATCGGATTAAAATGTGCCTTTTTATAAAGTCCTGAGCTGATGCCCACTCGATTGCATGTGCATCTCCCCACAGCGACCGTGTGTGTGTGTGTGTGTGTGTGTGGGAGAAACGCTTTGCTGGGCCTCAGTAACTCCTCACTGACGTGAAGCATCCAGCCAGAGCTCGCTCGATTGTGATGTGATCAGTTAAATGGGCGAAGACGTGGAAAGTGAATTATGTGCATATCTCAGTTATGCCACTAATGGATGGAAAATACTTCCATCTCCGACCTCATCCTCCCCCCACCCCCTTTGAACGGAGAACTTCTCATCATTTCCACGCATAGATTTCAGCCACAGTTTGAGCCGGGTTGTAATTTAACGTGACGCTACGACCTTTGCCGTAAGCCCACCGGTTCCTGCATGCGTGCGTTTTAACTTCCTGACTCTGAGAACGGCCCACAAAATGGTTTTCCCATCAGCGGTGACGTGCGATCAGGTGCTCGCCGTTAGACAGACGCCCATCATTCTCATCCCCGTCATGACCTCAGTGATACAATGTGCTGCAAACCTCATTGAATGGCGGCGCTCTGTTTTTAGAGTGACCGCCCTGAGGGCCTCCACCCGAGGCTGAATGTTTGGCCCAGTCCTTCTCTTTGAGCCTGACGCCTCGTTTCCCAGCACCAGGGGCACCAGTTGAAATCTGCATCTAGGAAATTATCTAAAGCTGTGGGATGGGACTTATGTACCCAGTAATAGGATTTCAGTTGTCGGTGATGTTTTTCCGTCTCTTCCTGGCTTTCTCTCTGGATCAGAGAGTCCACAGTTTCCGAGCTGCTTCTGTGAAACGGTGTGCAGAAAACCAGATGATATGAGTCTCTGGGGGATTAGGGCTGCATGACTCGAGGCGGCACTGCCGGAAAGCAAACTCCCTGCCCTAGGCGTATTCCATTAGAGCTGACTCTAGTGCAACCATGGCGACAAAAAGCGAACCAGATAAGTTGCAAAATAGTAAGTGTGCAGAATGATTTGAAATCTTTCTTCACTTTGGGGCATAAAACACAAGAAATCCATATTATTCAAATGATTTTAAATGCGCCATGTGGAAGAAGTACTGCCATTAGAGGTTCTTTTATTACGTGAAATATGAGATCGCAATGGTTTCAAGGAGTCTATTTGTATTTAAAATCTTAATTGCCCACCTGCAGGTCATTCATCACGTCACGGAGAGGTCATTCGTGATATTCGCACTTGAATCCCATGATCTTTTCTGCCTCCCCGCGTGCCCACCGGCTGTTTATCTTTGGATTTGTGTTCCCCCTGCGTGTTTTACATCCGTGGCCTTGCTCCGGGCCTCCTTTGGGAGTCACAGGTTGACCTTGTGGTGGATCTTGAGATATTCGGTTAGCCTCCAAGCGGCTTTATGCCTCTAGATATGTTAATTCTAACATGAACACTCCATTGAGATATTTAATACACTGTGGTTTGCCAAGGTTATGTGACGCGCAGCATACACTTTATCTGCACTGTTGTGTTAAACATAAGGACACAGGAGAGCATGACTCATCGACCCAAAGGCAGCGGTTTGACCAGTGAGCTCAAAAAGATTTCAATTGCCAAAGAATTGCATGCCTTTTATTCATCGTGCACGTCTGTATCTTGTAACCCAATTGCATCACTTGTTTTACTGGATAACAATTAAAAACGACTATTTTTCCACCATTGTGAGTTTGGTTTAATCTACTTTACAACAGGTAAAGATCCAGGCAGCCATTCTGATATCAGTCCTTGCCCAAGCTCAGATTGCACAGGCTTTGATGCTTCACAACGTTTGGCTTTGCTGGTCTTGTAAGGTCGTGCACCTAAATCCAAACCTTTTCAGAAAAGGCTTTTGAATTTACAGTATCTTCAAGCCCCAGAGTTAGAAGCACAAAGCCCGCTTGTCCCGATGCCGGCATTCATTTAAGCGGCCATTCCTGCTGAAACTCTTGGTTTTGGCCTCGCCGGACCTTTATCTGTATTTTCCCTCTCTGCTGATTCCCCCCCTCATAGATGATATGTTCATCTTTGAGCAGCTGAGACTCTGGTCTAGGATCAATAGGCTTGATCGATCGATCCATTACAATGACCGTAATGGGAATAGCGTGAGCCAGGAGTGAAATGAAACTCGTGAGAATAAATCTGCTTGACAGTTTCACCCGAACGGGATATTTTTCATCGACCCAGCGTTTTCATATCCGCAAAAGTAGAAAAAGGCTGGTGACACCCCGGCTGCTTGTGACACTTTGAACTCTTACTACATATTCCTACCTCTATTCCTGTTCGGAGATGAAAGAGATTGGCCACAGCATGCTTAGCTTCCAGGGGGCTGGGGTTTCCCTGCGTTCCTTAGCTGGGTGGGATTTATTTTTGAATGCAGTAATACCTCGGCGTACGAGTGTTCCGAGACACGAGCATAAATTTGAGACGCAAGTGACTTCCAGATGGTGGCGCTAAATGGCAGAGCGCTTCGATGGAGATGAACCATGAAGTGATCGAGCAACGTGACTGTGGTGTCCAGAAGTGATGGGACAAGCCAGTACGAGCGGAGCACATCGATGATCTGTACAAGCAGAAGGACGCTATCAAGAACACGGAGCCTACTATGTCTAAGTTTATGTACGTGTAAAGTACAATTACTGTATAAAGTGTCTACGTACCCCCCCCCCCCCCCCCCCCCCACACACACACACACACTACCGTCTGTCTCGGAAGTTCATCTCATAATAAAACCACATTTTATATTACAGTAATACTGTATATCCGTTTTTTCCATTGTTATTGGCGTTGATTTGGGGGTTTAGACATCGGAACGGATTAAATTAGTTTCATTTATTTTATATGGGAGAATTTGTATTGACATGCGAGTAAACTGAGTTCCGAACTCGGTCCAGGAACGAGTTCTACTCGTATGTCAAGGTGTTCCTGTCCTGTCCCACGCTGTGCCACTCCCCCTTCCTACCCCTTGCTGAATCGATCATCGGGCCTCTCTTTGCACCGACTTCGCCAGAGCTGCGTTACACCAACAGCCGCCTGACACAATGAAGGCCCCGTCTGTCGTCTTCGGTCTCGCGGCGGCGTCCTCTGAGCCTGACTGTCGCTCTCGGATCGCTCGTTCACTTTCGGCACTGCTGATGTGGGGGAATGGAACTGTGTGGCCTCACAGCGAGGTCAGAGGTCATGAACTGGGTCTCTGGGTCACAGTGGCCATGAAAGGAGGCTCACAGGCTCCACTGTGAGGAATTACACTGAGACCACTGGTGATTACGGTTTTTACGGATAGCGATGCTGTTGAGAAACACCAAGGCCCTTTTTTCTCCCGTGAGAAAGGCGTCCGATGAGCATCCGTTCCCAGGTCCGAATGCGACCGCCCGGCATGCATCATGTGATCACCACCAGTTGTTACTGTCTGCCACCAACCGTGACATTTGAAGGCTGTTCACCTTTTGCATGGTGGCATCACAAGCGCTAGAAGTAAAGATTGTATTTATTATGACATTACGGCTTAGACTTTTCACACTTGACACCTTCCTGAGGCGAGCCTTTTAGCGCTACACTGGGGTGGGGACCCTCAGCGACTGGAGAGCCACCTTTCTTCTGCGGGGACGCAGGAACAGATGGCGGCCCGGCTCCACGTCCTCGACGGCGCCCCTGAGGTTCCACACACCTGTTTTATCCACCGGTTGCAGTTTGCAGTCTGTTGCAACCAAACAAATCAACTCAATTATGCAAATGAGAGCGGCACCGGGCTCTCGCTCAGTGGCGTTGGGTTCCCTCCAGACCCGTTCTGCTGCCCAGGGCATCATGACGGGCAGGGACCGAGGCCTGGGTGGGTGGGGGGCATCCAATGGTGAAATCCGTTAAGAGCTTCGTGAAACTGGGAGGCTGCTCGTCTGCAGTCCTCGACTCCCGCTGAAAGTAAATATATTCAAGATGGAAGCACCAGTTCGGCTCTGGATGAAGGGAGTTGATTGTCACGCTGTAATTTTCCATCTGACAACCTCTTAAGCGTTTGAGGCGTAGGTGTGCCGGTAACAAGGAGCTCGCCTTTCGACTGACAACGCCACAATGCTTGTCACGAGATGCTTGTCACGAGATGCTTTCCGCCAATCAAAATCGCATTATTCAAATGTTTGGAAATATCAATCAGCAGAGCAAACCTCAAACGTGCGGAGCCTTTGTTTGATTTCAGCTCAAACTCTCTGGCGGTTCTCCGAGCCCCGTGACGGAGCAGGAGGAGAAACTAATAGCCGAGGAGGACTAATGATATAACCATCCTTGTGGCTGTGGAAAAAGCTGACCTCCATTTTGGCTCTCTGGATGTCAAACAGGGGTCACAATCGCACAGTCCTCCTCTGACCGGATCTGCACACCCACCGTTTTCACACGGGCATTTAAAAGCTCCGCGGACTTAAGAGGAAATCTCAAATGATAAGGCGCGCACGCTAGCACCATGTAGCACCAAAGGTCACTGAGCCCCCCCCCCGTGCTCAGCCATTCAGAAATAAATGTTTTTGGAAATCATATTGGAAGGATTAAAAAAAAAAGCATGTCATGTTTATGAAGGCGGAAGCCGGCGGTTTCCCGGGGGGGGGGGGGGGGGGGGGCATGTTTAGAGGTTGCTTGTTTTCCAGCAGCCGCGGTCTTTACTCCTCGTTTCGTGCAAATCATCTTCCACAAACAGCCGGGATTAACGTGATATCTCAGGAAACGGGATGATTGTCAGGCTCACGGTCCGTGAGCCTTCTGCCAGGCTGTTCTGGTTCTCCTGCGATGCCAGAGCGGGTTCGGGAGTTTGTCTCGGAGGAAAGAACGCTGGTGCAATTCCCGATGTACAGTAATGCACATTTGTGGTTTTCAAGTGGGATCCATTGATGTCCTCTCGTCCAACCGTGTGTGGATGTTGTGTTTATGATTTTTCTGTTTTCCCCGTTTAGGTTCATTTTGGTTTTCAGCTGTCTGGTCCTCTCTGTGTTCTCAACCATCCCAGCGCATCAGGACTTCTCTTCCTACTGTCTCCTGATCCTGGTGAGAAGCTGGAAACCCGCCCGTCTGTCCGCCTTAGTGTCTGCAGGGCTGCCTGTCTGTCTGCTTGTCTGTCTGCCTGTTGATCTTTCTACCTGGTTGTCTTCATGTCTATTAATATCTGTCAGCAGGTCCCCCTGTTCTAACTGCATGCACACCAATCATGTGTGAATTCAACACATGCTCATACTGACGAGAGAGCCCCCCCCCCCCCCCCCAACAGAGAGGAGGGGCTGCTGTTTTTCATCCAGTTCTGTATTTGCTGCACTAGATTGCCCCTTTAGCGGTAAGTGGAGCGCAGTGGTAGTTCAGGACGTCCAGCTCTGCTGTCATCCTCAGCTGCAGCGGCTGATGGAAGCTAAGCGCTAAGACGCCCCCACAATCATCTGGTGGCTCGGCTGATTCCAGTCTCGGCATCCAGTTGTCAAATTTAATACAGGGTGCGCTCTTTAAAACGCATTAGCCCGTCTCCCGCTTCTGCTTTCTCTGCAAGTAGCTTGGCAACCCAGCGCCCCTTCCTTCATGTCGTGCCTGAGCTAATAAGGCCTTTTGTTGGCATCGCCCCCGCTCCCAGAACAGAACCATGTCAGCAAATGCGACTCTGAACGTGAACAGCCATAATGGCACCGGCGCCTTCCAGTGGACGTTCGAGTCATCAGTAGCTGCTTTATCGCGCTGACGTCCACCCTGATGAGACGCTGCATGCATGTTGCGTGTGACGACCAGCGGCCGGCGTGTAGATTCATTGGACACAACTGCCGTCTTTGTCTTCCTGGACAGGAGTTTGTGATGATCGTGGTGTTCGGGCTGGAGTACATCATCCGCATCTGGTCAGCGGGATGCTGCTGTCGCTACAGGGGATGGCAGGGAAGACTCCGCTTCGCCCGGAAGCCTTTCTGCGTCATAGGTGAGCAGAGATGGAACCGACCCGAGTACACCTACTGCAATACTCTGATGTACAAACTTGTATCTTGATGTAGCGTGGCCAAAATCTCTACCAGACCCGGTCCAGATAGTAAACCGGACTGGCTTCACCAGAGTCGCCGAGGCCGCGTTTCGATTTGTGCATTAATTGGTTCATTTAAAGCCCATTAGGAGCCGGTTCTCCAGTGAGGACACTCCCAGAGAGCTGAGAAAGAACAACATCCACTAATGACCTGAATGAATGACTTGTGCCGCTGATGGCTCTGTAATAAATGACGGCGGCGCACTGCATGCTGGGAGGCAGCTCGGGAAATCAGGGCAACAGCTGCCACGAAAACCCTCCGAGTTTGGTGCATTTGGAGGTTGTGAGACTTCATTTCCGTTAGTTGGCCTCCAACAGACTTCTTTCCTCCGCCTGTGCCTCTGTAAGTGCGACACAAGGAGGCGGTATGGCGAAATCAAATTTCCGTTGCACGGTTATAAACATTCCGTCTGAAACATGGCATTGTCACCGGATGTCCGGTGGAAGCGTCTGGAAGGAACAGCTTAAGTGGTAAACCGCCCAGAGAGAGGTCAGCCACCGGCGTTCCGGACGACCTCTGGAATAAACCTCCTCCCGCGGTCGCCGATCGGAAGAGCGCCGTGACATTGGCTTCCATGTGAGAACAGCTGCACGCGAGTCTCGCGTCGCTATTTGCAATGCAAAGCATCAGCTGGAGAGGTGTAAAGCGGGACGCAAGGTGACCGTGGCGCTGTGGAAAGGTCATCCGGAGCGCTGAAACGCTCCACTCCTCCGGCAGGCTTGGCCATGAGTGGCTGGATGGGAACTGAACGGGCGGCGGCGGAGCTGCACATTCGCCATCATAGCACTGGCTGGTTCTGAATCCCTGTGGTTTGTTTGGCGGTTTAGAGAGGCCGTGGCATCCAGCGCAGCCATCTTGATAACGTGGGCTACACGGAACCAATCCCAGTTCCTAGTTTTTAACCCTTTCTCTCACCTCTCTGGGGTTTTTCTACCACCGTCTTCGACCCTTCTGATTTGAGTCTCCATCTGTAACCAACAGACAAATTGTGTGAGATGCCACGATGCTGAAGTTTTACGCTTCAGCACGAGTGTAACACAACCCAGGTTAGGATAAGTCTTTAGCAGTGTCAACGTTAATTATTAAGAAATTGGTAAGGGAAGAATAGGGTTTTGAAGAACAAACCTTACCCTATGCTGAGTTCACGCCGAGTTGCTGCCATGGAATGACAAAAACATGTGAATGTAACACCTTATAATTTGCTGGAGAATCGTCCCTGCTATGCACGCACAATTTGTGAAATTGGTTCTGCTCTGCCCTCCAGACATCATTGTCCTGATCGCGTCGGTTGCCGTGGTGTCGGCAGGGAGCCAGGGTAACATCTTCGCCACCTCAGTTCTGCGGAGCCTGCGTTTCCTGCAGATCCTGCGTATGGTGCGAATGGACAGAAGAGGAGGTACCTGGAAGCTTCTGGGCTCTGTGGTGTTTGCACACAGCAAGGTGGGCTTCCACCGTTAAGATGACGCACACAGCTTGTCGATCCAGTTTCTGTAATCGCTCGTCCCGCGCCGTCGAAGTCGAAGGGCCTTGAACCTATCGCAGCTTGGCGAGAAAGACGAGCTAAATGTGCACACATTTACACACATGGGGAAATGCAGAGGCTCGAATCCACTTGCATGTGGGAAGAACCTGGAGCAAGATGCAAACACCTAGGATCTGGATTCCAAACCAGACCTGGACCTGGATATGGCCAGAGTTTAATAAAACAGTATATTTCAAATATCACAGTCCTTCTCCTCCTGTCTCGGACGACACGTCCGCTGCAGCCCGGAAGTTAGCGCACCTGCTAACCGTTCAATTCTCCACGAATTAAAATATTAAAATGTGGCTTTGACTTTGTCATGTCATTAATGTTCTCGTTGGATATGTTGTGCTCTGCAGAGACAACATGGCAGGTTAAGGCTGTGCTGCTTCTTCTTCTTCCTTGAATAAGGCAGGCGAGACGCTGCAGTGGCGTTTTGCTGCCCTCTACTGTTTTGTATGGAATCCATCGCATTGCCTTTAGCTCAGTTATTCATTTCTTTGCCAACCTCAGACCTGTCTTATCTCTCCTCACCTTGAAGCATCTTTAAAATCTGTTCTTGTATTTCATCTGCTTAAACTCCTCATTCCATTGCCCAGAAGCTTTAGCCCTCGGAATCGATAGAAAGCAGATTAAATCCGACCGACAGTCAGGGCTCTAATGCTGAAGTGATTGCACTCTAAGAGCTGGTCTCTGCCTGCAGGAGCTGGTGACCGCCTGGTACATCGGCTTCTTGGTTCTCATCTTCTCTTCATTTCTCGTCTATCTTGTGGAGAACAAATCCAACGAAGATTTTGCCACGTACGCCGATGCCTTGTGGTGGGGCACGGTGAGTTTCTTTATTCATCTAACGCCTCTTTGTATCCAAGCAATCAAATTAAGTTAATCTACATTAAATACTTCTCTTCAGGCTTTTGCTGAATGCTGAAGCTTCATTACTGTGAATCACAAACTCACAAGTTTTTTTTTTCTCAAACATAACACATTGTTCATTTCCATTGTGTTTATACAGACACACTAAATACTAATATACAGTAGGTATATCGCTGGTATGGATTGGATAATGAGTAAATTGCTTCACAGATCACCTTGACAACCATCGGCTACGGCGACAAGACACCGAAGACGTGGACGGGACGGATGCTCTCTGCAGGCTTTGCCCTGCTTGGCATCTCCTTCTTTGCCTTGCCGGCTGTGAGTGAATTATTCCTGTCTTCAGCATCAGGCAGAGCTTTCAGGTCTATTATGACATCTGATGTTTGACGCTTTAATTGGCTTGATTGCATAAGGTGTTCATTTTCAAAGTTATGCAAAGTGCTTTCTTCAATCTGTTCATATTGCATCAGGGTATTCTGGGCTCAGGCTTTGCCCTGAAGGTCCAGGAGCAGCACCGGCAGAAGCACTTTGAGAAAAGGAGGAACCCGGCCGCCTACCTCATCCAGGTAAAACAGACATCCTGCTCCTCTCACAGACGCGTCAGAAAAAGGCGACGTATGAAATGTTGCTGTTACGCCACAGCCCGGTTTCCCTTCCCTCCCCATTAGCATGTCCAGTAAAAAGCAGACAGCATGTAGCTTCACTCTGTCCAGGCCTCCTCCTCCTCCTCAGTAGTCAACTCTGGGATCTCTGGGATCTGTTTGCCTCTTCCACACACACACACCTGTGGGACATCCATGACACCCCCTGTTGCTTCCTGTCTAGCCCGATCTTCACGTGGCTTGTTTCATCCCTTGTTTCATTCTTTTTTGCTGAATTGTATATCATATTTTGGGGGTCCCCTCTTTTTTGACTGTTTTCTTCTTCCTTGTGTATTCTGCACGCAGTGTGTTTGGCGTAGTTATGCAGCTGATGAGAACTCTGTTTCCGTTGCTACCTGGAAGCCTCACTTAAAGGCGCTGTATACCTGCAGCCCTACAAAGTAGGTACAACTATGGTGCTTCTCTTACTGTCTGTTCCTCTCCAGCCGTTTTCCCTCTGCTTATTATGTGAAATGTATTGTTTTAATGATGTTTTGGTTTTCCGTTTTCATTTTTCTTGTCTCGTTTCCTCTGCTGAGGAGGCTTTTGTCACCAGCAGTTTATCTGCAATGAGGACTCAATGAGCAATCGTTGCATTTTGATTAGCGGAAATGTTCTTTAGACGGCGGGTACGGTCCCAGCGTCCGGTCTGGATCTGGTGGTCCAGAATCTTAACATTTATAGGATCGCATGAAGTTAATTGCTGTGAGATAATAAAATAGAATCAGATCAGATTGTAGCTGAAACTATTAAAAGTCAAATGTATCTCTTTAAAGTTCCCAAACAAGATCCTGAATACGACCAGAATAACTATCAAATTAATAATGATAGTGACGTGATCCAGATTGTGGGCACTGATCTGCCTCGGTGGGGGTTTGAAACGTCTGTTTCATCTGCTCTGAGAAGATAAAGACATTTCTCTTATTGGTTCACTGTCATCCAAATAACGAATAATTTCCCAGCTTGCTTGAACTAACTAGTCATCAGTACAACATAAAGTGGTTTCATTTACATCCTGATCTCTTAATTATGAGACTTCTCATACACAATTGAACATTTCCCATGCAATATTCCTCTAAATTATACATTTATAACACAAATACAACCTTTCTTTGTGAAAATCAAAAATCATCTGAGGTCCTAGTTCCATTTAAACAGTCCATGAAATGTACGAAACCTGCTCTGAAGACACATTTAAGTTGATCAACAGACTTCCTCTCTTTGCTTTGTCCTGCATGCATGTGGTGAGCCTGCTCTTTGTTGGAATGCTGATTATTGGTCAAGGTGTTCTCACAAAGGTCTTTGTGCAAAGCTTTCCCTGTGCTGATGAGTCAGAGGGCCATACAGTGTGCAAGTTTTAACCCGAACAAAGAATCATGTCACAGACTCATTTGACTGTTTGGCCAATTTGAATTGATTTAACATGCAAAGCGTGTTAATACATTTTAAATGCATGTGTGTGTGAACAACAGGTACATGCTGCCTGTCTTTGATTTTATTCACGCACATTCTAGAAGACGTGGACAAAGAGATTTGTAGTAACCTGGGGAAAAAACCTGCAAAGACACTGGTATGGTTCTTTGACACTGAATTATTAAAGATTGCATCCTAATTCATCCTTTTTTTTCCCCCCCTCCTTCTGTGAACCCCAGGAAGGAACCGGGGGAGTCGACCACAAGGTTTGTCTGAACACTCACTTTTCTTGTTTCAGATGAGGCAGAAGTCTTCTAAAACACTCAATGTGCAGAGCAATCTCTTAGATCGGAGAAACACCCATTTTTATAAGGTTGTTTACTCCGAATATTTTAAAAACTAAACGGACTGCTTGTAATCGGAGCGAGGGAGTTGTTCCAGAGTTTATTTAAGGTTCATATCCACACGGGAAATTGGTGGTACAACTCAACAAACACAGGGTTTGGCTTAAAAAGCACGGTCTTTACTTGGGAAGGCAGGTTTTGGCACGCTGGAGCGTATCATCAGGTCCCTATCCCTCACCCATCCTCTCATCGCTCTCACCCCAACTGGTCGAAGCAGAGGCTCCTCCCACCTTGAGCCTTTGACCTGCCCGATGTTTCTCCCTGTTAAAGTCAGTTTGTATTTGATCCGTGCCCAGTCGGGGATTTGCAGGAGCTACACGATTTCACTTGGATTTCTAGGTTTAAAGACACATTTTGTGATTTGTTACAGCCAAAGGATGAAAAAAATGCGTGAAATAAAAGCAGATTCTACATCCAAATCTCTGAAACCACACCCATCTTCTAAATGTCAGTTTTGATCACAGAGTGTCACCAGATAGCGCCGCTCAATTATTTCGTGCTTCACAGAGGTTCTTAAAAGGCATCATTGCATTTACATTTCAGCTCGACTTAATAAGGGACAGAAGAAGAGATGCTTGTGGTGAGAAGCAGGGTCAAAAAAGAACGTTTGCATCTTAAATAGTCAGAGGCAAACCTTGTCCTTTGTTTCTGCATCATGTAACGCATCGCCATTTGTGTGTCGCCCCTTTGTTGTCTTAGTAAGAGTCTTGATAATAAACCGAAGCGTCCGAGGAGGCACACTGCTCAGACACATGGGTGCACAGTGTTTCTGCGCCCCTAGTACATGGCATTAATTTGGGAATGCTGACTAATCCTTGCTGCATGGATATCTGCAGGAGGCTGTGCAGCCGCAAGGCGGTGCAGAGTAATTAAATATAGCAGGGGGACCACAGTTGGCTCTGTAATGCACTGTCTGCCTATGTTCCATCTTTGCCTGAGGTGATTTTAATTACATTTTCCCCTGCGGGTCTTTGTGCTGCGTTTCAGCAGCAGACCTTGTGAATGGCGAACAGTTGTATTTTACACCATTATTTCTTTCTGCACCCAGCTCCTGGTGCTACATACGCACCATCGTGTGTCGTGAAAATGAAAGCTGCGTTTAGTTTTGACTCCGTTGTCCTTGTAGTAGTGAGGCTGGGTTCTCTGCTGATCGTCTCCATTTTGACTCCACAGTCAGAAGTTGAGCTTCAAGGAGCGGGTGAGGTTGGCGAGCCCGCGGGGCCAGAGCATCAAGAACAGGCAGACCTCGGCCGCCGGTGAGCGGCGATCTCCGGTCACTGAGGCCGGGACGGAGGCCAACAGCCCCACCAAGGTGCAGAAGAGCTGGAGCTTTAACGACCGCACACGCTTCAGGCCTTCACTGCGCCTTAAGAGCCAATCACGCTCCACCACTGATGGTGAGTGGGGCGGTTCCGTTATTTCACCTCCTGACAAGCTGATTTGGGTTCCCTTTCATCTTTTGTGTTGAATCACAAACGTGTTCAAGCTGAAGTTGCTGTTGCCTGGGGAGCTTCCTGGACGATGGGGTCTACTTCTCGGTTGGGCTCGGTTACTTCCTGGACTGTAGTTGACATTGCTGTCTTCATAGAAGCCTCATCAGCTAAATCAAGAATAATGAATGACCGAATCCCTCTGGTTGGCTAAATGCATTTAATGGTGTGATCCAAGTGTGTTTTGCCCACTGGAGGAAACGGCTGAACGGAGGCACGCTAATGGCCGCTTGCTCCACCTTCCTTTGGCCTTCCTTTAACCTGCCAAGCCCCGCCATCGTATTATTGGCTGGACCGATGGAAGGTGGAAGGAAATGTCAGAACCAAGCAGATGGCTAAATCCCAATTACCACCAGTGCTGCCAAAAAAACAAAAAAACAAGCTGATCTGCTGGGTGTCCATTGCTCTACCATAAATATAAATGTAAGAATGCAAGACACCGTGTGCCGTTCTGACTCGGCCTATAAACAGCCTATAAACGGTCTTCCACGTAATGCGTTCATGCTAATTCCACTCCATTTACTGCATTTGCATAAACGGGACAATTAGCCTGACTCTTCTTCTTCTGTGGTACCACTCGTCTATTGCTCCAGACGGCACACAAAAGACTCCTCGTTCCAATCACCTTCAGTGAGTGCCGTCTGTAGCGTACAAATAGCCAGATTTCTGTCTGGCCGCCAAACGCATGGAAAAATTGGAAAAATGGGACACGTGTAAAGGTCACTGCCAGTGACTGTCTAAGTGTTTTTGGAGTGGATATAATGTGATCGTTTAAAGAGCCCTTCTTTTCTGCTTCCTGTCACCTCTCAAGTAGCAGACTCAAGCGTCGCAGGAGAGGATGGCTTCGACGAGAAGGGCTGTCACTGCGAGATCTCTGCCGAGGACTTGCTGCCTTCAGTCAAGTCTGTCATTAGAGCCGTCAGGTGAGGCGACGGCGGCGACGCCACGTGGGAAAGGGCCCTTTTTTCTAATGTCAGGCACATGCGCAGACGGGTCTCGCTGTAACCTCCCCCCCCCCCCCCCCCCAGGACTTGCTTTGCAGCTGCAAATTGGATTAGATGCCTGGGTAGTGCTGGCATCCATCCCAGCAGTTTACACCCTGGACAAGCCGCCAGTTCATCGCAGGGCTCAAAGTCTACATGTTATGTAAAAGTACAGAATTGTAGCAGAATGCAGTTCCAGCAGAGTCTCCTCACTTTGGTGCTTTAAGGACTAAAACATCTTGGAATCCGTCCAGCAGGTCGATTCTGTCTGCGTCTGAAACACAGAAAGGAGCCTTAGAAAGACATCAAGGGCAAAAATCCTTTTGTTTAAGCAGGCGTAGCGACAAAAAACTGTTTAGCAACATCCATCAGAAGCAGGGCCATCAGAGCAGAAGACTCTTCATCCAAGCCTGGATTATTTCTCCATGTTCCAGCTGCGGTTTGGTTGAAATAAAGCCTTAAATCACAACATCGGATGTGAAAAGAGCCATAGAGAGGGTAAATATCCGAGAATGGGACAAAGAGCAATCACTTCACCACAGCAGGTGATTGCTGGACCAGGGAATGATGAGCCAAGGTTTTTTTTTTGTTTTGTTTGTTGGATATTTTATTTCTGAATTATAATATGGTTAAAATGTTTGCGTAAATGATTCTAGAGGACATGTTGGCTTAAACCAAAAGGGCCACTTCCATCGTTTCAGTGGTAGAAAGAAAGTCTGATTCATGACTTCCTTCTGCGTTTGTGCAGGATAATGAAGTTTCATGTCGCCAAGAAGAAGTTCAAGGAGACTCTGCGTCCTTATGATGTCAAGGATGTGATCGAGCAGTATTCCGCCGGACACCTGGACATGCTGTGTCGCATCAAGAGTCTGCAGACCAGGTAGGACCAATAACACGCTGCGACCGTGTCCTCCCTTTACTTCCTTGCAGACTGAGTGTGATCGGAGGCCCACGGACACAAAGCAGCTGATCTTTTCCTCCCCCCACCCTGCCTAGTGCAAACATTCCAGGGCTACCCTCCCCATCCCAACCTCCACATGTGACAAAGGTTTAATTCTCTTTCAGTCAATACAGGAGCTGGCGCATCTTTTAAAAAAAAGAAATAAGGAAATAGATCATCTGCATGTAAGACAAAGTTTTGTCTTACATGCAGATGATTTTTTGATCGATCAGGGAGTGAATCAATATCTCCCTTCACGCTTCCGTCAATTGCTGCTCTTAAGTCGCACCTCCGACCTGGAAGAAGTCGCTGACAGACTGTAGATGCTGCGAATGTCTGCTTCTGTCTGATGACGCATTCTCGGGCATTTTGGCTCTTTGTGTCAGTTTGCAACTTGATTCTAACACATGTGCGGCCTCTATTTCTGCCTGCTGTATGTAGCTGGTGTAACACTGACCCCTGCTGTTTGTGATCGTTTACTGCACCTACTGCATATACACTTCCTACACTCTCATACAGGGAGATTCTTGATCAAATAATGAACTCGGGGGACACCCAGGAGTTTTGTGAGACTTTTCAACTCTATCTCACTGTCTTCGTTCGCAGATTGGTTTTTATATTAGCTGTTATGGTGAGATTATCCGTTTCCTGTCAGATGAGCCGTTATTAACCAGATTCTACTGAGCCTGGCTGGGTTGAGAAGGAATATTGTTTGTGTTAGCGTAGATGCTACATTTTAACGCAACACTTCAGATTCAGTGCGAGTTAGCATCTTGTACTCTCACGTGGTTGGTAATGCTTTGTCATCCGCGTGCAGTACTTCAAATACAGTGATGAAGTATGACCCTTATCTGTGTTTGCTGAAGTGAATGTGCTGGCGCCAATAAATGTTTCTTTACACTTTCGAGGCTATCTCATGGACTTTGATTCTTTCTTCTTTTTAATCTCTTATTGTGTGCATGTGTGTGTGTGTGTGTGTGTGTGATTGTTTCAGAGTGGATCAAATCCTTGGGAAAGGACAGATCCCTTTGGATAAGAAGATTCGTGACAAGCTGCTGTCTGATGGAGACATCTTGGAGGACATGAGCATGCTGGGTCGTGTCTGTAAGGTGGAGCGGCAGGTCTGTCCTCTGTCGACTTGTGTTGCACGAACACTACACGTTGCCTGTGCGTAAACGATGTCACAGAAAACGTCGTCTTGCAGAAGTGTGTGGAGGCGGACGTATCCTTGTCTAGGGTTTGAGATGAATAAAGAGAAATTGTCTTTGTGAATTTTACTGAATGAGCTCAAAGTAAAAAGTCTCTGCAGCAAGGTTAGATAGTGTCTCATCGCAGGGGACAGAGAAAAGAGATCAGCAGGTTTGGATTTAAGAAAATAGGGTTATGTATTTGCTCTAAAGGTTCTTGTCCTCCCCCCGTCTCCTCACAGGTCCATTCGATCGAGTCAAAGCTCGACTCCCTGCTGGACATTTATCGCCAGGTTCTGCATAAAGGCTCCTCGCCGGCCCTCACGCTCGCCTCTCTTCCCCTGTTCGAACTGGAGCAGACGTCTGACTACAGCTCCTCCGTTTTTAGCAAGGACCTGTCCTGCTCCGACCAAGTCAGCGGCAGTGGGGCGCCTCCTCCTGGCAGCTACATCGCACACTCCTCAGACAACTCCCACCTGTCTCAGAGAGGACTCCGCCTCATCCTGGCCCCACCCAATGAGCTCAACCTCAATCTAAATACCTGCTCTTCCACTCCTCCCCCTGGCCTTGCGCCCTCCTCTTTCAGCCCGTCTCCTTTGCCTCATGGTCATCATCATTACCGGCGTCATTATGCGCCGGCTAGAGCCCCCACACCTAACAGTGGCACCAACGAGGTTGTGGGGACATCCCCACCCATCCTCGCCCCAAATAGCTTCAGAGGTGGTGGGGCCAGAGCAGTTGGAGAGAGAGGCTTTCCTCTTTTGGCAAGGCCACCGCCGCCACCACCTCCTCACAGCCAAAGTGGGGGCTCGACAATCTTGCCACGAGGGACCTCCACAGAAGCATCCCCCAACAATGAAGACTTTTGTGGAGGGTTTGGTTTGGGGCTGGGTAGACTGGGGCAGCAGGTTGAGGGGCGCAGATTAAAGACTCAGGAGGGGGCCTCCTGGAGGAGACATATGAGCCTGGAGCTGCAGCCCATGGTGCCACCAAGCATGGGCTGCTGCTCTAGTGCCGCTGAGCAAGTCCTGGGCCAGTCCATGTCGGTGCAGGACATGATGCAGGCAGCCCCAGGCGCTGTCCCGGACAGCCACAGCATCACATCTCAAAGCCTCAGCACAAGCAGCGACTCCAACGGCGGCCGGGACCCCGGGGGAGGTGGGAGCTGTGATGATGTGGACAGGAGCGGCGGAAGTGGGTGGGGTGAGGAGGACCTCTTTATTAGTGACAGGGAAATAGAGGCTCAACGGTTTGACTTCCTGTCACGGGGAACTCCTGAGGCCCTCACCTACTCCTCCCAGCTCCTGAGGACAGAGAGCAGAGCAGCGTCCCAGGGCTCTAATCACAGCGTGGACCCCCGTCCAACGACCCCGCCCTCAGCCGGCGGCACTAAACTGCTAAGCATGCCGCACGTACGGCTAAAGTAAATGTACTTGTTCAGAGGGAACTCGAAGCTCACATTTATTTTTGGCGGGGTTGGGAATTTTACAAGGGTTGATCGTAGTTCATTTTCATTTTGACCCATTTGATAAGTATCACGGCGTTTCCCCCCAGGATGGTCCTCTTTAGCGCGTCACTGGCCTTCCGAGACAGTTGGGTTGTATTTCATCTGGAGAGCATGAACACGGCTCGTTTTCCATCACAGGTACTTGGATAACACGGTAGGAGGGAGGGATATGCTAATGGTCATAGTCGTTAGTCGTGCGTTAGATAATTCCTGTCTCGCATCACGCAAAGGCAGAATCACGTTCTGTTGTTGCCGCCGTTTCTATTTTATTGCCATTTTCAGATATTTAAGACGTAAATTAACACAGGAGTTGGTCTGAACGATGCTTTGCTACACAATCGGCAGCCTCCTGAAAATGAGCGAGCCATCACATGACTTTCGGCGTTACCACATTGTGAGATTATCCAGTTTATATGTTGATAAATCAGGACGACAACATGCATGTGTCGCATCGTGTGACGTAAAACGGCCTTCTGTTTCATCCCTTTGTATTAGATATTAAAAGCCCCCCCCCAATCTTATTTCAACAGTCGGAGCTGCTGCACCGAATGTTTCAACACTGACCAACCTTGATTCTGCCAGCATTGTAGCATGAGCTGCAGCATATTCAAAGCACATGCATGCATGTGCACAGCTGAGAACACGCACACACACACACACACATCTTTGATGCTACAGATCCCTTATGCTCTGAGGTTCTTGCATGCAGTCTGCAGAGGGGCACGGCGGGGGCACTGACCGGTCTGATCACAGACCGGTCAGTTGGTTTTACAGCTGATGGCAGCCATGAAGTGAAACACATTTTGAATGTCATTTCAGCAGTTTGATACGTTTCAGCAAAGCCTTTTGCGTTGCGTCAGAGATGGACACACACTGACAGGTACGTTCTGAAAGCGCCCTTTGGTTTGCATTTGGCTTTTTTGCCACCATCTTTGCACATGAAGACGTCTTATTTAAGTCATGGTCAGTGTTTTCACTGAACCGCGGGATTATCTCTGCTTCCCTGAAGTGGATTTGCTGCTGAATGTCGTATGGGACTAAATCAGGTAAGGTGAAGCGGCTACTCCAAGCTGTAAGATGAGAACTCTAGAGCCACAGGCTTGCAAGTAAAGACTGTCCACAAAGACTCAGTGGTTGATGATCAGCCTTAGCAGTGCCTGGTGAAGTTTGAGAACCCGCATTAAAGACCAGCCCGGCGGTGAGGGAGGATTAAGGTCAGCTTGCTTTCAGGAGCTGGATTCCACATGCGTGTCATATTCAGAACAGAGTGAATGAATGCTGTGACATTAAGATGCATCACGATTTATGGTTCAAAATTATTTCAATGGATATAAAAAAAAAAGCCTCAGCTCTGACATGAAGTCAAAAAGATGCTGACTATTGGTGCCTTGCTTCTGTGTTTCATGTCCAACTCTCCTGAAAAGTGCATTAGGTTCCACTGAATAGAAGCGGTTTCTCTGTATTTCTTTCCCTAAATTACCTTTTCTTTGGGGGGGGGGGGGTGTTTTTGCTACTGTGCATAAAATGGGCTTTGCACATTCCAACATTTTGTCTCATTTAATTTATTGAAATCGTGCACGTTAATGTTATCTCAGATTCCTGAAGCCTGCAATGTAAATGAGAACGCAATTGAACGTTTCTTTTCACTGATCAATAAAAGGAAATTCAAAGAGCTTTAGCTTTCCCATCATGGTTCACTGAAACGGCAAGGTCCTTCAGTTCAACATGCCGCTTCTCTTTCACCTTTGATGAAGAGGAACAATCAAAAAGCTTTACTTCAAGAGAAGAGCTGGAAAAACAGTCCAAGTTTAGAACTGGGTTTAAGTTCGTCTGGCGTGGAGCTGTGAAAGCGGTCCTCTTCCTGATTCCTCGGCCTTGGACGGTTTGTACAGAAACATCGGAATAAGTGTTTTCATGCGCCCTGATCCGATCATCAATTGGCATAAACCACCCCTCAATCGGAATAGAATCTTGATCGGATTGAGCTTGATTGGGTCAGACTAATTTGATTTGGGTGTGTACGTGAAGCATTTTTATTCCGATCAAGCTTTTAATCCGATTAAATGTTTCCCATATAGACGCACATGTGATTATATTTACAATAATCACTAATCAGGGCATCGATTTCTGGGGTCATACTGACGCGTGTGTGACGGTCGAGCAACGACATATTTTGAACACCACTGCCCCCATGTGACCAAACTGAGTAACACGGTCTTCTGCGCTTAAAAAACATTTTCTAACTTCTAAATGACGCCTACAACGCTGTAAATTACTGTATTAAGGTTTTTATTCTTATTATCTAAATAACACAGTTCATTGCTTCTGTTTCTGGGCGTTGCGGGGGGGGGGGGGGGTCCGGGGTCGGGGGTCGGGGCTCCTGCTCTCCTCATCCCCCTCTTTGGCCTCATTTTCCCACAGGGATGGACGCGAACAGGCTGCAAAAGGACAAACAAGGAATAGTTTATGTCCATTCGGTCATTTTGTTTTCCTGCCCTTAATACATCAGCGGAAATCTTCGTCATGGTGGACCAATCTAACTTTAATTCGTGAAATAGAGGACCGTGAGGATCCTGGATTCTGCTCCGTGCTTTGGACCGGGAGACTGGACCGAGTCTCAGCAGGTAACAATCCGATCCAGGTCCAGGTCCCTTCTTTCTTTGGACTGTCTGGTGTCGCAGAAGTGAAATCCTTACATTTGGGATCCCGACCAGTTGGACCTGTTCTCATCTGATCCGGGTTCCAGCGTCCACTGAGGTTGCGCGACTTTCCCAACATTTCGTTAAGCAACGCCCCGAACGGAGAGAACAACAGAACGCGGTCGAGACTCCGGAGACTCCGGTCCGGTCTGGATTTAAGATAGACCGATCCGTCTGCTACGAACCGGGGCGTGGTGTTTAATACGTTTATATTTTACTATGCCTTCATTGAAGAGATTTATTCCACCGAGGGAAGAGCCTCAAAACCCAGAAGGCCGTCGGTGGAGATAAACCGACTCGCTACCGGATCGTCTGGACGGAAAAGCGTCGCGACCGAACAATCCCAACCGGGGGCTGCTCGGTCTTTGGACCCACCGGGGACCGCTCGGGTCTTTGGACCCACCGGGGGCTGCTCGGTCTTTGGACCCACCGGGGACCGCTCAGGTCTTTGGACCCACCGGGGGCTGCTCGGTCTTTGGACCCACCGGGGGCTGCTCGGTCTTTGGACCCACCGGGGGCTGCTCGATCTTTGGACCCACCGGGGGCTGCTCGGTCTTTGGACCCACCGGGGGCTGCTCGATCTTTGGACCCACCGGGGGCTGCTCGATCTTTGGACCCACCGGGGGGGCTGCTCGATCTTTGGACCCACCGGGGGCTGCTCGATCTTTGGACCCACCGGGGGCTGCTCGGTCTTTGGACCCACCGGGGGCTGCTCGATCTTTGGACCCACCGGGGGGGCTGCTCGGTCTTTGGACCCACAGGGGGGCTGCTCGGTCTTTGGACCCACCGGGGGCTGCTCGGCCACCATAGGACGGTTCCTGGTGCGCGGAGCTCGGAGGAATGCGTCGCCTCCTCCTGGCTCTAGCTCCGCCGCAGCTCCATGTAAGATCAGCGCTTTGTTTTGTCTCCAGTACGACTTTCTGTTTCATTACGGGGGGGGGATAACGGCAGCCTTGCTTTTAGCTGCGGCTCCGGGAAGCCGTGATTTCCCTTCCGCGCTGCGCCGCGTCGTGACGTTTCTTCTCGCCTTCGTCCTCCGGCTCTCTCCTCGCCAGGGCCAACAGTAACGACATGCTCCTGGCCTCGGCTGTCGTGGTGTGGGAATGGCTGAACGAGCACGGCCGGTGGCGGCCCTACGGCCCCCCCGTCTCCCACCAGATAGAGGCGGCCATCCGGAGCAGCGACCCCCGCGGAGGGAGCGTGGTGCTCGGGCAGGTGGACAGCCGGCTGTCCCCGTACATCATAGACCTCCAGTCCATGCACCAGTTCAGGCAGGACACAGGTAAGACACGGGGGGGGGGGGGGGGGGGGGGGGGGGGTCCTTAAAAAGCCTTTAGTCTAGTCTAGAATAAAGGTGTGATATTCTCATCCTCATCTGAGGAGATGCCAGACAGGTGTACGATACTTCACTGTTTCCACTGACCCATTAAAGGTTTACTCGTGTTTTTAGTTGAACAATCCTCTCATAGTGGAATCATAAAGTCGGGTTGTGATGAAGCTGAGCCTGAGTTGTGATGAAGCTGAAGCTGAGTTGTGATGAAGCTGAAGCTGAGTTGTGATGAAGCTGAGCCTGAGTTGTGATGAAGCTGAAGCTGAGTTGTGATGAAGCTGAAGCTGAGTTGTGATGAAGCTGAAGCTGAGTTGTGATGAAGCTGAGCCTGAGTTGTGATGAAGCTGAGCCTGAGTTGTGATGAAGCTGAAGCTGAGTTGTGATGAAGCTGAAGCTGAGTTGTGATGAAGCTGAGCCTGAGTTGTGATGAAGCTGAGAAGCTGAGTTGTGATGAAGCTGAGCCTGAGTTGTGATGAAGCTGAAGCTGAGTTGTGATGAAGCTGAAGCTGAGTTGTGATGAAGCTGAGCCTGAGTTGTGATGAAGCTGAGCCTGAGTTGTGATGAAGCTGAAGCTGAGTTGTGATGAAGCTGAAGCTGAGTTGTGATGAAGCTGAGCCTGAGTTGTGATGAAGCTGAGCCTGAGTTGTGATGAAGCTGAAGCTGAGTTGTGATGAAGCTGAAGCTGAGTTGTGATGAAGCTGAAGCTGAGCCTGAGTTGTGATGAAGCTGAGCCTGAGTTGTGATGAAGCTGAAGCTGAGTTGTGATGAAGCTGAAGCTGAGTTGTGATGAAGCTGAGCCTGAGTTGTGATGAAGCTGAGCCTGAGTTGTGATGAAGCTGAGCCTGAGTTGTGATGAAGCTGAAGCTGAGCCTGAGTTGTGATGAAGCTGAGCTTTGCTGCTGACGCATGTAGATGGAAACGCTGGGACTTTCTCACTTGTGTCTGTTTACGTCAAGAAGCGTAGAGAAAAAGTAGGACATGGTTTCAGATTCAGTCACTGACGAGTTCCATGAAGTTCCTCTCGTCGTGTGAATGTTCACTGTTCAGCATGTCTCCTCTGCTGCGTGTGTGTGTGTGTGCGTGTGTGTGTGTGCGTGCGCGCTGGTGGCTCGCGTTGACATTGGACGTATGTGAAATGCTCTGTAAAGTGTGCCAGTGGGTAGAAGGAGGGACAGGTTGTGTCTTTTCTTCTTCGTTCAGGACATTTAGAAGTCCCGAATGGACCGTGTCTTCATAGCCTAGCGGACGATCGGTTTAGCTAGAGGTGCAGCTGCGTTACGGAGAGTAATCACAAAGCCCTGATCTGAAATGCCGCCAGTGATTGCCAGCCGTGTGGTTTCTGCTTGTTCGGCGTTCGGCTGCATGATTGCGCGGAGCAGCTGCGGTTTGTCGACCACGCCGCTGCAGCATCTGCATTCTTTAACCCTTCGCCGCTTTATGCACGCACGCAGCAGCTGCACACTCCTGGCGTGAAGACCCAGAGACGGATCCTGGTTCTGTGCAAAGAATGGAATATTTCAAGGTCCAACGAGCAGAGAGTTCACTTTAGATGTCTCCCCGCCCCACCCACCGGTCTTTCGCTCGTCCTCTCCCTCTCTTTTGTACACGAGTTTGGTTTCGGCAATAGGTGAAAGCCCCGAGGCCCTTTCAGGATTAGCTTTGGCATAGTTGAGAGAGGGAGACGTGTTGTTTGTTTCGGGGTGGGGAGGTGTGGATGGAGTAGGAGCGGCTGCTGCAAAAGGAAGGAGATAATGGGGGAGTCGGTGTTCTCTCTCCCTACAGTGCTGGGCCGACCAAGGAATGCAGTGAATAGCAGTAATTTATTGGGTGTTAATGAGGGATGTATTAATGACAGTGGTGCAATGATTCGATAGTGTAGTTTCTGCACACATTTCACTCAATCGTCACGTTTTCCAACACTGGAAGTTGAGGAGGAACCGACACGTGCGTTGCTGTGGTGATCAGCAACCCGGAAGGAGTCCTTTCTCTTCGCTTGAGGTCAATTCAGACTTTTATTGGCCCTCAAGAGGAAATTGAATTTGCCCAACTGGTTTAAAAAAACAGACAAATATTACACGCAACAAGAAGAACAAAAATTAAATGCACAATGAAAGAATACAAAATGGCACCGGTGCTAAAAAAAAAAGCAGCAAGACAGTTCTGCTGAGCTGTGCAATAGTTGTACTTTGGGACGTAGGAAAATGTCAACGTCTTACTCTTTACAATGGGGAGCCGACATCGCTGAACAGTTCGCAGCGTGGGTGGAGAGAAATGTCCGAGATTGACTGTCTAGTGCACGCAATGGGGTTCGGGTTAACCCTGGTGTAGCGACCGCCTCTATCTACTCGCAGGGACGGCTTTCTCACCGTCCCATTGGAGTTTCCATAGACACATGCGTTGCGTTCCCCCGTATGAGACGGCAGTTCGTCCCGGGTAAAAGTGGGACGGTCCCAGGCAATTATCGGTTATTTACTTTCTCAGACAAACAAGAGGGAACACTTGGACAACTAAAATAACGGCACCACGAGCAACAGGAAGAGAAATGCCTGATTGACAGTAAATCAGCTGATTCTGCTGGGAGGTTCCATGGAACCCAACATCCTGACGTGACGTCTGCTGGTCCTGGACCAGTGTCACGGGAACTTAGCAGGAGCTACGCTGTGGCAGCTGACTGTAGGGTGACAATAATCACCATAATGTTTAACGGGATGGCGTGACAGAGCGTCGGATTTCCGGAGGACTGGATGAAAACAATCCTGAGCCGCTTCTGATTAATAAGTTAGATCCTTCATAATAGCTGCGGTTAGCATTGAACAAAGTTAAGCCGGTGAACATTGTGTTTGGCTGAAATCGTCACCGTTGTGTTGACCGAAGAAGAAGCTTTCTGTTTTTGACCTGTTGCTGGAATTTGGAGTGATGTGTTTTTATTTAATGGGCTTTTAAAAGACTGGCCGGTCATCAGTATTTGACTTTTGTCAGATTTTCATTTTTTTGTTCTTGCAGCATGTTTGCTCTTCTTGCTCCAGCTGGTCCTGCTGAAGGAGGCACATTCCCAGACCCCCACAATGCCCCGGGGTATTAGGGTCATGGTAGAGGGAGGGGTAAGGGCTGTGCAGGATTCCCCAGAGGCACTGGGGAGGGGTAGATTGTGGCGACAAGACAAGAAGGCACTCCCTCTGTCTCTACTTCAACCAAACGACAGCCCTGACTTTGCTTTAGTGAAAATGTGCCGATTTTAAAATATCTGTTGACAAGCATAGATTTTTGTGTCACAGCAGAACAAGCAGGAAACCCAATAAAGGGTGTTCTATAACGGTCACCAGGAACTTGCATGACCAGTGACGCGTATCTGCCCAGGATGATCCAATACCTCACCATAATCCTTAATCAGAAAGGATTAAAAGTACCACGATACTATGTGCCGGGTAATAGTCTTTAGTCTAAATCTGCCACCCATTCTTACCACCTCCAGCGTTTAAAGTCGGTGGAGCGGGGCAACTACGAGACTGCCCTGGGGAAGCTCTTCTCCGGGTAACAGTGTTCAAAATTCATCTGGGGAGCTCTCCGATTGAGCGTGAACTTTTACTTCAGTCTCTGGTTAGATTCATGACATGTGAGCACTATTCGGGTCAGGTGACTGCATGGGTTCGTGAACAGCACCTACCAGGTCTACGCATTATAATGTCTTCGGTCTGGAAGTTCCGATGACTTGTTGGGTTGAGACCACAGAAGAGGGGTGTCTTCAAATCTGTGGCAGTTTCTTGGATAGGAGCGAGGCAGACGAACCATTGGAAGCAGGACATCTGTGCCAACTGAAGTCTTTAAGTGGTTTACCCCCCCCCCGTAATCTCATCTGTGAGGTTTTGTCTTGGATCCACGTGCTTCCATTCAAGTGGCTTTGTTCAGTTCAAGCATTTACGCAGTTTGATTAGCCGCAAAGGCCTCGTCCTTACGGGCCTCAAAGCGAAGCCAACTTATTACTGTAATGGAATGAGACCACAGATTTTATTATACTATTCTATTGTTCTATTAATGGTAATTGCAGAGTTCAGACTTTATCGGTTGGTCGGGTGCAGATAATAGTCCGAGTTGTTGGAGCAAAGTTTTGGCTCTTCTGTTGAAAGGAATAATATGATAAAGAAAACTATTCCAGGTCATACCCTGATGCAGTACGGTCACGTGGGAAACTTTCTGTCCCCTCCGTGGGGATTAGTATCCGCTGCAGATTTGAACCTTTGAATGGTTCGTTCTCAATTAAGGTTGGGCATATCAAGCCTGGCCTTAATGACCTCAGACTCTGCAAAGTTTAGCAACCCCTTAGAGCGTCCATGGTTCGCCTCGGGGATGCCACCCGGCGTGTTCGCCCATGCTGTAGTTTGTGAGCTTTGACCTTAAGTGACTCTTGATAAGTGAAAGGGGTGCAGACAGCTTCCTGCGATGCAGAAGCATGACCCCCCCCCCCAAAATGTGCTCGCCTCGGTCAGTCTGCAGCTATGGGTGCTAGGTTACGTGTTCATGCAGGGAGGGGTCGGCGGTGGAGAGAACAATGAAGACCAGATGGCAGATGTTTCTTTCTCCTCCTGCCGAGGGCCTCTGTCCTCTCCTTTGTTCTTTCATGCAGTTCACTCGCTTCAACGTTTCCTACTTGTGCATCTTAAATGTTCACACGTATACAGGATGTTTAAATCTGTCTGCACAGTTGGTTATAATTAACGCTCATACTTTACATTTTCCTCCTGTTATTAAGACCTTTTCGTACATCCGGTGTAACGACACCTGTCCGCGTTGCACTCGAGTCGGTGCGCGGTTGTCATGTGAACGCACGGGTCCGTTCATGCCGTGTTGATCCGTCGCGGACAGGAACAGAAGGGGTGCGGCGCCCTGCACAGAGAGCAGCAGCAGCATTAAGGCTTTTGCTTTAGGGCTGAAGACATTTGAGGTTTTATTAATAAATAGATTTCTGACTTTGTCACTGTGGGATGGCATTTGAGCACCGTCACCGTGCCACTGAATAAAGGTGCACGCCGCCGCCGGTGTTCGGCAACACGAAGAGTTGTGATGCACAAGAATACATCAGCATCGACGGTAGCTTAAAAGCTGACGGCATCTCTCCGGTGATCTTCCGTGATTGTTCTTCATATAACGGACTTCCTGTTGCCTTTTTTTTTTACTGTAGCTTAAGCTACAGTAAGCTTTTACTGAGCGGCAGTGGCTCAGTGGGTTGAGACCTGGGCTGGGAAGCGGAGAAGTCTGCTGCTTCCCTGGTTTGAGTCCCAGCTCTGGTGAAATATGGAGTGTGGGCTGGTGACTGGAGAGGGGCCAGTCTGCCTCCGGAGCACTGCCGAGGTGCCCTTGAGCAAGGCACCGTCCCCGCAAACGCCTCCAGGTGCGGCGACCATGGCGGCGCCTTCACCCTACTCCCTCTCCGTGTGCTAGGGCCCCTTGATGCACGTGTTAGTGTGTGGTTGTTTCAAGGGGCCCGTTGTTCTAGGGTGAAAATTCAATTTCATTGTGTGTGTCAGCAGATGATGACTAATAAAAGCATTTCATTTCAACAAGCTCTGCTGCCCATCTACAGGCGGCTCTTTGTCGCCCTATGAACCAACTCGGTTCCCCTGCAGCTCAGAAGAGGCTACATTTCGCATGGTGTACTTGCAGTTTGAAATATTGAGCTGGTGTATATTGATATGAATAACTGAAAGCCTGCTGAGGCCTGTAACTCCGGGCTGCAATCTCCCTTTCCATCGTTTTAAGAGCGGTGCCGTCGTGACTCTGTGGTCTTCGCTCGCTCCGTACATCAAGTTTCTCTTACAGACCTCTATTTCTTTTGTTGCTGCTGAGAGGCTGTTTATTCTTAAGTATTCTGACTTGCATTCTCTTTCCCGTCCGTCCATCTCAGGTACCATCCGTCCAGTTCGGAGGAGCTTTTACGACCCGTCCTCGGCCCCCGGTCAGGGCTGGCAGTGGGAGTGGGAAAACGATGCGGGTACTTGGACGTCTTACGACGTGGAGGTGGCCATTGCCATCGAGAGCGCGCACCAGCGCCAGCAGCCCTGCCTTGACCTGACGCCGCTTGGCTTCTGCTACCTCATTGACTTCCACAACATGACGCAGGTGTGTTGAAATTCTCTGCGTAGACGCGAGTATCTTCCTGTCTGAAGTCACTGTCGGGTTAATTCTCTCATCGCCCGGCAGGTGAACAGACAGAGCCAGAGTTGCCGGAGGATCCAGAGGCGTGCAGACGTGACCTATCCGTTAGTGTCTGGTCCCCTACCGATACCCAAAGGAGGAGGAGGGGGGAGCCTAACAGGAGCCCTGCTGGGTATTGGGGTGTCTGGGAGCAGTCTGGGAACTGGTAATTCTGTCTACCCCTACGGGGGGTTACCAGCCGCCGCACTGGGCCAGCCTTGTTCTTGCCAGCAGTGCATGCTGGTCCTTAGTGTGAAGGCCAACACAGGAGGAGCAGGGGTGTTGACTCTAGGTCGACGCTCGCTAACCACGCAGCGGCCGAAGAACTCAACATTTGCCGCCGCCAAACCCCTGAGTCCGTCTAAGTCGGCCACTTTGGGGCGAGGTCAGCAGCAGAACTCCAACTACTACCAGACGTTACCGCACGGACTCGCCATTTCCAGGAACACAGCCTCTCCCCAAAGGAACGCCCAACTCTTTGCTCAGTCACTGGCTGCCCTCGCTGCTGGCACCTCCTCTCTGGGCATCTCGTCGTTCAACAGGCCGCCTCCGCCATCCCTCCCGCCTCCTCGGCCTCCACCATCTAATCCAAACCCGAAACCTCCGGCCATTCCGGCCAAGCACTTCTCATCGTCGGCCAACGAATCGGTTCCGACCGCCACGTTAATTTCCCCCGCCGGCAACGTGACCACGCCCCCGTCTCCTGTGCCCTCCCCGTCCCTGGCGGTGATGAAGCCGCAACGCACGCCGGCATCCACGGCAACAGTCTGTCACGCCCCTTTGCCGCAGAGGTCGAGCTTAGCCGGGCTGAGTAGACCGGCGCTGCAGAGGATCGCCATGGCCCAGTCCAGAGCGCTCATAGCATCAGGGTGAGTCTGAGAGTCAGAAATAGTCTCCTCCCCTTTAGAGTTCCCAAATGCTGGCTTAAAGTCAGCAGCCGTTGGTCTGTCAGAACAAGCTGCAGGTAGCAGCATGTCGGTTCGATTGTTTTTATGCATCGAGCTGAAAATAATTGCATCACGCTGTCATTCTGAAGGATTACACAAGATTTGCGACGTTCGGTCTGACTTTTATTGGCATCAACAAAGTGTACATCAAACTGCGTCTTCTTCCCTGTTGTGCAATCGCACTAGGGTCACATTTATTGATCTGTACTGACTTGCAGAACTGACACGAGAGACGCTGTTGGCAAAGCGTTCACATTAACACGATCAGACGCACCCAATCACAAATATGCATGCCAGATGCGTGACACTGTGCACGCCACGAAGTCGCATTAAAGCGACAGATTAGAAGCTGGAAGACGGTCAGGACGCGTTTCAGCCGGGACACGAATGAGACTCGGCTCCATCCCCGTGTCTTGTGTCGCCTCCATTAGCAGCCAGGGGAATCTGTGACCTTTGAATCTGAAATACAGATTCCAGACGTAGTTAAGAAAGCTATCCGCTGACTTTCTGTTGTTTATTCATGATGAAAAGTGCACGTGGGCAAAAGAGAGGGAGGGAAGTATTGAATGGGAGGACAGACGAGCAGCGTGGCTGTCACGGGTCCGTCGGTCATCGCTTGCTTCACCAGCTCTCGTCTTGATTGGCTTAAACTTCCAGCTTTACTCGTTCCAGATTGGACCGTAACGTTTCCAAACTTTGCTTGAAACAGACTCCTGAAAGCTGCTTCCACGTTTTGGTCGAACCAACACGAGTGAGGAAGTCAGCGGCTAACAAAGGACGGGGCCGCATTCGTGAATCCGCCTCAAACTGTTCTCAATATGTTGATTTTTTTAGGAGGGCCCTAATTATTCCCTACCCCCTCCTCTTCCTCTCTGGCTCCTCTTCTCCTCCTGTCATGTTGCGTCTCAGCGGTCGGGGCCCCTCCGAGCCCCATTGTTGGTCTCCACGGTAACCCTTTGTTGGATGAACCAAGCCTGGGCCGCATTAAGAACGCAATGCCGAGCCGCGGCAAGTTTCTGCCTCTTTCTCCTCTCGCTCCTTTTACTAAGATTTATTTGCTTCTCGCTGCGTCTGTCTTTTTTGTTTGTGTGTTTACTGCTTCCTCTTAGCAACCTGAGGATATGGCCATGTCTTTATATATGTGTTTACTGTCATATTTCATGAGGTGGGGGTTTCCTGGTTGGGGGGGGTGATAATAGTCAATTATGTAGATGCTAGTGTTTAAATAGCTGCATATTCATAGCAGCGATGTTTCTCAGACAATGGCACCGGCCCAGTCGACATTGTTGCTACCCCCAGACAGGCACCATTCAGAAGGGATGGTGTGTGTGTGTGTGTGTGTGTGTGTGTGTGTGTGTGTGTGTGTGTGTGTGTGTGTGTGTGTGTGTGGAGGTATGGGTGGGTGAGAGAACAGTCTCAGACAGCAGCCAGGAAAAGGCTGGTTTGAGGGGGGGTACAAAACAAAAAGAAAACCGGACAGCAAACTGTGAAAGATAAATCACACAGCTGTGCAAGAAACGGCGAGAGATACGACTCGGTGTCGGCCGTGTGTAGACACAACCTGAGCGAGAAGGCATTGAGCACACACTTTGTCCTTCTCACACACACACACACTCACACACTCACACAGTCAGAGTAAATATTGACAACCCGATGGGGAGATGCCGTGAAGAATGTGTGCAGTCGCCCCGTGATAGGAGGCCGTAATGAAAACCAGACAAAGGGAACGACTGAGGGGGGAAGTTGAGGGGAGGGGCACAGACGGTGAACAAATGTTAATGAAGGGGGGGATGTCCATCTTTGATTGATTGAGGGCCACATCACAACAAGAACGGTCTCTTTCACGCTTTCAAAAAGGGAAAGACGAACAGGGGATGTGTCGCCGGACTACGGGTGTGTTGTGTCACATCCGGCCCGTAGGGGGCGCTGTAACCACGGGCCGTTTAGGGAATGAACGCAGGAGAGTAACAATAAAGATCAAGTTGATTTTAAATCTGATCTGTCAGGAAAATTTAAATGTCACATACCGCTGTAACTCAGCTTCCTGTCGCATCCCGTTACTCTCCGCTGACGCAAACACGTCTGTGTGTGTGTGCGTGTGCGTGTGCGTGTGCGTGTGCGTGTGCGTGTGCGTGTGCGTGTGCGTGTGTGTGTGTGTGCGTGTGTGTGCGTGTGCGTGTGTGTGTGTGTTATTGTCCGGTATCAAAATCAGTCCAGCTGATGTCCATCTGGGTCCCGGGGGGGGGGTGCGTGAGACAAAGCAGGTGGAGTGGGTGATCTGGTGGGTTTGAGGTCACGGGGGGTCGGGAGTTTGGAGTCCCATTCACCCCCCCCCCTCCTTCATACAACCTGTCTGCTGGAACTCATTCCATGATCTGCAGTTCCTCTGGAGGGCGCTCTTGGAGCAGTCATCGATGAATCAGGATTACGTTCATCTTTACTGGCCTTGCATGTCCTTTTGTTTTTGTTTTTGTTGGGGACTGCTGATTGGTCGGTTAAGGATCTGCAACTGCTTGGATGAGGCGGTGCTCGGCCGTCATCAGTTCATGGGCGGGGCCGCCGGAAAGTGTGCTAATGGGCTGCGAGACGGTAAAGAGGATCAGGCTGGATCCCCCCCCCCCCCCCCTGGTCACCTCGCCTCTTATCCTAAAGACTTCCGTACAAACACAGCAGGCCTATTAGACATTATTAGATCATAGCGTGTGTGTGTGACCATCACCATCATCATCCTCACTGTTGATTCAGCACAGATCTAATAACGGTGCTTCCGGTTCTTCCTCAGCCGGCGTCCTGTCTCTCTCTGTCTCTCTCTCTCTCTCTCTCCGTCTGTCTGTTGTTCTGCAGATCTTCCTTCTTTAATAAGCAAACGTTCTTTATTTGCTTGTCGCCTCTCAAGTCTTGTTCAGGGACCCGATACGATTCGGTTTTATGTTGTCTGTTCAGACGGCATTAAATTGTTTCCCTGCTTCATGACATGCTTCATTAGCTCCGAGTGCGTCGGTGGAATCTTCCGTTTCCAGTATGCTCGGTGAGGGCCGTGCGTTCTGCGTTTGTGTTTGCTCTATTAGCGTCTTTAATGCGTCATATTTTTATAGTATCAAATAACAGCATTAATTTATACCACACAGATCAGGTCCTTTTTCTTTTTTCCTTCATTCCCATCTGGGATAAATAAAGTGTTTTAATTTGGATTGAGACGAGGCTGCTGCACGAAAGCCATAAAGGCTCTTCTTTAATGTGTGCAGTGTAATAGTTGTTGTTGTTGTTGTTGTTGTTCACCTCACAAGCGATGTGTTTTCACACACACACACACGTCGTCCTCCTCGTTACACGGATCCCGGTGAGTCATTCGTTCGTGAGTCGTCATGTGTCGCTGGACGGGGTTAAGTGAAAGCAGCTTAGTGCGCTGAGCGAAAGCCCGTTAAAGCTGCGCCAACAACAGATCGCCGCTGTGCCTTTCCCCATCTCTCTGACACACAGTCTGTTTGCATGGCTGATTGTGTTGGCGAGCAAACGACGTGCTTCGACTGCAGCGCCTTCCGCAGCCCGGCTGTGCACGGCTGCAGCAGCCATTGTGGGCTCAGAGGATGTCTCTCTCTCTCTCTCTCGCTCTCTCTCCTTCTGTGTGGTGTTTCCCCGATCCCCGCACGAATATAGCCAAATATGGAATGTGGGAGACTCCCAAAATGTTCCGAATGTACCAAGTTTTGCACAAAAAGTGGAAAACAGATAGATCAATTAGTGATGGTCATCGGTTGTACGTGTGTGTGTGTGTGTGTGTGAGAAAGAAAGGACGATGATGACGAGGCAGGTAATCCCCAGCGGGCAGCTGTGTGACGTCATTCTCTCTGAGCTCACTAAGCAGATGGAAACTCCATGGATTAGCGCTGATAAACACACAAACACACCGCCGGGTGTCGTTATTATTCCGCTGCGGCCGCCGGGGGTAGTAGGAAAACCGAGGGGACAAGGAATAGGAGGACAGAGACAACAGGGAAGGTGCTGAGGGACGCCGAGGGGCCGTCCTGTTCGTGAGTTTCTTTTGGTTTTGCTTGGATTTTGAGAAAATGACGGTGATCTGTTTTTCGAAGTGAGTTTTCCGCGTTGCCTTAAACTACTTCCTGTCCTCGTGTCATGTGGCAGTCACTGGAAACACACGGATCTTTAACCGCTTGTGTCCCATCTTGCAGTGTGCCCACCGTCCCAGTGAAGAACCTCAACGGGTCCAGTCCGGTTCACCCTGCGCTGGCAGGTAACCCTAACAGCAACGCTAGCCTGGCCGTGCTAACGTGCGATCAGCATTTCCAGTTCGTTTCCCTCGACAGCCGTTTCGCTGGTGTGTTTCAGGGATCACTGGCATCCTGATGAGTGCTGCCGCTCTGCCCGTGTGCCTGACCAGACCGCCCAAACTGGTGCTGCACCCCCCGCCGGTCAGCAAAGGCGACGTCAAACCCGTACCAGGCCTTGGCCACTGCTGCAGGAAGACCACCAAGAAGCAGGCTCGCAAGGGTAAATCGTGCACGACGCCGTAAACGTCTGCTGGTCGTCAGCTTCTCTGCTGAGAAGACGAAGCCTCCATGATTTGAGATGAGAAGTGATCGTTTCTGTCCGTCCCACCTGCAGGTAAAAGTCCAGAGGAGGTGGTGAAGAAGTACCTGCAGAAAGTCAAAAGTCCCCCAGAGGAGGTGTGAGAAGCGTTTGTTTCTTTTCTTTCAGTCTCGCATTAAGATACACGCATAGACAGCTTTCTGCTCCTTTTCTAGGACTGCACCATCTGCATGGAGCCGCTAGGAGGTCCATCTGGATATAAGGGTCCAGGGGTGGGGTCCGTGTCGCGGACAGAGTCGGTCGGGAGATTAGCCCAGTGTGGACACCAGTACCATCTCCAGTGTCTGGTAGCCATGTATAATAATGGCAACAAGGACGGCAGGTACGGGGGGGGGGGGGGGGGGTGGCATTGCCACTCTTGTAGCCTTCTAGCTAATAATCGGTTCATCTCGCTGTCTCCTCAGTCTTCAGTGCCCCACATGCAAAACCATCTACGGGGTAAAGACGGGCAACCAACCGGCAGGAAAGATGGAGTACCACGTCATCCCTCATTCTCTACCGGGACATCCTGAAGGCAAAACGATCCGCATCATCTACAACGTACCCCCAGGCATCCAGGTACTCCAAGAGGCCCCCGCCGGCAGCTGATTTGTTCCTCCACGTGCTGCTGCTTGGTCAGAATCGGAATGAGGCGCCCCTCTTCTCTTCCAGGGACCAGAGCATCCCAACCCAGGGAAGCCCTTCACTGCCAGAGGCTTCCCCCGGCACTGCTACCTCCCAGACAGTGAGAGAGGACGCAAGGTAACCCCCCCCCATCTGCTGTCACAGGCAACCACTGCTGCTACGAGTGCATTGATGGTCGTCCCCACCCCTACCCTTGCCTGCCATTAGGTGCTGAGACTGCTCCTGGTAGCGTGGGACCGCAGATTGATCTTCTCCGTCGGTACGAGCAGCACTACGGGAGAATCCGACACCGTCATCTGGAACGAGGTACATCGCAGACTGACACTTCGGCAGGTTTGTTGAGGCGAAAACAAAACGTCAACTTTCCTTAACTGTATCTCAAAGGTCCACCATAAGACAGAGTTCGGCTCCAACCTGACGGGCCACGGCTTCCCTGACCCAGGGCACCTGGACAACGTCCTGGAGGAGCTGCGAGCTCAGGGCATAAAGGAGGATGACGGACTGATGTAACAGTGACGGGACGTCCGGGAAAAGAGAAGAGTTTCGGGTTCTGGAAGTCGTTGATTTCGATGCTGAGGTGGCCACTTCTCAAGAAGTTGGTCGAGTCCCTGCTGGATTTGGCTTTTCACGACAAGTCTGTCCAAACAGCGCAGTGTTTGAGGAAGTGCATCATCAGAAGAGGGAAGAAGCCGAGGGAGCAGGTAGCATGGCGGCGTACAATGCTGGCGTCGCACATTTCTTTTTTTTTAGGTTCCTTAATGTCGGCAAGTGGGAATGAATCGGTACTAATATTTAGGACAGAAACAAGTTTACTTTACTCAGAGACGAAGAGGGAAAGGATTTTAAGCAAGATTGTAAAGCCAGTTCACTGGAAACTGGAAGAGAAAGGACAAAGAAGGGAAAGAATTGGAAGTCGTGGGGCGAGGGCGGGCAGACGGAGGTGCAGGAATAATGTACGATGAAAGAATGATGGCGTCTGAATGTAGCATCAGGATAGGAGGACAGTAAAACGGTATGGTACTGAACGGGTACCGCAGCTATCAGCACACAAGAAAGCCTCGAGACCAGAACGAGAAAGACAGGCTTGGCTTTTTTACCCAACCGCTTGCTGCTTTGGGACTGAGGCGAAGGGCTGTTGCTCCCTCTTCTGGTGATACAGACAAACAACCGGAAACAGGATGAACTGTTAACACTAATTATCTACCTGTCCCTTTTTTAAGTCTTTTCTTTGTTATGGTGAGTTTATTTTTTTATGCAATCTATGTTTAGGATTTCATGTGAAATGACAATAGACCAAACTCAGGCCTCGTCATCGGGGCCTGTTCGGAGTCACAAGTTAACTTTAGATATAGAGGAATTGAATTAGACATCTTTATCTTGGCCCTTCTGATGGTTTGTGTGGATTCCGTGGATGTGAATTCTATTTGTTGTGAGCAAATAAAATTTAAGGGTTGAGCATTTGTTGGCACAAGTTCTTCACTCTCAGTGCTTAAACCCAAGATGAATGACCTGAGATCCTGGGGCTGGTGTCGTCGCAAGAAGTCCCTCAGATTGGGCAGAGAGTTGGGATGTTGGGACGGATGGAGAGGATGAGAGGAAGAACTGACGAAGAGTTCTGTCCAATCACACTGTACTACTGAGGAGATTGGTACCACATTTCATCAATGAAGATCCCAGCAGGCCTTTATCATAAAATCCATCTGATAAGACCATGTCTTATGGAGGTAAACTCCCCTATTGTGCCTCATTAGTTCGTGTTAATGATGACCAATGCTCCTACTTCTTAGGTTCAAAACAGCCACAGGAAACGCATCCTAACTGGGCTCGCACCTTATTGGCTGGTGGTACTTACTGACATCCTTCCAGCCAAACCAGTGCCTGAACTGGGACCAAGAAGGTGCCGGTCCCCTGAGGAAGCAGTGGCACGACATAATCGCTGCATATATTTTGGATATATCTATTATATATATATATATATATATAACTTTGTGTATTATCTCACTTTGAATATATATTTTGTCTGGATGCCATTTTAAACCCCACTAAATTTATTTTGCCAATTGGGGACCGGTAATCTCTGAATGCTACAATTCCCCGGAGAATATTTTCACGGTTAATTAATATTCATGACGCACTCCTTCCGCTGCACCAGGGGAGCAGTGAACAAAATGTGTGACGTTTAATTGCGTTTTTGGCCCCAGGATCTCCCCTCAGTTGCTCCTCTTCTTGCCTCTTACCCCTCCTGGCCTGATAACCAACACACTGCCCAGTCTCAGCGTTGGGTCTGTTCACGACCCACTATTATAGAAACCTAGTGTGTGTACTGTGTATACTACCAACAAGCTCCTCGTTGAGGTGGTTCTTTTGGTACTGGTAATGGCTGATAGTACATTCCTGTATGTTCATTTTTATTTTTTCATTTTACGTTTATGAGATGTAGCTCCACCTTTGCTTTGAAATAGCATTTTTGACACGATCATAAAATACTTTTTCTGCTAGTTTTGCCCTTTTAATTCCTTGCATTCAATACAAAGTATTTCAGTTTCATTGTGTGCAGCAGGAAAAAGGAGTTTAATGTTTTCTATGTGCGTACAGAATGATTTTAATAGCGCTCTTCCTTTAGGTAAAGAATACTTAGATTTTCCTGCTACTTTCCTGCACTGAGCCTTTAGCTGCCTACTGGAGCTCTCAACATTTGTATCCTTCAAATGTTCTGTAGCAGTTCTTCGATGGACGTCTCGGTCTTAACATTTACAGTGAAATGGTTGAAGAACGTTAAACAATGTTAAATGTTTTAGAATCACCGGTTCCTCTCGTGTTGTAGCAGTGGTTCTGCTCCGTCGGCACAATCGCTGCACAAGGACTTGGGAGGGAAAACAGATTTTTGTATAATCAGTGATTTGCCTATTTTGCTTTTTTTGTCAATAAAATAAATGCTTGGATTTCTACACAGTGCTATTTTCATTACTACTCCTAATGTGTCTGTGGAAGAAATGTATCCATGGATTTCTTTCCCATCACCGGTTATCCGCTGCTTCACTTCCAAATGTCCTTGGATCAGGGCCTTCCGGGACTTGTCTCCTTGTTTATGGGTTGGCGACGGCTAATAGGTGATGCCACGGGAGAGAGAAAGAAGAAAACATGTCATCCGAAAAAGAAAAGTGGAAATACTGCAAGCAATGATTGCTGAGGCATGAATGATTTACCCCAAAAAAATTAAGAATGGCTAAGTGTACTTGTTGTGTTGGCTACCGTAGTTAAAGTCACTGGAACGGTGAATAAGTTCATATGTAAGAGAAGTGAATTAACTCACTGACTCTGTTCGTCCGTCTATCTGTCATTTCTAATTTTACTGCTGCTACTTGTTCTTACCTTTTCACATACATTAGAGAGAATCAACACAGAAATGTAAATGGAATAAAAGGTTAATCCATGTATTCTGCTGCTCCTCAAGCCTGTCAAATCCTGAATAAGAATTACAACTACCGTAGTAAAAAATATATAAATTACACTACGCACTTGGATTTGGATTTACGTCAAAATAGAGTTACAGATGGCGTGACTGGGTTTGGGTGTTGCGTCACAGCAAGAAGGTCGTAGGCTCGAATCTGGCTTGCGGCCTTTCTGTGTCTTCTTTCTGGTAAATGGACTGCACTTATAAACCACTTTAAGTTAGGCCTCACATTCACCCATTCACACACACATTCACACTCCAGTGGGTGAATGCTGCCACGCAAGGTGCTGCCAGACCCACTGGGAGCAATTTGGGGTTTAGTGTTTTGTTTTCACTTCGACATGCCATCAGAGATGGGACTCGAACCATGGATTTACTAAACGACGACCCACTCTACCAACTGAGCCACGCACGTATGTCTGCGTGGGTTCTCTCCGGGTTCTCCGGTCCCCTCCCACCAACAAACACGTGCAAATCAGTAATAAATTCATATTAAATGTATTTTAAATGGAATTGCTACGAGTCATAAATTATCATATTACACAATACGAACATGTGTTGGGCTCTATAAGCGCTCGTAACTGCCGTTGTGCGTGTTTCGTGCGGTGAACCCTGCGTGCACCGCGCGGCCCGCAGCGCCATTCACTTCCAGGTGCAGCCAGACGCGGTCCAGTCACAATTCAACACGAGCTGCTTTCGGCTGGAGGAACGCGCATGCGCACTGCAGCTGACACCTCCGATCCCTTCATGTGATGCCACGTTAGTAGTGGGAGATACAAAACACCAGCTGCACGCAGGACCCGAAGCTGAGACCAGTTCCCCGGCTAACCCGCACCGCCCCGCACCGCCCCGCAGCCTGAAGGACCCGCAGCTCGCGTCTCTTTGTCGGGAAGAATCCTCGACGACAACTATGCTGAAGTGTTTGCTCCTCTGCAGCCTGGCTTTAGCCGGCCGGGCTGAGCTCAGCGAGGAGGAAGGCGTCCTGGTGCTGACGAAGAGTAACTTCGACGAGGCTCTCGGGAGTCACCCGAACATCCTGGTGGAATTCTGTGAGTCGCTGTAGTTCCAAAATGTCTCCGGCTAACGCTAGCTGTTGCTAGCAGGCTCGCCGCTGCGCGTCTAGCTAGCCTCGGTTAGCGTTAGCGTTAACTTTGCTCCCGTAGCGGTGTCGTTTTAACTTTGTTTAACTTATTTAAACACCAGCTGTCGTTAGCGTCGTTAGGATTGTGTTAAAATAGGCGGACATTATCGAGGAGGCTGCGTTTCGTCGCACCGAGTCATCGGTGAGTTTATAAACTGTGAACCGTCGTGATAAGAACTACAACACGAACTTCAAGTAGCCCGAGACCAAACAAAACCTAAAAACTTGGTGAGTCGGTTAATAGTTAGTCTGGTCTCGTGGTTTTTCTTTAGTCTCAGGTCATTATTGGATATTAAAGCTACGTAATTTCGTGTAAACAATAATGTACTTTGATTCTGTATCGAACTAAAAGGGGCAATTCTTCGTAGCCGGCAGGCCCATCCCGCTTTACTCGAGAAACGCCGTAAGTGATTGAGTCAACAAACCAAGACAATGGACCAATCAGAGACGGCGCTGGGGAAGACTGTCCAATGAGCGCGCGGCAGGAGGGGCGGTCGTTCGTTGGCCCACGTCCTGCTGCTGGGCGGGGTCTCGGCGGTGGGGAGTTGGGTTGACGTGTACTTAATGGAAGTTCAACTCTGCGTCCGACCTCGACGGGACAATGAGAGTTCTTAACACATTCTTTTGACCCGTCCAGAAGTTCCTTCGGGATTAATACAGTTCTATCTTATGATGCAATGCAGCTGCTTTTATTAGTGACGTGTCATTTGACTGTTGCTTGGTGAAATCACAGCAGGAATCGAGTTATCCTGCCTTTTAACAGCACTTTGCGCTAAATGTTTGGGGGGGGGGGGTGTCTATGCTTCCAATGCATGGTTCTGTAACCAATTTCTATTTGACCGATTAATCAAATCATACTGGCACTGCGGCAAGCCACATTTGTATTTCGAGGGATCGCTTTGGACCCTTGTGTTAGACTCTTATCTCTGATGGCCTCTGGACTGACTGCACCAAAGGGGGACATTGGTATAATAAGTGATTAGAATATCTTCCCCCAGCATGGTAATAGTGCTTTTATTTTATTTTTATTACCACCATTCTCCAGTAATGATACAATAGATCCCGATGATCGTCTGGGGTTAACGGTCACCTTGGTGATCAGGTTCACTCGGCGTGTGTGCTCACTTTCCTCCTGAACCTCCTGCAGATGCCCCATGGTGTGGTCACTGCAAGGCTCTGGCTCCAGAGTACGCCAAGGCTGCTGGCATGCTGAAGGCCACCGGGTCCGAGGTACGTCTTGGGAAGGTGGATGCCACGGAGGAGACGGACCTGGCGTCCAAGTATGGTGTCCAAGGATACCCCACCATCAAGTTCTTCAAGGGCGGAGCGAGCGAGACTCCCAGAGACTACTCTGGTAAGTGTTTGTTGTTTTTATTTGTACAGAGGTAGTCGGGTGGGATGGAGATTAATTTGAAGGTGGCAGCAGTGCAGAGCTCCATTTATGTAGATCAGATGGGTTTATGTTGTGGTGTTGGCTCTTTTTTTTAATTAACATCTGTGTTTTTATTATCTTAAATTACGTAAAGTAAGTTCACATCTTTTTTATCTCCTAGCCACGGTATTTTAATATTAATATTTGTCACATTAACACAGTCGTGATTGAAACTTTTGTCACGGTGGTGTGATTGGAACTTATTAATATTACAAAATGCTTCCACCATGGCAAAAGGGATCCGGGTTTATGTCCTCTGGCAGGCTTCATTGACTTTCTTATTAATGTTGACATAATAAGCCACATAAACGTACCAACCAATCAGCTTTGAGCAACGCGGCTGAGTCAATGTAGGCGGGGCCTTGTTTGCTCATGGTGAGCTGGTGGTGATGCGTGCAGTTCCTCACGTCGCCTTCTTCCTGCTGGCCAGAGGGAAGCTCTGTTGGGAGAAGGGCGGAGAAAGTAAGTTGGGAAGAGTGTGATTCCATTTTTTACTGTCGGCAGCAGGGAGGAAGTGAAATGTATCATCGCTTCTTCTCTCTAAAAACTGTTAGACAGAATTTATTTCACATGTGTAGTAATAATGAATGGGTTGTTTAGTTTGCTAATTTTCTATATTTTGGGGCATGTTTACCCTGATTTGCTCACCGTTAACCCCCCCAGCAGAGCAGGAGCCTCTTGTCATGCATTAGATGTCCTGGTCTAAGGATTCTCCTCTGGCCTTGTGTTCTTACTGATTCACATTGAAGTAGAGGAGACACATTCTGTTTTTAAATTATGGGTGAGGCAGATAGAAGCTACTGCCCCCGAGCACCGACAGGCACGGGAAGACGGGAGAGGAAATGCTCCTTCTAGCCGAATAAAATGAGTTCCACCAAATGCCCTGAAGCAATATATATACTACATTTTGACTTTTTCCCCCTCTGACAATTGTGCAAAACCTTTAGGCCAGAAACTCAGACACAGTCGTGCAGAACTGAAAGTTACTTTGATGTCTGCTGTTGAAGCTGAGATAGTCGGCCATCTCTGTTCTAAATACCGAGAGGTGGTCCAGCTATGCCGCTCAGGACGTCTGCTTGTGCAGAAACACTCTTCATTGTCTCTTTGTTGTCTTGCAGCTGGCAGACAAGCAGAGGACATTGTCAGCTGGTTGAAGAAGCGCACCGGCCCAGCCGTCAACACTTTGGCTGACGTCACGGAAGCAGAATCTCTAATCGCCGACAATGAGGTGGCAGTCATCGGGTTCTTTAAGGTAGGACTCTGGTCGGGCTGGGAGTCAAACAAAATGGAGGTTTGAATCGGTTGAACATTGTCCGTCTGTTCCAGTATGTTCATCATTCATGTATTTTCTTTGGCTGTCTTTGTCATTATGCTTTAAAATGACACGCTGCAGTGGAAATGTTTCGCCGTTGGTCATTGCTTGCACCAACGCCTTCTCTTAATTCTCACGTGTCTCAAGGACGCTGCGTCCGCAGACGCCGAGGTCTTTGGAAGAGCAGCTGAAGTCACGGATGACATTCCCTTCGCCATCACCAGCGACGATGCCGTTTTCTCCAAGTTTGACGTGTCCAAGGACGGCATCGTCCTCTTCAAGAAGGTGACTTCTGCGTCTCATTTCATTAATTAACCAACAAACCGGTTCGGATACGGATGGGAGGTTTAGCCTCTCGGCTTATTCTCCCCTAGAGGCCCGGCCTGTTGAACACACACTTACACAGTTATGGTCTACGCCGCTAGAACATGATGCCGCCGAGCGCATATCTGCTATCTGCAGCTAATCTTAGCTCGGCTGGCGGCCTTCGGGCCCGTTGCTCGACACAGACGGCGACCGCCTGCAGCGTGTTGAGCTGCTGGTGATTAAAGGGGAGCTGTATTAGGGGATGAGACCCCTTTCAAGAAGCCCCATTGGCTGTTTCTCTCTCTCTGACCCAAACGCACTGCCTTTCTCTCTTATTTGTTGTAGCTACTTGAAATTTGCAAAATATTGGATGTACTGCTTGGTCAGCAGATCTTAACGACCATCTCTCGCAGAAAGTTTGATCATTTCTCTCTTCGGCCCGACTGATTCTTAAGAATACATAACGAGACTCATTGCAGGGAAAAAATTTATGCGGTCTAACTGTCACAGTTTCAACCAACAACAAATTAAGTTGCATGAAATTAGAATCACAAATGGTCAAATTTGCAGCTTAAAAACATCAAAAGAAAAGTCGTGAGCCTATAGGGGGCGCTGTGGTCCTGTGGAGTTGCGTCCTCTTGAGCAGGCAGTCTCTCGACTTCAGGCTTCTTACCTCAAACTGATCCCTGAAAGAATGAATGGAAATATCATTTAAATAATTTTTATTTTGATGGCGCGTTTCATGGAAATGAACGGCAACGCTCGACAGCACCTTCTGCTTTGACGTATTTGAAGTAAATCAATAATTTTAGGATTCTTTGCAGCTGTTTCAGCAAAAAACAGACTATAAATATCTCCACTCTGTTGCTGTATGGATGGTCTTTCATTTTGGCACGTGGGCCGAGGCTGGATCCTCGCGCTGCTCGCTCCTTGGTTACTTGACCTTGATATGAATACGGCCGATCGCTGCTTCAAGCAGGGGTCCGGTCTATAATTAACAGCCCGCGTCTCAATTGTTTATTTCTACGAGGGTTTGCATTTCAGCACCTCCGTCGAGTGACCACAAGGCAAGCCGCATGCCACCGGCAAAATGTTGCTGCTGGGCTCGGCTGCTATTCTTTACACCTAATAAAAATGAGGATGTTGATGTTTGTCAGGTAAATCTGAGCGATGTTTACCTGCAAACAACGGCCGGCTTGTAATATTTCTGTCTAAATGACTTTCACAGTTCGATGAAGGGCGCAACACCTTTGATGGAGAGGTGTCTAAAGAAAACATCCTGGCTTTTGTCAAGGCCAACCAGCTGCCGCTGGTCATCGAGTTCACTGAGCAGGTAAGGACTGAGAAGGACCAGGACGTCTTCCCAGTCTGTGCCGCTGTGCAAGTTCCTGTACCATTGTGACCATTATTCCTCTTTTCTGCAGACCGCTCCTAAAATCTTTGGTGGAGAAATCAAGTCCCACATTCTCCTGTTTCTGCCCAAAGCTGCTTCAGACTTCCTGGACAAAATGGACGAGTTCAAGGAAGCTGCGAAGGGGTTTAAGGGTCAGGTAGGTCAACGAGACTCTGTAACCTGCCTCGTGATGCGGGGAGAGGTTGTTGATGGCGTCTTTGTGTCCTCCGTCCAGATTCTGTTCATTTTCATAGACAGCGACCTGGATGACAACCAGCGCATCCTGGAGTTCTTCGGCCTGAAGAAAGCCGAGTGTCCCGCCATCCGCCTCATCACCTTAGAGGACGAGATGACCAAGTACAAGCCAGAGAACGACGCCATCACAGCAGAGAGCATCGTTGAGTTCTGCACGCTGTTCACCGACGGCAAACTGAAGGTCAGAGAGAAGACGCGTAGAGCGCATTGTGATTGGGTAGCTGTCGTCCTTCTGAGAAGCTCGGGGGGGGGGGGGGGGGGGGCTTGTTGGAAGCAGCCAGGAAGAAAGAGGCCAATATCATTCAACTGTGCAGCGATACTCCTGAGGTTGTGCTGAGAAAAGTGTTTCTGTGTTTGCCTTCTTTTGTCTCCAGCCGCACCTCATGAGTCAGGACGTCCCCGAAGACGGCGACAAAACCCCTGTCAGGGTCTTGGTTGGGAAAAACTTCGAGGAGGTGGTCTTCGATCCTACTAAGAACGTCTTTGTGGAATTCTGTAAGCAGACCTCTGTTTAACGGCACTGAAACCTTATTCCTGTTGATGCACCGGGGTTTCCAGCCAGTTAAAAATGGAGCCGTGTATTCCTGTTGTAATCCCTGTTGGCTCCGGGTCTCCAGACCGACCTGGAGTCGGACGTCCCGAGCCTGATTTGCTGGGCTGCGGTAAAGCAGGGTACCGGGTGATGCTGCTCGCTCTGTGCATGAACCTGAAGCCACTCTGCCTTTTGGAAATGAAGCCCCGTTTTTGTTTTGTGGCGCTCCAGATGCGCCGTGGTGCGGCCACTGCAAACAGATCGCCCCCATCTGGGAGAAGCTGGGGGAGAAGTACATGGACAGCGACGACATCATCGTGGCAAAGATGGACTCCACAGCCAATGAGATCGAGTCGGTCAAAGTGCACAGCTTCCCCACGCTCAAGTTCTTCCCTGCGGGAGACGAGCACAAGGTGAGTTCTCCCGGGGTAAAGTGTGTTTTTAAAGCTATGGATAAGACGCGTCTGTGTAAGTTAAAAGAATAATCAAACGTCTGATCCATAGGTCATTGATTACAATGGCGAGAGAACACTGGAGGGCTTCAGCAAGTTCCTGGACAGCGGCGGGAAGGAGGGCGGCGCCCCCGCAGAGGACGAAGACGACCTAGACTCTGAGGTGAGGGCATCCCGCGGCGTGGCAAATGTTCACCGTGGTGACAAGTCGAGTCTCGAAGATGGTGCTCGACAAATTCAGTTTTCTGTTTCCATGGAAATCAAGGGCTTGTATGTATCCATAGCAACGCTTCTGTAGATTCATAAATGACTGGATTGTTCACTAAGACGTCTCCGGCTGTCTAAAGTTGTTCTAAATCTGCTCATTTTGAATCAGGGGCTCACTTTGATTGGAGAGATCAAACCATAGACGCAGAAACAAAGATGGCGGCATTTATTTTCAAAGTTGTTTACACGGTATCTTAACGTAAGTCCTGCAGGGTACAGGCGATGCGCTTCCCTTTATCTCCTGAAATAAGTCCTATTTTCAGTGCAGAGTTATTAAAGGGGACACATTCTGAAAAAAAACAACTACTTTTCCCACGTTTCTAATACTTGGTGGTTTCGGGTCGTTACCAAACGAAAAACTGCTAAATTAAGTCTTAAATCGTCTCTTCCCTGCAGGGCCTGGAAGACGTGGATGGACAGGACGAGGACTCTGAGGGCGAGGATGACGACGGCCACGATGAGTTGTAAGAAGAAGATCAGTCCCAGCCCAGCCCCCCCCCCCGACCAGTCACCATCACCACCTTCACTCTGTGTCCTGTGAACGTTTTACTACCCCTTTAATTGCCCCTGTCAGTCCGCCGGCCTGCTAGCCAGCCCCTTCAGTCAGTCCATCAGGGGCGTGGCCGGGGGGCTGGTTTTCCAGCCACACCTTCAGCCTTGTCCCGTCTGGGGAGGGGGGGGGCACTGGAACAGCACACCACCTCTAAAGGAGGCCTCGATTCCTTCCCGACAGAGATCCACTTGTCAAAACGTTTGATCCCTATCAATTTGCTCTCCTCCTATCAAACAGAAAACGAAGCTTTGCCATTGTACAGTGCCTGTATGAGCTAAAATGTTGTAGCCAGTATTTGTAAGTTAGCGTGGGGTGGGGGGGGCGGGGGGTGTTGATGCCCCCCCCCCCCTCCCTGAAATCCAGAGGACCAGCGTTGTTTCTTTTTTTTTCTTGTGGTGGGTTTGTCAGGACTGATCTCTCGGGGGTCGAGGGGCCATACTATGGATGTGCTTATTTTGCAGTGTCGTCACTACTATAACCCCCCCCAGAGGGACCCCGCCCCCTCCCCGGCCCTCATTTATAGCTGAGACCAGTCATTTTCTTTCGGTGGGGGCAGGTCTACTTTAAAGTTCCCTACACATCTGCTGACTAAAAGGAACAAACTTTTTTTTGTGGAATCTTTATTTAAATGCTTTCACCATGAGGTTTGTTTTTTTAAACCTGCGGTAGGATGTGTTTTGTTTTTTATGAACCGGCGGCCCCGTTGGAGCAGAGGTGGGACTTGAACACTCAGACACGGCATGGTTTTTGTTTTTTTCACTCCCCCGTTCCGTTTGGAACCAGGTCCGACCCGTCGCGCTGCGTTCATGCGGTTCCAGCAGCAGGTCGGTCGGAGAGACGAGTTGTATTTGGGGACTGTTGCACGGACGCACCCCTCCATGCTGTACCTCCCACATCCTTTATGACTCTGCCAGAGTATCCGTGTGTGTGCGCTTTGAAGACGAGTCCAGATTTCGTGGTCATCCAATGAGAGTGGAATGTCCTGGGTTTGACAGCGACGAGGGGAACCTTTGAAAAGCATTCCGTCAAATCCAGATTGATGTAGAAAACATGAAACGGTTGCCAATAAATAAAATTGGAGGGAAAAAAAAGAAGCTTTCGTCTTTGACATTCTTTCCCCGAGGATTGAGGCCGTCCACACGCGGACACCGGATGGGAAGTTCCCAAAGCTGGAACCAGTCTGGACAGAGCTAGCTCTGCCGGCACCACACGAACCCGGACGATGGGAACACTGTTTCCAGGCCGGGGAGTCAGATCACCGTGGTAACGGCAGAGTAGAACGTGCACAATGAAAATGATTACCAAACTAAATATTCTACTGTATTCTGCTATACAAAGTTAAATTATAAAAAATTTAAATAAATTATAAAGAATGTTTGATATTTGCATTAACCTTTTCTCAGTTTGACATTTTAACGGATGCTGCCCTTCAGCTTCGTATCAATGATTTAGCACTCGATTAGCAAAACAACCTGCCGTATTCATGGATCATTATTTTCTTACTGGAGCCAAATAAAACCCGAATCAATCAATAAACTCATTTAAAAGCGACAACGAGACACTTCAGTGCCTGGAAGGGTTTCTAATTCCCAAAGAGCTGGTATGTTAATAAGCCGCCCCCCCCCCCCCAAGCATCTTGCATCAGACACCTCCAGTGCAGTTAATGGTAAACAGCCCCTACACACCCCTAACCCCCACATGACCCCTGCCCCCCTCCCTCGCAGCTCCTGGGATGTCATCACCGTCTTAAAATGGGAGGCATCTGAGTGAGTCCCGAGTACCAGCTCACGTCACTCTCGTATCTGGAGCCTGAGGGAGGGCCACGACCAGATGACCTGCTGAGCACCCAGGGCACCCACCATTGGCTCCGAGAAGCGGCGCGTCCTAAAATAGCCGGACAGAGGGCTTAAAGAGGCCAGCAGGGAGGCCTGTCCATCAGAAGAGCTCATCTCCGCCCGTCCACGCTGAGGGGGGGGGGGGGGCAACGACGGCTCAGCCTGGAGCAGGATGTGTCCTCTGTCCAACACCATGAAGATCAAGTCGATCCGGAGCGTGCACTTCCCCAACGAGGTCGTTTTCCAGGACTACGTGAGACACGGCGAGATTGAGAGGATTGGACGCTTCATTCGAACCAGAAGAGTCAGCCTGGCCACCATCCTACTGTCAGGTGAGCTCTGGTGACCCCCCCCCCGCTGGAATGCAAACCACATGCGTGTTATTTCTCTCCACCCCTCCATGCAGGCATGGCCGCCATCCACGAGGCCGTCCTGTCTGGAAACCTGGAGTGTGTGAAGCTGCTCGTCCACCACGGGGCAGATATCCACCAGAGGGACGAGGACGGGTGGACGGCGCTGCACATGGCCTGCAGCGACGGCTTCCCACACATCGCCCGGTGAGGACGGGGTTATATTTGGTCTTTATGGGATGGGACAGCGTGAGAATTTCTTGTGTGACAGAGCATAGGGAGAAAGGGGGAGGGGCTAACATGCAGCAAAGGGCTGTGAGTGGGAATCGAACCCGATCCCGAACCTGAGGTCTCCTTACAATCTGCTCGTTCACAAGCAGTCACTCCTGTGTTCCTGAACGGGCTTGCGTTCCTTCCAGCTACCTCCTGTCGCTGGGCGCCAACGCCGAGCTGGAGAACGACGGCGGGGAAAGGCCGGCCGATCTCATTGACCGCGACAACGAGGAGCTGCTGGTTCTCTTCGGACTGGCTGTCAGTGGCTGAGACCGCCTGGGTCCTAAAATCACAAATGGTTGAGAGGTCTTCGTCTGCAGAGACGGAGAGTAAAGGAGCCCCGATCCCGTGAGCCGCCTCGGCCCTGGAGGTCAGGGTCCGGGAATGTGTGGGGGAAGGAGGGCTGACTGAGTCTGAGGCTTCCTCCTGGACGGAAAGACCCTCTGCTGGCGGGGCGGGGCTGACCTTCGACCTCCAGTGGCGCAGGTTTACTGCATCCTGTCCCGGCTTCAGATTTTCTGTGAACTGAATGCAAATCAGACATTTTGCTAACTTTTTTTGAAACATTCATCCCTTGCCGTTTGTAAGTTGCTTGTTTTTTTTAATAATTTTTAAAATAACGTTTATCAGACCATTTATTGAATCGCCTCCCATTTTTCTTCCTACGCCAGCCCAGATTAACTCGCTACTCTACACCTATTGAAGCTCCGTTAGTGGAAACACAAGGCAAATAATTACTCTCAAGTGGGATTAAAGTCTGACCCACTGAAACTCGGGTCGGGCGTTTCTAAACCAGCTGACGAAACACCGTCCAAGTCAGAGACACACGTTTGGCAGTTGTTTTTTATTACATTCTAAATCTGTCCCCAGAAGATAACACCTTAGCATTACATCAGAAGGAGTAATAAAAACAGTCATTTACAGCCGATATGAAAACAAGAAAGCCATGGACGGGCCTCTGTTGGTTTCTACAGCCTTCAGGGCGTGAACGTGTGCAGCAGCGCCTCCTTCAGTTCATTCTTTGAACTTCCACTCCTGTCGGCACATGGGGCACTGCTGCTGAACCTGCTGCGAGTTCAGCCACTTCAGGATGCAGTGCATGTGGAAACAGTGGGAACACTGACCCCAGACCAGTGGGCAGTCATCGCCAGGCACTTTACCTGCAACACAACACTGGCATCAGACTGGTGGTTCCATGACAAGACAAGGCTTCTGTCCCCAACTGTGGTTATAAAGCACCAAATACAAGAAAAAATAATTCATGAATCAAATAAGATCATTTCCTTGAACATCCTGAAGAGGAGACATCTTGTATTTGTAATCAACAGAATCGACTGTTTTACACATTTAATGATGCATTTCCTATCCCAAAACATCCTACAAACCCACATAACAAAGATCAGGGGCCTGATTCCTGGAGCAAGTTTACAAACTAGAAAAGTACCTCTGCAGAGCAGCCCCCCCTTTTTTTTAAAAAAAAAAACAACCTTTATTTAACCAGGTAAGCTAATTGAGAATTAAAGGCTAAAGGATAGTTTCTGCCACAATAACATCAAAAGAAGTAACGACTACGTGACTACTACGAAGTTAATTGTAGCATTACGCACTGTCGATTCAATTAATTATGCTCATTTATATTCTTAAGCTACATTATTTTAAATACTGACTCCGACAATCGTGTTGGAAAGGAACCACTGCAGACAGAATCCGCAGCTAGCGCTAGCTCCGGTACTTACAGTCGGGACAGCAGCCGTTGAAAGGCATCCTGCAGATCCCGCAGTTCTCATCGTTGGCCACCCACAACCAGGAAGCCACTCCGTTCCACTGCCGGATCTTCACCTTCATCCTCCGCGTCCGGCGACAGCAGAAACACCGAAGCGCCGCGCTCCTGCGTCAGCCACCACCTTTTATCGGCGCAAACTAAGCTAATGTTGTCGGCTAGCCCGTGTCGCTAAGCTAACTGCCTGCAGATACGCTACATTTGGTGATTTAACAGGCAGACTCTCCTCGAGATATTCAACACGAATAATAAGAGATGTTTCCTCGCAGACAACAAATCATGTTGACGTCACTTCGCTGACATTCAACCAAACATACCGATTACCGACCGACAATATACCAGGAAAGATGTATCTTCTTCTACTGAAAGTCCGATACGCTCTCTGTACGCCAAGGAGAAACTGTGGAGACAGCACCCCCTACAGGCCATTTGGTTAAAGTGCAGAGAACCCACATTTGAACGTGAATAAAATAATTAGCATAAAACAGGACCTTCCTTCCTGCTGTCTTATTTATTTGAATAGATTTAATTCTTGATTTAATCATAAAAAAAATAGATTTTACTGATTAAAGTACATTGATGTCAAAGTTATTAAATACACACTAAAAACACATTAAAACATTTTTTTCAACAAGTATGACAAATGTTATTACATCCAAGGAGGTTGTTTCTATTTGTGTTGAAACTTTGTGGCAGTTAAGAATGCATTAAATTTCAGAGTAAATCTGGTTAAAGAAACAGAATCAGGATTTAAAGGAATAATAATTTATGAACAGAACAAGATTGTGCTTTTTGGACTGTTTTGGCCAGTTACTCATAACTGTTGTTATGCATTTGTAAAAAAGTTATTAGGGCTATATTATGTCAGTATATAGTTTTATATTTGGTGCCTTGAAATGACAGATAATTTATAAAATCAATATTAACGGCATGGAAGTGGAACTTCTAGTTATTTGTGATTGTTTTAACTGCAGTCCAAATCTCCAGTGGACGGCTGAACAGCGTGGGGAGAAAAACAACCACTGCAGCTTTGAACAGTGTTGAACAAGATGTTATACTTTTTATAATCTCATCAGGAAAAAAAAAAACTACATGGAAAACTGCTATGGAAAAGCCAGGACACAGATTTAAGAAATCCGACACCAATCCGAATGAAATTAACACGCATGAAGTCCCAGCATGACTGCACACACGTCTACATTCTGTGCTGAGAAATGTCCCGAACCAACTGTCCTTCCTGAAGTTGTGAAGTTCAGAAACTTGACATTCAAATCGTAATTTTTGCTGCATCGTCCACGTGAGATGCATTCAGAGCAGAAGTCGGGAACAGCAACGGGGAAGAGTTCTGATTCCCTAATGAAGATCCGCTTCGTCTCGGAGGGAGGATGATGTTTTCTGCTGCTCAGTGGTCGCTGCTGTCGGGATTTTACTCTTTAATGACGGATCCATTCATCGATCCCATCAGCGATTAATCAGAGTGATCGTTTTCCTGATGGATCTGCAGACGCTGGACTGGCGTGCATCGATCTGTTCCGGACAGCGGGTTTAGGATGCAGCCCCCCCTCCCTCCCTGTGTGACCCGCTCTATCGGCTGGCGTGCAGCGCCTGGTGCCTGATTAGGTTGCTGAGGAAGGAGAAGTTCTTGCCACACTTGGAGCAGTGGAACCTCTTCTCCCCGGTGTGGACGCTCTGGTGAACCTTCAGGTTGGTGGACGTGGAGAACTGTTTCCCGCAGTGGGGGCAGGGGAACGGCCTTTCCCCCGTGTGCACCATCTGGTGGCGCTTGAGGCTGCACACTTGGCCGAAGCTCTTCCCGCACTGGAGGCACTGGTAAGGCTTCTCCCCGGTGTGCACGCGCTCGTGGATGCGCAGCTGGCACTGGTGGGCGTAGCGGCGTGAGCAGAAGGTGCAGGCGTAGGGGAGGGGGGGCTGCTGGGGATGCGCTGACCCAGACTCCTGGTTCTGAATGCTAGGCGCTTGATAGGGGATGCTTTGGCTGGAGAAACTGTTCATTGGCTGGATTCCGGACCAGGAATGGGCCTGTTGCTGCTCGGCGTCCACCGTCCCGGTGGTAACGGGGGCGTCGCTAAAGGTCGGCGTGTGAGTACCGAAGGTCGTGTTACCTTCGAGGATGACGTCACTGGGCTGCTTGTTTATCAGAAGACACATCAGCGGCTGATACTGCGACATCACGCCGGCGTTGTCCCGACCCATCAGCGATTTAACTTCCTCTGCTCCTGCGTCTCCTCCTCTTCCAGGCGCCATCCCGTTGCAGCCGTCCTGGGTCTCATGCGAGTTGACGGCGATGGCGTCGAGTCGACCCGCGGCGGTCGCCTGGTCCGTGTCGCACCGAGGCCTTTTAGAAACCGCAGAGGAATCAGAGGCAGGGTTTGCCCTCATTTGGCTAAAGGAGGAGTTTCCTGCAGCCGTTTCTGGCATGTACGCGGAACAAGACGGCGGCTCCACGGCGTCGGCCCCGCTGCTCTCCAGCCAATCCCGCAGCGCCTGGGAGGGGCTGCTGCTCTTCTCTGACCCGACACCTGGTGAGACGGGAGCAAAACAAAACACGGTTAGAAGCCAATGGAGGGCTGCAGAGAGGCCGTTAGCAGGGGTTAGCATGCTACATGTGTTTACATTCATTTTGGTCTGTGCTCATTTCTGATCAATGGGCTGCCCCCTCTTTCTCGCCACACCTTTACTTTACTCTCATTTCCACCGATAAAACGTAGAGTTTGGGGAACATCCGTCAAGAATCGTCCGAGATATTGAGGAATCAATTTTGAAGCTCCATTGACTGCAATGTTAGCAAACATTTCAAAGCGATCCAGAATCCAGAATCTCTTCTGGATCATCACTAAACTTTCATCATCTGTTCCTGGTAACATTCCCAACATTTCCTGGAAGTTTCATCAAGATCCGTCTGTAACTTTTGGAGTTATCTTGCTAACAGACATAAAAAACAAAGCCGGCGATCTCATAATCCCGGGCTCGGCGGAGGTGACAATCGCTCAACGCCTGCAGAACATTCATTTCACCAGAATGAAGCGCCGTCAATGATTGGAGGGCGACTTTGTAACGCTCGGGTTTTCCATCTCCAGATACCTTGCATTCCATCCGTCTTTTCCTCCTTGCTCGGAGGGCTGCTCGCCTTCGTCGCGCTTCCCTGGCCCTGAAAAGAGGAGGAGGGAGGAGTTTTAGCCGACACAGAAATAATTCTTACTTCACCCGAGAGTGCGAGTCAGTCCACGAGCTGATCCTCATCATGTGACCCCCGGAGCAGGAAAACCTGCCCCTGCAATCTGGATCATGTTGAGTCCAAACTGAAACAATCTTGTAACCTTGAAACAATCAGATCCAGAACGTGACTTGAATCCAGTTCTGACTCTTGCGCGCTAGATCTCATGGTGATGTCATCATGTCATTTTCGTCCAATCACTGTAGAGATTGTCCTAGAATGATAAAGAATCCTTTAGAGACAATCTGGATCCAGATGATGAGCCGGATCACCGCCAGAATCTGATGGATTACTCTTTGGTCCGCTGCAGAAACGTCACGCTTTCTGCAGTTGGGAAGAAAATGTGTAAAAATGACGTCATAATGTGTTGAAATGATGCTAAAACTCCCGTCTCATTAAAGTCTTTATTGATTAGGAAGAAACTCGAGATCAATGAAAAAGAAAACACACGAACATACAAAAACACACAACAGCCCAGAAAAGGAAGAAAGAAAAGGAATTGAAATCTTCATCAATGAAATGGGACGCCACTCGTCACGTCACCGGTGGATCGGTTCCTTTGCCATAGTACTTCCTGTTGTGGTTCTATATGAGCAGGTCTTTCCCTGCTCTACCTGAGCAGGTGCTATTTACATAAAACTGAACTGAAGCCGGGAAATTTACCTGTTCAACATTTGCCTCTCTAACTTTTGGGTATGGTGGATTTTAAGAGTAGAAATCTACACTTCAATTAATTCCATTCAACATTTTGAAATGCTTAATTTGCAGCACATTTGCTGCCGTATTATTCATCGTTTCTACATTCTGTAATTCCCTGTATGCTAATTGTTAGCGCCGTCCGTACCTGAACTAGACTCGGATTCAAAACAGGAATATTCTGACGATGAAAGAACCTTTACAAAAGAGTCAGACATGTCCACAGAGAGCTGCTTACATCCTCACCGCATCAACTTTGAGTTTGAGCGCCGCATTTTCTTTTAGTCCGCTCGATATTTGTCGTCCTGGAGCAACGCTGTGGTCAGTGCTGGATCTTCTGGTGCCTCTTGAGGTTGCTGGGATGGGAGAAGCGGCGGTCGCAGACCGGGCAGCTGAAGGGCCTCTCGCCCGTGTGCACGTTGTGGTGGATGTCCAGCTGGCTCTGGCACACAAAGCTCTTTCCACAGAGCGGGCAGGTGTAGGCTTTCTCCCTGGTGTGTCTGGCCTGGTGCTTCTGCAGGTCGGACTCCAGGAAGAAGCGTTTGGTGCAGCTGGCGCAGCCGAACGGGCGCTCCATGGCAACGGCCTGATAGAAAGGCAGGGGGAAGCAGCCGGAGCCGGAGCCGCCGCTGGAGGACTCCACCTGCGCCGGCGTGGGTCCTGCCGATTCACGCCCAGCGCATTGAATCATGGGTGACGCAGTTTTGTCCTCAACGCCTGTCCCTCTGGGGTCTAGATCTGACCACTCCCCCTCCTTGTCTGACTTCCTCTTTCCACCAATGACTACCACTTCTGACAGGAAACACTTGAAGGCGTTTAATGCAGCCTCGTTATCTTTTCCGGCATCCGTTAAATTATGACAAGAAGCTGCCATCGCTCCAGCACCCCCTGCTGCTAGCCCCAGCTGGGGGCAGGCGGTGTCGCTGCCGCTGCCAGTCTCATCTGTCTCCATGACAACAAAGGTGACGACGTCAGATCCACTGACCTCCGTTTCGCTGCGGCGTCTGGCCGGCGGGCCGTCTCTGACGCCGCTCGAGGCGGCCGGCAGCGACGCGGCCACGTCGAAGTCGTCTCTGCTGCTCACGCAGGCGTCCGCCGGCACCGCGCGGCCGGTGGCTTCCGTCTCGGTGGCTCCTTCCACCTTCACTATCATGATATCCTCGTCTTCCTCGGGCTTTGCAGGCTGAGAAGACAAAGGAATTACAAATAAAGCCACACGGTTTTTTTTTTTTTTTTTAAAATGGTACCTTCCCTTCTTGTAAGTTCAACATTAAAATTAAAGTTTTATCTTTCTTGGTTAAAAACGAATAGGTCGCTTTGTGGGAGCATCATTTAAACACGCTTTCAATTGGCTTAACTGATTTATTCTATTCTATTAAATTGTCATGTGATGATGATGCCTGGGTCGGACTGGTCCCTAGCCCGCCGAGGCTAACTGTCGTTGTAATGACAGTAAAGACTTATTATTATTACTAATCTATAGAGGATCAATGATCCACTCACGCCGAGCACGCGTGCGTTAGAGTCACGGATGTCCCGCCCTACCAGGAGGTTAAAATTAAGACAGAAAGTCTGTCGGTGCGCCGTGGGACAGCTACCTCAGCTTTGGTGGTGGTGACAACATCCTGATTAGGATCCTGGTCCAGAATGATAGGCTGGCTCTTCTGCAAAGACTGCTGAGCCCCCGAACCGCGGTTCAGAAACCTGGCCCCTTGGAGGGGAGGGGGGGGGGGGGGCACATTCAAAGAGCAATAGTTAGCCGCTGGCTGCCACAACAACAGTTCAAGACATCGCAGCAATTTCACCTTAAAACAAATAATCTCTTTAGACATTGATCCAGGAGAAACGAGAGCCCGATTTTACACACACACACACACACACACACACACGCTGTTCATGTGACTACTGCCCTTGGAATCTGGACAATGTTGCTCTCATGACTAGTTTCTCTGACTTTTCTATGAGAATCTCAAACTCATTCATTCACTCCATAGTTTGATAGTTATTCTAGAAAAACATCAGGAGCTTTATTCAGAATATTCAGCTACAATCTGATCTCAGGTCAGTGCTGACATTTCTGTGATATAACATATAGGTAAACATTTTTGGATCGCCTTGTGGTGACGTCATCATGTCATCCATCAAATTAAAAACAAAAACTGCTTCCCGATAATGACCCATCAAAATGAACTTAATCACTTCCCTTTTCATTACTCTGTTTTGTAATTTACAATAAAAGTTAATGGAAGAAGACACAAATAAAGACGAGCTGGCAGAAACGCACTTTTAATAAAGGGTGTGCGTGTGTGTGTGTGTGTGTGTGGGCTCCGTACCGGCCAAAGAGTCCCGGCTGTGCCGGTTCAGAAGCCGCACCCCGGGGAAGCGGCTGCTGACGGAGCCCTCCGCTCCCCTCGATCGGTACCGGGAGATCTGCAGCTCCAGAAGTTTGATTTTCTTCCGCAGGAACTCGTTTTCCTTCTGGCTCCTGAACGTTTCCAGATGGACCACTGCGTATCCATCGTCCACAACTTTACAGATTTCCGCTACGGCCGCGTTCGCCAGAACCTCCATGATGGAGGCAATCTGAGAATGGAAGTCCGCGGCGTTCGACATTATCACCGTCAACACTCGGCGAAGGAACGGATTCTAACCGAGCAGCAACACCGACAACTATAAGCACGTTGCGGCGCTAGCTGACTAGCTAGGCAAGCGGAGCTGTGGAGTTGCTAGCGACACGATACATTGGCTCTACAGGAGCTCAGAGGTTATCGGTATTCATCCGAGGATAAATATAGTACAACAGCGCCCCCGCGTGTTCTGGAGTGGACCTTCCTCACAGTCAAGCAAATCAACGCCAACAAAAGGCCGGCTGCTCAACTAAACTTGACTCTTCAGATGTTTTGGTATAATATATCAAATGAGACAATTTTAGAACAAAATAATTGCCTTTTTTTTTTAATTAAGAAACGCGCTTTTGTTTATTTTTCTTTGGCACACTAGATGGCCAAATCGTGTCTAAAGTATGATGCATGGGAGAGAAGAAGAAAGACTGGGCCTTCTGACGATACCAGCCAATCATAACAGTGGGCGTTCCTGTACGCTTAAGAACCAATCAAATCAGTGGGCCGCGCCAGCAAACTCTAGGAACATCCGGGTATGCAGGGGCGCTTGCGTAGTGGTGGTGACTGTAAACAAATTTACGACACTCAGCTTTACGGCATTATTTATCGGTGGCACAGATATAGTACTTAATACTTAATAATAGTATTAACTTTTTAACTATTTAGGTCATTCATTATATTTAATTCCGAAAACATCTGCAGATTCCCGGATAACTGAAAGAATTTCAGAAATTTGTGAAATTACGCAATGAAGAATTTTTAAGATTAGGGTTTAATAATGACACCAGCAACACGTTATTCTGTAAAATATATATATATAAGTTAATTTGTATAAATCCAACTTTTCTTACGTATATTGTGTTCTCTTTCTGTCTTAATTATTTGTATGCTTATATTATTGATTTATTGTTTGTGGATTTGATTCAGTTCCTTTTAAACCTGAATTTGATCCCTGGTATAATAAGGTAATGCAGCGTGCCGTTTTTCTATGTATTTTCCGTTTTAATCTTTAAAGAAATTAATAAAACGAAGGATGAATAATTATGGAAAATTGCGCGAAAACTCGCGAGATCTGGAATTCTGCCTGTCAAGTCGCACAAGGTCAGTGAAAGTTACATGTGAGCAGAAAAATACTTTCTAGAAGCAACGACAGAGCTTTCCCGGATCCGGACAGATCAAGTGATTTTAAAGATGGCCAGAGGAAGCCGCAGCCTTTCATCCGCACCCAGGTAAACGATCTATTCCCTCTACCTTTGAAATACTGATGATGGTCACGCACGTCGTGATTGAAACGAAATGCAGGAATAAGTAATTGAGACTTGAAAACAGGTGCCTACCATACTGACAGTAATATGGAAGCAACATGTTTAATAATAATATGTAGCGAGTAAGTGTTGTGTGTGACCTTCATCGATTTACCCTGGCGGTTAATTAATAAATAAGTTTTTCATGTGCGGTTATTAACTGTCCTAAGAGAAATAATAATAATAATATATATATATATATTGTGGTGCAGCAGAATGGAAAAGTTACCATTTATACACTATACATTACATCTTAAACATGACATGATATTGTGTAATGTCCCTTTAAGCCTCTCTAACACAACTTCGGTGGACTTTTTAATGTTCCGTTTGTAGCCCGGCTCCATCTCATGCTCCGGCCCCTGCTCATCCGCCTCCTGCCGCTCTGGCAGCGGCTCCAGCTCCGTCCCAGGGCCCGGGCCTCATGGCCCAGATGGCGACCACAGCTGCTGGGGTGGCGGTAGGCTCGGCTGTGGGCCACGTCGTTGGCAGCGCTCTCACTGGATCACTTAGTGGAGGCAGCAGCGGCAGTTCAGAGCCAGCCAAGCCTGTGCCCCAGGTGAGAGGTGGCGTGTGATGACACGGAGGTTAAATAGACTTATGCAGGAACGTAGAACTGAAAAAATATTTGTGATGCTACACTATTTCTTCATTTCAAACTTTCTTCCTTGAATTATTCCAGGAGCCCCCCCGCCCCGCCTCCGCCCAGCAAGGCCCCTGCCACTTTGAGGTCAGGCAGTTCCTGGACTGCGCCACCAGCCAGACTGACCTGAGTTTATGTGAGGGCTTCAATGAGACGCTCAAACAGTGCAAGTTCTCTCACGGTAAATCTGTGTTGGAGATGAATGTGTTAACATCCCAGCATGAACAGCTTTGGACTTTCACTTAGTATGTGACTTATTTGACGACTTATTATTGTGAGCTACCAACAACTGCCTGGACATAAAGTTTCAAACAGCATGCTTCCAGTATGATTTTACAATTTATCGCAAACGGGTTTTTTTTTTGTTCATAGGTCTGACATCATTGGTATGAAGGACGGGCGACTGCTGAAACCTCCTGTAAACACTGTGTGTATCTGAGAAAGGGAAAGTTTTGTTGTTTGATGACTGTTAAATCTATCAAAGGTTTTTAGTAATGCACAATAAGCCTTAAATAAACAGCTGCTATCTCTTTACACGGAATGTGTGACTGCTGGTTCATTCTCATCCTTCTTTTCTCTGCCAATTTCAGTCAGGAGAGAAGATATTGAGATTAAGATAGTAAGGATCTCTACCATCTGACATAAGAGTATTTTCCAGTTAATTTGCTATAGATACACGCAGACACACAAACTAACAGCCTGTGGGTACCTGCAGCCTTTTAATACTGCCACCTAGAGGCCAAAGGGCGACACTAAACCTTTGAATGCTGCAGCTCTAAGAAAAGGTGTCAAATGAAATAACTGCACACTCAGAGACAGTTTTATTCAATTAAAGGTATTTATTAGGATTAATACCACAAAATTATTAATTACAATAAAAGCACACTTTTGAAAATGGGGGAAAAAACATTGTACAATAGCGTAGCATCTTCTGTTGTTATAAAAGATTATAATTATAAATATGTTAATCATTTTTAAATATTTAGAAATGAATGAAAGCTGCAGATTATTTACAATTTGTATTGCTATGTGGTGAGAGAGAGAAAAGCATTTATTCTTAAATTAAAATTCCCCAAACAGATGAACATTAAGAACAAACATACATACATAACCTTGCAATGACTACATCATCAAATGTGTTATCATATATTCTGTGGATTAATTGTCTTACAATAAAAGTAACATTCTAAAATGAGATTTCTAACAAAAGCCAGACAAAGATATCAGATATAGTCTCAGCAGATTAGCATTGTTGCTAAACTGTGTCTTTGGTCCAGTGTGCCGTTGGTCCAGTGTGTCGTGTTTTGTGTTACAACCTATATAATAACGTTTTTTGGTAGACCTTTTGTTAGTGTTAGTATTTTACGTCTGCATGTCCACAGTGTGTACAGTGTTTATTTTAGTGGTTCCTCCAGCTGAAGACACACACACACTTTACATCATGAGTCTACTCGTACTGGTTCTCACAAAGCGCTTTTACTGTGAAAGGGTCAATTTGATTTTAAGACCTTCAGAGTTCAAACATTTTGGAAAATAATCCTTTCTAGAAATCTTTTTGAGTTTGGATCTTTGTTCAGTCACTTGAGGTCAAAAGCTGTAGTTAATGTTAACTATTAATGAAATAGAAAGGTATCACTCCCAATAATCATATTTGATTGCTGCTTAATTGAATTTGGGTCAGAATAAGAGTAAATCTAGATCTACCATTTAACTTTCTGCGGTGGCAACGGTGCGTTTGAGTGCAGACATCAGGTGTGTCTCTTCATGTGCAGAGATAGGTGGTCGGAGCGGGAAAAGGCGCGCTGACACAGGAGGCACTCGTACGGTTTTTGGCCCGTATGCTTCCGGTAGTGACGCGTCAACTCATCCGAGCGGGCAAATTTCCAGCTGCAGCCTTCCCATGAACACTGGTACGGCTTTTCCCCTGAAGGACAACCAACAAAACAGACGAATGACTTCAACCACCTTGAAAGGAATCGGTCTGAGAGTGAGTGCAACCTACCTGTGTGGGTGCGGAGGTGAGCTTTGAGGTGTGAGCTCTTGGTGTAGGTCTTGCTGCAGCCGGGGTATTCACAGCTGTGGATGGCGGGCCTCTTTTTCCCAGCAGGCCTTCGTCCGCGCCTCCCCTCCACCCCTCCTGGGGGCAGCTGTGATCCAACCAGAATTGGTTGCTGGTGAAGGGGCAGATGAACAGCGGGCTGGCTGTGAGGATAGTCACAGAAAGGGTTGGCATTGTGGTTGAAGTGTGGCATGAGGCTGTAGTGTCGGGGGTCAGGGGTCACAGACTGAGGAGGTATGAACCGGCTGTCAGGGAAGGCCATTACTGGGGGGCGCTGCAGGTGATAGTATGGGCTAAAGTCACATGACGAGACTTTAGTGAGATTTCCTCTGTTGTGCCTCTCCACGTTGTCTCCGAGGGGGAAGCCGAAATGATCGACAATGGGTAGAGCAGGAAATGAGGTCAGCACCGTTTGGCCTCCGATGTAACCCTGGTGGTACAACTCCGGCTGGACCAGCGCCGTGGTTTCAGCCGAGGACAGGAGGTCTGCCATGAGGCCGCCGTTGTTCATGTGATGCTCTTGTCCGGGTTGGTCTTTCAACATGGCCGTCTCTTGGTACACCCTGTCTTGGTGTACCAGTTGGAGCTGTGGATTATTGTTGTCCAGACTGGGGTTGAGGTCAGGTGATGAGCTGCCCCAGTCAGAGAAGAGGAACTCAATGTCCCAGCATGCCTGGCCGTCCTCATTTTGGAGCTCCTCTGACATTTCTTGAGGGACCTGCTGCTGCTGCTGCTTGGAGCTTCCAGACTCCGGGGGAAAAGAGCTGCCCTCGGACTGGAAGGTGTTGGAGAGCATTGGAAAGTGATGATCACCCTGGGAATTACAATTACAGAACAAAGATTCCTATTCAAGGTCATTCAATTAAGTTGATTTCATCATGTTTAGATTCATGTCTTTTGTCCCCTTTCATTCACTCATTTCGAGTGTTAAAAAAACAGGCTGGTCAGAATATTTGAATATTTTTATGTTACTTCAGCAGATTCGTCTTCAATTCCTGCTCACAGAAGGTACATTCAAACCTCCACTGGAACGAGGAAGATGTCACCAGAAATGCTTGAAATGTCAGGGCGATCCAATGAAATGCATGGACAAAACTGACTCATTTATTATTTCAGTATTACTAGAATATCGATCATCTTATTTGCTGTCTGCACAAATAATCAGAAAATTATGGCAAACAAGGTAGAGGGTGACATGACTTTCTTGATATTCTCTAAAATGGGATTAGAAGTTTTGCGTTGGCATCCAGTCCTGAGATAAAGCCACGCTGAACAACCGGAGCCAACCGGGTACTTACTTTCATACTGTAACTGGAGTGAGCGAGGCTGGAGAAGGAGCTGAAGGAGGGCAGCGCCATCTGTGTAATCGCCATCAAGCACTGGGATGCAACTTCCACCGATAGAGGTAGAAGAAAAAGTCAAGTTTCCCTTTTCTTTTTTCCTTATGCTCTTTTTTTCACATGACCCTCTCACGTTCAGCTAAAAGTCCAACCAGGCCTCTCATGACTGAGCAACAGTCTCCTTTACCTCATTCCTCCTCTGCTATCTCTCCTTCCTCTCGCTTGTCTATCTCTGTCAGCTGTGACACTTCAAATCTCTCTTTTTCACGTAGGTTTTGACCGTTAGGAGGTGGAGTAAGAGTTCCTTAGCTGGCTCTTTTCTTGATTCTAAAAAGTCTTAATTTATAGTCACTAAAAAACCTCCACTATCCCAGCACATCATCCTGTGTCAAATCCAACTGATGAGTACTAAACTTTTAATTTACCAAGGATTGTTAAATGCATTATTCTCATATCTATGCAATACACATTTATTAATTCAACAATAATGCAAAGAGTAAATTATTTTTTTTGCATTACTATTTAAAGGAATTATTTTCTTTATATGGAGAGCAACTTTAAAGATAAATAACATTCATTATTTGAGGACACTGGAGAGAAAACTTTACAACTTTTACAAGATTACAGCTACTTCATGTTCAAAACTTAGCAGTTAAAAGCAGCAATTAACTTAGATCCCTGTCGTTATTAGTGAACTTTACATTTTTCTGTATATAAAAAAAATACTCTTAATTTATTAATTATATAATTATTTGTTTTTCATACTTATTTACCAATGTTAAAAATTCCTTTCAATAACATTGAAATCTATCACATTTTAACAAGGGTATAAAATAAGTAGATAAATAAATAAAACATGGAAAACAGTAATAAAAATAATATAGTTTTACTGCAGTTTCACTTGCGCAAAAAGTTGCCTCAAATTAAATAAAGATTTACGACGAATGTGACATGAGTTCATCCACATTTGGCACAGCAGGATCGGAACTACAGGTAAGGTAAGTTTATCTGTACCGTTCAGACGCAAGATAATTTAAAGTGTCATAACAGGGCATAAAATGGATTAAAAATGTAATCTAAAAACCCCCCAGCAACAGCAAATATTGCATCAAAGACAATGAAATACAATAAAAAATAATAATTCAGAGGCAGAGACTGATTTGGAGTAATAAATAAAAAACAACAAGGGCTTTTCAGAGACAAAACAAAGGAAAGATATTTTCAAAAATATCAAATCAAATTAACAAAAAAAGTCACTAAATATTTAATGATAAAAATGCATGTCAGTATGTAGCAATAATGAATTATTTGTTTAAATTATAATTTTAACTAACACTAACACGTCACACTAACACTAACATAAGTGTGCGTTGCTCCTTTTGATATAGTTTTTTCATAGTGAGTTTCAAAGTACTCAGCACACACGTACAGGTCAGTCTCCGTCCTCTCAATGTGGACATGTACTGACTTCCAGAGAAGACCTGTGTGTGTGAAAGGTGATTATATTCTGCCTGCTGTTTATCTGTTGGACACGGGGCAGAGGCAGGCTGCTGTATTCCTAAAGATAATGGGCTCCTGGCTGCTGCTGATGTGTGATGACGAGCGCGCCACTGATAAAGTCTCCCCAAGTCCACAACACAAGATGAACACTGAGGTTCACACAATACCCTCCGCATGGCTTCAAACCACACAAATTAATCTCCAGTTAATTTGTTGACTCCCTTAAACATCATGTGAGCATGATGTTATCGTGAAGCAACAAACTATGTGTATGAATCATGCCATTTATATTTTAGGGGCCTTTAAGGAGACAAAAAAACAACATTTAATTCAAAATAATTTGGGACTATTCCCCATGTTAATATGAGGAAACGGGATTAGTTTTCTGGATACTGACAGTTATTTTTAATAACCTCTCTAATAGTTTTAAACTTAATGATGTGAAGGGACATCCCACTAATGTGATCGTGGCTATTTATTGCTGCCAGGAAAAAGGAAATATTAGCAGAACTGACTAAAAATATCCTTTAGACTAGTTTAGGCAACAGTAAATTCTCACATTATCAACAGACAACAATGAAAAACCACCAACAATAAAAGTGTGTCCAGCTATTGGCCGGATGACGTCACTTGTGTGCGTCTTTGGTAAAGGAAGAAATCGTTGTCATGGAAACGACAGCGCAACTGAATATTTAGCGTTTCGAGCTCATTGTTGTTGTTTATAGGAACCGGGCGTCACGCGCGCGCTGTCACGTGTTGTGTTACTGCGGAAGTGTTCGGAGCAACTTGGTTGCTATGACACCAGACTGATACACTGGAGGACAGGCTCGTGCCTGACAGCAGCTAGCCATCGAGCTAGCTAGTTTCATTACAGTATTAAGCTCCCACAAAGGAATAGGACAAGATACAAACTGAAGTTTCAGTGCGTTTTTCCAACTTTTTCTCACGCTTTATGTCACACAGAGTAAACCGTTCTCTTAGAATATAATTGAATAGGTATTTATTTCCAATACATCAAGTGCAACTAAATTGCAAGCCGCTAGGTTAGCCACCTAGCAGCTAAAGCTAAATTAATACACACTACAACCTGGAAGAGAGGCAGAAAAAGCCCAACACTGCATTAACTTGTAAATTTGGCTTCACATTTTGCATCACAGGAAAGAAATGACTCATATCTCTTATTAACTTTTCATGGTTGCCTTAATTGAACAGTTATGTTGAAGCACATTGACTTGCAGTGGCGTTCTTTCCGATGCCATTCCTCCTCAATCATGCTTTCAGACTGACACACCATTTATGGCAGAGATGAGTAATTATCTACTCTTCTGTGTGTTTTTTACAGATGATGTCCTCTCAGAGCAGAGTGACCCAGTACAGCAAGGAGACCCAGGACACGCTGAAAGGTCAGATTATGTTTATATTCTAGTGTGGTTGAGAAACATTGTGTTTTCTCTCCATATATATTAATTCTCTCTCTATGTGTAGTAATGATGCAGGAATTAAGAATCAACAACACCCAAAGAAGACAGATCGACGAATGTCTCAGAAGTATCTAAAAAAGTTTTAAACAAAGCATATAATGAATGAATTAATTTACATACTACTTAATTTTGCAATACTGAAAACAAACTTTTACCCTCAGACGGAGCAGCTTTGCCGCTGACCCTCAACTCCGTACCGTCAGCATCCTGCTCTAAAGCTAAAACCAGTAAATCTGTCCAGAGGCGTCTGGAATGGAGGCCACAGATTCGCAGCGCTGACGCCTGTCGATCTGGGAACAGCTACGTCAGAGAAAGGTTCTGTCCTGGTCCCACAAGTATGTTTACGTCCCTTTTGACACCCAAATTCACTGAATACCAAGACACTGCTCCATCCAGACAGATTTCTTTTATTATACAAAAAAGTCACTACTGGTTCAAATAATTTTCACTCCAGGAGACTTGGAGAAAGAGAAAAGAAGACTTCAGAATATTTTGGAAATGGGAAAAGAAGAGCCGGAGGCTTTATCTTCCAAAAATGTTCCTCCATGCCATAACCCAGAGGTGGTGGAGAGTGACCGGTATGAGGAAGGTGAGTCTGACTGCACAGAAACTGATAATAAAGAATAACATGGAGGGATTGTGCTCAGGAAGACGATTCTCCCAAGAGAGCAAGATATTCTTTTAATTCCAGTCTGAATTAAATGCTTTGTCTAACATGAACCTGCTTTATAGTTCTGAACGAGATCAAGGACAGAAGACAGTTTCTGGCGGACATGTCTGCTCTAGGCCAGGAGAAGAAATACATCAACATCATCAACGCAGAAATTTCCCAGGTAAACATACAATTGTTTGCATCCCTGGTTTCAAGATGTTGCAAAACAAACTGTATTTAAACCAGTATTATGTCACAATTCCCACCACCAGAAAGTGTGTGAATTGAAGTTGTTAAAGAAGACGATGACGTGTGGAGAGGACTGACCTTCAAAGAGACAGTCGAGCAAAGACTCACAGCCACCATCTGAACTCATCGAAACCAAGTTAAAAGAAGTACGAATGAGTTAAGAGTGACACACTGTACCAGGAAGTGACCGCATTAAAGAAACACAAACTTGCATGAAGTCATTTTATTCCTCTGCCTTCCAGTGTCAGTATTTTGGGTTAAACCTGCTGCTGTTTTAGGACAATGTCCACCGGACAGAATGTGGATCTACAGAAGCCCTTGGTTCCAGCTGGACGAGGAGGACGGGCACGTTGCGGAATCAGACACCGTTTAAAAGGGAGAAACAGGAACAGAATGAAACAGACATTTACGCGAGCCCCGACGCGATGCTCATCCACACGTGCAATTAAATAAATGTCACACACAAAAACATTAACATGTTTTTTTTCCTCATCTGTTTTAAGGCAGTTAATGAAAGGCATTGTAAAATATAAATTAAATTAAAAATGATTGCATACTTTGTGGTTAAAACTGTTCAAAGGGTTTCCGCTACAGTAAATAAAATACTACTCGTCTATAATTTATTATTGCAAGTGAGAATTGTCATGCTTAGGAAACTTTCTCCTTCGAGTCTCCTGCTCCTCCTCTTTGTCGGCATCGATATGGATTTGCACGAAAGGAAAACAACAAAGAAAGCCACAATCCTAACATAGCAGCTAGAAGAGCTTATGTATCGAAGACGCCCCGCTTTCCTTTCGCTAGTACCGTTTATTCACTAACTGAAGAGAATCCGAGGAGTGTAGGTCGGAACATTAAAAACTTGTTTCAGGGATCACTTTTGCATCCCGGCTTATCATAAGTGATCTGATGAATCACAGCTTTGCGGCGCCTTGCGGGAGACCTACCGGGAAGAGACGCTGCTGGGCAAGGAGAGCGAAGCAACAACACGACAAATCAGTGCAGTCAGTTAGAGACTGCACAAAAAACGACAACTCTTAAAGCTTCAGAGTCGTTCTAGCGTCTCTTCAAAGCACAACTGAACTTAGTGAAGCGGGATGGGAGGGGATTCTGGGTCACACCTCCTCTTCTCCACCTTCTTTTTCGTCTTTTTAAAAGTCTCTTATCCCCTTGGAGGAGAATGCGTCTTTTCTACGGTGTTTTCTGCTTACGGGGGCTCTTGCCTGGTTCCCCTTTATGGCTCAGCCTCTTGAGCACCTTGATCGGTTTGAACTTGGTCCCTTTCTTCCTCGGCTGCTGCTGCTCCTCCTGCTCACCCTCACCCTCACCCTTCGGATCCTTGTGGAAGTCTGGGCATGAAAAGGATAAAGAAAAGTGCTTTGAGTTTCACATAAGTTCTAAATTGTAATCTAAAAATACAACAGAGATGATGAATTATCTTTTAGCTCCAAATCGTACCTTTTTTCTTCAGCATGGCTCCGATGAGTTTGTCTTCCTCTTCATCCCTGGCCAGATCACATTTAAAAATGATAATCGATTTTGGGTCTGTGCAAAAATATCATTCACCTGCCATCACCGATTACCTCTGCCTGTCCTGGTCCATGTTATTGATGATTTGGTTGCGTTGCTCGATTATAGTGACCAGCTCAGCCATCAGCTCCTGCTCTCGACTCTTGTCCTCCGCCGTCCAGTCTTTCTCTGAGAAAGAGAGATCGCCAAGAAATGATTCTTGACAGCAATGCGAGCCAGACGTCACAGACGAAGCCAAAAGGATTCGATTCTATCTTATCTGGACATGATGAAGCCAAACAAACCCGGCTTGTTGAGGAGACACCTCAGCTCGTACTCGACATCCGCTTGCCGCTCCTCCAGGTTCTGCTGCTTCGAGCTGCGGTGAGAAACGCTCACACATGAATTATGTTCCAGACTGACAACCAACAAAATGTCACACGTAAAAATGAATGGGCCTCAATAAAGCGTCCCTGAAGTACGGAACCTTCGCCCAGTAGACCGATGGCCTCTCTCTGTGCGCTACACGTCTGCAGTTCATGCGTGTAGACCATTTCCATCGAAGTGTGACGACTCCTAACATTTGGCCCTCGATGCGTTCCGTACTTACGTGTAGACCAGCTCAGCCTCCCGACGTACTAAAAGGTGTTTCTCGTGGATGAGAGTGAACCAGTCCACCAACAGACGCTCCTCATCCTCGTCTGAAAAACAACAAGAAGCATTTATTTTTAGATCTTTGAATGTTGCCCGCGTCCGAGTCGAAGCCCGACGTGGTACCGTTGGGGGCGTCTCTCAGCTTCTTCTCCAGCTCCACCCCCCTCTGCTCCAGCTCATCCAGCTGCTCCTCCAGCCGGCCCATCTCTCCCTGGATGTCCTCCTCTGTGACGTACTGATCCGATTGCACCTGGATGGACGTTTGCATCGTTACATGCAGAGGGCTTTAATTCAGTTCTGAAGCGCCGGGTGCCAGCTTCCTTTAGTTGTCGTACCTTGCGTTTTATTAATGGGAAGCCATGGCCGGGGGCTGGGGGTCTGGCAGGGCGGGGGCCTTTTGATGGTCTGCTTTTGGATTTGGAAGCGGAGGGAGGAGCTTTCCTGTTGAAGGGGTTCTCTTTGCAGAACCGCTGAAAAGAGGAAACGCACACAGCTGGAATACGATGCACCGGTCGGTCACTTTGCGTTGTCACTTTGTCACCTTGTCGCGAGAACGGATGGCGCCGGACGCCAAGGGACTGGGCGCCACCTGGGGTCGTGGTGGAGCGGCTTCCGTTCCGTTACTCTCCAGGCTGCGACCGATCTGTGGGGTAGCTGGAGCCGAGGTGGCGTGCGGCGGCGTGGGGGCAGGGCAGAGGCTTTGGGATGGGCGAGGCAGACGCTCGGAGGAGGAAGAGGAGGCGGCGGCAGACTCGTCCGGCGAGCAGATGACCGGCTCCGAGACGCTCTTGGTGAAGACATGCTGCCGGCCACCCGACCGCTGGGAGGAGCTGTGGTCTGAGGAGGAAGACAGGCTCTCTGTGCTGAGGGCTGGAGAAGGGGAGCAAGAGGAGGGCTGAGAGTGAGGGAGAACTGAAAGGGGAGAGAGGTTCATCAAACACCGACGAGCAGGCGGAGGAGAAACGGGGAGCAAGGCAGGTGGAATGTAGAGAAGATGGGGGGGGGGGGGAACAAAAAAACAGAAACCTAAATGCAATGTCCCGCTCTCAGCGTTAGGGGATTACCACGACACGCCGGGTCTCATGGACACAGCGGCCGACGGCATTCCCAAAGGAAAAGCCAAATCAATCACAATGAAGTTTATTCTTCTGATTAAAGTAGCATTCGTTACCTCCTGGCGGCGGCGGGACACGAGGAGCAGGGCGTTTCTTGCTCTTGGCGCTCCCGGGACTGGCAGAACGGGATGGGCTTCCTCCACTAGGGGGGGTGTCTGTGTCGGCCGTCCGTGTGATGTTGTACCACGGGTGACTTGCCACGATCGGGGGCGGAATTGCGCTTCCTTCACTCCCCTTTTCTTCTCCTCCCTTGTCATCATCATCATCATCATCATCATCATCATCGTCGTCGTCCTCGTCGAAGGGGTTGGCGGGCGGGGGTGGTGTGCTGGGTGTGGAGCCCTCCCCTTTGAGAGAGGACAGAGAGCCGGTGTTGGGAGGTGTGGCCAGTACGGCAGAGGGAGGGGCAGGGGCTTTCTTCTTCCTGGCTTCTGATTGGACCAGGGCGAGCCAAGGAGGGTCTTTGGGTTTATGGCCGCCACTGGACAGGCTGGACAGTTAAATACACAGACAGGGATGGAGGGGGGTCACACAGTGGAGGACAACAACATACAGCCAAATGGAGGCATGGGGGGGCGGGGGCGGCTGCACTATATGCTGTGAACAGATTATGACTATGATCACATGGTGGCGACGAACAGAAGAAGGCTCAGCGGGGGCTCAGCGGGGGCTCAGCTACCTGCCGGGGGACTGCGATCTCTCTCGGGGCTTGGGGGGAGTCGGGGGCTTCTGCTTTTCACCTGCAATGCCAAAGAAAAGCGTGAGGATGCGCATCGACGGCTCCAGTTTCCTACAACGGATTAAATTCTGCACCGACGGTACCGTCTGCTGTGCGGAGTAGCCGGACCCGAGGAGCGGGGCGAGGAGGGGGGGTCCGTTCAGTGAGGCGGCGGGGAGCCGGGACTGGCCGGCCAGCCTCTTCTGGATGAAGTGCGGGTGTCGAGGACCGCTCCCCGTTTGTTGTTAAGCTAGCGATTGTTGTTGCACAATTATCTTTCTCCTCCTCTTCGTCGCTTTCGTCGAAAGGGTTGGGGGGAGCAGAAGCGTCGGCGGTCTCTCCGCCGCCATCCTCGTCTCTTGTTTGGTCATCTGGGACGTCGGCATCAGTCGTCTGGGTTACCGGAGAGGAAGACTCCGTCCGGCTGCGACCGATTCTGGCGGATTGAACTGGCGCTGGTCTCTGACTGAGATCTGGACGACCGTTCTGATTGGCTAACGCCCGCCTTGTGAGGTGATGCGTGCAGAACAACTCCTGGGAACTGCTTCCTAATTTGTAGGATGCAGGAAGCAAAGTGCTGCGGCACTCGATGCACCTGAAGGAAAGAAGCGACACGGGGCGATGGCGAGAGTCGCTCGCGGCTCAAACGTGTTGACACGCGAGGCTCGACATGAGAAGGCGGGGTTCACCTGAAGCAGTTCCGATGGTAGAGCTTCCCGTCCACCAGAAACCGTTGCACCAGGTGAACGTGTTCCTGGCAGGCGGCGCAGGTGCTGCTGAGCGTGCTGCGCTTGACTGCCGCGTTCGCATCCTCGCCGGTCCGCACGGCCGCGCCCGACTAGAGCAAGCAGCCGAGATGTTGCAGGGAGGGGAGGGGAGACATCGGGGGAATGGGGGAGGATGGAGAGTAATGTGGGAGAGCAAACATGGATTCAGGAGTTCATGATGAGGACGAGCTGCGGCTCGTTTCAAATCTACTTCTCATGATTGCATTTCTTTTTTAATTTGAAAACTACATTTGATTGGCATAAAGATGTTTCAAAGAGCAAACGGAAGGTTAGCTCCTCTGGAAATGATACCTAATGTAGATATTTAGCTTTTAAGCATTTAATATTTTGTTTTCATCCCTTTTAATTCGTGTTGGGTAAAGAGGCGGTTAGCAGAGCTGAAATCTGGAGGTGGTTATAAAAGAAAAAAAACAAAAAACGAACCCAGCTGCTTTGAATTCACCTCCTAAACCCACCCCACCCCACCCCCATCCTACTGCCTAGGGCCGGCTGAGGGTCAGTGAGTGGAGGGGGGGGTCAGATGGGAAGAGGAAGGAGCGGAATGGATTTCCATCTGAAGGGAAAGGGCGTGTTGAGGAGGAAGATGGCGATACGTGGAGGTATGGGGACGACGAAAACAAGAGAGAGACAGGATACAGGCTATCTTTATAGAGCCCACATCTGTCACTGCGCCATTCCCCCCAGGGGCAAAACAAATTAGAGACTTCCGGACTTCAAACACACACAAAACCAAAAGTAGGTGAGGTTTGCTGCCTCTGAAGGACAACATGAATTAAATATTACAGAAGAGCTTGTAGAGAACCTGCAGATCCAGAAGCACACAGAAACATGGTTCAGTCGGGGTTCTCACGCTCATCTGTACGCCTTCCTCTTGCGTCTTACCTCGGACTCGACCACTTTGTCTTCTAGAGGGGTCGGAGGCCTCTTCTGGGCCGGCTCATTATGACCAACGGTACTGAGCCTTTTCATGCAAGGGGGGTTTGCTGCAGAAAAGGGAGGCAACTGTTAGTGATTTTAAAGGTCTTTGTGACCCACAAGATATACAATCTGCTTAATCTGAGCATGTGGCCGGTTTTTAATGGCGCTGAATTATAATGACAATTTATTTTATTTTTAAATGGCACTACATGCAGATTTTGTTCAAGTTAGAGATAAAAAAAATAATAATTTCTGAGTACATGAACATAAAATACCTCTCAACTTGTGGTTGAAGAAGTTGTAGTACTGAGACACGTATGTGATGACGCTGAGGCGGTCGGGCACCTTCATGGACACCATGTCTTCTGCGTCCAACAGGGCTGGAATTCCCAACTCCGTCTCTGCAACGTCGAACGCCTGCGAGGAAGCGGAGACGAGAGGAGGGAGCCCGCGGTTTGGGAAGAGGGAAGCAGGCGGATCAGCAGCTGAGAAACTGCGTGCACTGTGTTTAAGTACATGCCGTTAAAGTACAATGATTGGATGTGGAAACTCTTCACAGCGAGGTGTGGGGCGCGTCCCGATGAAGCCAGGACGATGTTTATGGGTTTCAAACATTAGCCTTCAAGGCTTTAAGCAGCACAAACCAAAGTGTCCTTTATGGCTCCAACGCTAACCCCGATATCGGATGTAATAAAACAGGAACGCTAGGCGCTAATCAGATTACATGCACCAACAACACCCGGCACGAGTTCTGTTGTTGCTCATTAATGAGCCCATCCCTGTTATTACAATGTTATTATGTCATTGTTTCCCAACGTTTAGACATTCTACACATTATGCAAGCAGGAGAATGCGTTGGTGGCCGAGCACCTCGCGTTCCAGCCTGTCTGATCCAGCGGAACGCTTGATTCAATAAAACCCCCACATTGCAGCGCCCTCTGGTGGGCCAACCAACAACCCCGCTCTCTGAAAGCTGCTGGATTAAAAAAAAAAAACACAAAAGCTGAGCTCAGACCGAGAATCAGGAGACTCGCGTTCCATCCCATAATGTTCTGTTGGCCTACAAGCCATGTGGGAAAACCTGACAAAAAACAAAAAGTTCTGGTTCTGACCCGGTGACTTATATAAGTCAGGACTTTATTATATTGTTTCACCCTAGGTCTATGCTAGGATCTTCTTTATAATCCTGAATACTCTGATTATATCAATCACAGTGAAGCGACACTTCAGGCCACATAAAAAAATCAAATGCACTGAAGAAACACGGCGCCGCCGCCGCGTGGAGGATTAAGACGTTTCTGGCTGAAGAGTGACTCACCAGCCGGTTGTTCTCGTAGACATCGTCTTTAGACAGCGAGTCAAAGTCTCTGGAATCACAAGAGAGAAATTATTTTTAGAAACCAAGCCCAGGTGGGGAGCAGGTAGAGAAAGATCTTAGAAAGCATTAAGTATGTCGCGTGAAACGATTCCCACCGATACCGGGTGGTACCGGGCCGGTAGCTCTTTATGCTGCTTATGCTACAAACCAACGAAGCTGATCATGGGCCACGCATAAATGATTCCTGATGTTAGAAACCGCCCGGACAGAAAGGAAAGAAGCGGTTGCTTGAAACAGGAGTGACGACTTGGTAATTACGAGGCTCTGCTTTCTGCAAGCCTGGAGAAACTGGAACCAGACCTCTCACCAGTAAACATCCTGCAGTAAACGCGTCAGTGCCTCCGGAGTCCTGGGATTAAAGTGAAGGTGTTTTACATGTGTCAATGTGTGTGTAGCAACAGAACAGTAATCAGGGGGAAAACACACACCAGCACCCCGGTGGAGACGGTGGGGGCAGCAAACCTGTGAATGAGCTCAGTGTTGGAGTCTCATAAAGTGACCTCTGTTCTCTCCCATCTCGTTTCCATGGTCACAAACACACCGAGCAGCCGTTCTAACGTCGGGACCATGTGGTCACCGGCCCGCCGCGTCAGGTCCGCCGACATGATGGACTAGAAACATCATCAGAGGTGTTCAACACGTGGAGGAGAGCCAGCTAATCGTGACTCAGTGGATGATGAGGCGCCATGTCCAATGACAGGCATCTTCATTGGTCGCCTCTACGGCGTGATCCATTTGAGTGAATACATGAGCAGCAGAGTGGAGGGCTAAAGCTAGCGCTAAATCCAGTTTGACAGGTGGAGGTCTCAGCAGCAGATCGATCTGACGGGCCGTCCGTGTGGATCAGGGCGTTCTAGCGAGGTCCGAGCAGGGAAGCACAAAATCAAGTCTGCCGTTAAAGATCGTCCCACTTTTTCATTTACGCTTCACTGCTGCGACGCGTTTGCTGATATGTTCCGCTTCACTAACTTGTCCTTTGGGGATTGGTCCAGCCATGAATGTCTGCTCTACTGCCAGCCAATCACAGGCCAGTTTGGTCATTTTGCAACTTCAAGCCCACCTGAGAAGACGGCAACACGGGCAAAACGCTTTGTGTCTAACCTGAGTCCATCTCACCAGGGTTTTCCTCCAGGACAGAGAGGACAAAGACTGTCGACGTCTTTCAGACAGACAATCAAACCACCTCTAATTATAGATCACACTCAACAATGTTCTTAAAGTACAAAAACTTCCAAACGTATATTGTTCACATATACACCTTGAATGACGACACATAAAAAAGCAAGATAAGCCGTGTCAATACCGTAAAGTTATATAATTTGCAACCCTGCTGGAACAATGTTGTAATCAAGATAAACTGATTTCTAATTGGATTTATATTAAAAAGTGGAACAGAGGCTAACATGATTGCACTTAGAACACTTTCAGATTTAGTAAACCTCTGAAATGTCTCTTCATTGTTGACTAAAACGAGCCAGATCCTCATTGATCACAACTTCAAACGGATTTCTTATCCCCGACATGCTGGAAGGAAATAGATGACACTGATCAGAACTAACTGGACTTTATGTGTTTACTCACATCAGCTCCGGTCTGTGGCGGTGTATTATGGCACAGAACGCCAACCCGTCCCGGAAGGACGAGGACATGTCCTTGATGTCCACGCCGTGATGTCCACACTGAGCGCGACACCACTCCTGGAGAGCTTTCAGGGATCCCATGATATTATGGGATTGTTTGTAGAAATCCAATGACTCTTGTCACACAGAGTCGAAAGGCGAAGTCTTTCCTCTGGTCATAAACGAGCAGCGCTTCAGTGAAGCGTCGGCAGAAAGGCAACACCCGAAATCCCGAAACACTGAGTCGCGTTCAACACGAGCATGGCTCGGAAGCTAGCTGAATGTTAGCTTACTTTCGTGACAACAAATCTCATTATATCCCACTTTATCTCCTGTTAGGGTTGTTCAGACTTCATATAAACTACGAAAAGGACACCGCCTCTCTGCTAAAAAAAAAAAAAAGTAGTATCCAGACTGGAGAGGAAACACGACAAAGTTCATGACGTAACGTTCTTCGCCCTGGGTTCAACTAGCTCTGCTAGTACATGCTAGCCTGGTGCAGCCAGGTGTCTGTGCTAGACCCGACACTGAGGGTCGTTTCTGCGGGTTAAAGTGATGATATAGTTAAACATAAAGAACCTTGACAGCCGCGGCTGGCTCCAGTCAGGTCATCCCGGTTCCTTCATAAAGGCGTTGCGTCTTCGCCATCATCAACATCACGCTGTTGTTTTATTCCGCGCCCGCCAGGGGGCGCCACAGGGACACCGCTCCGACGTCTATCCACGCGATATGTTACAAAGATCACGCGATAGTTGGACGCAGGGAGCTCTTAAAAATGGCTTCGGTGCCTCCGGTTGAGGCCGGCCTGCAGTCTAATATCAGTAAGTCCTTCGACTGTACAAATATGCTGGTTCCGGTTTTGAGCGTGGGAGACGTGACTGGCGTGCTGCGTAGGGAAATGAGCTATTTTATCGATTTGAATTGGTCATTTCCCATTAGGAAACGTATTTCCGATATTCACGAGAGAGAATGTAAAAGAAATGTACAAACCTTGAAGTGCAGCAGTCAAGGGAACGATAACACGGAAGTGAACCTTCGCTGTAATGTGCTTGTGTTTTGATTCCACGTTAATGTTTACACAAGACTTTACATTTAAATTTTAATAACCCAGTAATGACGGACTGAATCAGAACGCTAACAAGCTTGTCTAGCTAGTTAGCCTAGCTCCCCAAAGACTGGCCAAGCCGGCTGAGCAAAGCCAGAAGCAGGATTTGTACTCCAGTCATAACCTCGTCTTAATGGGATTTACTGCTGTAAAGTGTATCAGAGTGTGAACTGTCCTCACCTGTTGAAAGTTGGTCGATGTTAGATTTGACAGATTTCAACCCCCAGTGTAGAACATCTGCAACTGATAATATCAAGAGTCTACATGTTTTTGTTAAAGGTTAAATAAACGTGCAGAAAATAGGGGATCGTAAGCAAATTGTGGTCTTGTGTGTTTCCTCTGTTACACAGACAAGGCCACCGACCCATTAAATAAGGAGACAGACTGGGACACTATTAATGGACTTTGTGACAAACTCCTTGATACCCCAGCAGGGTAAGATGATGTTGTTGATCAAGGATAGCATAATATCAGAGTGTTGTTTTCTGTATGAAATCTGGAAATCATTGAGATGGCAGTTGTTGATTTCATTTCTGACTTGTTTTCTTTTTTTCTCCTTTCAGTAGAATAAAGTTTCCCAAATAAAGTTAGATAGTTTTGTTGTTGTTGTTTTTTTTTTTTACAGCCCCCAGCTTGCAGCCAGACTTCTGGCCCATAAAATCCAGTCTCCTCAGGAGTGGGAGGCCATACAAGCACTCACGGTACGGGGTCGTCATATTGCATTTAAACTCAAATCTAAGTGTAAATTGCCTCTACGCCACTTTAGAAGTACCTCGTCCTCACTCGTCCACAGTGAAGATTTGTTTGGGGGGGGAAAGTCTGTCTCTACAAATGTGCATGCACTCGGAGAGCGTCTCATTCCCCTCCTAATTGGATTCACACCGTCCACATGGTGTTCTGGATCATTACCGAAATGTTATCATCTGTTCCTGTTAACATTTCCTGAAGATTTCATCCAGATCTGTCGGTAACTTCTTGAGTTACGCTACGGACGGACGCCGGTGATTACGTAGCCTCTGCTTTGCCGGAGGTGATCGCGCTAACTCCGAACCCTTCTCAGGTTCTTGAGACGTGCGTGAAGGACTGTGGCAAGCAATTTCACAATGAAGTGGGCAAGTTTCGCTTCCTCAATGAGCTCATCAAGGTGGTCTCACCCAAGGTAGGGACCCTTGTCTTTAATGCCGACACATCTGTTTGACGCTCCCTGCACGGCGAGGAAAGCGGAATGTTCTGTTGATCTGAGTTATTTATTCTGTTTCAGTATTTGGGTCCGAGGGCTCCAGAGCCGGTGAAGAAGAAAGTGTTGGAAATGCTGTACAGCTGGACAGTGAGGCTGCCGGATGAGACCAAAATAGCAGATGCATATCACATGCTCAAAAAGCAGGGTGAGCAAACGCAGACGCATGAGGACGTGACGAAAGTCCAGAATAGAGTGTAGCTCCATTACAATTTAGTGAAAGAAAAGGCTTTTTTCCAACCTTTTCTCTCCTTATTTCTCAGGGATTAATATATGCATCATGATTTAAAAAAATAAAAATAAAAATCGTGCATATTTATGGTGCTGCAAACCCTGAATATGCAGTTTGGTATGGATCCAAATAAAAATCTAGATCAGAGCGGATGAAAATGTTTGGCTGTAACCAGGAATGAAACGGGAATTGTTGACGTGTGACTTTTACAAACTGTCCTTCTTCTCTTCCAGGCATTGTCAAAGCGGATCCTGTACTTTCTGAGGACAAGCCCCCTCCACCCAGAAAGAAAAATGCCATCTTTAATGATGAGGAGAAATCTAAGGTAGGCGCTATTATTGATAAGGGACCAACAAAACAGGACTTGGATATGATATCACAATCATGCTATGTTCAGGTTCATCAAATATTGTACAGCCAATCGAATCCTTAGAAATGAACGGGATCTGCTGTTTACAAAGTTCTCTTCCTCGTTCTTTTCCTCTGGTACTTCTGTCCTGTCCTGTTTTTGTAGACGCTGTCTCGCTTGCTGAAGAGCTCTCACCCTGATGACTTGAGAGCAGCGAACAAACTCATCAAGGAAACGGTCCAAGAGGTGTGTCGTCTGGTCTGTCTGTCTGTCTGTCTGTCTGTCTGTGTGCTGCACAGGAGGGGTAGCGCAAGAGCCCTACGAAATCACCCCAGGAAATGAAATTAGAGTAAAACTAAAAGGTCAAGCGGTTTTTGTCCCGGACATTGTGGGACCTCTTTCGCTGTTCCCAGGACCAAAAGCGTGTGGACAAGGTTTCAAAGCGGGTGAATGCCATTCAGGAGGTGAAGGAGAGTGTCAGCCTGCTGAGCCAGCTGCTGGAGGGCTACAGCGGGGAGAGCTGCTCCCAGAGCAACCAGGAGCTCATCACAGTAAGCACCAATCAGCACGTCGGAAGCAGCTGCAGTCTCCCGGCGCTGCTTGTTTTCAACGTGCGGCTGTTGCAGGATCTTTACCAGCGCTGTGAAAAGATGAGGCCGACATTATTCCGCCTAGCGAGCGACACGGAGGAAAATGATGACGTCTTGGGTGAGTTTAGAAACAGTTTAGCGTTGTTGTGACATCACATTTTCCAGTGACAAGGTTTAGGTATTAAAACCAAAGGTCTGCCTGCAGGGGACATCCTTCAGGCCAATGACAGCCTGACCCAGGTCATCAACCTGTACAGGCAGCTGATAAAGGGAGAGGACGTGGGAAAGAACGGCGCGTCCACGCCGCCACAACCAGGTACGTGCACGTTTCATCCATGAAACCCGGTGATCGTCGGCTCATGCACGGATATCCTGTCCCAATCAGGCAGCGGCAGCTCGGCGCTCGTAGACCTGATGGGGATCAGCCCCGAGCCCTCCGGCCCCCGGACCCCGACTCACGGCGGGGGGGCGAGCCTGTTGGATGACGAGCTCATGTCACCGGGTAAGCAAGAAAAAGCTCGCCTGGCTTCTAACGCCGGAGCAAAGTGAACTCGGTTAGACCTGCCGGCCTGCTGCTTGCTGATTGGTTGAGAACCAGCATCCTCAGCAGGCCACAAACGCTTCCGGTTTCATTTTAAAGCGTTTTCTGGATTCAGTTTGAGCAGAAAATGAATGAACCTTTCGTGTCTCGCTCTCTAGGACTGAACGTAACGGAGAACTCCGACTCACACTCCTGGAATTCTTCCCAACTTGTAAGTTCGTCCTGGACTGCGGAATATTTTATTGGGAAGCTTTAGCGTTAGCGCCGCCTAGTGGAAAGTTCAACACCGACTCTTTTACAGGCAAACCTGCGCCACGATGCCATTCGAAACCTGATATTGTCACACGGACTTCGTCTTTGCACCGACTTCGCCTGATCTGTGTGTAACACTTGCTTTGCTCTCTCAGGCCTCTGACACCAAAGAATCATCCGTCCCTGCTGCAGTGCTGCTCCCGTCTGTGGTCCAGACAGCGTCCGCTCCACGAGCCGGGGGCTGCACCCCTCCAGCCAAGCCCATGGAAGAGCTGGACTTGTTGGGCAAGACATTGTTACAGCAAGCTCTACCTCCAGAGGCGCAGCAGATCAAATGGTAGGTGCATTCCAAGATTAAGTCCAAAGCCGTGAAGCGGAATATAAAGCGTACTAGCGGTACATGAACGTTGCTGTGTGCAGCTTTTATATTATTAGCATTCTCTACTCCTCTTCATGCAGGGATAAGCTCCCGCCTCAATCCAGGGTCCCTTTACGGGATCTACAGGGCGCCAGCTCCGGATACGCTCCAAGGACCAGCACCCCCTCTGCTCCCGCTCCGGAGCCCACGTCCGTCCACTCGGATCCACCTCACACTCTCCTCGCCCATCTCAGCCTCTCGGCCGCCGATGCCCACGACGACGTCTCCTTGGCCGACGTCGTCGTGCCTCTGGAGTCGATCAAACCCAGTGAGGATGAGCAGCGATGCCGGGGTGCGCCTCGCCTCGCCTCGTGTTTCTCAACATCATAATCGTTGTTCTTTTTGCTCTTCTCTGCAAATCTGTTCCAGGCAGCTTGTTGCCGGTGACGGTTTTTGACAAACACAGCCTGCGGGTTTTCTTTACCTTCGCCTGCGACTGTGCTCCGTCACGCCCGGATGTGCTCGTGGTGATTATCTCCATGCTGTCTTCTGCCCCGACTCCTGTCACCAACGTCCGATTCCAGGCTGCCGTACCGAGGGTAGGTTCACGTTCCCCGTCGCTGTGCGGTGACAAACTGAACCACCGTCCTGCACCTGAAGGGGCTGATTTCAAATCATGATTTGCGAGGGATCCGCGTAATACAGTTTGGGTCTCAGTTTTTCACCTGGTTGTGTGCGTCTCGGTTTCCTAGGTGATGAAAGTGAAGCTGCAGCCTCCCACCAGCACGGAGCTCCCAGCGTTCAATCCCACCCTGCCTCCAGCCGCCATCACACAGATCCTACTGTTGGCCAACCCTCACAAGGTACTGTTGGCTTTGCTTCAGAACCACCGTTTGGCTTTCGGGTCTAACACGGTTCTGCTGGGCAACGAGGGGAGCATGAAATGGGGCAGGAAGGTAACGCTGAGCCCGGCTTTCATTTTGTTTCAGGAAAGGGTACGTCTGCGGTTCAAGCTGACTTTCAACTTGGGGGACAGATCTCATGATGAATCTGGCGATGTGGATCAGTTCCCTTCCCCGAACACTTGGGGGAACCTTTAGAGGGAAACGAAGCCCCCCCCGTCATCTGATCTGCCTCCTGGAGAGCGAAGGCGACGCCGTCTCTCATCGCTATGCTTCAGCTTCAGTTTGGATCCAAACTGACCTGAGAGCAGCTGAGGGAGGTTCTGCCTGGTGCCTTCCTTCCTGTTATTCAATGATCTGTGTGTCCCGGCGTTCTTATTTTAATCGGTCCATCTCACACACACACACACACAACGAGCCAAGTTTTTGGGGAAACAAATTGAGTCTTTTAAAAACTGAGTGTGAGAATTTGTCTGATTCCAGATGCTGTTCAACAATCCTCTCGGATGTCACATGAGAACACCGAGAGAATGGCGTGCAGTGTGTTTGAGATCGGTTCTGTTTACAAAACCACGACGCTGTCCCTATAGCAAAATTAGTTTAATCAGATGACAAACTGTCAGATTTGGGAATGTATGTTACAGCAAACAAACGAACCTTCTGTGTGACCAGGGCGAGTGAATCCTAGCTGGAGAAGCATCGGGAGAGTTGAGCGACCTTTGATAATAGTAGGGTGTGTCTTTCCCCCTTGCAGTCTTGTCATAGTAGGAAAAGCGAATGTGCTACTACTAATATTGTTATTCCCCTCGAAGTTTTTCCTGCGCGTCGGTGTGACCTCTGTGAAGGACGGGCACTGAATGTCTGGCCCTGAAAAGGTTGAAGTTCAGCTTTTTATTTCTGTGCACTTTGTTCTGAAGGTTTTGGGAATTGTGATTTGTGGGTTTATTTTTGACAAATGCACTAATTTTCTTTTTAAATTTTGCACATTGAAACATTCCTAATCCAGTTCATTGATCCAAAGACGGACGACCTGAGTTGATTCTACCACACGTGCCTGGGATGAAATGTCGGATTATCATCTACTTTGTACATATGTGTATAAAAATTATGCATTTAGTCCCCGTTTTCATGTGTTCGTATCATTATTGGGCACAGGGCCTTTGTGAAATGAAGCTTCAGATGTTACTATCTTAAATATCCGCTGTCACTGAGTTGATTGGAGCACAGGCGTACGGCCTGTTCGCGTCGAAAGACAAATAAAATGAGATTGAAAGCATACGGCTTGCACTGATTCCGACTGAAGGCGTAAAAACAGAACACACAGGAAGTCGAGGATATGAAGAGGTCGCTTGTCTTTATTTAAACCAAATCATTTGTGAAGTGAGTTCAACTGATGTATAAACGGTCGAGAGATGCAGCAAACTGCAATGAAATGAAAATCTAATCTGTTCCATCAAAACTCATGTTTGTACAGAACAGGAAACTAAAAGCATGCATGATAAGAAAAGGAATAGTCCCTTAGCCTAAAAACTAACGGCGGCGATGTTTAGCAACAAAACCAGAGAAGATTCACATTTTAGCTGCGTGTCTCCTGTGTTCAGAATAACCCTGATAAAAATAGTAATCAGATATAATGTAACAAACCCCAAACAATGCAAGTACAAGACTTATAACGACTCCGGAATGTGAAGGATTAGAATTTATTTTCCCAGGTTGAAACAATAAATTGAACGTATGGCACATGGATGGAAGCTACCGCGACTATTGGGGCAAAAAAACAAATTAAGGGTTTAAGAGATCTGCTCCTTTGACATATTTTTATTTCACACGGTCGTATCAAAATGTAGAAAACGAAGGAGAAAAAAAATCATTTCAACACCCCCAGGATTTAAGATTACCAGAGAAGGGGAGAGCGGGGCAAATGAACTAACGCTACTTCTGGGTAGGTGTAACGCCTGGAGGTGGAGGGGGTGGAGAAGCAAAAGAGTAAGGCTGCTGCCCCATGAAGCCCATGAGCGCCGGCTGTGATGATGCGTACTGGGCCATCAGAGGCTGCAGCCCCCCCGACGCCAGAGGCTGCTGGGCAAACTGCCCATGATCCTGACCCCCGCCCCCGCCGCCGCCTCCACCTCCGCTGCGGGGGTTGTAGCCCCTGCTGCCTCCGTAATTCTGGAACTGATCTGGGCCTGAGTCGTTGCTATTCCTGTGATCCCGGCTCCTGTAGGAGGAAGAGGAGGATGAACCGGAGCGCTCCCCGTCGCGACCGCGGCGGTCGCATTGGTTCTGGAACATGAGGTTCGGGTTGTTGCTGCTGCTGCTGCTGCGGTAACGCATTCTGCCACCTGGAACAAAAAGCAGCGGGGCTTTTAGGGTTACTCCATCGACTGCAGCGCGTCAAGGTGAATGGGGGGGGGGGGGGGGGTCCTTACCTCCGCCTCCACCACGCCCTGAGTCTGCGAACTGAAGCAGCTTAGGGTTAATGGCCTGCCGGGCCTCAGCCAGAACCCGGACCAGGTCTCGGGCCTGTCGCAGGTTCCCCGGGGTGAAGAAGGTGTACGCGGTTCCCTTGTTGGTGCTGCGCGCCGTACGCCCGATGCGGTGGACATAATCCTCGGAGGAGTTGGGGTAGTCGTAGTTGATGACGAACTTGATGTCTTCCACATCTTCAGGGGAAAAAGAGCGATTGATTTTATAGCACGGGGATCATCGCGAGGGGAAAAGGACGAAACGCGCATCAACGGTCGACCTTCAGACGTTCTTGTAATGTGAGAGAATCAAATCAATGCAAACTTACCTGCTTCATCAGACACTGTGCAAAAAAGCCAAAAACTCAACACCGTCTCATCGTCAACACTTAAATCCAGCAGCTAAATGTGAAACTGAGGTCAGGTCTTCACCAAGGACAAAACAACCCACGTTCAGGCGTAATAATCTCCACGCCGCTGTCATTACGGGTCAGAATACGTGTCTGTTTCTTATTACAGAAGACGTGGGGCTCTGACAGCTCTGCTGATCGAGTCTACCTTCCCTCCCCCCCTCCATCGTGAAAGAGGGAAGCCATTTCCTCCCCCCATAACCTCCTGAGTAACAGAGTAAAGATGTGCCGGGACAGAAAATGCTATTCTTTGGACTTGAATATGAGCAGTTTCTAGATACCTGAAAATATGGTGAGCTCATGGAGGAGTTAAGAGAAAGGGGTGCCGAGGTACTTACCCCCTTCGTGTTGTTTTTTTACAAAGGTAGTCAGTCCCCCCTGATCGGTCCTGGTTTATAGTGAGGGGCTGAGGGGGGGGAGGGAGTCAGGATTCACCCCACACCAGCAACGTCAGGCGGGAGCAGAACCATTGAACCTCGAGAGGACATGCACGTAACGGCCGGTTCTGTTGCTCTCTCACTGCATTGCAGGACCCTCCTCAGACCCTGGCCAAGACAGGACCCAGATCAGCCCGTCTAACTCTTTCTCCCCTGTCTGTATGCGTTTTTTGGGATGGACCGATGGGCCTCAGGCTGCTCCCGAGGAAGGTCCGCTGGGTTTACAAACTCTGACAATACTGGGCAGGGGGGGACCTTAGATACCCAAGAAGAACAAGAGGGACCGTTAACCCCTCGAAAACTAGCCGAGCTCCTACTCTGAGATGCTGTCGAGGGCAGTGACAGCAGCGCAGACTGTTACAGCTGCCGTTCACTGCCAGACCCTGAGAGAAGAGGGGGGAAAAAGAACAAGGAGACAGTCACGGGGGTTTTAGCAAGTCAAAGACACTTCACTTACTTCCCCTTCTCACATTGATCCTGCCAGTACGGAGTTAAAGCCGCCACCCTAGCCTTCACGTCGCCGGGTTCTGACCCAGCTACACATTTTAGTATCTTCTCTTTGGAAGAACGTCTTCATTTATTTTGTACCGATCCTCTGTCTGCCAGGCACACCCCTCCTTTCAGGCAGCAGCGTGCCGAAGAGCCCCGGACGAAGGAACCTTTTTGTTTTAACTGCAGTAACAAGAAACAGACTATAAACCCTGAACTGAACGGTTCATTTCACGTTTGCTGACGATAACGGGCTGAGATGTTTCGCTAATAACAAAGATGCATTTGGTGCAGCTGCATCGTGCAAAATAATGCTCGGAGGATACTCGTATAATAGAAAGAAGCAAACTGGCCTCACCCTGGCTGGTCGATACTTACCCACTGGTCAACTTAACTTTACAAAAGAAAAAGCTGTAAAATAAATATCAGTCTAACTGCTCAGAAAATGTGGGGAAACACTTCATAAGATTTATCCACAAAGAGAGAGATAGAGAGAGAGACGGTGAGCCGTGCGCGTGAGCGGACATACCCAGACCACGAGAAGCCACGTCGGTAGCGATCAGGATGGGAGCTTTACCAGAACGGAACTCTGTAGGGTTCAACGAAAACACACACAAACCGCGTGACCCTCCGGTAAGCATCGAGTTCAGGTGAGGGAATGAGCTGCAGCAAATGGCAGCAGGGAAAAGACAAAGGCGTACCTGCGAGGACCCAGTCTCTCTCTGGCTGGCTCTTGTCTCCATGGATACACATCGCTGGCCAACTGGAAGACAAACGCCACGAATAAGCGGAAGTCTGAGTCGCTTCTGCCGGAGGATTCTTCATCACACGCCACGGAGCTTCTCACCCGTCACGCCTCATCCTCCTGGTAAGATCGTCACAGCGCTTCTTCGTCTCCACGAAGATAATGGTCTTGTTCTCTTTTTCGGCCATTATCTCCTCCATCAGTTGAAACAGTCTGTGGACGGAGGTGGACGCACAGATTATGTCCAGGAGTTATGACCCCTGAGAGGACGTGAGGGTTAGGGTCAGATCCTTACTTCTGGTCCTTCTCATTCTCCATGCAGACATCGACGATCTGCAGGATGTTGTGGTTGGCGCTGAGCTCCAGAGCGCCCACGTTAATCTGGATGTAGTCCTTCAGGAAGTCCTCCGCCAGCTGCCGAACGTCCTTCGGCCAGGTTGCGCTCCACATCAGCGTCTGTCTGTCAGGCTGGGAGATGAAGACAGACCCAAACATGGCTCTTCACCAATCGGTCCAGGGGACAGTTTGAAAAGTGCGCCGAGCCGCCGGCCTACCCGGATCTGTTCAACTATCTTGCGAATCTGCGGTTCGAAGCCCATGTCCAGCATGCGGTCCGCCTCGTCCAGCACCAGGTAGGTGCATCGCTGCAGGTTGGTTTTCCCAGATTCCAAGAAGTCAATAAGCCGACCAGGTGTGGCGATACAGATCTCAACTCCTGGAGTCACGCAGCAATAAGAAAAGGAGGTAAATAGTAAACCATAATCAGGCAGGTGTGTTCCTGAAGCATAAGAATCACACGCCGGAAGCCACGGACGCCACGCACGGCCGAGCGGCGAGCAAATCCGCCAACGGTCACACGCACCCCTCTCCAGGTCTCGGATCTGCGGGCCTTTGGGTGCCCCGCCGTAGACGCAGGTGCTTTTGATGCGGGAAGACTTCCCATATTCGTACGCAACCTGCTGAACTTGCTGAGCCAGCTCTCTGGTCGGCGCGACGACCAGACACTGACAAAAGAGAAAGAACAAACAGGAATGTTTCAGAGCAAAAGCGATACAGCGTAATAGAACGTCCCGAAGGCGGACTCACGATGGGCCCGTCGCCCCGCTCCAGGTAGGGCTGGTGGTTGATGTGTACAATAGCAGGAAGGAGATACTGCAGGAAACAGAAACGCACAAAAGTCTGAAACTGAGTCCAGCAGAGAAACTGTTACAGCGCGAGCGTTACACATGTGTTGTTGTTGTTGTTGTGTTATCATTAGTGCCCCCCCCCCCCCCCCCCTCCTATTGAGGACCTACAGCCGGACCTATTTAGCCATCAGTTCTGTGACTTTAAAAAGCCTTTTAGATAAATCCTGCTCTTGCTTACGGCGAGAGTCTTTCCGGACCCGGTCTGGGCGATCCCCACCATGTCCTTCCCGCTCAGGGCCACGGGGAAGCCCTGGGCTTGGATCGCTGTCGGTTCCTTGAAGTTCTGCTGCACCAACACGTCCATCACATACTCTGCCGACAACAAGGACAGTCACACTGCCGCACTTTGGATTGTGTATTCATTTATTGTCGTCATGCGTTGCTTTACTAACGAGGGAACTGCGCCTGGTGAAACTGAGTGATCGCCTTCGAACATCCCGATCCTCTGATGGTGATCTCCTTCTTCCTGCGAAACTCTTCCATATCATACTGGACAAAGACGGGGAGAACACGAAAACAGAGTTATTGATTTGCACACACACCTGCATCATCGATGAAGGCCGCCTTATAAATGTAAATCTGACAGATATTAATGGCGACGTGCTCAAACCCAACACTTTGCCGTGCTCTTCCGTCTTTGTTCGTGCACGTTTAATCACTTCTCATTCGTGAGTGTGAGCTAGACAGAGAAATATCACGTTACCTGACTCGTGTGTTGGATGTCAGGGTGTTCAGTGTAAAAGTTCTTCTCGAATTTCGGAAGCTCGTCCAGGTTCCACCTCTTCTTACGTAGACGCTCGCCTGGATTCCCAAACTTCATGGGTGGGGCCCCACCTCGACTGCTCATGGCTCCAAACCGTGGCCTGGAAGATAAGTATCAAGAAACAAAGAGCATCGGGGGGGAAGCATGGTGCAGTAATGACCTGCAGTGATCAATTTACAGTGTATCTTTTTATGCCAAGCCGATTTCTGACTATTTGTAGTCGATTGAGTACATTTTTCTACCCTTCGGTACAGCACACATTTGCATTTCTGCCTTATAATGCCCATTTTGTATATTCAAATGTGCAGAATCCTAAAACTCGCAAAACCAATTTATATGGTGATCTCTGAGCGTTTTAAAACTTTGGCGCCATCATTAGGTCAAGATGTAGTACTGCGGTTCAAAGGAAGCAAATATTTTACTAGAGTATGACCTCTATCCATACTTGGATGTTATAGGATAGTTTTAACGCTGTATCTTTTTTCAAATCATCTACTAATTAGAGCTTTTTGAACATTTACTGTGAAGATAAGAACAAACTGAAAGGAGGCCTTGAGAAAGGCTTCTCCGTTTCCGCGTTACACTTTTTTTCATTGCAGAGAAAACACTGTCGTCTTTAGGCAAGGGTTAGTATCAAGGTAGATGTGTAAGTAATATTCGGTTCTAATGCAGTGAAAGTGTGTTATTTGAACTTACCTGTCGCGCCCACGGTCCCTGTCTCCGTAAGAACCTCCTCTCATTTTGTTCAAAAACAACACTTCGCTAACCTTTACGCGGTGTTTGCACGGTTTGTGTCAACCGATTAAAAGCACTTTACTTACGTTGCTTGCTACTAGAACGTTTAATAAACAAAATCACGCTATTTAATGCTTGAAAAATTCAGCTACATGGACGACAGCTAAGGAAAAAGATTTCGGTAAACAATCGTGTGCGTCACATACCAAAACGGAGAATTCCTCGCCCTATTCTTCTTCGTTTGTATTCTGAAAATAACATCTGAGCGCATTAGCGCCACCTACTGATCTGGAGTAATAATTCTCGCCTAACTTCTTTTAAACAACAACAACAACAGTTTGTTTGCTAATTTGTGCCACTCTAACTCTAAATACTGATATTTAAATATATTATATTTATGTGATATTCATTTTATTCTCCTTTTTATGAAAACACTTATTACGAGTTGGATACAAAAAGGATTAAACCAGCTCTGGATCAAATCGGTTCAATATTTTTTTTTAAATCTCATCACAATTTTACTCTGAACTCTGATCGGATTAAAGAGATTTTGTCCGTATACACGTTTTTCATAAATCTATTAACTTAGGTCTCTCCTGAAGTCCTTTCTCACGTTTGCAAAATTGATAACACACATATGCGTGCACTTTTTCATTAATTAATTAAAAAAAATAATTCTTCATGTCTTTATTCTCCATAAATTACACCATCGACATGATTATTTAAATTGTTCACACAGCAATCACTCTGGCTTTCGTAAGCTCTCCTAATGCATCCACTTCAGCGACGTGACTTTAAGCAGCTTCGCTTCCATTCAACGGACTTCACGTTTAAATATTTGCTCCACAATTAGCGATTGTGAATTTCATATGTTGCGCGTACTCTCGAATTCTAACAGTTGGTGGCGATGTGTCACAAGATGTGCGAGTTTCTCTTTCGTTTGAAACAGTAGAAGAAGAAGCCTTGCCGGAAGTTGACGCTGATTGGCTACGGGATGACAGTTTTATGAATAGTGACAGAAAGATGTCGTTCTGTGAGATGTAAAGTCGACCTGCCGTAACAAAATGCCTTTATTTATTCAGAATAGAGAAATCGGATGCATAAACTCAACAGCGGAACTGTTCGTCAAATATCCACATTTACAGGTTTGTTCCTCAGAAATTGTTTAGCTTTGCTAAGCTAGCTGCTATCACCAATGTTTTTCTTTTTAGTAGCGACTTTATAACAGACTATGATGTTGTTTAAATCATAATATTAATGATAACTCCATAAGAGGATAGCTTTGGGATTGTCATAACCCTTAATACTCGATTTCGGGCTTGATGTTAGTCAAATAATAACACTCCAACTCGTTTGTTGCAGAATACTAATAAACATTTCCCACCTTGCTCGTCTTTCATTGTTTAGCTTTTGCCAGTACGGTTGAGCAACAAAGAGACATTCAATTTTTACAAGTTATTTATACTTTTCTTCTCCACCACAGGAAAATGGAAGAGCCTTTTGCTGCAAGCCGCATGTTGATGTAGACCCAAAGAGCCTCCTGTACGTCCAGCAGAGAGAGTTTGCTGCAACCACGCCAGCAGACAGTGAGTAAAACCTCACTAGGGGGGCACCTCATCAAATATGAACCTTTATCGGACAGTTCAGGCGCATTGCATGAAAAACAAGTGTTTTTTCTAGATTCGGCTATTTCAAGAATCAAGAATCAAGAATCAAGAATCAAGAAATGTTTATTGTCATTCAGACACTCTCATGCACGAACGAAAAACAGCACTCAGGTCCCAGCTCGAGGCACACAACAAACACACATTCATTCAACTTAAACTAAATATATACACAAAGTGACAAAGTGACAAAAGTGATTCATCATTGTAATCACAAAATAGTTTGACCTTTAACATTCTACATCTAAATATTCTGGATCGTTCTAACTCTTTCTTGTCTGTCCTATCCCAGACTGTGTTTCAGTAATTGGATCTGACGATGCCACCACTTGCCATCTTGTCGTCCTGCGACACACCGGTATATTTGGATGAATAGAGTGTACCGTATTCTATCTGTGTCTCTATCATAGAATATTTTTTTGATTCAATTAAAGGAAGTGGAGCTGTTTGCCTCGCTCACTGCGATGGCTCCGACCCCAGGTCTGAAGTCCCACTCCTGGTGGAAGCCGTCTCATCGCTGAGTGACGCCTGTAAACCAGGCAGGTATATGAAACTCGTGAACAAAATTAAAGCACACGTCCCTTTCAGATGTTTTTCACTCGCTGTTGTTTTCTGTCATGCAGACTTGAGCTCCATCTCGTCGGAGGATTTAACGATGACTCAGAAAAATCCCATAAACTCAGCCTTAGCATTCTGGGTATCGTCTTTTAAAGCTTAAAACCCCCCCGTCTAAATCTCCTTTTACTATCGCGCAGGCAGCATTTGATTCGTGACAGTCAGAAAGATCATTTTTCTTTCACAGCATCGTTCCAGAATCAGCATGAGGACGTTCATCTGGAAACATGTTGCATCTCTGGTAAGACCGACAGCTTTTTTGATCTGCTTGCAATTATTAACTAATATTTTGCTAGTCTAGCCTTCATCTAATTCCCCCTTCTGTTTTCCCTACTAATAGAAATGAATGACGTTGTTGTTAATGGAACTCATCGGCCTGTCGTATACGGAATCGGTGAGTCCTGAATGCGCCACAGGTGGAATGCGATGCCTTCACCGCGTGTGACCTCTGACCTCGCTCGTCTGTTTCTGCACAGGCGTGAATGTTCAAACTGGCGACGTGTTCCCTTCATCGTTCACTCACAAAGGACCAGCAGAGGAGCTGCGGTCTGCGAGGACATTCACTGGAGGACAGGTACTGATGGTCTCTGTGTTCTGCCCCATATTATGGGCTATCTGTTAACACGTATCATGTCCATGTTGGAGAAGATAAAAATGAAAGAATAGAAACACACTTGGATACTTTCCTGTATTGCAGATGACAGAGATATACGACTCAAGGCAGGGACTGGTTAAAATCGGACCTTGCGAATGGTCTCCGAATCTGGATATTACCTTTTGGTTGTCACAAAAAGATGACATCATTTTAAAGGTAAAGGGGACGTATGTTTCCTCTGCTTCTTCCTTTGGCGTGCTTCACAACTTTAACTTTGGGCTTTTCTCTCACGTGGATAGTACTTGTCCACCTCGCCAGAGGCTGAGCAGCCACACTTTGTCCAGCACATGAAGTCCACCATCCGGTTCCTTATAGAACATCCCAACTGTGGCGGTCTGTTCCCAGGGGGTCAGCCTCAGCTCTACCACAGGACCCAGACGGGAGACTGGGAGAGGACTGTCCGGTTCGAGAGCCATGCTCTCAACCTTCCTGTGGAACCTGATTGTTTTGGCCTCTGATTGGCCAGCCTGGGACCCATCACCTGCGTGTTTGTTATTAATTGTGTGCCAACTTAAGTAACCGTACTTTCACGACTCATCTGTCCGGTTCAGCGCTGGGGGTACAGAATCCATGCGATCCGGTTCATTCCGTAGTAAAACTATTGTAAGTTTATCAGCTAATTGGCTACCTGATGGGAGCGGAAGAGCGCTCTACTGCATATTTAAACTGCGTGTGTAATTGTGTATATTCCCCCTGTACGGTATGCGGCCTTTCGGTGCGACTTGTTAAAATATAAGCTGTACCTGTTGCTAAATAAATGCAAATGTCCAAAGAGTCATGAAGCACTTTGTCTCTGTCGAGTGTTTGTGCTGCTGGATTTAGCAGGTTAACCATACATCGGTGGGGGGGGGGGAGAGATACAGAACAGTGGCAAGAGCCAACAGGTCAGGAATGCCAAACATGTGCTGTTATTTTAAAAAGGGAGGATTCCTGTCGGGGTATTCATTAATCCTAAAACGCAGGGATCATTTTCTGCGTCGACGGAACACCAGGCGTCTCGGGCTGATCCGGCTGAGACAGGTTCAGCAGGTTGCTCGAGTTCTTCTCGTGCGCCATTGCTGCGTAAAAGCGGGCGTAGGAATGTGAGCATCTGATCTCCGGTCAGATTTAGTCCGGTCCCGGGCGTCGCATGATGCGCACCGCTAAAGTCCCCCCCATCTGAGATGATATTACTTTATTGCGTTAATCGCACGGGACACATTTTACGCGTTATCGGCGGGGAGCGCAACGTTTTCCGTCGAATCCCGGAAGGAAGCAAAGCGTTCGTGAGGAAACCGGGACGTCCAGACAGCTGCTACCGGATAGATGACGTCACGCGCCGCGCCGGTAAACGGTGAGATTTAACGGTGCTATATTCAGCTCCCACCGGAACCGTGCGCGCCCCGGCTGCAGAATGCTGAAGGCGTTTCTGAGTCACACCCGCCGGTACCCGTGGGCCACCAACGTCACGCTGTACGGCTGCCTGTTCGCCGGGGGGGACTTCGTCTACCAGTGGTTCGCCCGGAGGGAGCAAATCGATTGGACCCAAACGCGCAACGTCGCCGTCATCGCCTTCAGTTTCCATGGCAACTTCAGCTTCTTCTGGATGCGGTTCTTGGAGCGCAGCTTCCCCGGGAATTCCGCCGGGATGGTGCTGAGGAAAGTGCTGCTGGACCAGACCACGGCGGCGCCCGTGGCGACCAGCGTCTTCTACACAGGTCGGTGCATGGGACACGCTGGACGGGTGACCCCCCCCTGCCGGCCAATGAATGGTTAAAATGCACGTCACATACCTCAGCGTGTTAATTATAGTGTAGAATAGAAAGGTCAGAGATCTGTCCTTTGAATTCCTGAAGAACCGGACCCGAAATAGAATCTGTGAAGTGTCAGGTGTCTGTTTCGGTGTGCCGGGACCGTGTCCCGCCTCTCCAGTTAGGATAACATGCCAAATTGTGGATCTACATCTTTGTGTCTCCCAGGTGTCAGCTTCTTGGAGGGCAAGGACGACATTACGGAAGACTGGAGAGAGAAATTCCTGAATACGTACAAGGTGAGCCGGCGTAGAGGAAGCTTTTCTACTAAAGAACGCCGCTGAACATGATGTCAGAGTCGACTGTAACGTAATAACACGTATAATAACACGATTGGTTCTGAGCTTTTGCTGCTGCGTCTCATAATAAAGCCAGAGGCCGACCGTGACCTTGGAGGGCTGATAAAGGTCGTGTGCTTTCTTTGTCTCCTTGCAGACGGGGCTGATGTTCTGGCCGTTTGTGCAGGTAAATATTCATCTGCCACGTGCATAGGTTTTAATTCTTGGCTTTTGGGAACGATGCACAAAGATCAAAAGTCCATTTAGAAGGGATTCAGCACATAAAATCTGACAGCCTCGTGGCGACCCCGGCCTGCTGGCGCTACGTCGACTTCTGGAGGCGCCCATTGCTCAGTAACAGGGGTGGGGTGGGTAATTATTTTTTCCATGGGGGCCACATGAGAAACAGAAAATATTCTGGAGGGCCAGGTCAAAAGGCTGAACTCTATTCTGCATGTATTTCTTTATTTTAAAAAAAGCAGTAAATAGCATTGTTTTGACAAGCTTGTAAGAATGTTATAATTAAGCAATGAAAACTTGAGGTTGCCTTACATTACTCAAAACAATGGTAAAATAAATGTGAACCTTTTACCATTTGTGGCTCATATTAGCGAACATTTTCACTCATATTCACTCTAAAACACATTTTTAGTTTAATATACTGTTGGAAGGTAGCTTGAAGGTTCTCAGCATCCTGAAGACATCACAGAAATATCATATTGAACTGTCACTGAATGCAGTTTTAGTCCATGCATGAGGTAAAATTAGAAAATGTGTTTATTTTGTCATTTCCAATTAACCTTAAACATGCCGGTCAGAGTCATCCAAAGGGCCGTATGTGGCCCCGGGGCCGTACAATGCCCAGGTCTGCTCAATAATATCTGGCGTTACGTTCAGTGGATTCTTTCTTTTTTTCTAAAATGCAATGGACAGAAAAAAGTTCTCCTTCACCTGTCATTCAGTTTCACTCTCTATGGAGAAATGCAGTTTTTAGTATAAGAAATGATTTATTTCTATGTAATATGCATAGTCTACCGTAATCTTTAACTGTCACCTTCAGATTGTGAACTTTGCCTTGGTACCCCCCTACACACGGACCATCTTCACCGGCTGCTGCGCCTTCATCTGGGCCACCTTCCTTTGCTTCTCGCGCCAGAGCGGCGACGGTACGGCGGCCGCCGCTCTGGCTTGGATGTTCCCTCCTGCAGAGGTCGAAGGAGAATCCGTAAAGGAAGGGGGCGCCTCGAGAGAGAACACTGATGCTACCGAAGGCAGCGCGGCCGCACCGGAGCCTGTCCAGAAGTGAGGCGCGCAGTCGATTATTACGATGGAGAGGACAATCATTAACAAGTGTGAACAGGAGACACCTGGGACATCGGTCCTTCCTGTGGACGATGATGCAAAATCACTGGCAGCGTCGGAGTCCAAAGTCTAAGTGCGGTTTAACCAGAAGTATGAATCCAAGCTGTTCAAGCAGTGGGGCTGTTTATGTAACAAATAGGACATGATATATTGTGTACTTTCACATTTGTTAATTATATTTCAGCTATTTTAGACATCAGTAATTACTGCCCCGAGTTAAATGTAAAAAAAAAAAAGGAAGCTTTCCATGGTCCTGATGATGCTGCAACTTTCTTAAAATTGAATGTACAAATGCAGAAGTCTATTTTTCAATACAGGGCCTCACCGCAAGGGAAAATCTCTTTCATTCCCATCAGAGTTTTTTTTAATTATTATTATTGTTTCCAAGAGCTGTTGTGATTTTACAGTTAATCTAAATGAAGAGCTGGATTGAGCGTGCAACGGAACTCTGCCCGCTGAGCAGCAGCTAACATTTTAGCATAGAATGCTACCTCCCGCCAACATTTAAAATCGCTCTCATCGGTAGCCAAAGTGCTTCAACAAGGGGCTTTAGCACCGAGTTCCACTCAGTCGCGCAGCGGTACCAGTTATTATTTATGGGTATACAGTATACGTTTTTTATTCTAACAATGGGTAAAGCTAAAGATGATTTTTATTTCATTAAGATCTTATGGAAATTTCAGGTTTAGGGCACGTGTCTTTTATCTTTTTATAATTTTCTCTTTTGTCTCCTCAGATTTCATTCAATTTTTTTTCACTTTTATTTCCATGTATTCTTAAAATTCCTGGTGTTGATGGGTAAAAGTTTTAATTTTCCTGCTGTGGTTGAGCCTGAACTCAATGCAGAACAAGTCACCTATACAATATTTGAGTTTGGGTTTAGAAAAACAATATATATATATACTGTATTTCTAAATATGATACATTATATTGAAGCTAGTTTCTGGTTTTGTTTGAATTATTTATAGACTGATGAGAAACACTTGAACTGAAAGCATCACTCATTAGGCCCGAGCGCCTATCCTAGGCGTAAGGGGCTATTGCTTTTGCAACGCAGAAGACGACAAGTTGACGAGCGCCCATGAAGATGAAGCCCATAACAAATTATCATTACCGCAACTTAACATTACATGAAACATATGGTTAAAAATTATTACTTTTGGCCATTGTTACAGTAGACTCTTATTACTCATGCTAAAACCTATATATAACTCTGGAGAGATACATTTTAAAATGTTTTAATTTAATGTAATTTCCTATTAATTCTCATTACTGAAACATTTGTGAGGATTTACAATTGTGTTTATTTAATTACTTTTGTAAAAGATAACATACACATTTTGTATGTATCGGTCACTAAATAACTAGTGTTGTATAACTTGTCTGTATATTTTAAAACAAAATATGATAATATAATTATTACTTAATTTTTAAAACAAGACCAGGTTGCGGTAATGAGAAGGCCATGTCGGTAATGAGGATCAATATTTCGGAAATGAGAATTATATTAATTTGGACAATGGGTCTGATACCCAACCATATTTGACACATTTAAACACATACCATTTTTAAATGAATGTTTATTTCATAAACAATGTTTAATTTTCCCATTAATCATAAACATCACAGTACAACATGTAAATAATCATGCCTGGTTACACTGTAGCATGAACACCCTAGTGCAACCTTTAATGTGAATAATCATTTAATTATAGCATACAATCATGTGTTCTTGAGAACCTTTTTGATGTAATATATTTCTTTCCTGAGAATCATTCATTTCCATAACATGTCCCGTCTTGTGGTCCTGAGAAACATTTGTAGTGTAACAATATCACGTTGTCACAGGAAAATATTTTATTTTAACTAGAACACTTTGGTACTTTGTATCAAACACAGAACCTCTGAGAAAAATTTAATGTGAAGAATTTGAAGAGCAGCAACTGCTAAGTGAGTTAGTCAGAAAACTTAAACATACAACTGGAACAGCTGCTTTTACTGATCACGTCTCCTTCCCACTTGTTACTCATTCCTGAGCGCTTTTTGTGTTTTGCCCATATATCTGGTAAGACGCAGAAATGTCTAGCAGAGAGGTGACAGGAAGGGGTTCTGGGATTATGTCCTGTATGTCCTGACGATAGTACCAGACTCTTTCTCCTGGAAATCTGATGCTCGGGACATAGAAGCGGTTTTCCCCAATATGAGTCATGGTGTCGACTTCATACTGCCCTCCAGCAATCTGTGTGACTGTACCAGGAAACAAATCCCCATCACATTGGACCAGAACCCACTGTCCAACCTCAATGGTGGCGTTGTCGCTATCTGGTTCATCTTCTCTTTGCTCAGATAACACATGGCACATTGTAGGATAGCACGTGCAATTTTCCCCACAAAAGCAAGACACCTCCCGTGTGTTGATGACTCCTGGCTTTGAGGATGTCACCTGATGAATCTTCAGCATCCCAGGAACAGTTTGTAGATTGGGGGGAATCAATTCACTGCAAATGTAAGTTTCTTGATGACTTAAACAATGATTGAAAATGATTGAAAATTGTTGCGGAGAATGAGAAAATGAGTCTTGGAAACATTTTTATTCCTTGTTATTTTCACTAACTTTACTAATATTCTTCAAAGACCACATGTCTCTTCACTGTAACTGTTTATAGTATAACATGCACTATAGTTTATTCTTTTTTATCTTTCTTAATTACTAATATTTCCATCTCATAGAACCCAAATCCAGTTATGGACACGTTGTGGTAATGAGAAATTTACCCTTAAATGTAAAGAAAAACAACAACATTTATATTTATTATGGTAAATTTAAATCATGAGCAAATAGTATATTAAGAGATGTCTATAATGGTATCCTTATTATTTTGATAGCATTAAGTTATAATCAAAATGCTTCATGCCACCTTGTTCGTCTGGTTTCGCGAGAATCACCCACATGTCAGATTCATTTTGTGAATGTTGAACGTTGTGCCAAAGTTTCAGGAACTTTAGAATGAATTTAACGCCATCCTGCTGCTTCATCGACTTCTCATCGACTCTCCATGATATATGAATGCGTGAAAACAAGTAATCAATGTGTCATTTTTATACATATCCGTGCAAAATAGATGATAATCGATAAAGTTGAAGCAGCATGCTGAGATTCAAGTATCCTCATTTTGCTTTCTGCAGCCAGTCAGACTCCCTAACGGGGAAACAATCGGCTAAACGAAACCAATGGCGCATGGCGCGACCTCCAGCTGGGTGCTGGTGGGTTGTCCGTGCTGCGCATGCGCCCTGCATCCTCACCTCCATCCTCGCGTTCGGGGACTGAAGAAGAGCTTGAATGAAGATGCTCGCCGTGACCGGGTGAAACCGAGTCTCTCTGGAGTGACGCACGCGGAGGAAGATTTAGCCAGAAGGCTTCGTTGTATCACTGGTTTTACGCACGCGCGCGCGCGGGCGAGCGGGCGCCTCGTCGACATGGAATTGAAGAAATCTATTTCGGACACGGAGCGCGCACTGAGGAGCTACGGCGCCGTGTCGGAAACGTCGTGGACGATGGACAAAGGTGAGCGTCGGGATTCAAAGTGCACGTCGTCTGAAGCGGTTCTCGGTGATCCTGCAGCGGAGCGCTGAAAGGGTTAAACCGTGAGCGTGGATGAAATGCTGGGTGATGAAAGGCCCCCCCGGCATGCACACACGCGCGCACGCGCACGCAAACGAACGCACGCGCACAGACAGCGACAACAACGCATAAGGAAAGTAATTTGATGTCTCAGCTGATGCAGAGGCACAAAGCAGGACCTCAGCCGAATCAATAACTGATCACCTGGTCTAATCAATAATCACTGGATTTCACTTTCATTGATTCTCTCTGCACAGCAACAGCCTCTGATGTGACTGAACCGAATCAATCGATTGATCATTTGGCCCGTTTTACTTTTTGATCGACGCCTTTGAAGGATTGGGATTAGATTGATTTTTAGCATTTAATTGTAGAATTGTTTCAGTTCTAAACGAACTGCAGCCTCAGGGATGAAAATCAACCCAAATAAATATCAGCTGCAGCAGAGTCCATCCGAGCGAGGCTCCTGTTCCGCCCGTTCATAGACCGAAATGACGAAGGGCGATGAATGACGCGCGTGTTGATGGAAGCAAGCGATGACGCCCTTTCTGATGTGCCCTAGTTGCCTCCACGGGGGGGGGGGGTAACTCGTGACAGAAGAGCAGGGTGTGAAGAAACTTCCAGAGGAAGAAAAGCATCCTGGGTATTTTTAGACACAGATCAAACCATTCTTCTTCTTTCACTTCACATCCACATTCCACACCCAGTCAAAGACCCCCCCCCCCCCCCCCTGCGCCCTGGTTGAACACCTCCGTGTGTGCGGACGCCGGTTCCCCCCTGCAGGTGCTGCTCCCACGAGCCCGAAGCGTCAGAATGAACCCAGATGCTTTTAATCAACCCCTCGAATACTTCAATGCTCGCCGTCTGTGTTTGTCCAGATAACAGAGACGGAGAGAAGCGAGCACTACAAAAAAAGAAGAGAGAGAAAGAGATAAAAAGGTTAGGAGACAATGAGGCCCGTATCCGTGTCAGTGAGCCACAGAGAACGCAGCGCCCTGCTGCGCAGACCGGTGAGTCAGCGCCGCCCGTTAAAGGTTCACGGTGCCGCAGGAGGAGCGAGAGCTGATGCACGCCGCCGTTATCACAAGACACCGTGCGTGAACGCGATGCGTCACATCTGACATGTTAGGATCACTCATGGGGAGTTTGTTCAGTCAGGCCTATCAGCTCGTGGACTGCGGCTCTACAGTGCAGTCAAGTGAGGAAGGGAAATAAAACATTCACCAGCACAAGTTATGTCCTGGTGTTTGTCCAGAAGGGCGGGTCTCGACCGAGTCTTCATGTGACAGAGAGCCAACAATCCACCACGAGGAGAACCGCGGAGACGGGGGAGCAATGAAGATATGAATGATGATGATGATGATGTCAGCGGGGGGTCAACAATGATCTGATGATAGCCTGAGGGAGGATAAAGCATGAATGTGTAGAGAAAGGAGCACAGTGCATCATGGGAAGTCTCCCTGAACGCTAGTCTAACCCAACCTTGAGTATTTCTACGAACCCAATTGTAGTCTTTTTTCCTGACTCCATTCTGGATCCGATCCAGATGAAATTCGTTGGCGAGATAGAGATCCCCACCCGACACGACGGTGTCAAATATCGGTCCCCGAGATATTGAGGAACAAATTTTGAAGCTCCATTGACTGCAATGTCCAAAGTGATCCAGAGTCCAGCATCTCTTCTGGATCATCTGTTCCTGGTAGCAGAAGGTCAGCCTGCTCACAATCTGCAGCTGGAATGCATCAGTTCTAAGTGCAACATGCGTGTCGGTCAGCGCAGTCAGGTCTAAGAGGCAGACATGGACATGGCGTGATGGGCAGCGCAGTGCAGAGAGCCATTCTATTCCACATATTTCAGCCTGCAAGAAACCACGACTAACGACGGTCGGTAGGAATGAAGGCGTTGCTTTCTTTCATACGCCACAGAGACCTTCTACTCAAGACAAGGACGCGCAGCTTCCATTCTCTTCCGTGTGCCGAACACATTTTCACATCACCCGGAACCTTAAAATCCGAATCACCCGTTTCACACGCCGCTCTCTGTCCAAATATTCTGTCGTCGAATGATGCGAGATGTTTGTCCTGCCGTCCTGTCCCACGTCCCTCATGTCTCTCATTTCCCTCATGTCCCTCATGTCCCCTTCCTCAGTCGTTTTTACTCTGTGTGTGTGTGTGTGTGATCCGTGACTCCCAGGTTACTCAGATGTGTCCATGGCAGAGAGCTCCGTGGCACCGGAGGTCATCGAGGTCGAGATGACCCGGATCCAGCGCCTCCGCGAGGTCCTGGTCCGAAGAGAGTCCGAGCTGCGTTTCATGTGAGCGACCGATTTATTCCGTTCTTCCAACGCCGAGTCAAGAGCGGCTCGATCGGTGCCGACTCCGACCCCGTTCCCTTCATGACACACTCAACAGTTGAGGTCTTTTTATGGCCGTCTGCCGCTGAGGTCCATTATTGGACGTGGACAGTCCAAAAACTCCCGAGAAATTCTGCTTGCTGCAACGATGGGCAAATATAAGCAGCGCAGTTTTACATTTAAACTGCCGAAGCCATGAACTGATCCAGAACCAGTAGTTCAGATTGACGCATTATTTTACACCTTTGTGACAGGGAACTGGAAAAGGAAGGACTGGACACGGATTCAGAGTGTAGACGGCAAGGAAAACAGAATGAGAGACAGAAGATGAGGGGTGAAAGCAGAGGGAGGTGTGAAGAGAGATAAATGCAGGGGGTAAAGGGGGAGGAGGAGGAGGAGGAGGAGGCCAGGGATGAGTCATCGGCCGGGTCTACCACAGGGAGAAAGGATTTATGTTGGAGCCGTCACTGCTCTGCAGTAAGAGAGGAAGGATTTAAGGAAGAAGAGGGGAAAATGTCAGTCGATTCATTAAAAATAAAAAATAAGAATCACCTCGGGTGTGTACGTGAGAGGATTCACTGCATTTCTGTTCTTCATACTAACTGTAGATTGAATTTCTGTGTTTTTGGATTAAATGAAAAATGAAGACCTCCCCTTGAGATCAGTGAAATTATTTTGTCCATTTAATTGCTTCTGATATTTTAAACAACAGGACTGTCTAATCCCGTCAGACCCGAGCCCTCGATAGATCCCATCAATCCCAGGACAAAAAGAACTTTCACCTTTCACCTTTCACCTTAATCTGCCCACCAAAGTATCGTCAAAGACGAATCAACTTACGCCAACTGTTATTCTCCGAGCCAACAAAAGCCCATAATTAGTTCTTGTCCTCGTGTCTCCCTAGGATGGATGACATTCAGCTCTGCAAAGATATCGTGAGCTTAAAGCAGGAGCTGAGACAGATCGTCGCCGTGCCAGGTAAGTTTGCAACGCAAACTTCCCGTCTTCCGTCACCGGCACACTCGGTTTGGCAGGAAACGCTTCTTGTTGCAGCTCGCCAGCTTCATGACCTCAGCAGGAGTCGTGATGATTTATAGGAAGGATCTAGAGGGCTATGCTACGCCCAGATCTAAAAAAAATAAGAAGTCTCGATTGTGTAGCTTTTGTTTTTTGCAGGATAACTGCATTTCACTTTAAACCCTGACGTTTTGGTTGTAGCTCAAACTGTAAAAAGGCGTTTTGCTTGTGGAGACCTTTTTTTATTTGAAGAAGTCACTAGACCGTGGGATTTGCCGTTGTGTGAATAAAGACTGGCTTGACTGGTTTGTGTGTGTTCCGAGTGGGAACGTTGGGAACATGAGATTAAAGAGGATCTGATCATGGCTTTCTTTTTATTTACCTTCTTCCCTTCCTCCAGAAAAGGAAAAAACCAACAAGGACAAGCAGCGGGAAGAGGAGCTGATCCTGAAGATCCATAAACTGGTGCAAAAGAGGGACTTCCTGGTGGACGATGCCGAGGTGGAGAGATTAAGGTAGACCGTTCCCACATGGGCTGTTCACACCGGGGAGGATGGAAATGTTCATTTCATTAGAGTCTGACGGAGATTAAAGAAAGATTTAAAGCGACATAAAACGATGAGAAACCCTGGCCCATGCTGTGAAGCTGCACGTGGGACGTGTGCGTCAGATTTCTCATTTCCCGTCGTTTTTAGATCTTACTTTTTTTATAGATAAAATCAGAGAAATAAATCCTTGCCGTTGCATCTGATGTGATAAAAAGACGAAGACGATATCTTTCAACAGGGTGCTGCTGGAAATGTTTTTGGGATACCGTATGAAACACTAAAATAAACTGCACAAAGTGTTTTTATTTAGAAAGGGGTAGAAAAGATGAACTCACCATGAAATGTATGTTTTGACCAGCCATTCAAATCCAGTTACTATGCATATAAATGATGGTTCGTTATGATCAAATGTAAATTTGCCTGAAACTCAGGGAGCGAGAGGAGGACAAGGAGATGGCAGAGTTCCTCAGACTGAAGCTGATGCCGGTGGAGAAGTTTAAAGTCATACAAAGTCAGCATCCGCTCTGGGTAGAACACAGAAACACGCAGGAAGTTCCGTTTGCCTTCACGGCGTGATCGTCCCCTTCCTCCTCTCTGCAGACCCTCCGAAGCCCAAGAGACGCCTCCAAGGGCCGCCAGCGAACAAACCGTCCATCACCAAGTCGGGCGTGGCCATCATCAAGGACTGCTGTGGAGCCACCCAGTGTGCCGTCATGTGACCGACACGGACGCCATCCCGTGCCAGAAACACCACGCATCCCACGACATTCCATAAAGCACTTCCCGACACTCAGAGAACCTCAGCTGGGCGGGTTTAACCCCAAAAGAGAGCAGAGGCAGAACTATAAGCACAAAGCCGCCTCTCAATGCTGGCTTTTTGCCTCAAAGAAAAAAGAGAAAGCTTGATTTAAAGCGATTGTAACGCAAACCGAACAAAATCCTTCTTGCAGCGTCTCCTATTGATAAAGAACACAAATGCAGATTCCTCCGTAGGGTTAAATACGCCCTGTATTTATCAACCTACTACATGTCCCCCCCATAGCGGCTAAGGCTAGCTGCCTGGCATGCGGCCCCCCGTGACCCTCGACCTTTGCTACGTTAAATAATCAAGTGAACTGACTTTTACTGACTGTAAATATCATGCCTGTCGCATCTTCTGAATTTAGCCTTGTGTTACAGGAAATGAAACTGACCCCGTGTTTTAGTGTATTTAGCGCATTAGTGACTCCCGTCGTCCTGACGACTCGCCATCCTGTAGTTCGTAGTAAATTTATGAAGGTCCCCCGTGTTGATGATTGAACATATATGCAGAAAATAAGCTGAAGCTACCTGTACATACATGTTTAAATAAAGAGCATCTTTCAGGATTCGACTGAGTGAAGCGATTCTTTCAAATCATCCGTGGAAAATGATGGACAGACAGAAATAATGCTTGTGAAATTTATTTAAGAAAGTCTTTTTGGTCCCTTCAACATTAGATGGTTACAGCAAACGCTCATGCAGTACAGCAACGTGACGAGACGGTGCAAAACGCTCGACCGCCTGAACAGAACATGACCACAAAGCAGGAGTTTTACAGACACTGCTGAATCAAGAAAGTCAGATTCAGTTACACGGAACCCGGTTAAGACGCAAAGAAACAGGTTTCAACCCGATTTTAAACACGCAAGTCATGAACCAAAACTATGCAAAGGTGCATATTTTGACAGGGAAGTTAAATGAGCCCACTGGAGTTAGTCGTCACTGCAGTATTCTGACGGATAGCTAGTTTGCTCAAAGTCACAAAAAAATAATACGTTCTTACTGCTAAAGCTAAATTTAGACATTTAGAGAGCATTCTAATCCCCTTTCTAACACTTTTAAATCCTTCATCAAACAGGTTTCCAGTCAGAAAGGACCCGAACCCAATCAGCCCTTTAAAACGAGTCAAAACCAAGTCTGAGGAAGAAAACCTGTGTAATAACACCGTCTGAAAGTGGGCAACAATGAAACCAGCCCGACATGGATCCAATGGGCCCTGACCCATTCGCTGCACAAACAACAACCCTTTGACTTCAGCGTTGACTGGATTGTTCTGAAGTTCGGTGCCATTTCAACAGCCAGCGGTCTTGAGAGTACTTGAGACGCACATAAGTAAAAAAACCTCCCGTATTCCAGACGCAAGGGACGGGGGGTGCGATGGCGAGTCCTTCAGCGCCGCCGCTAATACAAACCATTGTAAAAGCCCGGCGGAGTCCAGAGAGCCGCAGAGGGTCCCTGTGTGCACGCCAGTCTGTAGAGGAGGCTTCCAAGAGCCCCCCCCCCCCACGGTGATCCACAAACAGCCCACCGCCTCCCGTCCCCTTCTCTCATCCCTAAAAACTCACGGCCATTCAGCATGACGTTAAAAATCAGAAACTAACCTCAGGCAATGTGGGCGTCACCGTGGCAACAAGGTTAGCGTGCAGAAACCTTGAGCCTTGACGCGGCTGCAAAAGGTGAACGCCCCCCCCCACCCCCCAACACTTGGTGGAAACAAAGACTGATATTAAACAACGTCTCGTCTGCTCCTCCTGGGCTCGCACGATGCATAAACTCATTTATGCACATCAGCGCCAGTAAAGCAGACAGACAACGCGATCGCACTGGCTGCTGCCGAACGGTCACCCCCCCCGGAGAGACGAGCAAACCCACCACAAGAATGATCATTTCTGAGAGCAACGTGAATCAGAATCCCATCTACGCCTGAACGGTTAGCCGAACGGACGTTTCTTCGGCCACGAAAGACCCTCGACCCGAAGGCCGAACGCTTCAACGGTCTACGAAACACTACGAAGAATTTAAAAGCAACTGAAAATACTTTCCACAAGTTCCTTCACGCTTAAGACAAACGGACCTCGGAGGTGCCACCTCTTTAGAAACCTCAACCCAGGACGGATGCGAGGGAGACGGGAAGGGGGCGTGGCAGCTAATCGGGTCAAAGAGAGCAAAATCTCCAAAAGTCCAAAACGAGTTTAAAAGAAATCAGCGGACACCTTCAATTAAGCGTCGTTGGGGACATAATATCAAAGTATACATTAAGGCATCGCAATATTACACGAACTAAACGTCTATAAACCCTCTGGCGTCTTGAACAGAGCGTCGGGAACTATATTTCATGGATTTTAAGTTTTCATCTCCACCGTTTTTTACCCTGCATGCAGCGACAACTAACTGATCTTCTTGCATTCTGCTGTAGCCCAGCGGCTCAACTCCGAACATGCACGCGGGTGGAAACGCCATTTAACTTCCCTGTAGATGAAATCAAACGGGTAACAGCTGATCAATTTGGCTAAATAAAACTGTTGCAGGAAATCTGCAAGAAGAAAATAGCTTTTTGGTCGAGAATCAGCGCAGCGACTGTGAAACCATCTGGCAAACGAGATGCAGGAAGCAGACGGACACAAGCCCGGCAGCGTTACGGACGGCACCGACGCTCGTCTGCGCGTGTCCGGTGCAGCTGGTCAACTCTTGCATTTAGAGTTACGTTACGTGTGCAGTAATATTGCTTTGTTCTGAGGATCAGAGGCCTGCGCTGAAGGAGAAGTTGGCAGCTAGCTTGATTCTGCTGCGCGCCGCCCGCCTGCTGGGACTCTCCGTGAAGGGGCGGGGCTTCGGCTCGGCGGCTGCAGGGTCTTCTGTGCGGCTGGGCCGCTCCGGTGGACTGGAGGCACTGCGAGCCCCCGGCTCACATTCACCGCTCACTGGAATGACATCATCAGCCCAGACTGAGTTCAAACGTTCTACAAACAGGAACCGTGTTATTAAACGCTTCCATCAATCTTTAATGAGGATCTCCTGCAACACTAGCCCAGTGGTTCTCAAATGGTGGGGCGGTGCAATGTCAGGGGGGGCGCCTGTGACGTCGGAGAATGCGCTTTCTTTTCTGCCGCCTGAGATTAACGTGTAATTGCACATCCACTCCAGTAGTTGGCAGTGGCGCCCTGATTATCAGAGTGCGCGCAGGGAGTATTAGCAGAAGAAGCGGGTTTTGTAAACAAACCCTCCAGAGACAGCGCCGACCTGACTTCCTCATTTTGCTAAAAGAAAATCAGCACAACTGGTTTTTCATTTTGTAGGTTAAATTGTTTTATATTTTGTGCTCCTGAGTTAATGTTGCAATTTTAATTCATTATTATTTAATATTAATTGCAAAATTAGTAGTTTAAGGATTAAAAAATAAAATTCAGGCAAGTCAATGCACTTCAAATATTTTCTTTTGCAGACTAAAAAAATGGTAATAAAGTTATTCTTTGTGGTAAGTTGATCTATATTTCTTGAAGATTTAAGAGTGCTTTTTTTTAGGGGGGGGCGAAAAGTTTTTTCCTTCCTGGGGGGGCAACAGAAAATAGAGAAGCACTGCACGAGCCTGACGCACTGAACCGACCTGCTGGAGGAGTCTTCTCCTCAAAGTGAATCAGATCCGGCTCCTGGAGAAGGGGGTCCGGGTGGAGCGGAGGGGACGGGAGGCAGGATGGTACCGGACCACACAGCAGGTCTACCGGCGCCTTCAGAACCAGCGGCTCTGCGTCTGAAGCACCGACTGAAGCACAAGCAGCGGTAGTTTATCAGAAACACACACACACACAACAGAGCCATCCTCGGAACTGCACCCCCCCCCCAAACAAAACCAGGACTCAAAGGAATTCCAGACCCGTTCTACCTGGACTCTGGGATCCAGATGCTGTCCTGCTCATTGGGCTTTCCATGTCGTCTCTGGATTGGGGGCTGCTTGGAGCCGAATAGCTTCCATTGACTGAACGAAAAAACACACACATCCATCACATCCAAAGAGCCGTTACACCGTCCAGACGTCGGCAAGTAAAGCCTCGCGGGCTGAAAGGCTCCGGTGACGTTCTGTAGGTGACGAAAGGCCCATCAGATTTACCTTTCATATCGTTTTTCAGAACGATAATCCTCTTGCGCCCGTGTCCTTTGATCCAGACCACCTGATGAGAGAACGGAGTAAGACATTTAAAACACCAATAGCACATTGAGTTCTCGAGACGCACGCAGTCAAAGTGTCAAATTAAAGAAGGACACCCACCTGTGGAATGGCGCCGAGCAGCTCGTCGGTGCTCGCGCAGCCGTAAGAACGAGGTTCAAGGCAGCAGCCGGTAAACTTGTTGTAAGCCCCTTGGAAATCGGCCAGGAAGATCTGGTTGTAGTGGTAGGTGTGGAGCAGGGCCCGCACGTTACGGGCAAACTGGTAGAGCCCGGTCAGCCTCACCCACTCCTCGCCACGCCCGCCGTCGGTGTCGCAGGCGTCGTAGCCCTCGGCACTTCCTTCGTTAAACAACTGCGGCGAAAGGAGGGCCGATCAAAGACAGTTCTGGAGGACCGGTCGAGTCAGAAGGCACGTCAAGAAGTTAAAATCCAACGTATACTAACCTCCACAAGGTAGGGGAGGCTCTTGAGTAACTCGCCGATGGAGAGGAACCCATATTCACATGGGTTGAGCGAGGCTCCGTGGACCGCCAGGTAGCGCCGACTCAGCGCGTCCACCCTGAGACCGTTGGCAACTTGTCCATCCTCTTGAGACATGAGCAGATCCAGAAGCTGGTAGGTGAGTGAGCGCAAAGACTTCCTGTTGATCAGCTGCACTTCCCGACCCTCAGAGCCGCCCGCCACCTTGAAACAGGAAGTGAGAGACATAGAAGTATCTCCTCTACGGGAAGCACACGTGAGCGTGGTCGTCGGATGACCTGACAAGGTGGCGTCTTTGAATCGCCGAAATCAAACAATTTTTGGCTAAATTCTAAAATTATTAGCAATGAAGTTCAAACATTCGGACAAAGTATGGTATATTAAAATGTTAATATTCTAATTATTTTGGTAGTCCTTGGGGTTGCCCCCTCTTTTTTTGGGGGGGGGGGGGGGGAGAGGGAATCAAAGAGCAAGAAAACAAAGACACTTCACCTCTCATCCAACAGGCTTCTGCTGTTTAGGAGAGGGAACCAACATTAACTTGCAAACGTGTTCAAAAGCTCTGAAACACAAAGAGGCCTCGGTTACCTTGACAACATGGCAGAGTTTGGCCAGCAGAGCTGGCAGGGAGCTGGCGTCGTAGTCCGGCAGCCTCAGACCGTAGCCGAAGGTCTTGCTGTACTCCTTGAGAAGCTGGCTGACGGGGAGGCTGGAGTTCTTCTGAGCCCGGAGCAGCTTGACCAGCTGAGCCGCCAGAGCTTTGATGCGCTCCACTTCTGTCAGGGTAAGCATCTTCTCCTCGCCACACTCCAACACCTGACCCAAGGTCGTTTAGAAACCAGCGGCGTTCATGCAGGGACAAATGAGGGTTTGTGGATTCAATAAGCTGCTGGGAAGCCGTCGCCATCTTGAGACAACATCCTGGCCATGAACAGGTTAAAAAGGTCTTCCCGACTCACCACCAGTATGTCGGGGATGGCTTCGAAGAGCTCCACGAGCTTGGTGAAGCCGTAGTAGCTGAGCTTGCACTGACGGCCGAAGTGATGGTGATAGGTGGGGATGAACTTGCTGAAGGGCATTCTGCAGTGAGGCTGGTGGCGCAGGAGGTCCACCACCTCCTTCCCAAACTGCTTCGTGCGCTCAATTTCCTCCGAGGTGCGCTCTGTAAGATAATTCATCAATCTAATGACAAATAAATACAAAAGAAGATGACCCGAAATAATCCGTTCCTAATAACCGACCTCTCTTGGGAACAGAGATGACCGTGTCCGTGTCCTGATGTGAAACCGTGATGGTGGTGTCTGGAATCTCCGTCAGCAGGTCCTTCAGGTCACAAACGCCGTAGTCCGCTACCCTCCAGTCCCTGGAGAAGCACCTGATGCAAGACAGAACGGTACTTCAAAGACAGAACATGAACCTCAAGGCAATGGAATCGACTGCAGCCCGGAGGAAACGCGACTGACCAGTGATACGCCTGCATGAAGTCGTTGATCGCCACTTGCTTGCTGGCTTGAAACTTCAGCAGTTTCAGCAGGTCCTGGGTGAAGCGCTTCACCTGAGCCCGGTGGGTCAGGGTCAGCAAACGCTTCGTACCCATGCCCAAGATCTGCAGGAGCAGAAACACAGAAAGGGACGACGGCTATAAAGAGTAAGATAGAAACATTCCATTCAGAATCAAACAGATCTAGAAAAAATAAAAGCAGAATTACGACAGCAGAAGAAGTAAAGCTTCTGCGTGGCTCTCGTGCCCGCCGGTACCTGGAGGACATGCGGCACGGCCTCCAGAAGCTCCAACAGCTTCGAGTAGCCGTAGTCAGAGACGCGGCACTGCTTGGCAAAGTGATGGTGATACGAGGGTATGAACTTGCTTATGGGCATGAAGCAAGATGGCTGGCTCTTCAGCAGGTCGATGATCTCCCGGCTGAACTGGATGAGTTGGGGGTTGCCGACCGGACTTTTGCAGCGTTGCAGCCACAGCTCTGCAAGGAGAATGCACATTCTGAACCCCTCCCCTCCATTTGGCTTAAGGAACTGCTGAACAGTCCGCATTAGAAAGGCGGCTTCGGGACGTTCGTACCGGAGCTTGGCGCCGATGCTTTGTTGTGGATCCACTTGATGATTTTGAAGCCGTTCTGAGCTGTGATTATTGCGATACTGGGAACGCAGGTAATGAGGTGTTCCAGAGAAACACCCCCCTCCAGCGTCTCGTTACCCAGCTGCAGGGGGCGGAAATTTGCCGCATAGCAGTCTGGAAAACTAGATAGAAAATATCATTGATGTTATAGTGCATGAAAATACGATGTCAAATAAAGAAAGGCGAAGCTCTGGTTTTCACCTCACTAATGGAAGAGTTCCCTCGTGCGACTGCAACAGACTGTGAACTTCAGACGCTAAAGTGCCCAGAGACATCACAACAAACGGGATCTTATAGGAATCGGGGTCAAAGTCAGCCTCACTTAAAAAGAAAAAGAAGAAAACAATTTAGAAAGGTGACAATCTAACACAAAACGTGCCTTCTAAGCTAAAGTCTCATCACCTGAAGTCCTGCTGTGTGTAGTGCCGCCTGCAGACAGGTTCATGGTATTCCAGCTCCTCAAAGACGACAGGGCTGCCACTGGCAGAGGAGCTCTCCTGGGATTGGGAAGATCCCAGTGGGCTCTGACGGATCTGGCCGCTGGACAAGAGACACACAAGCCTTGATCCTCCCTGTTCTCGCACTGCCACCACCTCTGGTAGTTTGTACAGATCCCCGACCGCAATCTTATGAGAATATCTAGAGAGAAAAGAGCATTCGTTAGCAAACTATTCTGTAATCCATTCATTCAAAATGCAAAACATAACTGGAGGCAAAGCTGCTTACTTTTTCTCATAGATCTCTATGAATTTGAAGAGAGGGAGGCAGTGAGCGGGTGCATCCTGAAGAATACCAACAATTTCTGCGCTGTGTAATGAAAAAAGAAGAAACTTCGTAAGCATAAGCTCCATTCACTCCCAAAAACGTCCACAGCATATTCGGACTTTCACCTCAGCAAGGAAAAGGATTTGTTGTTGCCGCCGGTGACCAGAGACAACTGGATGCGTTTCCCTCCAATCTTGTAGCGGTGCAGGCCACTGATGGCACTTATGGCCTGTCGCAAGGACAGCATCTTGATCGTGGCCTTGAGCTGATAGTCGGTGTGGGGGCTGAGCTCCACAGCTTTAACCTGGGCGGGACAAGCGACAGCCACAAGATGGTTTGAATCCGGGGTGGAGCCTGCAGTCCAACAAAGAAAATCAACATCCATCCGGGTCTTACCCGACCGGATCTGGAAAATAAGTCGTGCAGGGCCTGCTGCAGATCCTTGCGGGACATTCTGTAGTCCAGGTTAGCCACTTGGACATCTGCCCCATCCGAAAAGGGCTCAGGAGGACCTTCAGGACACGGACTAAGAGAGGCAGCCAGGAGGGGCGAAGACCGGCTGGAGAGGCAGGGGGATGCACTCCTTTTGGTTGAAAGGTCGAGGACAAATTCGATATCATGAATATAGGAATTTAACATAATTAGCACACACCCCCCCCCCCCCCTACAGACCATCAAGGATAGGTGCTGAATGAAAGATCAGGAACACATTTTTCACTGTTTTGTCAAACAAGCTGAGTAGATAACAGATCATAATCTCTAACTGGGATGTCCTCAGAACTTTCCTCCTAAAAACGAATTCCCATCATAGAAAGGACAGAGTTGAAGTTACCGCCCAGCTCGAAGACGCCACAATGGAACCTTTTAAATATATATAAACCTATAATGGGTAAACTTAGGTTAAAAGAAAGATGGCCTTAACCAATTTAATCATCATCAGCGAACCCGACTGCTTTACCTGGATGACCAGGAGCCCTGGGAAAGGACGAGGGGACTGAAGCTCTTGTGCAGATTTAGCTTGCTGAAGGCGGAGGGTGTGCTGATCTGGAACTCTCCCGAAGTCCTGTCATTTTGTTCGGCGGGGGATTCAGTCCGACCGCAAGGATTAGCGTCCTCGTTCCTGTTCGGCAATTTGAATAAATGCGTGACATAAGCAGAAGGCCACACCCAACTGGAGTTTGAGCCCTTTCTTGTGGGCTACTTCTGACCAGCGTGGTAGATTTATATTCAAGATGGAATTACGTCCCATGAGCAGAGTCGTTTACAGCCGGACCATCATTCTAATTCTGCTAGTACCTCTTCTTGTAGATCGATTCTCCAGCGAGGCCCGGTTTGGACAGCTGCTCCACCACTGGCGTCTCCCCATTGCTATAGGGGGGAGAAGCAGCAGCACGCCCTTTCTCCAGGTGGTGGGGGGCCAGTCGGGGTTTGCCCTCCAAACTATTCATCTCCTGGATCAAACAGAGGCAGCAAATGCTAAAACTGGAAAATCTGGGGCTTAAAGTCGGGAAATGCAAATTCACGCAAGCCAGTAGAAACTGCCAGACGAGCGTTGGGATTCATTCGTCTGACTTGGTCACCTTAGCAACAGCAGCCCAAACAGAAGCAGAACATCGGCAATTATGTACCGAACAATCAGCCTTAAAGCGGACATGATGAAAACCTCACTTTTCCCATGTTTCGACACTATTATCGTGCTTTTGGGTCCTTACCAACCCAAAAACGGAAAAATAAACCATCAAGTGAATCCTGCATCGCTTCCATAGGTCTGTAATCACCTACTGAAACAGGTCTGGCAGAAATCTCTCCCTCTGTGATGTCACAGAGGGCGAACGTGCACAAGATACGAGTACACATGCATGCACTTTCATGAAATGAACTTGGAGGCTTTTCTGAGCGCTGTTTGAGACAGACAAGAGGGACGCTGTCCTGCAACATCTGTTTCAGACAGACAAGAGGGACGCTGTCCTGCAGCATCTGTTCCAGACAGACAAGATGGACGCTGTCCTGCAACATCTGTTTCAGACAGACAAGAGGGACGCTGTCCTGCAGCATCTGTTTGCTATTTCGACAAAAACCTTTACAGATATTTCATACAAGTGTCTGAGAACTGCGATACCTTCTGGAAAAAGAGTATAATACATGACCTTTAAGAGAAGCACAAAATACACACACAGACATAATACATGCAGTAAATATGATGAATGACCAATGAACATGCAGGACAAGAAGCACATGATGCACAGGCCACAAACACTGCATGCTACATGCTAGCACAAGCAGACAAATGAAGCTTAGCAAGCGGTTAGTTAGAGCAGGAATCAGGACACCAAGGGGGGGGGGGGGGTTATGCGAGTTATAATGCAGCCCAGACATGGTTAAAGGGCAACTGGCGTTAGGGGCAAGCAGGCACGGGCGAGTCTGCTGACCTGATGGGGCTTGGCTGCAGCACCACCGGGAGGCGCACTTTCAGGCACTGGGCCTGTGGTGTGGCACGGGCGGGCTGCTCGCCGTGGCCTCCTGGGCGACCTGGGCTTCTCCAGGGGCAGAAAGGTGAAGGAAGACGTAGACGGGGGAGGGGCGGACAGTGAATCCTGGCTTTGACAGGCATTCGGCACAGTCTGAGCCGAGCGATGGGGCTGAGCGTGAAGCTCGGGGTCGGGACTCGCATCGTCTCTCGGCCACGGGGAGATGGAAAGGCTGATTGTGTGGCCACACACATCCTCATTTTCCATTCGCTTGCGGGCACGCGAAGCCGCCTCGGGGCTGCCGAAACGCAGGACCGCCGCCCCCTGGGACAAGCCCACCACCTTACCGCCACAGTTGTCCGACAGGCGGCGCAGCCTGAGCTTCACAGCGTTCCGAAGGCTCTTGTCACAGTTGACGGGGAGGTTGTGCACATAGAGGTTGAAACTGGGCTGAAGGGGGGGGGGGGGGGGGGGAGACAGCGGGCCCGTCTGGTTTGTATGAATTGCACTAAAAGATAGCAGTAGTCTTCCTTCTAGCGGAAAAACAAAATGTCTGAGTGGTAAAAACTCGGAAAACACTCTCAGCTTTTAGTAAGTCCACAATAGAGTGAAATTCTTCCCCGGCGTCTACTCGCCGTTTAAATACGAAGCACGCCAAACAGGAGTCTGAATAGAAGCATGCGAGAGGCCTACCTGCGCGTTGACAAACACGCGCGGCGGCAGGTCAGCCGTGATCTCCTGAAAGGCCACGTGGCAGTGCGCGTGCTGCAGCAGGGCGGAGGACGTATGGCTGCCGTGGACCAGGATCACCTGGAAACCGTGGCGATGGCGGAGGTCACTCAGCTCACTCGCGAAGTTAACGTCCGCTGTCAACGGTGAGACGGTAACACTGAAGACGAACGACTCGAGATGACTTTAGGAGGTCGATGACGGCGACAACTCACAGGATACGAGGACAACGGTCGCCGGCGCCGCGTGAGTCTCGGCGAAGCGCCGCAGGCTCTGGCGAAGCTTGTCATCCGCAGCATTCTTGGCCGTGGCGTTGATGTGTGCGACGGTCACCTGATGGAAGCACAACCGCTATGAGATACTCCGGATGCCCACGTGGCTTTCAGCAAAGCGTTTAAAACCTGGTACCTGGCAATTGTTTAGCTCTTGGATGACAGATTTACTCTCTTTGTTGATGTCACAGACGCAAATGAACTCCGCCTCGCGGTGGCCCTGAAAGAAACGGCTGCGAATACGCTGGACCACGTGTCCGGCAGAGCGTCCGCTGGGCACGCTGCAGTTCTCGATGTCCCAGAAGACGCCTACTGGAGGGATGTTCTCTGGGCCACCATTCTCTGGAGAACCTGGGAGACATTAAGCATTAGAAGCACACTTAGCCAGCAGTTTATGTCATTCGTGTCGATGCTAATTTGGATGAAGAGAATTTCAACTCCAGATTTCCAGAACAATCCGACATGAAAATAAAATAAAATAAAAACAATAGAGAAGATAAGGAATTGAAACTCGCATTGCCGAGTTCACTCACCGTATTTCTGGCCAGGTTTGCAGAGGCTGGTTGACGGCATGAGCACGATGGCATCAGACGAGGTGCCACAGCCGTTGCAAATGGGGACAGGGACGGGGGCCGTCTGGGGCGCAGGGACATTGGGCCACACCTCGTCCGGTTCGGATGGCAGTCCGTTCATAGGCTGCAGAAAAGAATTACATTTTATCGGTAAACAAATGAATCAGAAGACATGTATTTTGTATAAATAAAACTAGTTTCAATATTAATGGTTTCATCCACCTACATAGACTCTTTTTATTTTAAGTGAAACTTCAGTTTTTATTAAACTAATAATAATATAAAAAGACCCTACATATACATCTTTGTAAATGACAAATCATCATCTTACAACTAAATGTGTCTGAACGTTACCCACAGTGACCTTCATTTAGAAACACAAACTCCACCAACCTTCGACAGACACTCCCGGCAGTAGTGAGCCCCCTTCACACAAACCATGCGTTCTACATTTCGGTGCATAGGGTAAGAGCAGAAGTGTGTGGTAGTGGTTGAAGTGGTGGTGGCGGCGGCGGCGGCTTGGTGATCGCCGAGCCTGCTTCTCCGGGGTCTTCCGGCCGATGGGCAGCAGCCCGGACCGCAAACGTAACCAGAAGAGGCCAGGCAAGAATCATGCAAGGGAGCGTGTAGATAGGAAACGCACGACAGAGTGGAAGCCGAGGAGGTAAACAGGCTGGGCGGGCCGGCGTGCAGAAGGCCCGAGCAGCAGGCGAGGTAGGGGTGTGTCGAAATAGGCTGAGAGGTAGCAACAGATGAGAGCTCCTGAGGGTCGCAAGCGAGACTAAAAGGGTTCAGATGGTTTCCTCCCCGTTCACTGTTCAGGTTCGGTTCCAATTGAAGGGAAGATGAAACTAAAAAGCCAGACCTGCACACACCGCCGCTGCTAGGAGCTCCCAGAGAGCCGGGAGTCACGTAGACAGCACCAGCAGTGCTGCTACCGCTACCAGCAGCACCGCCACCATCCAAAAGCCCACGGCCGTCTGCCCGACGGTCGTCACACCGAGCGCAGATGCTTACGTTGGGCCTATCCCCCTCACGCTGCTGCTGCTGGTGGGACTCCTGCGTTAGCCGAGCAGGGGGCAAGCAGGGAGGAGGCAAAGGGAGAGGGGCAAGAGAGAAGGGCTGGGAGGGTTGGAGAGAGGAAGCATGATGCAGAGGTGGAGGAGGGACATCTTTCAATGCCAGCACAGCCGGTCTGTTATCCATGTAATTGTTCTGGAATACAAAAAGCACCATCAGGTGAGTTTAGAAGGAGGAACCGGCAGCAATGAGCCGCCATGCACGGACTGAACGCGGTTAGGGAACCCACGTCTTTATCTGCGTGATGAAGAGATGAAGCCTCTTTGGTGGAGAAGCAGTCTCTGAGCGCCCACAGCCGGGAGGAGGCCTCTGTTCTGCGGTCGTTGAGCCATGGGTAGGGTCTAGAGTCGTGTATGGAACTTTCATTTCCCAATTCCATCCTACAACCCACGGACGTCCTTCACAATACTCCCGTCTCGTTTCTCTCTCATGCTTTCCTGTGGAGAGAACGCGAAAGTTCCGTTTAGGCGGTTTAGCTGCAGCTGCGTCCGGTTAGCTACAAGCTAGACGAAGCTAGCTCATCTCCGGGATTAATAAACGTTCCTTACGTCGGAATTGATTCGGCAAACCAGCAGAACTGTTACCGGTACTTGTGATAAACCGAATTTACGTTCACCGTTTTTCAGGGACCATTACCCTGGATGTTCAAGCGGCACGCAGCCATTTCCCCTGAACGCTATCATCCTTTGTTTTTACGGTGACGTAAACTAAAAAATAAACTGCTCAAAGTACCTTTTCCGGCCGCCTAACGAGGTCTCTTCAATCACATCTTCGTCTCAGCACACCTACCCCCGTTCCTGTACCTAAAACGCAACACCTTTTGTATTCTATTATTGCCAGAAAGCACACGCAGAAATTCGTAAATTGTCGTAAATTGGATTGCCGTAAATCGCTCCTCCTCCGTCTTCTTCGACGGCATGCTGCTGCCCCCGCACTTTTTTAAATAAAGTTTTATTTTAAACGAATATGCTAAATATGACCGAGAGATTAATATACAGTATTACAATTTATCGTAAATTACTTTATCTTCTGATTACATTTTGTGTAAACCACTCATTTCATTATGTTGCAGTTCCTCGAAGGGAAAGGCATAAATGAAAACTTCTGTTTTCAAAACACAGTACCAGACTACCACATATAGCATTTATTTGTTACGCCTATAATTAGAAATAGAGCGTAACAGTGGATTAAACCACTATCTCATTGAAAGATCGCCACCTAGCGACCGCCCGGCAGACTGCAGTACGTCAGCTTCAACCATCAGTCCCAGCAGCGAATGGAGATGCGAGAACAATAACGAGTCATCTTGATGTCTGCTCTGAGGGAGGTTTATTCACATTATCTCATTTAAATTCTCCTTTTTAAGTTAGACGAGACTGGCTGTCTGCTCCCGTCGGTCATGGCGATTGCCCACTTAGCGACCGAATATGTTTTTTCCGACTTTTTGTTGAAGGATCCCACGGATTCCAAATACAAAGGGGTGCGTCTGGAGCTGGCGCTGGACAAGATTGTCACCTTTGTGGCGGTGGGGCTGCCTTTGTTTCTCATCTCGCTCGCCTTTGCTCAAGAGGTGTCAGTGGGTGAGTTGTTTTTATTGATTGTGGAAATATTTATTATTATTATTATTAATAATAATAATAATACATTTTATTTGTATCGCGCTTTTCTAGAAACTCAAAGTCGCTTTACATGTGTACATAAGATAAAAACAGAAAATCAATACTGACAATAAAATAGGAACATGAAAATAAATTAGATAAAATATAAACATAAAATTAGACATTAAAAGCAATGTTGAACAGATGGGTTTTTAGTTCTTTCTTGAAGGTGTTATGATCAGAACAGGCTCTTAGTGATTGGGTTAGTGAGTTCCAGAGTGTGGGGGTAGCGATGGAGAAGGCTCTGTCTCCCCAGGTTCGGAGTTTGGTCCTACAGGGGAGGGACAAGAGGTTGGCGTCGGTGTAGCAGAGGGAACGAGATGGGGTGTGATGGGGGAGCAGATCTGTTAGGTATGAGGGGGCCAGATTATGGAGCGCTTTGAATGTAATTCCATTATGTGGGATCCTAACCGGGACAGATCCTGGAGGGGTTTCTCTGTTTAATACATTGGCATGTAGGGGAGATACATTCAAGGAATATTCTCAAAGCGAGTGATGAACACGGAGAAGGTGTGGCGCATCCGTAGTTATGCGCATCCCACGCCCAGATATTGAGGAATGCTGCTGCTGCTGCTGATGGTGATGGAGACGATAGTGAACTTTAGGGACGTACTAATGGGCAGCTTTAAATACCGACAGAAGTCTTTCCTGCAGGCTCCTGTAATCAGGCTCTGATCAGAATATCTGCGGCCTCAGCAGCAGTTTAGCGAATCTAATCCTTTTAAATCATCATGTCTGCTTCCACCTGGCACAAACGACATAATGGGTTAATAGGAACCTGGGCGAAAGGGTGGGGGCACGTGGAGGAAATCATCTTAAAGTGAATCCAGATAAAGGAACGCAACCATGACTTTTACTCTACCAAGACTCATACTCCAAAGGATAGTCTGCTGACTGTGTAGGCCAGCCTGAACTCTCCATTGTGCATCGCCGTAATTATTGACAGAAAGTATGCTGAAAACATCCCAGCAGCAAATTAGATCACGAGTGCAGAGGAGGACCGGCGGAGCGACTGAAATGTCTGCCACCTTTGACGGCTTCGGCACTTCCTTCGTGTATCCAGGAACCCAGATCAGCTGCTTTGCTCCCAGTAACTTCTCCACGAAACAGGCGACGTACACGGAGTCATTTTGTTGGGCGGCAGTCCAGCAGCAGGCTGACAGCTCACCGCTCTGGCTGCACAAGGTACACGCAAAGGCATGTTGGGATGACTTTAAACGTCATTCCTGCTCTTACATCGTTAGGGTAACGTGCCCCCCCCCCCACCCTGCTTCCTGTGTTCTTTATTATCCAGTTCTTCCCGTACGTTCTCCTCTCCCTGGCCATCCTCTTATACATCCCGGCCTTGCTGTGGCGCTTCACCGCCGCGCCACACCTCTCCTCTGACCTCAGCTTCATCATGGAGGAGCTGGACCGCTTTTACAACCGTGCCATCAAGCTGGCCAAGAATCTCGCCTCCTTAGACTGCAAAGATGCACCCGAGGACGTCCAGAGGTGCCACTTATTTACTCTGTCACAGTTTCACCAGGGATCGGTTATCCGGAGGCTTTTTTGCGTGCTGTTGTCGTGTTGAAAGCTCCGCAGATCAGTTTGCTCTCGTTTCATCGTCGCCACATCACAGTTTTCTGTCTGTTGTTGGTGTTTTTGTGCAACAGTGCTTTGGACCTGACTGAGGGCTGCTTCAAATACCCCTTGGTGGAGCAGTATCTGAAGACGAAGCGCTTCTCTCGCCGTCTCGTGGTCAAGTATCTCGCATGTCGCGTCCTAACGCTGCTGATCCTCCTGCTGGCCTGCCTCTACCTTGGCTACTACATCCGTCTGGCCTCTTTCACCGACGAGTTCTCCTGCGACCTCCGCACGGGGCTGCTGAAGAATGACCCCACGCTGCCCTCGGCCGTCCAGTGTAAGCTCGTGGCAGTGGGCGTCTTCGGTTTGCTCAGCTACATCAACTTGGGGGCGTACGTGCTTCTTGCGCCATTGGTGGTGTGTGCAGTTCTTGGACCGGCTCGACAAAGCTCCAGCTTCCTGCGTCCCTTTGAGATGCTGCCGGGCTTCGGCGCTCTGGGTGCGGTCACACCCGTCTACAACGATCTGAGCATCTATCTGCTGTTTCTGCGGGAGAACCTGAGCCAGCTCAAATCATTTAAGTGTCTGCAGGTGGGTCTGATCCCAGGTACGGAAAGTCCTGAGTTGTAGCTAAGATATCTAACCTACAGCATCTCTTGATTTTGCTTTCGTAACATCGTAGCATGTCTTACTTGCAGGTACTTGAGTTGCTGCAGGAGTCTGCGGATGAGGGGTTTGACACTACGTGCCTATTGCGGACTCTGAGTCAGGTGAAAACCGACGTGTTGGATAACAAGAAGATGTGCGCTCCCAAAAACACTGAAGGAACAACTAAAGCTGAAGAGTGATTCCTCTCAGGTAAGGTTCCAGTGAATCTTTAGTGAAATGAACCGACTGGCGGATATGTGAATATGATTTGTTTCCCTTCAGATCCTCTGCCTTGTTGCTGAATGACTGACCAGAGGAAGGGAAGCCCTGCTGTAATGGAAAAGGACTTCAATGACAGAAAGAAAATCTGGACTTGCCTAATTTGGCTTTCTTTTAAGGTGTTTACTCTCAACACCAGCGGAGGCCTTGACTTATTCACACAGTCTGTATTATTGAACGATTAAAATGCCTCAATTTGAATTCATTTGAATAACGATGCCTTAGATCTGAGGCAGTTTGTTTTTATTCTGATGTGAAATATTTTTATTGTTTTTATCATGCTGATATTCTCAGGATTTACTGCTTTCCCCTCCAATTTATGAGTCGTTAGTCATTTTTCTTTGACTGACTAATCGTCAATGTATTTAAAGCTGAGACGTGATGACATACGTGTGTAAGCAAAAAACAATCATGATGTGATAAGTATTATAAGTATGATGGGAACCACTACACAGCTATACTAGTCTGGACTGTAAAATAGTGGTAACTGTGTGCGCATGTGGAAAACAAACTGGTCTAAACTGATGAACTGATGACAAGGTTTTCATAAATAGCACACAATAGAAGTGAAATAGTTTGTTAAATACATTTTCTGCAGGGTTAATGAGATGAAATTGTATCCTAATAGGTCCAGTCGTTGCTTTGGTCAAAGCATATATTTCTTAAATGTGCCCAGTACAGACAAGTCATGCTGAAATATGACAGATTCTTTGATTTTCATGAACAATAGGAACATCTGTAATTTGATCAAATGCACTGCCATAATAAACATGAGGAACATGTTTGAGTTTATTTTCTGAGTTGTGGACTGATCTTTGTTTTAATGGCGTCTATTGATTTGATTTGATTGATTATTGAATTGCATAATGCTACAATGTAATTGGTTACAATTACATGTGATATTACAAAATATTAGTTACACTCATAAAATTGTCATTTAAATTCCACAGTATTGCATGAAAACGTCGTGGGCGCAGCACTTCGGGTCGGAGTTCCCTCTCTGGCTCCTCTGCAGCCGCAGACAGGGGAACTTGTTTTTGTTTGGAGGCTCCGCCCCCAGGCCCCCGTTGAATAACCTGATTGGATAGCATTCTCTGACGTCACCTCTGTTGTCCAATGCCATTCAAGAATTGAATCTTCGTTTTATTTGGATCGAGCAGCGTCCTAACGTTATAGGAGATTAGTTTGCTCATGCGGTACGTGTTTGTTGCTCTTAAAATCTACCTGGTATTGCGTTTCCTCTGTTGTAACATGTTTTAAGTGTTCACCTAGATGCAGGTGAGTCTGCTTACCTTTTGAATATAATAATAGTTTCGCTATTTTTCAACATTTTGGCTAAGTCCCTTAGCTAGCCACATTAGCTAACCTGACAAGATTAGCCATAGCAGCTAACGGGTCCACCCCCGGCTTTAGTTTTTGTACTTGATTGGAATACATGTAAGTATACATTTTGTTATTTTTACTTTTCAAGCCTCGCTATGCAGTTATATAACGACTTCCGCCGCGCACTTAGGCTAGTTAGTCCGGTTAGCATTCCGCTAATCGGTCCAGTTTTGTGGTCGACTTGCATCAGTCTGTGGCGGGCGGACTGTGCTTTAATCCGCAGTTAAGTGTCCCACCCTGCACCCTAAACCCCGAGGCAGACCGCAGACATGGTAGAGCCGACAACAAAGAAGTTCGCCTCCCTGGAAGAGGAGCTGTGTTTCTGGCAGCATCAAGCAGAGAGACACCAGCAAAGGTGACATTAGGCTACTGAGTCCACAGGCAACTCAAACGCGCACGGTCCATTCTGTTATGTGCTAATCTCGTGTCAGTCACATGCGAGTGGTGTTTATTATCAGGGCTGATGAGGCTCAGGCAGACCTGGAAGAGTTTCAGCAGATGAGTCGCGACTATGAGGCCGAACTGGAAGCCGAGCTGAAGCAGTGCGAGGGTCGAAACAAAGAGCTGCTTCTGGACAACAACCGGCTGCGCACGGAACTGGAGAGCATGAAGGTAGAGCACGTCGATGCAGTTCAGGTCAATGTCCCGGCAGGCCGGAGAGAGCCTGGGGCTCCTGTTACTGACGAAGGCGATGCTGTCCTCACCCCTCTCGGGCACACGCCGGGCACCACCGGGAAGAGAATGTTAATAGAAAAAAGAAATGGGGATTGCTCTCTCTCCTGAGGAAACTGTAATCAGGCCTCTTCTGGAAATATACTTGCACCTGCATTGATTAATCTGCCATGACACTGCAAAGCCCGCGATGCTTGCGTCAGGAACTTTTTGTGTCCAATTTTCATTTGCAGGAGAAATTTGAGATTCAGCACTCTGAAGCGTTCAGGCACATTTCAACCATGGAAGACGATCTGGCTCAAACCAGGGCAGTGAGAGACCACCTGCAGAAATACATTCGAGAGTTAGAACAGTCCAACGATGACCTAGAGCGGACCAAAAGGTCAGTGTGTAATGCTCTGCGTGATTATTTGACCCTTTGAGGTCAGTATTGCTGGTTTGGATCGGCCCACACGCTGGTTTTTTTCCTTCCAGGGCTACTATCATGTCTCTGGAGGACTTTGAGCAGCGGATGAACCACGTCATTGAGAGGAATGCCTTTCTGGAGAGTGAGCTGGACGAGAAGGAGAACCTACTTGAGTCTGTTCAGAGGCTGAAGGATGAATCCCGAGGTACACGCACGCCGACACGCACGCCAACACGCACGCCAACACGCACGCCAACACGCACGCCAACACGCACTCACGGGGTCTTCATAGATCTTCATAGATAAGATTGTTTGGGTTACTGATGATTAAAAGTTAACATTGGTTTCTGTATGAAATAAAACCATTTTGGAGCTAAAATGATCTTTCAGGCCACTTCTTCTTCTTTCTTGCTGTATCTCTTTCCTCCTTCACTACCAGTCTTTATTTCTGTAAGATGGATCATACAGTATGGACCAGCTTGTATTTGCACAATTCTGTTTGAGTATTTGCGTATTAAAATCCAAAAGAAACGCGTGGGTAGTTTCCATCTTGATTCAGCTTTCACCTGAAAGCTGAACTATAGTTTAACTCTGTACAGCCTGGACTAATGAGGGTTTAGTGTTAGCTTGTTGTTGACCTACACTGACTGGACCAGAATCTACTGTAGAATCTGCCTGTTGTTCTGTCTAATCCGATATCTGAGCCACTTTGCAGCTGTAAAATGCAACTAACTTTGTTGTGTGGTTTTTAATGTTCATCTACATTTGACGCCAGGGATGTAAAGACGCATCGAAATAACATTACAGTAAAATGAATTGTGATGCTTTTGTTAAACAGCAGAGGGCGCAGTCTACTTTTGACCACTTGTTTGACGTTTTTTTGTATTATTCTGATGTGGGATTTTCTTTTAAATAGCATTTATAATAATTGTTATTTAAGATAAAATGTAATTTCACTTCATGTGTTAAAAGAGGCTGTATGTGATGTTTTGCAGTTTGGCCTGCATCAGAGTCGTAAAAAAAAGTCATTTTTAAAGATAATATAAAATGTAGTGTTTTTTTGAAGATGTATGTTTTTAAAATTTGCATTCTTTGCATATTTTGTGTTTTGCATTTACACCCTACCTCAGAATGTTTCTTTTTGTCTGTTGGCTCTGTCGACGTCAGAGCTGACATGATTTCATGGTTGTTTTCAGTTTCAACGCTGCAATTAAATATAGTAATATATGGAACGTAATGGGAACTGATGTCCTGCAGATATGTGGCACTGGAATATCTGCCTTTCATGCAAAAGCAGACTCGCAGACTTGTCTGTTCTATTTCTGTCAGACCTTCGCCAGGAGTTGGCCGTTCGTCAAAAGGAGAGGCGGCCATCCAGCAGTTTGGACAAAGACCCAGATCGGGCAGACCTTCCATGCCCTTCTGGGAGCCCCTGCGTTCCCGTCACACCCACCAAACCCAGCAGCTCGTTTGCCACGCCTCCGGCGTCCTACATCCGACGGGGTGAGCAGAAAGACTCCGGGGTTAACGGCAGTCGCGGTGAATGTGCGGCCTTAACGTGTTTCCCTGCTTCGTTTTAGGGGACGGCCTAACGGGGACTCCACTCACCACATCTGCTAGAATATCTGCTCTCAACATTGTAGGAGAGCTGCTGCGGAAAGTCGGGGTAAGAGACGTCTCCTCTAGTCCACAGTGAATGCTGTCGTCTCACCGATCGGATCATGGTCGGTCGGCCGGTATCAGCTGAGTGACGGTTTCCTTGTTCTCTCCCAGAATCTGGAGTCCAAGCTGGCGTCCTGCCGAGACTTTGTGTACAACACGACCGCCAGCCGGCCGGCGCTTCACGCTGGGAGCCCTCCGGGTTCAGAGAGGGGCCCTGAGGGCCAAGCAGCCAGCATGAGCCCCCCCCCTCAGTACGAGAGGTGAAAGCAACGGTCTGGTGCAGCTTCACGCACCCTCGTGAGTTTAATTTCGTTCCTTTTGCTTCATCTTGTCTCGCAGTTTGGTGAAGCGGTTGGAGTTTGGACCAGCCCCCCCCAGAGGAGTCTCCCAGGGGCCTCAGTCTCCTCAGGGAGGGGTCAAGATTCTGCTATGAGGGATGAGGAGAGAAGACAAACCACCTCCACGTCTCCTTCAATAACCTGACCCCCCCCCCCCCTTAACGAATGTAGACTTTGAACTGAGCCGTCTTCCCTCGCGCCCTGCTCAACTGTTTGAACAGGAAGCCTCGCGCTTTGCTCCGCGCCACGCCCATCTTGTGCGTTGACGGGGGCTCCTGCTTCCCTTCCTCTATCAGGAAGCAGAAGCTTGTGTCGTATCACACAATGACGAACTCACTGACCCCGCGGTGGGAGGCGTCCGGAGACATTCCCTCTACAACAGGGACGGTGGGGCCCGGATTTAAGGAGCTACTGCAGTCGTTTTACAACCGACAGCCAGCGAGGGATAGATCGTTGGAACTTTAATATTGGTCAAATCTAAAAAGAAACAGGCCCGTTTAGTTTATTCCTTGGAGCCGTTTCCCAGATAACATCGCGTCGCTATCGATATCGATTGTTTTTCCCCAAGAAGAGTTTGAACCTGCAGAATTTGAGTTGAATTAAATGACACTTATCTTTTGCTGCCAGACGTCTAAAAAACGAAATCAGCTGCTTCTTCTCGAGTTCTGTGAATCTCAAACGGTGACTTTAAATTCCGCCGCCTCCCTCCTGCTGTTGGACGACTAATCATTTTCTGTCCTGCGAGGTTCATGGGTGTGAAGTTTGTCCTTTTTGTCGTTTATTTGTCAGGTTAGGGACGTATATGATCTGCT